>NC_053493.1:170914921-171528254 GCF_905171775.1 Rana temporaria
GTCCCTTACAATAGAGCAAATGCAAGGTGAAATGTAGCAATTATCCACTATATCACCTCGCATACCGTCACATATGCTCCCCCTCTGCTCAAGGACCTGTGGCTGAGCAATTGACCCAAGCATGCAGTGCATGCGGGAGAGGGCATCTGCATTGTTTTGGAGCTTGCCCGGCCTATGCTCTACTGTAAATTTAAAGGGATTCTAATCTGCCTTTAAGAACAGATAAACACATTTTAATGTTCAGGATAATTTGTTTTTAAAAAGCAAGTACTGAGAAAAATATGGGAGGTTGCTGTTACAGACCTCAATCTCTTAATGCTAATTGCTGGATATCTTTGGTTGCAATACTTTTTGAGTCACACCTGGAACACAGTTCTTGTCATTGAAATCAGAGTCAAATTTGAAATCCTGGTTTGCGTGCCTTGTTCTTGGGTCATTATTCAGAAAATACTGAAGTCAGTAAATCAGCTTGACAGCCAGGCATTCAGCATTTTCAGAAGAAGAGAGCAGGTATGGCAGCCTGCATTTTTTAGTACAGGTTTCCTATAACGGTTATACAAACCTAATCACAAGGAACACAGAGGGTGCAACTGTACCTGGGTCCATGACATCAGCAGCAGGTCTAAACATACCAACTACTGAAGATACCTTATTGACCCACCATGCACCATATTACATTGTATATAAAATAAAGCAACATTTATCTTTCTTTTACATTTTTCTTCTGCTATGTTTAATGTGAAATTCTGGACAAAACCTAACTAATCTTAAAACTGTTCCGTCCACCCTGCTAACACCTATTCTGACTAACCTGTGTAAGAAAGATGTGTACACTTACCTATTTTAAGGCTGCTCTGTTCCAGTCATGTGATTGGTTCTCCTCTGTCAGCCAGCGCTAGCTACTAGGGAAAGGAAGGAGCTTGACAATGGATGGGCCTGTGGGTGATGTCACTGTTCTCAGGCATTGCCAGCCATTGTCGAGTGCTCTCTCCATTCCCCTGCAGCTGTTGCTGGCTGACACAGGGGAGATCACATGGCCAGACCGGAGTGGGTTGAAAAAAGTTAGTCACAATAGCAGTGGCAGTGCGTCCATAAAGGGGGCAGGAGCGCCGCCCCCTCTCTCCTGCATTGCTCTATCATGAATCTTTCTATTGTCGCCGCTGCCGCCCCCTATTCAGGTGTCCGGCCCCTTGTTGGGCTTGGCATCTGAATTACAGCGGCAGTTTTTTTTTTGGAAGAGCCAAATGCTCTTATAGGCTTCCAAATTGGTAAACAGTGGGTGCAATGCAATTGATGGGGCACACTGGCGGCAATTGATGGGGCACACTGGCGGAAATTGATGGGGAACACTGGCAGTAATTGATGGGGCACACTGGCAGCAATTGATGGTGCACACTGGCAGCAATTGATGGGGCACACTGGCAGCAATTGATGGGCACAGTGGCAGCAATTGATAAGCACACTGGCAGCAATTGATGGGGCACACTGGCAGCAATTGATGGGCACAGTGGCTGCGCTTGATGGTTTTTTTTTTCCAGTTTGTTTGCGCCCCCCCCCAAAAAAAATCTTGAGCACCAGCCGCCACTGCACAATAGCAGTTAGGCGGGGGAGGGAACAGTTTTAAGAGTAGTTAGGTTTTGGACAGAATTTCACTTTAAGCTTATATCAGACTTTTTTCCAAAAATATACTGAATTCTCCAAAATGCCACCTATTTAAATGCTTTCTGAATATAATAAGCACTTTTATCAGACATGAGCAAGGCCCTGTTAAGATTTGTAACTGAGGTTTGGTAGTTTTTATTTACACATCTGATACAAACCTAAAATTTGTGCCTGGACTGATGGATAAAAACATTTCAGCATTTGAAGATTTACGATCCCCACTGGATACAATTAAACTAAATTGAAACTGGTCGAACTTATCATGGAGTAAAGTAGTTGGAAAAGTGATAACGGCATCATTTGTCTGTAATGGGTCATGCACATCTGCATTGAAGCACGAGTGATGTTGTTTAGTCAGTGGAGTACAATCCCAGAAGAACCTTAAATAAAAATGTTAAAAGTCGACAGTTAATATTTAAAAGAAGTTTAAGCAAATTCTAGTTATACTTGGAAATCAGTGAATAACTGCATCTACAACACTTTGTATCACATTTTGTTACATATATGCAGAACATATTTATATCTTAAAGCCGAACTTCACTCTTTCTATCAACATTGACTATTTTTAATCTTTTTGCTGCTAGCATTAGTAAATAGATAGAAAGGTGCAGGGCATGTACTAGCCATCGGGACTACCGGGAGTTTCCCGGTGGGCCGATGGCTCAGTGGACTGGTTTTTGACAGACAGCTTG
The DNA here is from genome assembly GCF_905171775.1 of Rana temporaria. Lineage (NCBI taxonomy): Eukaryota > Metazoa > Chordata > Amphibia > Anura > Ranidae > Rana > Rana temporaria. Next base: position 170,917,276 of record NC_053493.1, read on the forward strand.
TCAAAGAAATAGCTTCGCAGCTCGTGCAGCCATTAATTTGAGCACCGCTGTACTGCTCAGGGCCGGCCAAGGGCGGCAATTTGAGAGGGGTGGCAATTTAGGGGTGGACAGGGCTGGGATGGTGGGAGAATGCTTGGAGCTTTAGTGTTATAATTGCGGGATCCACACACTGCTCCATCCAGCATGCCTGGGCGCGCTTGGGACACACACTGCTTCTCCTGCCCCTTTCTCCCTGCCCGTGTGCTGCATCCATGAATAGGAAGAGGGGTGGAAAGATTTAACAAGCAGCCGACAGCCATATTAAAGCCGCTGACTGTGAGTTCCCCCTGGACCATCCAAGTGAGTGAGCTGAGCACTGTCACTGACCTGACCCCCCTCTCTGCCTTTCCTATTCCCCCCTCTCTGCCGTCCCCCTGTCCTCTCTCTCTGCCCTCCCTGTCCCCCCTCTCTCTGCCTTCTCTCTGGCAGCAGGTGACAAGTGACACCCTTCATCTGGTGACAAGCAACGTGGCAAGTGTCACGCTGCATCTGGTGGCAAGCAATTGTGGCAAGTAACATGCTTCATCTGGTGGCAAGCAACAGTGGCAAGTGACACGCTTCATCTGGTGGCAAGCAACGGTAGCAAGTGACACGCTTCATCTGGTGGCAAGCAACGGTGGCAAGTGACACACTTCATCTGGTGGCAAGCAACGATGGCAAGTGACACGCTTCATCTGGTGGCAGGCGACGGTGGCAAGTGACACGCTGCATCTGGTGGCAGGCGATGGTGGCAAGTGACACGCTGCATCTGGTGACAGACGATGGTGGCAAGTGACATGCATCTGGTGGCAAGCAATGGTGACATGCTGCATCTGGTGGCAAGTGACACGCTGTATCTGGTGGCAGGAGACAGTGGCAAATGACACGCTGCATCTCGTGGCAAATGACAAGCTCATGGTTCCCTCTGCATTATGGTGAGTTGAACTATTTCATTATATATTACAATGTAGTAATATAAATAATGTGATTTGATCATCCTGACACCATATTAAGCATGGTGTCGGGATGATTTCAGTGCTAGCACCAGCCATTCACTCGACAAATCACCCCCACCGCTGAATTCGCCATCAACCCTGAGACTACATTCACCCCCCCCTGATACCTGAATGGCAGTTTGGAAATGTGGTCGCCCTACCGGGGGGCAATTTTCCCCCGTGCGCCCTAAGGCCTATACAAAGGCCGCACTACTTCCCTCAGATCCATCCCAAACGCAATCCATATCTGTATCTATATCGCGCAATTTCATATAGTTTATATACTGCGTTTTTGCTAAATTAAAGTACGCCGGGCTGAATGAAGTCCAGGGCCAAATTTTTGTCCCAGTCCAGCCTTGGAAAGGTGTATTATATTTTCTTGTTTACATTTTTTCTTCCTAGTTTCCAGGCCTTTATGCAAATTATGTCATAAATCCCAGGAGTCTTCAGGAGGGGAAGAAGGATTTTCTCAGCTAAGCACACCATCCTGATGGATTCCGGAAAGTAAACTCTACATGCATTATCTGCCATTACTGAAGATGGCCATGGCCAGAAATGCTGGGGGCTGTTTTTCAAAGTGATTTCACAAGCAAAATAAAGCCATGGATGGATGGACAACTTTGCTTTGAATATTAAAAATGAATTAAATAACAGTTGTGGTTTGTGGTGCTCAGATGCAGTGTAGTTCCACTTCGAATAACATTTTCTGCAGTAATTTGTAGAACCATTTCCATTTGCCTTGTAAGCAGATGACTACACATCCCCCTGCCTTCTCTCCCCTCCACCCCCTTTAACCCTTTCCCATCCATTCACTACCTCAGAAAAACATAGTTCTAAAGCTGTTTTTCACTCTTGATGACATGATATTTCCATGCCCCTCGCCCATGCCCCTTTCAGGTGGGAAGACCAGTGTTCCAATGATGTAGCCTGTGCCCACGTTAACTAGCCCCTTTTTTCTTCTAAAAATCTGAAAGGACCCTGCCACTGGGCAGCCAATATAAAGTGTCCATGTAGACATCTGAAGAAAGTGCTTCCTCCCTTGCAGTGAAGAAAGTAGAAGGCTGTGGGCCCAGCACATCACATGACCATAAATAAAGTTGGTTTTATTAGTCATTTAGCTTAAAGGGGTTGTAAAAGAAAAAAAATGTTTCCCTAAATTGCTTCCTTTACCTTAGTGCAGTCCTCCTTCACTTACCTCATCCTTCAATTTTGCTTTTAAATGTCCTTATTTCTTCTGAGAAATCCTCACTTCCTGTTCCTCTGCCTGTAACTCACAGTAATGTAAGGCTTTCTTCCTGGTGTGGAGAATGCCTCTTGAGGGGGGAGGGGGCGAGCAGGATTGTCAGGACGCCCACTAGCACACAGCTCCTTTCTCTATCTGCAAAGTAGAGAGTGTCCTGACTTGCCTGCTCGCCCCCTCCTCCCTCAAGAGGCTTTCTCCACACCAGGGAGAAAGCCTCGCATTACGGTGGTAAGTTACAGACAGAAGAACAGGAAGTGAGCATTTCTCAGAAGAAAGAAGGACATTTAAAAGCAAAATTGAAGGATGAGGTAAGTGAAGGAGGACTGCACTAAGGTAAAGGAAGCTATTTAGGGAAAAAGAAAATTCCTTTTCAACCCCTTTAAGGCCCCGTACACACGACCAGTTTCCTCAGCAGAATTCGGCTTTCGACCGAGTTTCTGGCTGAATTCTGCCGAGGAAACTGGTCGTGTGTACACTTTCGGCCGAGGAAGCCGAGGAGGAGCTCGACGAGGAAATAGAGAACATGTTCTCTATTTCCTCGTTGTTCTATGGGAGCTCTCGGCCCGCCGAGCTCCTCGGCGGCTTCGGGGCTGAACTGGCCGAGGAACTCGATGTGTTTGGCACGTCGAGTTCCTCGGCCGTGTGTACGGGGCCTAAGACTAACCAATATAGCAATTAGTTAGAGAGGGGGCAAAGGGTATGCTTTTGGACAGGAGATTTGGGGTCATTTTAACAGACATACCAGTTTAGCAAACATACACATAATCAAAAATGGCAACCACCCCAATCTATAACTACAACATTGTAGCTTTTAAAGCAAGGTGCACATGGAAGGGCTTTGCACACAGAAAACAAAACAAACTGAATTTCCCAGCACACTTACCAAATAACCATCAAAATATTAACACACATACCAGCAGCAAAGTTTTAGTTGACAACATTGAAAATGCAGCAAAGAACCACATGAAAACAAGAAAAGCAACCAATTCTATACAGATAATGCATTAAGATGGAAATGAAATTGCAGTGCTGCAAGACCACATTACATGTACTAAGATGCAATAATGCCTAAGAATGTTTGTCAATGTAGTGCCTCTACTTAAAAAAATTGGTAATTTAAACTTGTAAAAAAAGAAAAATGGGTCTTTCCATTACGTACTTCCTTAAAGTGGTTGTAAACTCCATTCATGAAATTTAATCGAAACACATACAGTATATTTGTAGTGTTTACTCATCTTTCCCCAAAGCTCTAAGTGCCGTTGCTTTCTGCTGCTCCGTTCCTCTGTTATCAGCAGAGTCACTTCTGACAAACTCTCTGACACAGGAGATAACAGCAGCTGAAAATGTGTGTCAGGGAGGGAGCCTAGATAAGCAGAGAGCTTGTCTATTCACAGTACAGCTCTGCATTTTCCTTCATTCCTCTGACTATGTGGAGAAGGGGTGTGCCTTTCCTCCAATCAGCTCACACAGTGTATGCCCAGACTCCACACCCACTGCTGAAACAGGAACAAAAGATTTCTAACACAAGTTGCACTTTCCAAAGAGTGTAGAAAGGGAAAGACAGCAGATATACATGTAAACATATGTAGGGAGATTTGTTTAATCTTTGTGTATCATATGATTCTTTTCACTTCCCTGGGTATAGGAGAGGGTTTACAATCACTTTAAATAAAAACAAGTTATTGGCTCTATCTGGCTCCAATACTCTGGGCCACTGATCCAAAACAAGCATGCACATGTGAAAGCCAGAGTGAAGTCTTTAATATACATACAGTACATGTTTCTGGACAGTTGTTCAAAAAGTATTGAAGCCAATGGATCAACATCAAAGCCAGATATCTAGCATCTTCTGAAGAAGAGATAAGCAATCTCAGCCTCCATATTCTTTTTGTACAGGTTTAAAGGTCAAGAAATGACAACTGAATAAATGACAACTTCTAAATTTCACTTTATAGCATGTTTATCAGCATTACTTCCCAGTGCTGCTGAAACTGCTCTACAGTTTACAGTTAGTTGGAAAAAGTATTCTCTTTTCATTTTAAACCCATAAGTTTGAATAATTCTACAGTTCTATACAACAAATGATAGCAAGCTTTTCCTATGAAGAGATGTTTTTGTTAATGGTTTACCTTAAAGGATTACCAGGATTATCTGGGTCAAATGATGCTGTTCCATCCAATATGAAATATTCCACAGTGGTTTTATCTATGTAAAGATGATGGCCATTTGCAAGCACACTCACTGGAACAGTAGGTTGAACTTCAACTGCCACAGAATAATTACTGTAGACCACAGTTCCAATTATTTGAACCTAAAAAAGAAATGCATATTGAACACAGCACTTTGCACTACAATAAAAGGAGATAACCATTAATGAATATGGATCATTGGAACAATCTCCAAGATGTACAGTAAATATTTCTTGTTCCAATTTACCACCACTAGAATTGATCTTCTAAAGCCCTCATTGATCATAGTATGTAGAATTCTGTCTAGAAATGTAATATTATTTGTGAAATAAGCCCTTTCCCTGAGTGCCAACAGAAGTTACTATAGTCACGACTTTTTGTCTAAAATGGGATTAGAAAAGTGCATTGGTCAGAACCCCCATTTTAATTGTAGTGACCCAGAGGTGACATATTAGCTTTTAGCACTGGCAGTAAGGTATGCTAACCCTTTATGGCTAAAACCCTAAGGCCTTGTACACACGATAGGTTAACCAGAGGACAACGGTCTGAAGGACCGCTTTCATCAGTCCAAACCGATCGTGTGTGAGCCCCATAGGTTATTTAACCTTAGATTAAAAAAAAGACAACTTGCTTTAAAATTTAACCTATGGATTCCTAACCGATTGGTCAAAACTGATCGTTAGTACGCACAACCATCGGTTAAAAATCCATGCATGCTCAGAATCAAGTCGACGCATGCTTGGAAGCATTGAACTTCGTTTTTTTCAGCACGTCGTTGTGTTTTACGTCACTGCGTTCTGACACGATCGTTTTTTTAACTGATGGTGTGTGGGCATGACTTTTTAAATCCGTAAGGACCCATGATTAACAGACTGTGGAGTCATACCAAGTAGGTCAACAGTTGCACAGATTTTTGAAAATCACACCTCTCTGTAATGCCCCGTACACCCGATCGGAAATTCCGACAGCAAAGTCCGATGTGAGCTCTTGAACGGAAATTCCAACCGCGTGTATGCCCCATCGGACTTTTGCTGTTGGAATTCCTGCCCAAAAAGATTGAGAGCTGGTTCTCAAAATTTCAGACGGAAAAAATTCCTATCAGAATATCCAATCGCCTGTAGCAATTAAGAAAAATTCCGACGCATTCCCTGAAAAAATTTGACGCATGCTCAGAAGCATTGAACTTCATTTTCTCGGCTCATCATAGTGTTGTACGTCACCGCGTTCTTGACGGACGAAAGTTTTGAGAACTTTTGTGTGACCGTGTGTATGCAAGCCAAGCTTGAGCGGAATTCCGTCGGAAAAACCATCAAAGGAAAATCCGATCGTGTGTACGCGGCATTACACTTTATTATGCAGGTGCATATTTAGGATAGAGAGGACAATTTATTTGCAAGAGGCATGAAAGAGACCATCTACAGTATGTCAGTCTGAAACAATCATGCCTAAACAAGGTTGGGGGCCTAGAACACTCCTCTCACCATAAATATACATAAATGGTTGGAATCACTCTCCAAAGCCATGTTTTCACTGGCGGGCCCTGCATAGCAACCTGCCTTTGCTGTGATGTTGGTTTGTATTTGAACAAAACTCATGGTAACAGATCAAATATTTCTCCACACCAACCTTTTATTTCTAGAGCAATTAGTGCTCATGCTGACAGCCCTGCACTACTGTGTAAGACGGTTAGTGGGTGTCTTCTTTCCTGGACAAGTCTCAAATTAGGGAACAGGGAACATGTATCAATGGAAAAAAAAATTGTAAAAACTGTCGTTTTTTCTTGAGCAGCGATTTTAATGATGCTTAAAGTGAAAAAAAAAATTCCTTTAAATATGGTACCTGCTGGGTGTCTATAGTAGCGGCACGTGTTTAGAAATGTCCTTGCACAACATGAGACTACTCTCAGAAAAAAGTAATGTAATACTGCCTGCAGCTTTAATGTAATGTTTGGTCCCTGCAATATGGATAAAAATCATTAAAAAAAATAGCATGAGTTTCCCGCCACCACTCCCCCCAGGTCATTACAAGACCCAGTGCCGATCCTGACCTCCCTGGGGCCCTAAGAAAAATGACATGGCACATTAAAAATGAGAATCGGGGGGCGCTGACGACAGTGACATGTCACATTAACCACTTCCATACCAGACACTTACGTACCCTCCCGCCCAAGCCAATTTTCAGCTTTCAGCACTGTCGCACTTTCAATGGCAATTGCGCGGTCATGCTATACTGTACCCAAACAAAATTGGCGTCCTTTTTCCCCCACAAATAGAGCTTTCTTTTGGTGGTATTTGATCACCTCTGCGATTTTTTTTGCGCAACAACTAAAGAAAGACTGAAAATTTTGAAAAAAAATTAAGTTTTTTGGTAGTACTGACGGGCACAGATGAGGTGGCACTGATTGGCGGCGCTGGTATGCGGCACTGATGGGCACTCATAGGCGGCACTTATGGGCACACATAGGCGGCACTGATGGGCACACATAGGCGGCACTGATGGGCACACATAGGCAGGCACTGATGGGCACTCATGGGCGGCACTGGGCACTCATAGGCGGCACAGATGGGCACTCATGGGCGGCACTGATGGATACTTATGGGTGGCACAGCTGGGCACTGATAGGTGGGCACTGGGCATGGATGGGCACTGTGGGGTGGCACTGATGGACACTGTGGGGTGGCACTGATGGACACTGGGGTGGCACTGATGGACACTGTGGGGCAGCACTGATTTTCCCAGGTTGCCAGTCAGTGCCCATTTGTGGGCACTGATTGGCATCTTTTTTTTTTTATGCTTTTTTTTAGACTTTTTTTTTTCCCCAAGCTTTTTTTTTTTTGTTTGGCCCACCCTGGTGGTCCATGGTGGGCTTCCCTGGTGGTCCAGTGTGGTGATCCGAGGGGGGGCTGCGCTGATAAATAATCAGTGCAAACCCCCCCTGTCAGGAGAGCCGCTGATCGGCTCTCCTATACTCGCGTCTGTCAGACGCGAGTGAGGAAGAGCCATCAACGGCTTTTCCTGTTTACATCGTGATCAGCCGTGATTGGACACGGCTGATCACGTGGTAAAGAGTCTCCGCCGGAGGCTCTTTACCGAGATCGGTGATGCAGGGTGTCAGACTGACACCCCGCATCACCGATCACCGCGCTGCGCGCCCCCATGGGCGCGCGCGGGATGAAATCCTGCAGGACGTCCATGGACGTCCTGTCAGGATTTCAGAACCACTTCCCGGACGTAAATCAGCCATAGGCCGGGCGGGAAGTGGTTAAAGAAAGTTGAGAAGCGGGGGGAGGGGGTGTTCTGCTGTTGGAAATGACTCAGCCAGCGAGTTTAGAAGCGGGGTGAGGAGGCGAAAATGACTTCTCACCAGGCGGGGCCGCTAGTAATTTGGGGGGCCCTTCGCAGCTTTGCGGGGCCCTAAGCAGCTTGCATACTGAGCCTATAGTGAGGATTGGCCCTGACAAGACCTTTTGGCCCTATATACTTTGAACAGCAGTATACAGGCTGTGCAAACAAGATAAGGACTGTAGGTTTGTTAAGTAGAATCAGAACCATGTCATACTTTGCTCCTGCATATTGCACAATTTCCTAAAGAGACCCCTTAACAAACTACATGACACTTGTGCCTGATGAGGCCACTGATGTTCCAGTGGTGGTGGCCCGTGAGGCTCGGTGGCCCGTGAGGCTCGGCGCTCACGCACGAGCACGAGCGAAGCCGAGCCAAGCCGAATGTACCCGAGTGTACTGCACTCTGTATATGTCGGCGCAGGAATTTAAACTGAGCGCAGGAAGCGGCTATCGGCGTATATCGCGCACCCACGATTTTCCCATAAATACGGTAAATAGCACACGTCCACTAACACTGAGTACTATGTTTAGGTGTAAACTAAACACTATGCAGGCAATACAACACGTTAGAGCACTGCAGCTAGCACAATCTACTGCCTAAGAATAGGAATAGCTGATCTAGCTAAGCTATACAGTGTATAAATATATGTACAACTCCTAGGGATGTATATATATTCTCTACACACTGTAAATTTAACTAAACTCACTAGCCTTCCTGCTCTATCTATCTATCTGGTAGAAAAGACGCTGTGTCTCTATCTATCTCTCTCTAACTGTCTGACTGACTTCTCTTTAACTACTTGCCGACCAGCCGCCGTCATTCTATGGCGGCAGGTCGGCTCTCCTGGCAGGTCGGCGAGAGCCCGTCATACTACGTCGGCTCTTAGAGCGGCCACTAGGGGCGCTCGCGCGCGCCCTCCGCTCGCCCCTGACTCCCGTGCGTGTGCCCGGCGGGCGCGATCGCCGCCGGGCACACGCGATCGCTCGTTACAGAGCGGGGATCGGGAGCTGTGTGTGTAAACACACAGCTCACGGTCCTGTCAGGGAGAGAAATGCTGATCTTCTGTTCATACAATGTATGAACAGAAGATCAGTGTTTCCCCTAGTGAGGCCACCCCCCCCCACAGTAAGAACACACCCAGGGAACATACTTAACCCCTTCCCCGCCCCCTAGTGTTAACCCCTTCACTGCCAGTGGCATTTTTATAGTAATCCAATGCATTTTTTTAGCACTGATCGCTATAAAAATGACAATGGTCCTAAAAATGTGTCAAAAGTGTCCGAAGTGTCCGCCATAATGTCGCAGTACCGAAAAAAAATCGCTGATCGCCGCCATTACTAGTAAAAAATATATATTAATAAAAATGACATAAAAATACCCCCTATTTTGTAAACGCTATAACTTTTGCGCAAACCAATCAATAAACGCTTATTGCGATTTTTTTTACGAAAAATACGTAGAAGAATACGTATCGGCCTAAACTGAGGAAAAAAAAAGTTTTTTTATATATTTTTGGGGGATATTTATTACAGCAAAAAGTAAAAAATATAATTTTTTTTCAAAATTGTCGCTCTATTTTTGTTTATAGCGCAAAAAAAAAAAACGCAGAGGTGATCAAATACCACCAAAAGAAAGCTCTATTTGTGGGAAAAAAAGGACGCCAATTTTGTTTGGGAGCCACGTCGCACGACCGCGCAATTGTCAGTTAAAGCGACGCAGTCCCGAATCGCAAAAAGTGCTCTGGTCTTTGACCAGCAATATGGTCCGGGGGGGTAAGTGGTTAACAAAGCCGGAACACACTACACGAGGCCGCCTTAGAGGCGGCCTTATATAGTGTGGGGCGTGTACTAAACCCCCTGAGCCATAATTGGCCAAAGCCACCCTGGCTTTGGCCAATTGTGGTTCTTCGTTTTTTGCGCCTTGTGATTGGCCAAGCATGCAGGGTCATGGTGCATGCTTGGCCAATCATTTCGAAATTTCGATTTTTTATCGAAATTTTGAATTTTTTATTTTCAAATTTTTTATTTTTGAATTTTTTATTTTCGAATTTTCGATTTTCGAAATTTCGATTTTCGAAATTTCGAATTTTTCTAATTTTTGAATATTGAATTTTCGAAAAAAAAAAATTTGAATTTTTTATTTTCGAATTTTCGAAAATAAAAAATTCGAAAATTAAAAAATTCGAAAATGAAAATTCGAAAAATAAAAAATTCGAATATTCGAAATTTGAAAATTCTAAATTTGAAATTTGAAAATTCTAAATTTGAAAATTCTAAATTCGAAAATTCGAAATTTCTAAAATTCTAAAAATGTGATAATTTAAAAAAAACGAAAACTCGAAAATGATAAATTCGAAAATTCGAATATTCGAAATTCAAAAATTAAAAATTCGAAAATTCCAGCGCTGTGATTGGCTGGAGCGGCGATGACGCGTGCGCGTGGGAGATTTAAAACTCGGCAAGGTTCGGCGGCTGCCGGTCCTTTCGCCGTAGATTCCCCCTGCGCATGCGCCGCATTGCGAGGGGAATATCTCCTAAACCGTGCAGGTTTAGGAGATATTCTCCTTACCTACAGGTAAGCCTTGTTATAGGCTTACCTGTAGGTAAAAGTCAAAAAAGTGGGTTTACAACCACTTTAAAGAAAGGGAGGGGCTGCTCTCACTCTCTTGGGATCTGCATCTTCTCCTGGGCAGAGCTGCTGAGGAGCACAGCCGTGCTGCTAGGCCAGAAGCCTGGGCCTAAATTCACAGAGAGATCAGCCATGCGGAAGGAAGCAAGACTCCAGCATCCAGCCCGTGTTCCCGGAGATCGGAGAGGCAACCCAGCTGACAACTGAAACAGTGGAGAACCCTCATCCAGGATCCTTGTGCTGTGGAGCAGTGATTTATCAACACATGTTCTGAGAAGAATTCAGGCGGATTGGCCTGTCGGATGAGAGAGCACATGCTCAGCTTGAAACTCTCCCTTTAGACAGTTAACCTAGTGCCACCCCACAGGCCGGAGACACGTGTAGGGCCTCCAGTTGGGGTTGAGAGGCCCCTTTCACTGTTCATAGTTATTATACTGAAGTGACTGATGCTGGCTAGTGATCGGCTCACCAATGTTGCTGTTCAGGATACTTTGTTTAATCAATCTTCCCTCATTATTTACCACTTGCACGTGCACCTACCGGCCGCAACGTAACTTCAGCTGTCTGCAGGACTGCCCGCTAGAGGGCGCTCGCGAGCATAGACTGCCTATCTTAGTTTAAGTAATGGTACCATTCTTTAGTGCAGACATGTTTTTCTTTATTAATGTCACTTGCTGATTTCCGCAAGGGCCCTTGCGAAATAATATTGTGTTGTTGCATAACAGTTATCCATTTAATGATTTAAACTTATGCTTGTTTCTCTTTGAGTTCATATAAAGTAAACTCATTCTTTTGATTTAAATATACTACTGTGTGAAGTCCATTTCTTATCTGGAGGAACCATCCATAATTCAGGTAATACTACTATTACATTGTCATTGAATACTGTATGCCTGTTATTGTGCCCCCCAGCCCAGCAGGGGTCGCAATACACCCTCCAGACTTCTGATGTGTCAAGGGAGGGTTTGAGCTAGTTAAATAGGGGTGAGCCAAATCAAAAGAGTGTAGATCCCAAAAACAACCAGCGGCTCCTTCGGGGGTAGCGCTACATCTATCTATCTAATTATCTATCTATATGTCTGTCTGTCTATCTAATTATCTATCTATATCTATCTGTCTGTCTAATTATCTATCTATTTATCTATCTATCTGTCTCGCTATCTATCTATCTATTTTTCTATCTATCTATCTCTCCCTCTCTATATCTATCTGACTGTCTAATTATCTATCAGAATATCTGTCTGTCTCTCTATCTATCTATCTATCTATCTATCTATCTATCTATCTATCTATCTATCTATCGGAATATCTGTCTGTCTCTCTATCTGTCGGTCTGTCTATCTAATTATCTATCTATTTGTATCTATCTATCTGCATATTTGCCTATCTGTATATCTATCTATGCAGGGATGGACTGGCCATTGGGACTACAGGGAGTTTCCCGGTGGGCCGATGGCTCAGTGGGCCGACTTCAGTGACAGCGTACGGCCGCCCCCCTCCGCTCCTCTCCCTTCCCGCAGCACTCACCTCCTCTCCCTGCCCACAGCGCTCACCTGTGGGGAACAAAGAAGCAGGGGGGAGGACCAGAGGAGCAGGGGGGGATGACAGAGGAGCATGGGGGAGGGGACAGACAGCTGACTCAACAGCTATGGCCTGGGAGTTTCTCACTTCTGCCTAATCTTGTCCCATAAGAGGGGGCACCAATCGGATTCTTTGCCCCGGATGAAATAATGTTTAGCTTCCCCACTGGTGCTGCCTATGAGAGTACCAGTACCAGCTGTTCTACTTTAATAAAGTAGAACGGCTAGTGACTAGTGAAGGGGGAGAGGGGGCTTGGGTGGCCGGGGGGATGGGAGTTGTCTGGCCGCTGTGTGAGAGACCTGTCAAAGTAGGCCAGTCTGGATGAAGTCCAGGGCCAAATTTTTGTCCCAGTCCAGCCCTGTATCTATGTATCTGTCCTATCCAATCTATCCCTCTGTCTGTCTGCAGGTCCCATTGTCTGCGAGTGACAAAAAATGGAGCACCAGCCGCCACTGCCCAATCGTCTCCAAGCTCCCTGTATAGTTTGCAAGAGAAATGGTCTGCACTAGGGTCGTCATATAAAAAAGAGAACAACGTTTCCTTCCCTCCATTCTCTTTCTTCTGCAAATTCATCAGAAAAATTGCAGAGACCAAGATTGATCCAAGTTTTACCTATGGTGAGTACAGTCTCTTCTCACCCTTTCTTAAGGGTACCAGTCTTCAAGGCAACTGTATAAACCGTAGAGGCCCAGTATCCGTGAAAAAGACTGACTTCCCTCCCACGCCTACCACAGTTGTGGTCACGAACAGAGTGGGAAGATTGAAAACCCTAACAGAGAGTGTCCCATTCACAAGAAGCCACACCCCCTCAAAAAATGTATTGGCTTTAGGGAAAAGCCTCTTGAAGAGGGTAAGGAGCTTTTAAAGACATTTAGGGTATGTTTTAGGTGCTGTGCTTCTACAGAACATTTTGCAAAGGACTGTATGTATGTATGTGCCCATCAAGTGCATAGAGTGTGGCTCTGAAGAACATGTGCAAGCCCTCCATCCACTTGAGCCCAGCTCCGCAAAACCTGCTAACTCTCCTCCCAGGTTAACTCATGGCGGGGAGAATATAGACCAAGTGCCTAATTCTACCATAATTTCTTCATCCTGTACTGAAGTTTGTGGAGAAGACCACTGTGATAAGTCCTGTGCTAAAATATGCTTGTTGAACATATACCACAAGGATCAACCAGAAAATACTCTAAAGGCGTATGCTATCTTAGATGATCAGAACAATAGATCACTTGCAAAATCAGAACTGTTTAATCTATTTGAAATAAAAGCCAAAGCTCATCCTTACACCTTGGCAGAGGCGTCTCTAGGCTTTGTGAGGCCTTAGGCAAAACTTGACATGGGGCCCCACTCATACCCATGATGGGAATAATAATTTAAGAACATGAGCCTCTTCCCCACAACCCTGACCGGTGGTTGTGGGGGTCTGCAGGCAGGGGGCTTATCGGAATCTGGAAGCCCCCTTTAACAAGGCGGCCCCCCCAGATCCTGCTTTTTAATTACTAAGGGGCGGGGTGATGTCACCTGGTGAACCTGCCCCCGTGTGATGTCATTGACTGAGAGCATGCTGGGTCATTGACGTCACAAGGGGTGGTGTCACCAATATTCACTGGTTGTTAGGGACACTGGTGGCCCCTCTTCTGAGTCAGGGCTCCTAACGCTGCCTGAGCAGAGCAGCGTCAGCATTAAGGTCCCCTGTCCCATAAAACTAGGGTAATTACTAAGGGGCGGGGTGATGTCACCTGGTGAACCTACCCCCGTGTGATGTCATTGACTGAGAGCATGCTGGGTCATTGACGTCACAAGGGGTGGTGTCACCAATATTCACTGGTTGTTAGGGACACTGGCGGCCCCTCATCTGAGTCAGAGCTCTTAACGCTGCCTGAGCAGAGCAGCGTCAGCGTTAAGGTCCCCTGTCCCTCAAAACTAGGGTAATGCATTGGGTAAGTTAAGGCGGCCATTAAAGGCCCCTGTGAGTTGGAGGCCTTAGGCGACCGCCTAATTAAAGCACCTGCACCTTGGGTACCTGTACTGGAACTATAGAGGTTTATGGAAGAAGGGCTCATGGACTCATGGTATCTTGGTATACTCATGGTATCTTCTCTCAAAGGTAACTTGCAGTTACCCCTACCTACACTTGTTGAGTGCAATCAGATACCTGCTAACAGGGAAGAAATCCCTACTCCAGCTGCTGCTTTCCATCACCCTTATCTGAAGGTAATAGCAAATGAGATACCGCTGCTTGACAAAGATGCTCAGATCCTTCTTCTGTTAGGAAGAGACATTCTAAGAGTTCACAAGGTACACAGACAAGTCAGTGAACCCCCAGATGCCCCATTTGCCCAGCGCATGGATCTAGGTTGGGCCATCTTAGGCAATGCCTGTATGGCAAAATGAAGAGACCTACCAACATTTAAGACAAATGTCCTGCCAAATGGCTGAAACACTTACTTTGAGCCATGCTCACATCACTACTGGGAGAAGATAGGACTTCGGCTCTACAGTGTTTAATGCAACCAGCGAAGATGACATACTGGCTCCTTCAACACAAGACAAAGAATTCATAAAGGTAATGGACACGGAGTTCTTCCAAGACGACTCCAATAACTGGGTAGCACCCCTACCTTTTCGTCTCCCAAGAGAGAGTTTGCCCAACAACTTGCAGCAGGCCATCAGTAGATTCTCCTCCTTAAAGTGAAACTTAAGCAGGAAACCAGACATACAAAAGCACTTTGTGGACTTTATGCAAAATGTATTTGACAGAGATCATGCAGAGCCTGCACCCCCACTAAAGGAGGAGTCAGAGAAGACAACAGAAACGACCTCAGGTTTCTATGGCAAAAAGACAATGACATCAACAAGGAAGTTATAGATTATCAAATGAAGGTACATATCTTCGGTTACAGTCCTTCCCCAGCAATGGCACCTTATGGGCTAAGGAGAACAGCTCAGACTGGAGAAGAAGAATATGGATCTGATGCTCGTCAATTTGTTGAAAGAAGCTTCTACGTTGACGATGCACTCAAGTCTTTTTCAACCGCTAAAGAAGCAATTGATCTTCTCACCAGAACAAAAGAAATGCTGTCTGTAGCAAACCTTAGGCCTTGTACACACGATAGGTTAACCAGAGGACAACGGTCTGAAGGACCGTTGTCTTA
The DNA here is from genome assembly GCF_905171775.1 of Rana temporaria. Lineage (NCBI taxonomy): Eukaryota > Metazoa > Chordata > Amphibia > Anura > Ranidae > Rana > Rana temporaria. The sequence goes on from NC_053493.1 coordinate 170,932,431, forward strand.
GGTTAACCGATGAAGCTGACTGATGGTCCGTCGTGCATACACGCCATCAGTTAAAAAAACGATCGTGTCAGAACGCGGTGACGTAAAACACAACGACGTGCTGAAAAAAACGAAGTTCAATGCTTCCAAGCATGCGTCGACTTGATTCTGAGCATGCGTGGGTTTTTAACCGCTGGTTTTGAATACTAACGATCGGTTTTGACCTATCGGTTACCAATCCATAGGTTAAATTTTAAAGCAAGTTCTAATTTTTTTAACCTAAGGTTAAATAACCTACGGGGCCTTCACACAATTGGTTTGGACTGATGAAAACGGTTCTTCAGACCGTTATCCTCTAGTTAACCTATCGTGTGTACGAGGCCTTAGACTGCACAAGATTATATCCAACATCCAGGAAGTATGAATGCCTTTCACTCTGAAGACTATGCCACTAGACTAAAAAACCTTGATTTAGGTACAGATGTGCTTCCTGTACAGCGAAGTCTGGGTTTGTTGTGGAACATCAAACAAGACACATTCACCTTTCAAGTGTCAACTTGTGACAAACCCTTCACTAAGAGAGGAGTCCTGTCGGTGGTGAATAGCATCTATGACCCACTGGGTTTCCTTGCTCCGGTTACCATTCAAGGTAAGATTTTGCTAAGACAGTTCTCTACTGAGAACACAGACTGGGATACTCCTTTGCCTAGTGTGAATCAACACAAGTGGGAAAGGTGGAGACATTCTTTGAAGTCACTAGAAAAACTTCAGATCTCCAGTTGCTATGTTCTAGGTTTCACTTCAACTGCTAACCGGAGAGAGATTCATATTTTCTCTGATGCATCAGTTGCAGCTATTGCTGCAGTAGCCTATTTGAAGACCTCTGAAATGAATGGAGAATCACACTGTAGTTTTGTCCTAGGCAAGGCAAAACTCTCTCCCAAACCTGCACATACCATACCAAGACTGTTGGATGTCAGGCCTCGTACACACGACCGGACATGTCCGCTGAAACTGGTCCGCGGACCAGTTTCAGAGGACAGATCCGATCGTGTGTACAGGCTAGCGGACAGATTTCCAGCGGACTAAAGTTTCTTAGCATGCTAAGAAACTTGTCCGCTAGAGAGCTGTCTATCGGACATGTCCGCTGGTTAGTACGTCTAACCAGCGGACTGAAATCCCGCACATGCGTCAAATTGATTTGACGCATGCGTGGAAGCATTGAACTCGCGCGATAGAGAACGTCTGTGTCGTCTACGTCACCGCGTTCTCTGTCCGCGGGGATTTCGGTTTGATGGTGTGTACAGCCATCAGACCGAAATCTCCGAGTGGACATGTCCGATGAAAACGGTCCGCGGACCGTTTTCATCGGACATGTTCCCTCGTCTGTACGAGGCCTTAGAGATCTTGCGCTCCTCCTTCTTCCATTTGAGGATGCCCCACAAATGCTCAATCTGGTTTAGGTCTGAAGACATGCTTGGCCAGTCCATCACCTTTACCCTTAGTTTCTTTAGCAAGGCAGTGGTTGTCTTGGAGGTGTGTTTGGGGTCGTTATGTTGGAATACTGCCATGCGGCCCAGTCTCCGAAGGGAGGGGATCATTCTCTGCTTCAGTATGTCACAGTACATGTTGGCATTCATGGTTCCCTCAATGAACTGTAGCTCCCCAGTGCCGGCAGAACTTAAGCAGCCCCAGACTATGACACTCCCACCACAATGCTTGACTTTAGGCAAAACACACTTTGTACTCCTCCCCTGGTTGCTACCACACACGATTGACACCATCTGAATCAAATAAGTTTATCTTGGTCTCATCAGACCACAGGACATGGTTCCAGTAATCCATGTCCTTAGTCTGCTTGTCTTCAGCAAACTGTTTGGGGGATTTCTTGTGCATCATCTTTAGAAGAGGCTTCCTTCTGGGATGACAGCCATGCAAACCAATTTGAGGGGTGTACTCACTTTTGCTGCCAGTGGTTTAGATATTAATGGCTGTGCGTTGAGGTATTTTGAGGGGGACAGCAAATGTACACTGTTATACAAGCTGTACACTCATTACTTTACATCTACATACAGCAAAGTGTAATTTCTTCAGTGTTGTCACAAGAAAAGATATAATAAAATATTTACATTTATTTACATTTTATTGTGTTTTTTACTTTAACACTTTTTTGGGTGAATGGGTAGTGTACAATGTACCTGAATACCCATTCACATGAGGGGGAAAGCCGGGATCTTGGCGTCCCCTTGTTAAAGGGCGCTTCCAGTTTCCAATAAGCCCCCCCGCCGGAAGACCCCGACAACCAATGGCAGGAAGAGGTTCTTGTCCCCATGCACCCTCCCCATGTTGAGGGCATGTGGCCTGGTATGGTTCCTGATCTCCAGGCTGCATGCTCGGATAAGGGTCTGGTATGGATTTTGGGGGGACCCCAATCAAATTTTTTTAAGAATTTTGGCATGGAGTGCCCCTTAAAACCCATGCCATTTTTTCCCTTCATTTTTTATCTATATTGCAGGAAGCCGGGAATACATTACAGCCGCAGGCAAGTTTATATTTCAATATTTTTATTGAAAATAAGCAATGTTGTATTAGGGAAAAGTGACTAAGGCCCCGTACACACGACCAGTTTCCTCGGCAGAATTCAGCTTCCGACCGAGTTTCTGGCTGAATTCTGCCGAGAAACCCGGCCGTGTGTACACTTTCGGCCGAGGAAGCCGACGAGGAGCTCGGCGAGGAAATAGAGAACATGTTCTCTATTTCCTCATTGTTCTATGGGAGCTCTCGCCCCGCCGAGCTCCTCGGCGGCTTCAGTGCTGAACTGGCCGAGGAACTCGATGTGTTTGGCACGTCGAGTTCCTCGGCCGTGTGTACAAGGCCAAAGACTAAAATAACAACGCAGGCAAGTTTAAATTACGTTTTTCCTTTGGAAATTTTGCTGCGGCACTGTTCTACACATCGCGCAGATGTGCCACTTTACAGGCAGACTAAGGGAACCCCTCAGGCATGATATTTAAAGGAATATTTCATTTTTATTGTTTCACTTTAAGCGTTATTAAAATTACTGCTCCTGAAAAAACGTCAGTTTTAAAAACTGTTTTTTTGCACTGATACATGTCCCCTAGGACAGTACCCGGATCCCCATACACTTTTTATGGCAATAACTTGCATATAAGCCTATAAAATGAGCACTTTTGATTTTTCATGTTCGTGACCCATAGACTTTAAAAAAGTGATTGCAGGCAAGGACATTAAGATGTCATGTAATATTGTATTAAAACAACAAATCATAAATTCATAAATATGTTAAACTGTCATTGATTGTCTGCAGGTGTTAGTACCCTTTTACAAGAGATGTATTGGATGTAGTTGTGAGTGGAGTCTATGTCCCTTTATAATCACGTGTGGGCAGAAGAAGAATGGAAACAGGCTAACCTTTACTTATGCCATGTAGGTTTGTAGCCTGAAAAGGAGAAGGCCTTTTGGGCCTAGGCCTGCAGAAAGACTTAAGGTAGGGACCCATGGTAATTGGTAAAATGGACTCATGGTGAGGATTTGGGAAACTGTCTGGATTTGCTGGGTTTGAGTTCTGTGTACTGATTTATTTTGTACTGGATATGTGAAATATGGAAGTGGAGAAACTGCTATACAGGTTCTGGAATAAAACTGAAGTAAAACTGTTAAAAAGCTATTGGTTTTAGCATTCCTTTATTCAAGGAGCTGGGCCTCAGGCCAGGAGAGCATGTGTAGCAAGATTGCGGAGTTTCAGGTGTGTGTATACCCTATCTGAAGAAGTGGGTCGGTGCCTCTGGCCAGCATGGCAGAAGCTGGTGGCAAATCTGGGCTGCTAACATGATGGCAAGTAATTGATGACTTTTGTACAATAGATTCATTGTTTTTGTAGTTTTAGATTTATAAAAACTCAGGTCCATTTAGATTTCCAGAAAATAAAAAAACAGCAGAAACACAAGAACACATGCTTCTGGTTTACATGGGTGTTTACTTACTCGAGCTAGAGCTGTATAATTTCCATAATCAAGGGAAAATGCTGGCAATGTAATTGTTTGTTTACTATTCTCAACATGAGCTGGTAGGAAAATAAATGTTCCATCAGTTTTCATGAAAGACCAGTGATATTTAAGGCCTTGAGAGATATTGCATATTACTGTAGCCTCAAATGTAACTCCAAGGAATAGGTCTTCATATCTTCGAATCTAAAAAAAAAGAAAATACATATATATATAAACAATAACGTTTTATATGAATAGCTTCCAGCACTATAAACATATATTATTAGAGCTTTTGCCAATGGGCAAATGCAGTGTGCTTTCAGATACAATTCTTTTATTTGATATCAGTTTAAGATGCTTCTGAGATCATATGGAACTTACTGACAGATGCACTGGACCGCCTTCTGACCTGCATTTGACGTTCTTCTAAGCTACATCAAATTTCACAGAGACTTGTATGTGGATAGAAGCAAGTTCTAATGTGAACAAACATCTATCAACACAAACCCTTAACCGTTCCCATCCAGCCATGGTGTCCCTTTAAATAGGGGTTACACTCAGGGCACAGGATGGACTTCCTGATTATGTGACCACCAGTGGCGGCTGGTGCTAAAAAAAATTAGGGGGCACAAACAAACAAAAAAAATTGTAAAAAAAAAAACAATTGCTGCTACTGTGCCATCAATTGCAGCCACTGTGCCATCAAACGCTGCCACTGTGCCATCAAAGGCTGCCACTTTGCCATCAATTGCAGCCACCGTGCCATCAATTGCAGCCACTGTACCATCAAATGCTGCGACTGTGCCATCAAATGCTGCGACTGTGCCCATCAAATGTGCTGCGACTGTGCCATCAAATGCTGCGACTGTGTCCATCAAACGCTGCCAGTGTGCCCATCAAATGCTGCCACTGTGCCCATCAAATGCTGCCACTGTGCCAAATGCTGCCAGTGTGAGTGTGCCCCCCCGCCCACTCGCCATCTGCCCAGCAAGTGCCGGGACAGTACCCTGTCTTGTGGGGCAGTGGGCGACAGCGAAGAGCGGGGTCCTTCATGTCTCCTGCACTCTCATCCTCTCCTCCCGTCAGGCATCCACTAGTGGCGCCTGTTGTTTCAGCCAGTCAGGTGACAGGTAACCAGACCTGAGCAACCTGATTGGCTAATAGGCGGTTCAGTGTTAGGGAAGCGATGTATCACGTCCCTAACACACCACTGAGTAATCAGTGAATCCACAGTAGTGCGCCCGCTGTTTACCATTTTTGACAGTTCGGTCACTGTGCTGGTACTGTGCACTGAGAGTGATCTCAGCAAAGAAACCTCAACTGTTATTGAAGTTAGGAGCCGATTGGCTACCATATACAACTGTACCAGATGTTGCACTCTCCAGTTTTAGTAAATCAAACCCTATGTGTGGGTATGCATGTCTGTTTGCCCTGACACTGTAAATGTCTGCCCTGTATGTGTGTGTGTCTACCCTGACACTGTGTGTTCAAGATAGCACCTTCTAAATAATTTACTAAACATATAGGGGAGAATTCAATAAAGCTGCTGCACTAATTTTCTGGCGTTAATCCCTCGAGTTAATCCCTTGTGCCAAATTCATAAAGCGACACTTTTGGTTTTGACAGTGACCCGTGCATCAAGTAGTTCTAAAATGCGCCACTTTTACATTGTGTTGCATTGAATGCACCAAATGTAAAAGTTAAACTAATTAAGACCAAATTCTCTTTTGACGTGTAGAGAGAAAAACTGTCTCAGACATATTTTGCGAAAGTGTCTCGTGTGCATTCTAAAAGTGGCGCAGTATGAGCCAAATTAAAGAACAAGTTCTAGACAGCATGATGGCACATTCTTCACCTGTGAATGGATTAGGGTTAGGAGGGGTGTACAAGTGAGTGGACAGCTTTTGTGTAGGAGAGCTGCAGCTCTCCCATTACAGGGCTAAAAGTAAAACAAAAAGTTATACTTTCCAGCATAGATGAAATTGTAAATAGCCAAGATGGGGCAGCGATCCAAGAAGTGGCAAACATTACAGTTATTTGTTACCAAGCAGTTTAAAAAAAAAAAAAATAATAATAATAATTTTTACTGGAGTTTTAAATAATTGACCTATTTGCTCTACGGGGAAATATATACCAAGGATTGGAGAAAGTCATTAACACAAAATGTCTTCTTTGCATTAATAAACACAATATAACAATCACATGAAGCATACCTGCAGTTTAAGGGGTCCCATATTTTTTACAGGGGGAGGCTGACAGGGTTCTTTCACAACAAAAATTTGCTTTGTCAAAAATGCAGAACTGACATTGTTGAAGATGGAAACATTCACTGTGTATTCCCCTTCTCTGAAATTAAAAGAAGACATGAACAAAACTGACCTAGACAAGAACTGGCACATACAAGAACATTTTATATGTTTTTAAAGAGATTTTTGTGTTTTGATTTGTTCTGCAGTGGCATATAATTATTTTACTTAGACTTGTTTAGTTTAGGTTGACTAAGAAAGATTATATCTCCATTGATATAGAAAATAGCCTCAACAGAAAGTGCAGCTCATGAGAGGGAATTGAAGTCTCTGAGTAGAACTGCCTTCACATGAGGCCCGTGGGGAGATCCATTCAGAATACCAGGCTGCTACATGTAATTGTTTAATGGCTACTAGTGTAAAGCTGTCCATAGATGGATGGAAACTCCAATGTTTCAGCAGGGTTAGAATCTTGACAGAACGTTGGAAAAAACTTTTCTCGATCAGCTGGTCAGCCTAGCGGGTGATCAGTGTATTTTGACAGTGAAGTCCTGCTGTGTGACCTCGCTTGTGTGGATGGGGGAAGCCAGTCATTATTTTTATCATCCTGCTGGCTGATCGAAAACAATTATACATCTATGGGCAACTTGATGTATATAAACGGGGGACCTATAGGTGTGCATTATAGTGTGCCTGCCTCTGCACACCAGACAAGGTTTAAGAGATGAAACATTATATACTGCCTATCATTGACTACCAATATTTAAGGGGTGTAAATAAGGTTGCAATATAGCCCAGCTGCCACAGGTAGGTGATCCAATCAAAATGTTACTATGACTTCTAGTTAAGCCCTAGTCTACATTCTATAATTCCTAGTATTCTGTTTATAGTATAACCACTCTGAAAAATACATTTTAAAATAATATAAAAAAAGTGAACAGTATACCGGTTTCAAATCTGTCCTTACCTTCTATAGACATGTGTGTCATTGTACTTTCCAAGTCTTTTGGTTCCATCTCCAAAATCCCAAAAATAGCTAACATTTGTTCCAGAATTTATTCTACAGTAAAAACTGACATTTGAATTTATAAGCACTGAAGGACTGGCAACAAGACGATTAGGAATAACTTTTCTCTGCACAAATATTGTGTGCACATCAGAAGTGAAAGAGTGGAATTTGTTTGAAGTTTTAACTACAACGCTATACCTGTAAAAAAAAAAAAAAAAATTATATATATATATATATATATATATATATATATATATATACACACACACATACAGTGTATCACCAGATATTTAAATTCATATGAAAAAACTGTAGACATTGCATCATGGAACAATACTGTTTTAAATAAGCCCTTCATTAAAGTATTATATATTTAGATAACTCTGATATTAAAACAATTACCTATTATGTTAAATTAAATGTAAATCTTAAATCTATTTTGGAGTATGTTTGGCATCATAACTCGCAGAATAAATACTGTATATATAAGTACATTATTTTCCTTTGTTGCAGAGTTTCTTATCTGGAGAAGAACTGTCACTAATAGCACTTCCCATGGAAGGCTGACAATGCTAATCCACTGCCTCACAATTAGTAGCAGCATTGTCATCTGTCACCCTGTCATGTGCACTCCACTTGGTAGTTGAATTCCCAATCAGGCCTGTGCATGCCTTTCGCAGACTTGATAGAAGAGTCTATGTAAGGCTGACAAAGCTACTGCTAATTGTAAGGCGATTGTCAGCCCTTAACAAAAGAATTATCACCAGTTCTCAGATTAAGAAACTGGCGGTTATTAAGACCAACTCTAAGCTGGCGCACAAGAGGTAAACCAGTACTCTGAGTGGGCCATATCTGCCGTGGCGTATCTAGGGTATGGCAGCCATGGCTTGCCATGGGCGCCATATGAAGGGGGCGCTGTTGAGTGGCTGGGCAGCAAGACACTTACCAGGGTCTGAGGGTCTCTTTTTCCCTCCTCCAGAGCATAGGCAGGATCTCCTTATTAGCACCTTGCTAATGGACAATGGTAGTGCTATCCCTGCTGCGTTCAGCCACAGCTCTCCCCTGTTCGCCCAGGCTCTCCCATTCCATCTGGTCAGATTGGCAGCACACAAAGAAGAAGGAGGAACATTAGTTTCTCCCTCTCCTCTGTGAAAACTGAGGCCTTAAGTGATGAAGATTTCATCACTTCCGGTATTGGTTCTGCATTTACCTGGCCTTGGAGGGCAGGGGTCTAATAAACCTCACATTTCTCCATAAAGAGGATATGTCACTACCCAAGGTATCACAAGGGATGATAAATATCACTAGTTTTGTTAGCTGTTTTTTTTTGTTAAGGTTATCTGAAAGATGGGTTTCAAATGTTTCGACAGGGGCGCAGTTTCAGTGCTTGCCATAGGCGCTATTTTCACTAGATACGCCTCTGCATGTCTGTGCCGGTAAACTGTCACCTATGTAAAAAAAAATGTGATTTCATTGCCCAAATATGACAATGTCCATGTCTGGAAAATGACTTGCCACTGGGTGGGCAGAACCTGATGGAAAATTTAGAAACTAGAGTAGTAATCAGACATGGTATTTCATTCTGTTCCATTGTTATTTCCAATTATTATTAACAGAAGTGGCTGTTGCTGTCTGCAAGTAAAAAATACACATTAGATTGTCTCATTATTCAGCCAAAGTCATCTAACATCTCTGGGTGCCTCCGACAACATTTAATACATTATTCGTTTTTGACATCCATTAAGGAATGGAGAAAAAGTGGGCTTCCATTCAATAAAGAAGTTTACTTTGGTATTCTGCTAATGCCAATAAGGCATCAGTTGTGACACAATGAACATACTATCTGATGCCTATGAATTTCATATGCTTTCTTTTATGTAACACTCATTGACAGCCAACCATAATATATGCATTTAAGTGGATACATACATGTTAGGTAGATTGAATCTTTTTATAATACTTCTTCTAGTTGTTCGCTCAGGTGGCCTGTCTGCAAACTGCCAGATAAATTCCAAAGGCCCAAACTCTTTTGTCACTGCAGTAAAATTGATATAAGTCTCCGTAGAAAACACAGTTCCATTTGTTAAAATGTAAAGTGCTGAAAAAAAGTAAAATATATAAAAGATAAAATACATATACAAGATAAAATAATAAGTTGTTTTGCAAAACCATGCCAGTCTAAGATTGAAAGGCATTCAGTATACAGTCTACAACTTTTCCAGCATCTGCAGCACATGATAGATATATATATATATATGATCTTTTTGCCATTGGTGCTTATTTCAGGCTGATACACTTCACCAAAATCCAGGGTGCCAGCTGCATTTATTTCTATACTTTATCTATCCTGGGTTTGCTTTACAAGGTAAAAACAAAACGAATAAGTTGCGCTAAACATATGTGATTGTGAAAAATAAATGAAAAAATTTTTAAGTGTCCATAAGTGTCCAATGAACAATAAAAATATGTTGAAAATTCAGGTTATTGTTGAGTGAAGTTATAACCGTGATTAGCAAACAGAACTCCTCCACCAGTGAAAGGATAAAAAAGCTATGCGCTTACCAGAAGGGCAAGCATTTAGGGCTTGCAGCTGGAAAACCCCCAGCAAGGGTCTTAATGGAAACTGCTGCTGATGATCCAAATAATATTCCTCAAATGATGTAGATGGATATGGAATCCGAAAAACATGAAAGAGATATATATACAGCATATGGTGATGTACCGCAGATAACACAGGATAATGAGCACACCAGGAAAAGCCACCACCAAATAAGATCACCAAATAAGGGGGACTCTTACCAGATATGCTAAATAGAGTGCTTGTGGCCAAACCCAGCCAGGGCCTTTAGATAATCTCCAAACACGCCAGCCAAAGCACACGGCTTTCTCAGACAACCATAATGGAATATGTCACCAGAAAGAAAGATGAAATCCACATAGTGAAGTATCGCAGAGATAGGTTTAATAAAAAGTAGATGCACTTACATAGAAAAGAGTAATGTCAGCGTTAAGAATTTGCGAGCCGGCCGGCTTCTACGAGCGCCCGTCCTTCGGGACCTAGACGCAGCACGTCAGAGCGTCTCCTCCTCCCGACGTACGTTTCGTCAGTATGTGACGTCGTCTGGAGACGCTCTGACGTGCTGCGTCTAGGTCCCGAAGGACGGGCGCTCGTAGAAGCCGGCCGGCTCGCAAATTCTTAACGCTGACATTACTCTTTTCTATGTAAGTGCATCTACTTTTTATTAAACCTATCTCTGCGATACTTCACTATGTGGATTTCATCTTTCTTTCTGGTGACATATTCCATTATGGTTGTCTGAGAAAGCCGTGTGCTTTGGCTGGCGTGTTTGGAGATTATCTAAAGGCCCTGGCTGGGTTTGGCCACAAGCACTCTATTTAGCATATCTGGTAAGAGTCCCCCTTATTTGGTGATCTTATTTGGTGGTGGCTTTTCCTGGTGTGCTCATTATCCTGTGTTATCTGCGGTACATCACCATATGCTGTATATATATCTCTTTCATGTTTTTCGGATTCCATATCCATCTACATCATTTGAGGAATATTATTTGGATCATCAGCAGCAGTTTCCATTAAGACCCTTGCTGGGGGTTTTCCAGCTGCAAGCCCTAAATGCTTGCCCTTCTGGTAAGCGCATAGCTTTTTTATCCTTTCACTGGTGGAGGAGTTCTGTTTGCTAATCACGGTTATAACTTCACTCAACAATAACCTGAATTTTCAACATATTTTTATTGTTCATTGGACACTTATGGACACTTAAAAAATTTTTCATTTATTTTTCACAATCACATATGTTTAGCGCAACTTATTCGTTTTGTTTTGATTGGTCATTGTGTGTATATCACAATTTTTGTTGCAGCTCGTTTAGTTTTAAGTTTTGTTTGTTTCGTTTAGCGCAGTATCATATTTTTTCTTTGCTTTACAAGGTAACTCAGGATTCTGGGACAAAATATGGATTCATAGCAAAATGAAAAACATCAAGGTATGTCACATTTACAGATACAGGCACCGCCTCTAATCAATCTTCATCTAAAGACTGATACACAAGATGAGATTATCAAATGAATGATCGTTTTTTTGCATTCTAGTCTCATATTGAAAACCAAGAAGTTACGAAAATTCTTGTATGTAATGCATGTAATGCTTTGGATTGTACTTGTATTGTATTTTCGGACAACATTTTTACTCATTAACTACTTAAAACCGCCCCCTGTATATATACTGCCACAGGGCTGCTCTATTGCGTGAAACAGCATACCTGTATGTTGTTTTGTGCTCTAGATACTGTGGGAACATGCCCGCTGCACAGCGTGGAAGCCAATCCACGGGTCCCGTGGACCTGATGTCCGCCAAGCAACCACGATGGCTCCATAGAGAGGCAGAACTGGGATCTGTCTATGTAAACAAGGCAGATCCCCATTCTGACAGGGAAGTACACTGAGATCTTCTGTTCCTAGTAATCAGGAACAGCGATCTCTGTGTTCTTCCTGTCATTCCATTCCCCACACAGTTAGAAAACACTAGCAGGGAACAAAGTTAACCCTTTGATCGCCCCTGATGTTAACCCCTGCCCTGCCAGTGTAATTTATACAGTGATCAGTGCATTTTTTTTAGCACTATTTATTGTATTGCGTCACTGGTCCCCAAAAAGTGTCACTTAGGGTCAGATTCATCTGCCACGATGTTGCAGTCCACCTAAAAATTGCTGATCGCCGCTGTTACAAGTAAAAAAATAAAAAAATCCCTAAATCTATCCAATAGTTTGTAGACATTATAACTTTTGTGCAAACCAATCTTAGCAAAAATATGTAGAAGAATACATATTGGTATAAATTAATAAAGAATGTTGTTTTTCTAAAAAAAATTGGGGATATGTATTATAGCAGAAAGTAAAAAATATAGTTTTTTTCGTTTATTGTGTAAAAAATAAAAACCACAGAGGTGATCATATACCACCAAAAGAAAGCTCTATTTGTGGGAAAAAAGGACATTCATTTTATTTGGGTACAGCATTGCACAACCGCGCAATTGTCAATTAAAGTAACGCAGTGCCATATCACAAAAAATGGCCTGGTGTAAATCGTTCCCGGGGGTTAAAGTGGTTAAATGAAAATCGTATGATCTTGTATCAGACAAGAAAAGATGTCATGTTTGTCCCTCCTGATAATTTGGGATGAACTGTCATGATTGGCTCTTAAAGCTGTGTACTAACGATCAGATTGTGTGTACGGCCTTTAAACTCCCTTTAAAGATTTTAGAGCTTCCCGGATCCGCAAGTGTGGGCCAGCTATGGGGGTTAAGACGGTGGGGGATATTCTGACGGCTGACAGACTGCTCTCCCTGACAGGACCTACCTGAATCCACCTACCTGGGTGGATGTCATTCCGGTACTTTCAGCTGCCTCATGCCATACGAGCCCAGTTCTCTACTATCCCGATGCTAGATATGGACCCCATAGAAGGTAGACTCACACTTGAACAGTTGTGTCCTACTGAGTTGCCATTCCCCTCGGATGGAATGCCTTTGGGAGAAGTGGAGGGAGGTCATACAAGACTTAGACAGGGAGGATTGGGACGACTGTCTTGGAGAAAGCTCCCAGGCACTGATATCATCTAAGGATAGGTTAATTGAAGTTAAATACCTACACAAAGTCTATTTCACACCCCAGAGGCTGCATGGCATTTACCCAGAAAGATCTGCTGACTGTACTCAGTGTGGTGGGGCGGAGGGCACGTATATACACATGTTCTGGGGCCGTCCCAAAGTAGCCCGGTTTTGGGCGAGGGTGATCGAACTCAAACTTTCGCCTCAATCTAGATTTACCGGTCTCCCCTACGTTATTACTCCTTAGCATCCAGGACGATGACCAAAGGCCCATGTACAACAAGATACTTCTCTGTTTCCTTTTATTTTATGCTAGAAGAGAAATTATACTAAAATGGAATTCCCGGTCCACCCCCTCTGTGGGTTCATGGGAAAGGTCTATTACCTCGGCTCAGACCGGCCCACTTTAATTCAATAAAATGCTGCCCCCACCCCCCTCCCCAAAAAATCACGCCCACCAAAAGGCCCCTACATCCATTATTGTATATCATGAGAGGGTGAGAGAGAGGGGAATGAGAGAGAGAGAGAGAGGGAGAGAGAGAGAGAGAGAGAGAGAGAGAGAGAGGGAGGGTTGAGGAAAGGGGGCGAGTGTAAGAAAAAGAGAGCGAGTGTAAAAGAGAGGGGGTGAGTGTAGGACCCCTTTTTACACTGAGGCGTTTTTTAGGCGCTTTTGGGCGCCTGTAAAGCGCCTGAAAAACGCTTCTGCTGCAGTCCCATTGTGAAAGCCTGAGTGCTTTCACACTGGGGCGCTGCCAGGGCGTTAAAAAAAGTCCTCCAAGCAGCATCTCTGTTTTAAAAAATGGCCCACTGAGCCATCGGCCCACCGGGAAACTCCCTGTAGTGCCTATGGCCAGTCCATCCCTGACTACCAGACTTCCTACATGTACTTTTCATGACTTACATGTTATGTCTTATATTTTGTACTGCTTTTATATTTTTTCTTAAAAAAAAGAGCATTCTGTTCTTTTTAAAAGAAAAATTTTAGAGCTAATGTTTCTCTCGCAGTAAAGTTTAATGTGTTTGCTTCCAAATTAAGATAATCTCTTTGACACTATCCTTTTGCAAATAGCTCCCAGGCAGTGGAAGAGTTATGCCAGTGAAATTAAACCATTAGACAAACATTTATGTGTGCTTAAAATATAGAAGCCAATACACAGTTTAAAAATTATTTTTCTTATTAAAAAGAAGATGAAATACAAATTGTGTATTGAAATTCTGTTTGAATTTTAATTATCAACAGCTCAACACATTTAATATTATAATTTTTCTGAAAGATTACTTTTTGCTTGAATTTGCATGATTTTGTACAATGCTTCTAACAATATATTAACACAGAAAAATGGAAATAGTCAGTTGAACATTACCAAGGAATTAAGTATTTTTTTTGCCCATGAAAAATCATTTGATGTTTTATCGTACTCTTGAGAATTAACAAAACATTTTTAGATTCTTTTAGAAATCTACTTACCAAAGTCTAATTTAGACTTACAGTATATACAGTCCAGTGTTTAAGACACACCTGGGACAATACAAACAATCCTCTACCTTGATAAGCCCTTATTTTTGTTACTGTTAATTTCTGTTTCATGTTTTTCATTGTAATGATATGCGACTTTTGTTAAAATGTTTTTTTTTTTTTTCCACTTCAGACTCCACCAAAGATAAAAAAGGATCTATTGGGCGAGGAGAGGACCATGCTCCTGGCCCCTACTTCACTTGCCGATATCATCTCCTCTATGGTATCGCATCATAAGTGGATCACGATCGTTTTAGTTAAATTTGTAATTTATTTTCCTTTTCTTTTTTTTTTTTTATCTATTTAAGATATTTTTCATTTTTCATGTTAATTTTCGTAAAGACAACAGAACACTCCAAGTCTGAGTGGAAAAAAAATACCCTTTCATTCCCTCCCCTTCCTCCCCCTCTCCAGACCTCCCCTGCCAGTATCTTTTTCCTTTTCCCTAATTTCAGTACCTTTTAGATGCCATTATTGCACGATCCCTCCCCTCTCTTCATCATATCCATTGCGCCCTTGCTCTCACCGGACTGCTTAAGAGAGATCGCTCGGGCTCACTTCTGCCCGTTCGACCTCTCCCCCACCAGTCGTCCCCCGTGTAAACCTATCCTATCCGTATACTACAAAAGTTCCAGCCTCTCTTAAATGCATCATAAATTAATATTAAATACCCATGGCATCAAAAAAACTCATTGTGTATTTAAACCTTTTCCATTTATCCCACCTTTCCATGGACTCTTCCCATTTTTCTTCGTCACTAAATCTTAAAGATTCTAAATTATAAATTTCTTCTACCCTGCTACACCACCCTCTCAATGAAGGGCTCTCTTTTTTCCCCCAGTTCCGCGCTATTTGATGTTTTGCCACATTCAAAAGTTCCGGGATCAGAGTCTTCAGGAATTGCTTTGTTGGAGTTCGGGATCCATGCAAAACACATACCCAAGGATCGTCCGGGAGTACATTATATGTAATTTCTTGGATTTTTTTTCTGATCTCCCTCCAGTATGTTTTTATTTTGGGGCATGTCCACCAAACATGGGCCATAGTGCCCACTTCACCACGATTCCTCCAGCATTGCTGTGAAGCAGAGCCTGAAAACTTATATATTTTATCCGGCGTAAGATACCATCTTCTAACCAAACACTTGTAGTTTAGTTCTCTAGTGTCATTATTTATTGAGGTTTCATGGACCCTAGTTATTATTTGGTTAATCTCGAACTCGTTCAACCAAGAGCCCAGTTCCTCTTCACATCTCTCGATAAATGGAAAAGTATTCTGTGTTCTTGTGTCGTTTATTATCTGATATATTTTAGAGATCAATTTTTCCTTCGCATAATTTTTCCAGGGGGAGAAGATTTGTCCCTGCTCTGATCGGTTGGGGAAGACTGTCGAAAAAATGTTTTAGTTGTGTGTACCGCCATTCATTAATATGTATTATTTCCTTTTTATTTTTTAATTCCTGCATTGTTAATAGCCTATTATACTTCATGACATCTTTTAATTTTATATTTTCTTGTAATATCCATTTTCCAAAGCTATTTTTTCCCCCCGGTGGGAAATATCTTGTGTCCGTTAAAGGAATTAAGGGAGAATTATAATCCCATTTATTTTTTTTGTGCGTTTGATCCCAAAGTTTTAAAGCATATCTCGTGATGTAATGAATTTCATTGAATTTGTTAAAATGTTTTTTAAAAATATATGTAAAAATATATATTTAAAAAAAAATGTACTTCCTTAAAAAAATAAAAAATGTAAACTTATGTTTCTATGTACATGATCACCGTGCATTGTCAGAAAAACGAACCACTAATCTAACTGAAATGTCTTGATTGTCTTTCTAAAATGATGAAAGGTCTGTGGCTATTTCTCATAATAACAAACAACCCCCACATAGCTATAGTTTAACCTAGTGTTCTGCTTGATGCTCACTTTCTCATTAAGGACAATATTCTAGGATAAAGCTATTAAAAAAGCAGTTGTTACTCTTGTTTCAGTTATGGCAACAGACAGGCTTCAGTGAACAGGAACATGTTCTAGACATTTGTCACCAACATACAAATTAGGGAAACTGATCAAGATAGTATAGCTTGTAATGAAATGTTTCCCTGCAGATTAATAGTTAAGGTTGTTGTTAAAGGTATACTCATGCTGCAACAGAAACACCTTGAAATGCATACAGGGAGCACAGCTTACCTGCTCTGTATTAGTGTTTTTTTTTTATAAATTCTTTATTTTTCATTTTTCCTCATTTCACAATTCCACAAGAACAGGGATGTTATCATATCAGAAAACAAAAGCCAACAATCAAACCACTATACGTTGTACTTGTTCCTGACCTATCTCTAAACTTAACTGCTTCTAACACATATACTACCATATAGATCCAAAACAATTCCTCGCTCTTCTTATTTCCTATTCCCCCGGGACATTTAACCTGTCCTCTCTCTGTTTAAGAAATTGAGAAACCCAGTCTCCCCCTCACCCACCCCAACGTCCGGACCCATTGTCCAAAAACCTTCCCGAGCCCGGACAAAAAAAAAAAAAAAAAAAAAAAAGAAGAAGAGAAAAAAAAAAAAAAAAAACACAATAATTTCAGTTCCTCCCTCTCCCCCCCCCCCTACTCCCCTCGTTCCCTATAACTATCATAGGGAGCCCATATCTCCCTATACTTCCCCTCCTGTTCCCTCAAAGCCATCGTGAGATTTTCCATACATTGGATTTCCCTGATTTTTTCATGCCATTGAGGTCTACTTGGTGAGCACGTGCTCTTCCATAAAGCTGGAATGCAAGCTCTAGCTGTTATTAGTAAATGTCTTACCAAAGATTTTTTATATTTTACTACTGATATAGGGATGTCTAACAACAGGTAGACCGCTGGATTCTCTCCAAGAGACATTTCAGTTATCTCTTCTATTTCCTCTGACACCATCCTCCAGAATTCTTTCACTCCTTCACAGTTCCAAAAAATATGTATCAGAGTTCCTTCTTCTTTTAGACATCGCCAACAAAGATTTGACGTTTGTGGAAAAATTTGGTTTAAAACTTCCGGGGTCTTATACCACCTACTCAGGATCTTATATCCTCCCTCCTGGTATTTGGATGCTAGAGAGGCTTTATGATTGAACTCAAAAATTTTTCCCTTCTGGTTCTCTGTAAAAGTTACCCCTAGGTCTCTCTCCCAAGCATGTATAAAGCCTATTTCTTGTGGAGCTTTAAGTTCATTTAACAGGGAGTAAAATATTGATAACGAATGTCTCACCGCTTCTCCCTTGAGACACAATTTCTCAAATTCCGACAAACTCGTCCTCACTGTTGTCTGGCTCTGTATTGATCGCAGGAAACCCCTTAGCTGTCTTCGCCTGAATGGTTCTAAAACCTCTGCTAATTCACTTTCAATTTCCTCCCATGTCATTACCCGATTTTCCTTCTGAAAGTGAATCAATCTAGTTTTGCCTTGTCTTTTTAAATTCTCGAACCCTGGGTCGTTTACACCTGGCATAAATGCCGGGTTTCCCAGGACCGGAGTCAGAGGATTTGCTTCTGTTTCATCATTTGATTTTCTAAATACTTTTTTCACCACTTTAATTGTCGTCCCTATTGTTGGGTGCTTTTTAACTGATTGTGGTAGAATGGATCTAGAAAGCCAAATTAGTCCTTCCAACGGTATTTCTATCATTGCCTGTTCTAAGAGGATCCATGGTTTGATCTTCGGAGTAACACACCAATCAAGAACTCTTGACAAATGTACAGCCTCATAGTATGCGAGTGGGTCTGGAAAACCTATGCCCCCTTTTTCTTTAGGTAAAGTTAAGATATCTCTCCTGACTCTGGCTGGTTTCCCTGCCCATATAAATCCCGCAAACTTCGTTCTAATCTCTTTCAGGAACCCTTGAGGTATACTGGTAGGGAGTGTCTGTAATAGATATAATATCCTAGGCATTGCATTCATCTTTATAATATTGACCCTGCCAAACCAGGTAAAAACCTCCTTATCCCATTTCTGTAAATCACGTTTTATTTGCCTTGTCAACGGTGCTAAATTTAGCTCTAAGATTCTATTTAGTTTCTTCGGGATTTTAGTCCCCAGATATCCAATATGAGAATTTGTCCATTTAAATGGAAAAGAAGCGGCTAATTGTCGTTGTTGTACCACATTCATCTCCACCCCCATTGCCTCCGACTTGTCATAGTTTACTTTAAAATTTGAAAGCGCGCCATATTTAGCAATCTCAGCCAGCAATGGGGGAAGAGATAAAATAGGTTCCGTAAGAGAAAACATCAAATCATCCGCAAAAGCAGCTAATTTGTATACTCCTCCCTTTACACAGATACCTCTGATATCGGTATTCAGCCTTATCGTCCTCAAAAAGGGTTCAAGTGTCAAAATAAAAATAATTGGTGACAGAGGACAGCCTTGCCGCGTCCCATTCCGTATCTCAAAGGGTTCCGACATAGTCTCGTTTATCTTTATTCTAGCTTTCGGCTGTGAATATAGGCTCATAACCCATCTTTGCATCCCCTCCCCCAAACCGATATATTTTATAATTGCTTTTAAGAATTTCCAGTCGACCCTATCAAACGCTTTTTCAGCGTCGGTAGATACCAGAACTAGTGCTTTCTTAGATACCTGGGAGAGATGGATCGCGTTAATCACCCGCATCGTATTTTCCCTGCCTTCCCTTCCTGGGGTAAATCCCACCTGATCTTGGTGTATCAAATCAGGGATATGTGGTAATATTCTATTTGCTAGAATTTTTGTAAAGATCTTCAAGTCAACGTTTAATAGCGATATAGGGCGATAATTGGAACATAGTGTTAAATCTTTTCCCTCCTTAGGTATAACCGCTATATGTGCCATAAGGGCTTCATCCGGTATCCCCTGTCCTTCTCTTATCGCGTTATATGCTTTTAGAAATCTTGGCATCAGTTTTTCTGCATAGGTCCGATAGTAAAAAAGGGTAAACCCGTCGGGGCCGGGGGCTTTACCTGTTTTTAGCAATTTAAGAGTATTTGTGAATTCCTCAGCCGTAATCGGCCCTTCCATATCTCTCCCAATTTCCTCTGCTAATTTCGGCATTCCCGCCTTCTCTATATATTCCTTTATCTTCTCCTCCTGCCTACTCATCTTTCCTGTGTCCCTCTCTTCTTTTAGTTGATATAAATTCGTATAATAATTTTTAAATACTTTTGCAATTTCTTGTGAGGATTTCACTATCCTATCTCCTGTTGTTTTGATGCCATCTATATGATTTTGGGTCCTCGTTTCTCTTAATGCCCTCGCTAGCATTCTACTCGGCTTATTACCATATTCATAGAAGGCACGTTTACATCTTTTTAGTGAGGCTTTTGCATTGTCTGTTAGTAACAGATTCAGTTCATCTCGCGTCTGCCTCAACTTCTCCTCAATCTGAATTGCCAACGTTTTTTTATGTACATTTTCTAATTTACGAATTTCTCCCAGTAATGTTTCTATCTGTCTCCCTATCCTACGTTTCCTTTGTGTTCCCATTGAGATTAAAATCCCTCTCATAAAGCATTTATGCGTTTCCCAAATACAACTAGGCGACACCTCTCCCACCTCATTATCAGAAAAGAACCCTTCCATTTCCTGAACTATTTTTTCCTCATACTCTGGGTCTTTCAGAAGGGACTCGTTGATTTTCCAGTGCCACTCGCGAGCTACGGGTTCTCCCCATTCCAGTATACAATTTGTCGGTGAGTGATCAGAAATTGTAAATGATCCAATGGAGGCCTCCACAATATTCTGTAAAATATTCTGTGATACAAATATATAGTCTATTCGGGAATATGTTTTATGTTTGGCTGAAAAAAAAGTGTAGTCTCTCTCATGGGTATGACTAGTCCTCCAGCTATCTACCACCTGTATCTTCTGTAGCAGACTCTTTGCTTTACTTAATTTGCTATATGATAGGTGTGATGCTCCCTTAGATGTATCTAGGATAGGATCTAGGGCCATATTCAAATCCCCTGCCAGTATGATTCTTCCTTCTGTATTCAACTGAATCACATTAATGTATTTCTCCAACGCTGCAATCTGTCCTTCATTAGGCATATAGACGTTAACCAGAGTTACTTTCTGGTCGTTTAGATATCCTTTTACTATAAGTAGACGCCCTTCCTCATCCTGAATTACCTTTAGTTCTTTCCATATAATCGTCTTTGATAGCATAATTGCCACCCCCTTCGTCTTTGTTGTCGATGAGGAACTCTGATAGACTATTGGAAATCTATGATTGCCCAGTTTTGGGTTTTTATTTTTCTTAAAATGAGTCTCTTGGAGAAAAACGACCTGTGTCTTTAGTCTCCATAATTCTGCTAACAATTTAGATCTTTTCTCAGGGTTGTTTAACCCTTTTACATTATAAGACATCAAATTAATCTTAGCCATTTTAGAATCTCAATCACGTGGCTCCTTGGGAAACTAATAGAGGTGCCCAATGAGGAGATAAAGGGCTAAAGATAGGGGAATCCCCCCCAAAAGAGGGAGAAAAGACGGACGAGAGAGGAAAAGGGGAAAAAAAAAGAGAAAAAAGAAAGGAAAAAAAAAAAAAAAAAAATATATATATATATTTTCTCTAGTCCTTCAATCCGGTTGATCCCCTAGGATCCCAGAGAGGACAAAACAAAAAAAAAAAAAAAAAATTAAGCGTCTCCGACTTCCCTCCACACAGAGGAGAGGCGCTTTAGTGGGCTAAGGTGTGTGAGCACCGAGGAGAGTCACGCCCTATTATAAGTCCGGGTGCACTTCCCTGAGTTACCCCTTTCAATCCCCTCCACCCCCCAATTCTAGTCGAGCACACGAAAAATGAGATATCCCCCCCATCATAAAGACCTTACCGCTTCGACATATTCAGTCGTATACATATACTATATAAGCACATTTAGACATATAAATCTCTGTCTACCTGTCTAACTGTCTACCATTTAGAGGTAAAAATTTCTTTTTTTTTGTCTTCTTTTTTTTTTTCACCTTTTAAACCCCTATTATCATGTTACCACCGACGTACTTCTGAGCTCCCCCTCTCCACTCTCTCTCTCCTAACCTCCTAACTATTAATATCTTAACTCTTTATGTCTGCTCCCCCCTCTTGTGTCCCCACCAAGAAAGGGAAAAAAAAAAGAGGGAGAAAAAAAAAAAAAAAAAGGTTCTATTCCCCTTTCCCTTACCCTTGCCTCTTCCTTCTTCCTTCGTTTTCCTATTAGGTCATCTTATTAGGCCCCTGTTATCCCCAAAACTCGCTCACCCACTCTTACCCTCCCCACCTACCCCTATACCATCTTCCCTTACCCCTTGCCCCTCCCTCCCACCTCTATGTCCTATTCCAAAAAAGTATCATGGCCTATTGGCCTTTAGTGTTTCAAAGTGTGTAAATGTAAATGTGTCAGCCTTTTATTGTGACTCCTCTAATCCCCCCTAACCCTCTTATCTATCACCCCAAAAAAAAGAAAAAAAAAACCCCCCCCCCCCTTCTTCAATTCTCAATTTCCCCACATCCCTAGTCTCCCCTAGTAGTGAACCACCTTATACCTTTGCCCATCCCATCCATCCCCTCCCCCTATTATAGACTCCGTGTGTCTTATATTTTACCTTCCCTGATCCTTAAATCAAACGGATCTAGGGCTCTAGTGACATAGTGACTTAGTGAAACCCCCCCCCCCCCAAAAAAAAAAAAAAAAAAAAAAACATTCTCCTCAAAACGCCCCCCCCTTTTTTTTG
This sequence comes from Rana temporaria, assembly GCF_905171775.1. NCBI lineage: Eukaryota > Metazoa > Chordata > Amphibia > Anura > Ranidae > Rana > Rana temporaria. Next base: position 170,954,548 of record NC_053493.1, read on the forward strand.
AGACAACCCCCCTCCCGAACCCCCCCCTAACCCCCCCCCCCAAAAAAAAAAAAAAAAGAGCGTGGCTGGAGATGCTGGCCTACTAGCCCACCTATGTTTCTGGGTCTTTCCTCTGTCATTTTCCTAGTGCTCTATTTGGCCCATAATAGACCCACCTCAGGGAAGAGGAGCAAAGGAAGCATCTGTAAATTTATACACATATATACACATATGAGCGGGACGATAAAGCCCCGCCACTCAGAAATATTCCACTCTTAACTTATAGCCTTCCCCACATGGGGATAGTACCTTCCCTCCAAAACCAAGTCCGAGTGTTCTCCAAAGAGAAAAAAAAAAAAAAAAAGACCTTCAACGAGAAAAACAGTCGGATATGGGTATGAACCTCAAGAATCACCAAAAAAAAATACTCTCCATAAGGCCTCCACCCAAGTGGGTCGGGTAGAGACAAAGAGAGAGAGAGTGCAACAAAAAAAAAAAAAAAAAAAATGAAAAAAGGGGAGAAAAAAAACAAATAAAAATACACTTTCCCCTGGGAGGGGTCATCTTCCATAAGTCTCTCCATCTCCTCTTTCTCTTCAGAATTGGGGTGGGGAACTCCCCCATGTCCTCTACAGTCTTACCCCTTTTAACCTTCCCTCACCACAGTTTATCTAGGCTCTCTTTCAGCTGTGACTGGCAGCTCTAACCAGTTAGGGACTGCTATTGGTGTTGACCCCAAAAATTCAAAAAGCGCTGGGAGCTGGGACGGCTCTCTTAGATTAAAATTCCTTCCTTCTTTTTTCACATTAACGGCCAACGGAAACCCCCATCTGTATATGGCTCCTTGACCGCGTATATGTTCTAGTAGGGGCCTTAACAAGCGCCGTCGGGCTTTAGTTTGCCAACACAAATCCGGAAATATTTGTATATTCGCCCCCTCCCAGATCACCGGTCCTTCTTTCCATGCTTCCCTGAGAATTTCTTCTTTTTCTCTATAAAAATGTATACGACATAACACATCACGAGGGTTAGTCTGATCTGGATTCCTTGTTGTTGGGACCTTATGGACCCTGTCTAGCTCCAGGGGGGAGCCTGAGCTTTTTTTTAGAATTTTATTAAAGATAGCCAAAGCAGCTTCCCTTAACGCCGCCCCCTCACAACTTTCTGGTATTCCTTTTATGCGCACATTATTCCTTCTACTTCTGTTATCTGCCTCTTCAGCATTTTTTTTTATAATTACCTATTTTCTTTATTTTCCAAATTACATCACATACAATAAACAAATAACAATAACAAAACCAAAAAAAAAAAAAAAAAAAAAAAAAGGACATCTCCGTACATATTTAAGTAAAAATACTTTCATACATTACATTATCCCCCCCATGGGCACCATCGGCCTCCCCCTCCCTCTCCTCCAATCCCCCGTCCCACTCCCCACCTACAAGAGGCGGGAGGGACGCCAGGGAGAGAGAGAAAGAGGAGGAGGAGAAAGGAGAGACGAGACCCCCCCCCCTCCCACGTGACCCCCTAGACCCCATCACCTTATGACCTCCCTACGGCACAAAAAGGAGGAGCTCAATACCACCCTAATAATAAAAAATAAAAAAAGCAAAGGGATTTTGTGCAGGGCTTAATAGTCCTTAATTTCGTGACTTTAGTGGAAAAAAAAAAATAAAAAAAAAAAAAAAAAATTAAAAAATGTTTTCTTTGTTTCGTGCCTCTTTAACTCCCCATCACCTTATCTCCCCCCCCCCTACCATGCGAAGGGGAGAAGTTTCATAACCACCTCAAAAAAGAGGAGTGGAAAAAAAATAAATACATAAATAAATGAATTTAAAAAAAAAACAATATTGAGTGTGTTCTTCTCCATTCCCTTATTAGTGATCTTTCTTTTGTGACTATAACCTTCCTTTAAAACCCCCGTTCCCATTCTTATGACTCCCAAATAAAGTCCCTTAAGGGGAGCCTCTATACTTGTCCTCCTATATTGACTTAATTGATTAATTATTTCCTCCTCTTTAGTGATCCAAATTAGTGCTGTGAAAAAGAGGGGGGAAAAAAAAAAAAAAAAAAAAAAAAAAAAAAAAAAAAAAATGTGAGAAAATAGGAGGGGGGGGGCGCGCCTCCCCCCTCCTCCCCCTCCGGCGCCCGCAGGGTAGGGAGACAAAAATAAAAAATAAATAAAATAAAAGACGTAAAAAAAAAAAAAAAATAAAAAAAAGGGGGAAAAAAGATTTTTCGCCGTCTCACCTCTCCCCCCCACCCGCCCCCTAGCCTCTCCGCCCCAAACTAATCCTTCCCTACTTCAGGAGAGTAATATATCCACCCTGCCCATATATCCTTAAATTTGTCCTGTTGGTCCTTGACCATGTGTACCCATCTCTCTGCCTCCATTATCCTCTCTACCTCGATTTTCCATTCCACTATATTGGGGACTGTAGGTTGTTTCCAGTGTCTAGGTATCAGTGCCTTCGCTGCATTTAATAGGTGTGGTGTAACACTTCTTTTGTAGAACTTCATGGATGCTGGCATTCCATGAAACAGGAAATGCAATGGGGATTGCTCAATAGGTCTTAATGTCAGTTTCTTTATCCACGGGGATATCTCCTCCCAAAATCTCCTGATCCTGGGACACTGCCACCATATATGAAGAAATGACCCTCTTTGATTGCACCCCCTCCAGCAGTTGGCATTCATTAATGGGTAGATCTGAGCCAAACGGGTCGGCGTATGGTACCATCTAGTCAGAAACTTATACGACATCTCCTGTATATATGAACTTATTGAGGACCGGTGTGTTATTTCCATCAACCTATTTGATTGTTCCGCTGTAAATTTAAGGCCCAACTCCCTTTCCCATTCACGCATGTAATATGGGATTGTCTTATCTTGGGCACTCTGGACCATTCTGTGCATCCGAGATAACATATGGCCTGGTTCCAAGCGGTTAACACACCACTCCTCAAAAGTAGTCATGGTATTTACTGATCTAATTTGGTGTTTCCATTTATTAAACAGGTCTGTCAACTGCCGGTATTTCCATTCCCTCATTGATACCTCCCCCTGCTTTTGTACCAACTCCCTTAAGGGAAGCAGTTCCCCCAATGGGGCCACCTCTGAACAATTTCCTCCCCACCCCTCAAAACTACCCTTCTCTTCCCCAGGAGGGAACCATGGAAATCCCTCCAAAGGAGTAATAGGCGATATTGGAGGGGCAAACTTTCCCGACTTATTCATTCTATCCCAGATAGATAACGTTGTTGTAGTTAATGGTGACACATATTCCGATAGCCCCCTAAATACGGTCGGGATCCAGGGTGCTCCCGCCAGATCCCTTCCTGCCAGTGTTTTCTCCAGGGAAACCCATATTTTACCTTTTGAGTCATGTCTCCAGTTCATAATACGAACCAGGGCCATGGCTCTATAGTAAAGTACCATATCTGGGAGTCCTACTCCTCCTTCCTTCTTTGATCTTTTCAAAATATCATATGCCAGCCTGGGATGTTTATCCCCCCAGACAAAAGTCCTAAAAGCTTTCTTTATTTGTTTAAAAAATATTTGTGGGAGAGCTATAGGGATGGCATACAGGACATAGATAAGCCTTGGAATTATACTCATTTTAAGAGCACCTACTCTCCCAAACCAGGTCAGTGTATAACTTCTCCATCTCTGTAAATCTCTTAGTATTGACGAGAGCAGGGGTATATAATTCAACTCATATAAACGTTTAACATCTGGGGCTATATGTGTTCCCAGGTAAAATATAGAGTCTGAACGCCATACAAAGGGGAAGGATCTTTGCAGCTTTTTCTTCATCCCCGCAGGCAGTTGATTCGGCATCAGCATCGATTTCTCTATATTTATTTTAAAGTTGGAAATGCAGCCAAACCTGTCTATCTCTCTCATCAATTCCGTCAGAGACTCTTGAGGTGAGGAAAGATATAACAACAAGTCATCCGCATATGCGGATATCTTGTGTTCCATCGATCCTATAACTATCCCTTTGATCCCCCTATTCCCTCTAATCATACACAAAAAAGGTTCCAATACCATAGCGAATAGTAGTGGGGACAGTGGGCACCCCTGCCTAGTCCCGTTTTTTATTTCAAAGTAATCTGATAGTCTCCCGTTGACTTTAACCCTTGCTCTGGGTTCTGCATACAATGCCATCACCCATCCCATCATTCTTTCCCTCAGGCCCATCTCCCTCAGAACTCCGACCATAAATCCCCATCCCACCCTATCAAAGGCCTTTTCAGCGTCCATTGAGATCACAACTGCCGGGGTTTGATTTGGGCCTTTATGTATCCAGTGTAACACCTGGAGGGCTCTTATTGTATTATCTCTGGCCTCTCGGCCTTTCATAAATCCTGTCTGGTCCGGATGGATCAGCTTAACAATGTGATCCTGTAGCCTCAAAGCTAGAATTTTAGATAGGAACTTAACATCGGAGTTCAGGAGGGAGATGGGCCTGTAACTAGCGCAGCACTGCGGATCCTTCCCCGCTTTCGGGAGAACAGTCACATAAGCAGTTAAAGCATCTGGCGATAATGGACTCAAGATCGACACCGAGTTGAGATACCTACAGAGGGGGGTCAGGATTATAGAGGAGAACTTTTTATAATACATATTAGTAAATCCATCTGGTCCTGGACTTTTGCCCTGCGCTGCCTCCAGTATCACTCTCTCTAACTCCTCTATGGAGATGGGTTTTTCCATTTCCTCCAGGGCTGCTGTTGGTATTGCTTGTAGTCCCGAGGCCTTTAAATATTCCCGAATCCCTTCCTCCTGCCCCCCCCCGTCTACCTCCCCCAGACTTGGATCTAGATTGTATAGCGAAGTATAGAACCGATGGAATTCAGCTGCTATCGCTTGAGAATCTACTATCTGTTTACTCCCTACCTTTATTGTATGTACATGACGCGCCTCCTGTTGTTTCTTTAGCTGTCTGGCCATTAACCTCCCGCTCTTATTTCCCTGCTCATAAAAGCGATGGGCAAAATATCTATTTTTATTCTGAGTTTTTCGATCCAGGAGCTGTTTGAGATCCGCCCGAAGCTTCTCTAAATTTTGCGCATCTCCTGGCTTTAAATGGATCTTATGTTTAATTTCTATTTTATGTATCTCCTCCAAAAGAGTTGTCGGTTCCTTCTGTCTATCTCTTTTAATACGTGATCCCATTGAAATTAACTCCCCTCTCATTACCGCCTTATGGGCCTCCCAGACCACCTGGTCCGACACCTCTTCTGACGTATTCATCTCAAAATATGAGGTCAACTTGCCAGTTAAGGATTCTACATTTTGCTTATCGTCCAATATCGCTTCATTCAGTCTCCAAGTTCTTTCCCTACTCCCAACCAAAGCTGGTCTCATCCCTAAACTTATCGGTGCATGATCCGATATGGTGATCGACTCAATAGTCGCAAAGTCCACCAGACTCAAATAATATTGGTCGATCATTAACATATCGATCCTTGAATACATATTATGTGTCTTGGAGAAATAGCTATAATCTCTATCCCGCTCATGTAATACCCTCCAGCTGTCAACCAAATGTAGGGAACGTAGACGCTTTTTAACACATCTTAGCGCTTTCTGTGACAAAAAAGTTTTCCCAGATGAGGTATCTAAACTCGGGTCCATAGTAATATTAAAGTCTCCCCCCAAGATCAACAGACCTTCTCTGAATTTCTCCAACCTATCTAGGGTTTTAATTAAAAACTTAACCGTTTGACTATTTGGGGCATAAATCGTTGCTATAGTATAACACTGGCCCTGGATTTTTCCTTTCACAAAAAGATATCGCCCTTCCGGGTCCTTTTGTACTTCTGTAGGTACCAAAGGGCATTGTTTATGTATTCCCATTGTAACCCCTCTTGCCCCAGAAATAGGCGAAGGAGCATGAAACCACTGATTGTATACGAAAAGGGGCATATGGGGGATCGACCCTTCCACGAAGTGCGTCTCCTGTAGAAGAACAATTTCCGCCCCAAGGTGGCGCAGTTCATGCCAGAGACGCCCCCTCTTACAACCTGAACAGAGACCCCTTGTATTATATGATATAATTTTCATTTTATCTGACATCTTTTTAGTCCTTACCCCCTAAACTCTATTCCCTCCTCCCACCAGCCCCAGCCCCCCAAATAGAGGGAAGGGGACGGTAGGCCGAGGGAAATAAGAGCGGACAGGCCCTGAAACAGGACCGGCGGCGGGCGGGCGAGAGAGACAGCAAAAAAAAAAAAAAAAAAAAAAAAAAAAAAAAAAAAGGGGAAAAAAATAAAATATACACTTAACCCCACGAATAACATATAAGCCACCATATCTACGTATGGGTAACCCCCTAAGAGGATGTTCTGTCCGTTCGAGACCTTACAACCCCGTCCAGACTCCCCACCCCCTCCACTCCCTAACGGAGAACCAAGTCCCTTACCTCGGGACCTACCTAACGGGGGAAGAATTCTCCCACCGACATATAGTGGGCCCCTCCCACTCCCCAAGCTTCCCCTTCTATTAATCCCATACATTTTATCCTTTAACTATATTGACCTTCTACATTTTATTTTACCTTTACATTTTACTTAAGTTTTAAATATTTACCTCAGAGATATCCAACCAATTTCCCCGGGAAGGAGAGAAAAAAAAAAAAAAAGAAGGGGGAAAGGTGGGGGGAGGGGAGAGGATAACGGGGGAAACACAGGGGGAAAAAATCTCAGATTGGCACCTATATTAGAACCAAGAAACCAACCCCCCCCCTCCCCCCTCCCATCAGAATACATTTCCAATATTTCCCTTTGCCTTCCCTATTTGTCCCCACCCGGCACTTGCTGCCACCTTCCTTGTCTTTGCATGGTTGACCCCTGGTTTTTTAATCTCCAGTCTGGAAAGTCCACCTGTGGTAGTTCCAATACATCTAAAAAATGTTGTAGGTCGTCTTTGTTTTGGAGTGATGCCGTCTTCCCATTTCTTGTTGCTGTGACCTTGAAAGGGTACCCCCAACGATATCTCACATCAACCGCTCTTAATGCTTCCAACAAAGGCTTAATAGTTCTTCGCTGCATGAGTGTTCTACGTGATATGTCTGGGAACAGAGCAATTTGGCCTCCCTCAAATTCAATTCCCACTCTTTCTCTTGCTGCTCTCATGATTGCTTCCTTTACCGGGTATCGATGCATTTTGCAAATTACGTCCCTTGGTCTTTCTGTACCTTGAGGAGCTGGGAAGAGCGCCCGATGCACTCTATCTATTTCGATCATTTCGGGTGCGGATGTCCCCAGAACTAACCGAAATAGCCTAGTAACTAGTAAGTGAAGTTCGTTCCGTTGCTCTATTTCCGGTAGGCCCCTAATGCGTATATTTTGCCTACGCTCGCGATTTTCGTAATTGTCCATTTGATCCAGCATTGAGTTCAACACTTCTTCATGTTTTTTTGTTGTTTCTTGAAGATCCGCGACCGCCTGTCTGGTATCTTCCTGGTCCGTCTCCCACTCTTCCACTCTGTTCCCCAGTGCTCCCACTTCTTCTCTGATCTCCTCCACCGCCTGTTTACAGGAAGACTCTACAGCATTTATAAGTTGCATTATGTCATTTTTTGTTGGTAGGGCCTTTATATGTTCTCTTAAGTCCCAATCCAATTTCAGCTCTGTTTGCGCTTTAGTTATTTCTGTGGTGATGTCATTATTACGGCCTTCTTCCTGAAGTTTGGTGGGGCTCAGACTTTCCCCTATCAGTTCTAATTCTGGGGAGACTGCCCCCCGGTCACTAAGCCCGGTGACCTCTCCTGCACCCCTAGAGTTCGCTCCAGGTGTCCTACTACTTTGCTTAAAGTTGAGCGGGGATTGTCCTCGGCCAGGTGTTGTACTACCTCTCCCTACTCCACCCCCTCCACGTCCCTGGACTAGGGGGTCCTGTCCTGCCATTTTTACTCCCCCTTTTGGATCTGGGGAGCCCTGCTTCAAGCCCTCATGCCCCAATGTCCTCTTTATTGTGCTGCCTTGATCCATCTTTGGTGCCGTTAGATAGGCTCTGAGCCCGTTTACCTGGCTCTTCCCACCACCAGATAGTTGCTTAGCCGCCCGGCGACGTGTGGACATTCCGCTGATATCCCCTATTTCAACCTGCATTCAAATATGTATACACGTTTCAGTTTATATATTTGTGTATATTTTAAAAGACCCGACTATTTTGTTTTTTATAGGTGAGTCAGCCCGTCTCTTCATCCACGAAGGGGGGGAGGAGGGACCAAAAGCAAAAAAACAAACAAAACAAGCAAGGGCGGAGGAAAGCAGCGCTGCGGTATGCGCCTATATCACCTTCACATGCCCATATACTGTCAGTCCATTTAGCAGAATTAATTCTGTTGTTTCATTTTTGGATTTAGGCTTTCACTTGTGAGTCCTATAGTCACAGGCCCAACTTCGATATATGTACTTGACAAGTTGATAGGCATATAGGCATATATTTGTGCAGTTTATTCCATAGAAAATAAGCAGTGACACAGCAGGTGAAAACAGGGACATGGAGCTCTATGAAGGATCAATCTGTCCCTTTTTATAGATTAGTCAACCAGTCTCTTTGTCCTGATATAGATCTGCAATGGTTTATAGAGATATACAGGTATACCAGTACCCCGACCTGCCAGTCTGCAGATACACAAAAAAAAAAAAAAAAAAAAAGAAAAAAGAGAGAGAAACAAAGGATTTCCCCCTTCTCTCTTCCTCTCCTCCTCTCTCTTCTCTTAAGGGGGAAAGAAGAAAAAACTTATGCAGACCCCACACACCGGTGACTCTTAAGTAGTGTGTAAGAAAGAAATCACAGTGTTTAACTCAGCATACAAATGTCCATGACTAGGGTGCATACACACTCAGGGAGTATACAGTAAGGAGTTTTCGGCTGCTTCTTTTTAGCCTTTATCCACCAGCATTCCTCACCCGCTCCCCCTCACCTCATTGCATACATCTTCACTCTGTTTCAATGTGTTTTACAACCTGCCAGCTGCTGAGCTCCATCCAACCGAGCACGTGTGCACCCTTTTTTTCTTTCTTCTCTCTTTTTCCCTTCCTTTGCCAGCCCCACACACTGGTAGCTTTGAAAAGTATGTAAAATAAAAAATAGAAGGTATAACCAGGCTTAATTCAGCATGCAAATGTCCATGACTGGGTTACAAGCAGGTATATGCAGCTGCTAGCAGGTATCCCATCGGATATGCAGGTAGAGACACATGTTGCTGAATAGTTCAAGCTAAGTGGTATGCTCGGGGATCTATATTCAATAAAAAAGTTTTAAACTGCTTTTTAGTCCTTATCCAGTCTTTCTCCACCACCATCCCCCAACAACTCCCCCTCACCTCTTGCGTCTGTGAACTTTCTCCATTGCATGCATTTTCAGTCTATTACAATATGCTTTATAACCTGCCAGCTGCTAGCTCCGTCCAGCTGAGCCTCTCTATTCCGGGTCAGATCTCCTCCTGCTGTGGTCTCCTCTGCACCTCCTACACGCTAACCGCGTGTGTGTCCCCCTTGTTGTCAAGTCTGCTTCGCCAAGGAGGGAGGGAGCCCACTAAGCCAGCTGATGCTGTACGATGGATGGGCTGTCTGCAAACCAGCCTGCTTCGCCGACGGGTGTGGGGGGGAGAGCCCGCTGAAGAGATGAATGTGCTGTCTCTATCACTGCCTCCACGGCATGCGCCAGATAAGAGAACGCAGCCGGGAGCGAGAGAGAACAGACCGTGGGCCCAGCTCCAGAGAGCGCCTTCACTCCGTGCTGACGGCTTCAGCCCTCAATCCTCCGCTCGTCCACGCACACATCACGCTCCTACGTGCAGCTCATTACCCGGGGAAACTCATAGGAGAGGGGAGGGGCCCTCGCACACCTCACACACGTCCGCACGGCATGAATTCCGGCTTGCTGCCTCTTCAGCATTTAACTGCAATCTGACCAGCTGCTGTTGCTGTTTCTCACACTTTTCTTCTAGTACCCCCAATCTGAAGTCCACGACCACTTGTTGCTCCTCCAATATGCCCACTTTTTGCTCCCCCACCCCCACTTTTATCCGGACTTCTTCCAACTCTTCTTTCCAAGTACTCGTCATTAGCGTTAACATTTTCTGGATATCGTCTCTGGTTGGGAGAGCCTGAATAAGCCTGCTTAACTGGCGCATATCAGGTATCAGCTCTGATTCAAATGTATCCCCCGTATCGGGCATACTCTGTGCGTTCTGTATGCTAGACTGCATAACTTCTTCTGATATATGTTCACTCTCTTTAGAACTTAATATTTCACCACTTGTTGCACCCTTCTCCCTCTGGTTTAGAGGTGGGGATGGTGCAGGGGATATAGGGGTTGTAGACATTAGTGCTACTATAGATGGTGTCTTTGTATACTCTCTAGACCCCTTATTCATATCCCCCGCTATATTGTCAGCTATTTCCAGCAAAGCAGACCGTAACAGTATGGGTGTTTCAAAAGTACCTTTATTCCACGCCGTTGCTTCTGAGGCCACCTCCGTCCACCCCTCCGCTGGGGGTCTCTCAGTCTCACCTATGTAGCGTAAATCACCTGTATTGTTCACCGCTTTGACTACCGGGGTAGCTGGACTAAGGACTGGGTCTGAAGCAGTTACCAACTCCTCACCAGCAATCAACTGTTGTCCTTTTATCACCGGCAAGTCTGATACAGATACAGGTGTATTCTGAATCACAGTTACAGCTACAGCTTTAAGGGGACTTTCAGATAGTGATTCCCTCCTCAGAACCCTGCTTCCGACGGCTTCCTCCTGCTGCTCAGCCCCCCTCCTCACCGTCATGTAGCGTGTGATGTATGAGTGGCAGGGGGCTTGAACACCTCCTACGCGTCTTCCTTGGCTCTTTCCCCGCCGCGACATCAGCTGTCTGGAGCCTCTGTCAGGTACTGCGCTCTCCACCCGCTCACCGCCGACTTTCGATGGGGGTATGGGGGTATCGGAACCGTCGGTCAGGTGCTGCGCTCTCCCCCCCTGCTCACCGCAGACTTTCGATGGGGGTAGAGGGGTCCCGGAACCGTCGATCTCCTGCTTCAACGCACCACGGACTCAGAGCTCTCCTCACTAGCGTGCGTTCACTCCTCCATGCTCACACCACCGTCCCGGAAACCCTGTATTAGTGTTTTTCACCTCAGTATAGCTGTAGCGGACCTGTCTACCACATGAATATTCTGATTGTAGGCAGGTGCAGTTAGCTTTTCCACCTGTAGGTGGCCTTGAGCTATTATTGCATGCTAAAGGGAGTCTCCTAAGAGGATTATTTTTTTTAAGCCTAGTACACACGGGCCGAATGTCAGGCGGCATTGTCTGGTTTAATACGGGGGCACACCTGGGCACTGCCCAGGGGCCCCAGCTGCATGGGGGGCCCCTGCACTTTCTCCAAAGCAGCTGGTTCTTGAGCCCACTCTGCCCCCCAAAATTGGGGGCCCCATGATGGCACTGAGAGTGATGGATACACAGGGGAAGCAGTCTGCCTCCTAGCTACTCTCTATAGTCTGTTTACCTTCAATGTCATCATTGTAGGGGACCCAGAGCATTACTTTGCCCAGGGGTCCATGATGCTATTAAGACGGCCCTGCACATACGGTAACCGATCCGACAGAAGCCAGCCATTCAACCGCCTTCTGTCAAAGGACAAAACAAAAAGAATGTTTGGACAGCCGCACACCACGGAAAATAAGGACACACAGCTGACGTTTCGCACTGATCCTCAGTGCTTACTCATAGCTTACTCATCAGCTATGAGTAAGCACTGAGGATCAGTGTGAAATGTCAGCTGTGTGTCCTTATTTTCCGTTTGCTGTGGACTGTAGTGTTTTCCATTTTTACCAATAAAGGTAACTTTTTCCTGGAGTGCGGCTGTCCAAACATTATTTTTGTTTTCTGCTATAAGCATCGCCAGCACCCGTGGTCTCTAGGAGGAGATATATCAGCCAAGCATATCTATTTGGAGCGGTCACTTCCGCCTTCTGTCAAAGGGTCATGACCGAAAAAGGTCTGCCGACTGGCTCCCGGTCAGCGCTCTCAGCCAATGGCTGAGTGCACTGACCAGAGTGTTCTGGCAGGGGGGCCGTCTCCCTGTCAGAACACAATAGCAAAGCAGGGGAAAATGCTTTACCAACATCGGAATGTTAGTACAGCAGCTCTGACCTGAGCTGTCAGTTTTTTTTGTTCAACCCGCCGGGTTGAACGAAAGAAAAAAACTAGTAGTGTGTACGAGGCTTTAGAGATTCCTTGTTGCACTACAAACTTTCGATAGACTTCAGCGGCCATCTTGGGTGAGAGCCTTTTAAATAAGGGACCCCATGTCATTTTGGCACTCTTCTGGTGAGTGTGTGGTAGAGAGTGGGACCCGCTTGTGAGGGACAGTGCTTTGCACACTGTCAGGTTCCTGACCAGGAGGGATAGTTTAAAGAAGGCTCCTTCTTCATTTCATACACTCCGGTAAGTGGATCGGAGGTGTGAACCCAGTACAGACTGCAGACACATCCTTTGCCTATTCAAAGAAGAGACCTCATCCCTTATAACAGGAGTCATTCTCCGTTAACATATACTGTAAACAGTGAGATTGTCTATTACCTGGGCAGCTTATATCAATACTGAAGAACAGTTTATCTGTTGCTGGAGCCAAACTGGGCAAGAATTATACATATGTAAGTACGTTATAACTGTGTGCAAGTATTTCCTCCCAATACAAGATACCTATTTCAGGTTCCTGCTATGTGGTGGTTTGGGATGCCCTCTTGCTTACCTGTTTTAAATTTGGAAGATTTATTCCCAAGCGCATTCACTGTGTGTCCCTCACATACAAAAAGCCTTATGTACCAAAATGTCAGTAGTAAATTCTGCTTCCTCATAATGACTAGTTAGATTTAACATTGCTTTGGAAAGTTCAGTTTAATTAATTACAGATATGAGGCAGAGATAGGCACAATTACATGACACAGGCTTCATGAAGTAGATTGATGGACTTGTGTCTTTATTCAACCTCACCAATTTTGTAAGTATGTAAGAAGCTCTCTGAAACCTGACCATAGTAAATCACTCAGAAATCACATTAGGGTAAAGTGAATAGACTTTTTGTTTTTGGCATAGCTGTAAAGTTTCATAGAAAAGTTTGGCTCATGTATAAGGGCATGATGTTGCCAACATCCCTGGATCAAATGAAAAAATGAATACCTCTAGACAAGGTGGGATTTTTCGTGCAACCATAAATAGCGATGACAACTAGGTCATAAAAATATAAATTTAATGCAAAATGTAAATAACCCCAGTCCTGGGGTATATGATGATCTATAGCAGTAATTTTTTCATGTCTGATATTTTTATCTGTAATTTGATATGTTATTATGACTATTTATGCTTATTTACATTTTGTATTAAATTTATATTTTTATGACCTAGTTGTCATCGCTATTTATGGTTGCCCGAAAAATCCCACCTTGTCTAGAGGTATTCATTTTTTCAGCTGTAAAGTTTCTGACTAGTAAAAGAAGTTTACTGCTTAATGTCATTTGTTGAAAAAGCCCTTTAAATGCCCCTGTCCTCAAAGTATACATAGCATTCAGAATAAATCCAGTAAAAATAGGCAATGGGCACTTGCCTCCTGCACTTGGCTTATTTAATCGCAGGAGAACGTATGGAGAGAAGCATGAACATGCTTGGTGGTAACCAAATAACGTTCTCCTGTGTTTAAATGCATTTAAATGCTTTTAGAGTATCTAATCTGTCCTTGGATTCATATAATTCTATATATCCACACATCAAACAGTAACCTATGGTTAACCCTGGACACAGAAAGATCAAGACTAGGAACACTGATTCTTGCCACAGGAATTCACTGTATGTCCCTATTCGCTTGAGTGAATGTAGAATTAGCCACCATTGACAGGTCTACACAACATACTGCAGTATGGAGTCTCAAAGAATTAAAAACATAGCATTGCAAGACCTAACAGAGAAAAGCTTCACTTGGTGTTTCAGATCTTTAATCCAGGTATATCATGTATAATGAATGTGCTATATTGTGCAAAAAACGTCAACCACTTTCTGACCGTAGGACATCCATGGACCTCCTTAGATCAAAGTGGTTATGACGGGATGGTGCCTGCACCTGCAGGACCTCCTACGGTCAGGAAGGGGTTTAAGTCCAGCCAACAGCAACACGGTACTATACAGGGAGAGAGAATCTAATGTTGTTCCTCCCTCTTTGTGACCCCAGAAACCGGAAGTGACAAGTATTTCGTCCTCATCTTTGTTTACCGTTAGCATCCAGTAAAGCTGCCGATCAGACCAATCTGTATCTGATCAGCTGCATTGGAGGCCAGAGGAGAGATTTTGGGTCGAATAGATCCCAGATCTCTTCATAAAGAGGGCCCGGCATGGCCTATGCTTTTACAAGGGATGTTGTTCATCCTGTAAAAGCAAACAATTCAAGAGACAGTGTAAAAAAGTTATAGATCTAATAAATAATAAAAAGTGCCCCTGGCCCCCCGTGTTTACACGCAAATGTGGGCACATACCCAAGTCCCACACACATATGTAAACAATGATAATAACAATAAGTCCTGCTCACCACCCCCCTCCCCGCAGACCACCGCATCCCTTCTGGGGAACAGGATATGAACATGATCAACATTGGTACAAGGTGCCTTTGCAATATGGGAAGGCTTTTCCCCAATGTTGAGGGCATGGTGTGGGACACCCTAAAAATTTACACCAGACCCTTATTTAGGCTTGCATCCTAGATGGCAAGGAAAATAGGAAGTGAGGGCAGGGAGCAAGAGTGACATCCAACGATGCTGTCTTGTCACTACAATGATCAGCTGCAATTATTGCCCCTTCACTACTCTCATCGCAAATGACAGATCCCCGACACCACTGGAATGTAAATGTTAGCGGTGACCTTATTGGCCAAACATGGTTATGTCCATAATTGGTTGGTGATCTTTGTTTATAAGCAGGAGCCAGCGAGAATTTGTTAGAGGCAGTAGCGATACTGCTGCTAAATGATAGATCCCCTGGTTTGTCCACATACAGAAGCTGTGGCTCTGTTGTTTTACAGTGGTACTCCTAGTGCCCCTAAACGACAAACACCTGGCCGTTGTTTGTAAACATAAAATGTCCCTTTTAACCACCTAAGCTCTGGAAGGTTTAACCCCTTCATGACCAGGCCATTTTTTGCTATTCGGCACTGTGCTCCTTTAACTGGCAATTGCATCATAATGCAACAATGTACAGTATGAAAATGTAATTTCTATCATGGTTTTTCATGCAAATAGAGCTTTCTTTTGGTGTTATTTGATTACCACTGAGTACAATATTAAATAAATGTGAAAGAACCCCCCAATATGTTCTACTTTCTGTTATAAATAAACTTTCTTCATAAATTTAAACCAAAATGTATTCTGCTACATGTCTTTGGTAAAAAAAAAAAAAAATCCTTTTTGGAAAGTAGACAGTCTGAGACATTTAGTAAGAGGCATTGCAAGTTTTTTGAAGTTGCAAATTGTTATCACTTTTTTTTGGAAAATTAAGATTTTTTATTTATTTTTTCTAATTTTTTCTTTACATACTTCTCACCAGTGAACTACAGTGTCATATGACTGGTGTGAGGGTGATTAGGTATACTTGGTGGCAGTATTGGTGATAGTAAGTTAAAAAAAATTATAATAATTTTTTTCCACAATTTTTTTTTTTTTAACATACTCTCATCAGAGTAGTTCAATGTTACCATAGCAACACTGTACTACTCAGGTGGGCAGTGACTAGGGATTTATTTTTTTGTCCACTTTGGTCATTGTAACAGCAACATTTTCAACTGACATAAATGGGTTATATTCATGACAGCTCTGATTACTAAAGCTCTGTGATTAGCTACAGCTAATCACATGGTACAGGATGCTGTGATTGGCCCAGGTATTATGTGATAGATTTGGGCCAACCACAGATCACTTTGCAGGAAACACAACTGTTATGAATGGAATTCTTTTAAACAGCTTTATTAACATTGTAATCATGTACCAGGTACCAGGATCCACAATCCGGTGGACACAGCAGTTACGGGAGTGGTGTGCTGCATGCCCCTAACCCAGAACAGACTGGATAACTTATATGTATTTGATCTGACCTGCATATGCCGTCTGCACACAGTAAATGTACTGTGGGAGGTCAGCAAGTTGTTAGTTAAAGCAGGTACATGGCACTGCATTCACAACATCATGTGCAGCTTTAAGACATCCCCAAAGCATGTTATTTAAAGGAATTGTGTAACCTTCAAGCCAAAATAAAAGACCTTTCACTTTCTGCTGGGAACTGCATCCCTATGCTCTGGGCTGGTAGGTCGGCAAGCCCACATCGCAATCAAGGGGTTGCCAACCCGCCATCCCAGAGCATCAGAGTGCATGGAGCCGGCGCCTGCAGCAAAGGAAGCAGACAGCCACAAAGGGAGCAGGAGCTGCATAAACCGATGCTTCCTCTGTAGCCTTGGCTCCTGTCCCAGGCAGGTTAATACCTAGTGCTCTTCGTCTGGGACCTTTCTAGCAACATGGAGAGTGATGCAAGCAGAAGCAGGAAAAGGTCAGTGTATTAAATAGCAAATACACTGCACTTTTGCAATGGGCATATTAGCACTTATAAAAAATAGTTATTAGGCTGCTTTCACACTGATCCACAGGTGGGTTATCAGCACTGAGCCATATAATTCTATTATATCCTGCAGATTTTGGTGCGCTTTCAGAAAGTGCACCACACCTGCAAGACATATTAGAAGTCTATGGAAAAGCACAGCTAACCAGCAGGAGAGCCACAGATGCACAGCGGTGCAGGTAAACCGCAGCACATCAGTATCACAGCAGCCTTATACTGTAGGGGGCTCAGGACAGTTAGGCCCCGTACACACGGTCGGACCGAACCGATGAGAATGAACTGAAGTTCAGTTTCATCGGTCCAAACCGATAGTGTGTATAGGCCATCGGTCTGTTTTCCTTCGGTCCAAAATTTTAAAACATGCTTCAAAACCGAACCGATGGACCGCTGCCCGATCGGACCAAACCGATGATTAGTACAGAAAAGCATTGGTTCAAAACCCGCGCATGCTCAGAATCAAGTCGACGCATGCTTGGAAGCATTGAACTTGTTTTATTCAGCACGTCGTGTGTTTGACGTCACCGCATTCTGACCCGATCAGATTTTGGACTGACGCATTTTGAACTGACGCATATCAGGCCGTACGGCCACTTCAGAGGTGAACCGATGAAAAGGGTCCGACGGACCAGTCACATCGGTTTTGTCCGACCGTGTGTACAAGGCCTAAGGGTTCATTTACATTTAACCACTTACGGACCGCTCGCCGCAAGAATACATTGCTACTTTGAAGAGGAATACTGTTGTTATGGTAGCAGGTAGCTACTGTACCATAACCCTGGTATCCTCTTCTTCAGCGGGCGGTCCTCTTTCAGATAAAAGTGGTCTCTGCGGCAGATATGGTAAAAAAAAAAAAAAAATTGTTACATCATTTTTTTTTTTGCATTTTATTTTAAATATGAGATCTGAGGTCTTTATGACCCCAGATCTCATAGTTAAGAGGACCTGTCATGCTTTTTTCTATTACAAGGGATGTTTACATTCCTTGTAATAGGAATAAGTGTGACCCAAATTTTGTCATAAAATAAATAAAATAAAATAAATAAATAAAGTAAAATAATAAAAAAAATGTTTTAAAGCGCCCCGTCCCTACAAGCTTGTGCGCAGAAGTAAACGCATACGCAAGCAGCGCCCACATATGAAATCGGTGTTCGCCGCGATCGTTAGAGAGAGCGCAATAAGTCTAGCCCTCAACCTCCTCTGCTACTCAAAACATGCAACCTGTATAATTTTTTAAATGTTGCCTATGGAGATTTTTAAGGATTAAAGATTTTTGTAAAAGTTTGTCGCCATTCCACGAGCGGGCGCAACTTTGAAGCGTGACATGTTGGGTATCAATTTACTCGGCGTAATATACAAAAATTGGGCATTTGTAAGACCACTGCGCAAATCCGGTGTGCCAAAAAGTATTGCAACAACCACTATTTTATTCTCAAGGGTGTTAGAAAATATATATATATAATGTTTGGGGATTCTAAATAATTTTCTAGCAAAAAAAAAAAGTTTTTAACTTGGAAACACCAAATCTCAGAAAGAATCACGGTCCTTAAAGGGGTTTTCCACCTTTTTTTTAAGTTTATTAAAAGTCAGCAGCTACAAAAAGTGTAGCTGCTGGCTTTTAATAAACAGACACTTACCTGCTCCAGCGACGCGCCGGCCGGGGCTACGCTCCTCGCCCCCCCTCGCCGGCCGGTGTCTTCATTCTTAGTGTGGGCACCCAGCAGTGACAGCTTTCGGCTTCACGGCCGGGCACCCACTGCGCATGCGCGAGCGGCACGGCGCCGTCCGATTGGACAGGCGCTCGCCTACAGGGAGGGGCTGTGAAAAGGCGATTAAGCTAATCGCCTTTCCAGCCCCTCGGCGGAAGGAGGAAGTGGGACAGGAAGTCCCCTTCTCCTGAAGCCCCCACTCCCCCCCCAAAAAAAATTACATGCCAAATGTGGCATGTAAGGGGGCGAGGAGTGGGTTAAGCGGAAGTTCCATTTTTAGGTGGAACTCCGCTTTAAGTGGTCACGTTTTGCGGGGGTGGTAAAACACCATAGTTTATTGTGACCCTTGCTCTTGAAAAGGTTGAGTACCCTGATGTAATTTTAAAGTTGAGCTTTACGTACACATACAGGGGATAGGTTTTTAACATCCATAGCCAAAATTATTATAAGCCGTCTTAGAGAGACTGGCTGGAACCTTTCAAGATCTTGTTACATGTCCTATTTCTCACACTTCACACAGGCTTTTTAGTAAATATGACTGTATAAAGAAAAGTGTCATACATGTACATTTTGAGATTGTGGAATCTCTGGTAAGTCGTGGTCATTTAGCATAGGCAAAAAAATATGTTCTGCTTACAGTTAATGATGACCAATTGACCAATCCTTTTAAACCTAAACCAGGAAACAGGAAAAACTATAACATAACCAGTGAACAGTATTTTAAGTGACATTATTGCTGTGCCTTCACAACTGAATTGCTGAACAGTTGATTTCAGGTATGTTGATTAAAAAGAAATACATATTGAAACCAGTAGTTTAGAAAAAAATACCTGTACAATGCAGGAACCCGTTAGAAAGACACTTTACAATAAGTAAACCCCCAAAAAATATAATACCACCACAGTTTTTACATGTGTTGGCTGCATTAGTTACTTTTTTCAAGCCAAGAACCTTTGATGTTTGTATTGAAAATATCTGTTAATCTTTCCAGAAATGTTTCACTTTCTGTGAGATTAACTACTAATCTTCCTGTCTCCCATGTAATGGAGATGAATCCAGCATGGGGTGACAACCATGTCTTCTTCCATACATACATTGGAGTAGTGAGCATAGCCACTCAGATACAGGAAGTGTTTGTAGATGAAAATAAAAGATGAAAAGAAAGCATCAGAAAAGAAATCGAATGCAACCACTACATCTAAGATCTTACATTTGGTAAGATGCAAAATGTTACATTTGTGTTATTGGGTTTAGATTTGCTAAAAGGGCACACAGCTAAATCCTTTGTTTTCAACTATACCCTGCGTATAAGCCAGAAAGTTGTTACTAAATACTACCAGATCCCCAAACAGATCCACACTTAAAGGAGTTGTAAAGGCAGAAGGTTTTTCATCTTAAAGGGATTGTAAAGGTAAAACATTTTTTTCCTAAATAGCTTCCTTTACCTTAGTGCAGTCCTCCTTCACTTATCTCATCCTTCCATTTTGCTTTTAAATGTCTTTATTTCTTCTGAGAAATCCTCACTTCCTGTTCTTCTGTCTGTAACTCCACACAGTAAGGCAAGGCTTTCTCCCTGGTGTGGAGTGTCGTGCTCAACCCCTCCCCTGGAATACAGGAGAGTCAGGACACTCTCTATGGTGCAGATAGAGAAAGGAGCTGTGTGTTAGTGAGCGTCCTGACTCTCCTGTAGTCCAAGGGAGGGGGCGAGCACGACACTCCACACCAGGGAGAAAGCCTTGCATTACTGTGTGGAGTTACAGACAGAAGAACAGGAAGTGAGGATTTCTCAGAAGAAATAGGGAAATTTAAAAGCAAAATTCGAAGGAGGATGTAAGTGAAGGAGAACTGCACTAAGGTAAATTAAGCTATTTAGAAAAAATGTTTTTTACCTTTACAACCCCTTTAATGCATTCTATGCAATAAGTTAAAACTTACCTGAGCCCCCTCTCTCTCCAGTGATGTCCACGAGTGGCTCGAATTTTATGTGATAGACCAACACAAAGTGGCACATAATTGTGAAGTGGAAGAAAAATGATAAATGGTTTTCAACATTTTTTTTATAAATAAATATCTAAAAAGTGTGGCGTGCATTTGTATTCAGCCCCCTTTACCCTTATACCCCCAACTAAAATCTAGTAAAAACGAATTGCCCTCAGAAGTCACCTAATTAGTAAATAGGGTCCACCTGTGTGTAATTTAATCTCAGTATAAATACAGCTGTTCTGTGAATCCTTCAGAGGTTTGTTAGAGAACCTTAGTGCAGTGTTTCTCAACTCCAGTCCTCAGGGCGCACCAACAGGTCATGTTTTCAGGATTTCCCTCAGATGAAACTGCTGTGGTAATTACTAAGGCAGTGAAACTGATAAAATCACCTGTGCAAAATAATGGAAAGCCTGAAAACAAGACCTGTTGGTGCGCCTTGAGGACTGGAGTTGAGAAACACTGCCTTAGTGAACAAACCACATCATGAAGGCCAAGAAAACACACACGACAGGTCAGGGATAAAGTTGTGGAGAAGTTTAAAGCAGGGTTTACCTGCTTTAAACATCTCACAGAGCACTGTTCAATTAATCATCCAAAAATTGAAAAATTATGGCACGGCTGCAAACCCTACCAAGACCATCCACCTAAACTGACAGGTCGGGTAAGGAGAGTATTAATCAGAGAAGTAGCCAAGAGGTCCATGGTAAGTTTGGAGGAGCTGCAGAGATCCACAGCTCAGGTGGGAGAATCTGTCCACAGGACAACTATTAGTTGTGCACTCCACAAATCTGGCCTTTATGGAAGAGTGGCAAGAAAGCCATAAGAAGTCTTGTTTGCAGTTTGCGAGACGCCATGTGGGGGACACAGCAAACATGTGGAAGAAGGGGCTCTGGTCAGAGGAGACCAAAATTGAACTTTTTGGCCTAAAAGCAAAACGCTACATGTGGCGGAAAACTAACACTGCACATCACCCTGAACACACCATCCCCACTGTGAAACATAATGGTGGTAGCATCATGTTGTGGGGATGCTTTTCTTCAGCAGGGACCGGGAAGCTGGTCAGAGTTGATGGGAAGATGGATGGAGCCAAATACAGGGCAATCTTAGAAGAAAACCAGTTAGGCCCCATACACACGATAGAATCCATCCGCTGAAAAATCCCAGCGAATGGGTTTCAGCGGATAGATCCTATGGTGTGTACACTCCAGCGGATCTGTTTCCGCGGATATATCTCCCCTGGGATGGATTCCAGCAGATCGACCATTCGCTGACATGCTAAACAAATCCATCTGCTGGAATCCATCCCAACGGATGGATCCGCTGGTCTGTATAGACTCACCGGGTTCCATCCGTCCGATGGGATCCCCCGCATGCGTCGTAATGATTCGACGCATGCGTGGAATTCCTTATATGACAGCGTCGCGCACGTCGCCGCGTCATAATCGCGGCGACGGCGCGACACGTCATCGCCAGAGGATTTCGGCGCGGATTTCAATGCGATGGTGAGTACACTCCATCGCAGAGAAATCTGCTGAAATCCTCGAGAGGATTTATCCGCGGAAACGTTCCGCTGGAACGTATTCGCGGATAAATCCTCTTGTGTGTATGGGGCCTTAGAGTCTGCAAAAGACTTGAGACTGGGGCAGAGGTTCACCTTCCACCAGCACAACTACCCTAAACATACAGCCAAATCTACAATGGAATGGTTTAGATTTAGATCAAAGCATATTCATGTGTGAAGCCCCATACACACTATGAGTTTTCCTGCAGGTTTTTCTCTTCAGGTTTACCAAAACCATGTAGTGCAAGGGCCTGCCTGATTGCATACAAATTGAAACTCTGAGGCCTCGTACACACGACCGAGGAACTCGACGGGCGAAGCACATCGTTTTGCTCGTCGAGTTCCTTGTGAAGCCGTCGAGAAACTCGACAAGCCAATTTTCTCAATTCCCGTCAAGGAAAAAGAGAACATGCTCTCTTTTTGGTTCGTCAAGTTTCTCGACAGTTTCCTCGACAAAAATGTACACACGACCGGTTTCCTCGGCAAAAAAATATCTCCCAGCAAGTTTCTTGCTGTTTTTTGTCGTGTGTACGAGGCCTCAAAGTTTGACCTCATATTAGATGGTTTTGGTAAACCTGAAGAGAAAAACCTGCAGGAAAACTGATAGTGTGTATGGGGCTTTAGAATGGCCCAGACCTAAATCCAAATTGAGAATCTGTGACAAGACTTGAAAATTGCTGTTCACAGACGCTCTCCATCCAAACTGACAGAGCTTGAGCAATTTTGCAAAGAAGAATGGGCTAAAATTTTACTCTCTAAAAGTGCAAAGCTGGTAGAGACATACCCAAAAAGACCTGCAGCCAAAGGTGGTTCTACAAAGTATTGATTCAGGGGGGCTGAATACAAATGCACGCCACACTTTTCACATATTTATTTGTAAATAAATAAAAATGCCATAAATCTATCCCCTATTTTGTAGATGCTATAACTTGTGCGCAAACCAATCAATAAATGCTTATTGCGATTTTTTTTATTTTACAAAAAATATGTAGAAGAATACGTATCAGTTTAATCTCAGGAAAAAAATTGTTTTAAATTGTGATATTTATTAAATCAAAAAGTAAAAAATATTGTGTTTTTTTCAAAATTGTCACTCTTCTTTTGTTTATAGCGCAAAAAAAAAAAACGCAGAGGTGATCAAATACCACCAAAAGAAAGCTCTATTTGTGGTAAAAAAAAAACCCATAAAGATTTAATTTGGGTACAGTGCATGATCGCGCAATTGTCATTCAAAGTGCGACAGCGCTGAAAACGAAAAATTGGTCTGGGCAGGAAGGGGGTGAAAATGCCTAGTATGGAAGTGGTTAAAGGCTATTTCTAACGCTAAAACGCCTGAGTGTGAAAGGGGTCTTAAATGTACAGGTGTGAACGTGACACATAGCAAACCATGCTAAATGGACTGTAGAAAACACACAAAAAATGCAAGTATGAATCAGGCCTTATTTGATCCTTAACAAGAATGTCAACAACTACATATTGTAATTTTGGCAGAAAGGCTAAAATGTTTTCATCTACATAAATAAAGTACTGATAAAGTATTGCATCCAACACAACAGGCATTCTAATTAATAACAACATAACAAAGTGGTCCAGAACCAGGGCAGAGAGACCTCTTGATCGATAAACAAGTAGAAATGCATAAGAGTATAAAAGAATTTCACAAATAAAAAGGATTGCTTCCCTCAGAGATAGTCAGCCACAGGTGTCTGATGCTTTTATTGCATCTTATCCAACCAAAAATAGCTGGATTTGGAGAAAAACATTTTGGGTTCTTTGGCTGGCTTACAGTGTGCCACTTTGCACAAGTTTAAATATGCAGCTAAACATCAAACCTTCCATAAAAACAAGACAAAAGAAGACCCATGAAAAATCTCCACCATTTCTGTAATCCAGCTAGTAATTTGCACATCATCTTATGTATTCAGAATAGAGGATCCTTGCACACAAATAGGTGGATTCAGAGAGAGTTAGGCCGGCGTATCAGTAGATACGCCGACCTAACTCGGAATCTGCACCGTCCTAAGTTTAAGTGTATTCTCAAACTGAGATACACTTAAACCTATCTACGCCGTTGTATCTTAGGGTGCAATATTTAGGCTGGCCGCTAGGTGGCGCTTCCGTTGAGTTCGGCGTAGAATATGTAAATGCATAGATACGCCGATTCACGAACGTACGTGCGCCCGTCGCAGTAAAGATATGCCGTTTACGTAAGGCATTTTCAGGCGTAAAGTTATTCCATCAAATAGCTGGACTAGTAATGTTAAGTATGGCCGTCGTTCCCGAGTCGAAATTTGAAAATATTACGTTGTTTGCGTAAGTCGTCCGTGAATAGGGCTGGACGTAATTTACGTCCACGTCGAAACCAATACGTCCTTGCGGCGTACTTTGCCGCAATGCACACTGGGATATGTACTCGGACGCGCATGCGCCGTTCGTAAAAAACGTCAATCACGTCAGGTCACCCCCTATTAACATAAAACACGCCCCCTCAGCCTAATTTGAATTAGGCGCGCTTACGCCGGCCACATTTAGGCTACACCGCCGTAAGTTAGGAGGCAAGTACTTTGTGAATACAGTACTTGCCTATCTAACTTAAGGCGGCGTAGCGTAAATACGATACGCTACGCCACCTTAAAGATGCGGCGGTCTTTCTGAATACACCTAAAAGACTGACTTCCTTTTTAGTTGCTCTCAGAACATGTCAGGTAGCCTGAGAAAGGAAGCTCTGTTTCGAAGTGATGCAATATGTAAACTTAAATCCCTGACCTTTTGGGGATGCTTTTCAGCTTGTAATATAAATCTCAATCCATATAGCTCTTACTAAGCACTGTCTATATGTGTGCTGTTTGTTGGTCCTGTTGTAATAATGTCCAAATTCTTAAAAAAATTCATCGGATTTTGAAAATGTTGCTTTCAACTTTTAAAGTATACCTATTCAGCTAAAAGCCCTAATGAAATAAGTTTATCGTGCCACAACAAGCTACTCCTTTGCACAACAAAAGCTTCTCGTAAGGCCCCTTTCACATGTGCGGACTGTATGTCCGCATTTTCATCCATCCGTTGCGGATGAAAACGGTACATACATTGGTCCCTATGTGATTGCGGGTGTCAGCCGATAACCTTTCGCTGACACCCGTAATCACCCGCCTCCGCAAAGATCCGATTTTTCGGACGGAAGAAAATCCTATTTTTCTTTGGTCTGGCGGATCGGATTGGGTGGACACGGACATACGGTCCGTGTTCATCCGATCCCCCATAGGGGAGAGCGGAGGAAAGACAGGGCGGTCCCTGCACAGTGTGCGGGTACCGCCCTGTCAGCCGACAGCTCAGCGGGGATTTTACAGAGGATCCCCGCTGAGCTTTACGGACACACGGAGGCGGATCATTACTGATCCGCCCCGTGTGAAAGGGCCCTAAGTCTTGCAATCATCCTAAAAGTCGTCTGAAGTCACTATGGGCAGTGGGCACCCTTATTGAGCCTGCAGCAGCTCTACCACTAAGCAACAGAATATACTATCTAGAAACAGCGGGCAACATTTAGGTTAACATAGGTCCTAATGATATAACTGATCTGGCAGAAAGATCCTCCATAAACAAAATACATGAAATGGTTCATAGGAAAATTGAAACCTTTAAATAGATCAAGGGGGTGAATAAGGTTCAGGAGGGCAGTATTTTTAATATGCATCCAAGACCAAGAACACGGAGACATGACCTCAAACTAGGAGGAGGAAAATTCAAAACAAATCTTAGAAAGTATTATTTTACCAAAAGAGTAGTTAATGCTTGGAGCAGACTTCCAGCAGAGGTAGTGTGTCTGTCAGACAACAGTAAGTGGATTGAAACATGTTTCGCAACAGATCGATCTCTCTCTCTCTCTCTCTCTATATATATATATATATATATATATACACACACACACACACACACAGTATATATATATATATATATATATATATATATATATATATATATATATATATATAAATAAGAAAAAGTTGACAGACTCAATTTTCTTTTCTGCCGTCATTCTTCTTTGTTTCTATGAGAGCTTGCATTTATACATGTATGGATATGTAAACGTCTGTACAGGCAAGGCAAGATTAGGAACACGGGACATGACCTCGAACTAACTGGATGAAAGTTTATTTGTTTTCTTCTTTTAATTTTATTTTGCCTTCTTTCCTCACTTTTTTTCTTTTGCTGATACCTTTGTGATACCTATGTGTAGGAAATATGGTAGGCACTTTTCCCCCATCTATTGTGAACACTTGTTAGAGACTTGAAATTGTGGTATTTACCTGACCTTGCCTTTACACAATTTGTTCTGCATTGTCAATTTATTTTGAAAGATTCCAATAAGAATATTGAAATTATTAATTTACTGAAAGGGTAGGTAAAGCTCTGAATATACCTCCAGCAGAGGTAGTGAGTCAGGTAAGTGGAGTAAAAACTTGGGACAAACATAGATCTATATATAAATGTATATCTATATATATCTCTATCTATATACATATATAGATAGAGATATTATATATATATATATATATATATATAGATAGAGATAAAGGGCCAGATTCACATAAAAAGTAAGCCGGAGTATCTATCTGCTGATACTCCGGCGTACTTTCAAATTTGCCGCGTTGTATCTTTATTTGGAATTCTCAAACAAAGATACGACGGCATTTGGCTAAGATCCGACAGGCGTACGGCTTTGGATCTTAGGATGCAATACTTCGGCGCCCGCTGGGTGGAGTTCGCGTCGTAAAGTTGCGATTGCTATTTAGGTGGTGTAAAATTAGACAGCCCATGTTACAGTATGGCCGTCGTTCCCGCGTCGAATTTTAATTATTTTTTTTTTGCGTAAGACGTCCGAGAATAGGAAAGGACATAACGTACGTCGCCGTTCAAAAAATTACGTTGGTGCGACGTCATTTCACGCAAAGCACGGCGGGAAATTTCAAAACGGAGCATGCGCAGTACGTTCGGCGCGGGAACGCGCCTAATTTAAATGATACACGCCCCATTTGAATTAGGCGGGCTTTGCTGGACGGCTTTACGCTACGCCGCCACAAGTTTACAGGCAAGTGCTTTGTGAATCAAGCATTTGTACCTAAATCTGGCCCATTATATATATATATATATAGAGAGAGAGAGAGAGAGAGAGAGAGAGAGAGAGAGAGAGAGAGAGAGATAGACAGATAGATAGACAGATAGATAGATAGACAGATAGATAGATAGACAGATAGATAGATAGATAGATAGATAGATAGATAGATAGATAGATAGATAGATAGATAGATAGATAGATAGATAGACAAAATACAGTACACAAACATGTGTCAGACTTGATGGATCACTTGGGCTTTTTTCTTCCATCACCCATCTATGTTTCTATTTCAAAAACAATACCCGGTCACGTCCAAGGAAAATAAAATAACAGGCTTTTTGCTTGGACAATGGAAGCCAGCAGAGCTTCACCTCATTCACTAAGCTAAGGGGTAGCTAGATTTCTTGTACAGTGAACAGCCTATTTGCCTTTAGTAAATCAACTCAATCTCTATATAGAAATAAATATTCCAATAAATTGTGTATAGTTTACAGGAAAAAATAACTAACCTTCAGTAACATTCCTTGTAATGACATATTGGCTTAAAAAAAACAGCAACAGCCATCGAAGAAGTGAGCCCCTGCTAGTACATACAGACGGCTTTCGTGATAAATGATCCATCTCTTCGGTAGAACAACCATGAAATGAGTTCCTCGTTCACCAAGGTAGCAACTACCTTCAAAAGGAAATGCATCCATTGTAGATATATGCAGATTAAAGCTGGAAAGGCTTGGTGCACCACCCCTTTTCACCTCTTGTTAGCAACACAAACAGTTTAATTAACTTAAAACCTGCAATCACATAGACAAATGTAAGGATTTATAACTCATTAATATATTTGTTTATTATGATATTTTTGTTTATTATGATATTGTTTTACTAAGTACTTTTTATTCTCTTTACTTTAATAAATGCTTCATTCTTTTATTTTTACAATACTGCCAAAAAGTATTTCTGTACACAGCACATTTATATATATATTTAGGTCTTAGATTTTATTTGCAGATTTGTAGATTCCTTTTTTTTCTGTGTATTTAGGCGTTTCTGATGAGTTATAGTTTTATACACTAAGCCATTGTAGTACAACCTTCACGTATTCACTGGTTATTGGTTGTGGAAAAAAAGGGAAAGTCATAGCAAATGATGTTCAGAATTATCTTCTGTCTGAACTAAAATAACAATATTGTAAATGGCAAAAAGTTTTTTTTTTCCTTTTAATCATGACAGTATGAACATGACAATCCATAATCAATGATATCCGTTAATAGAAATACGTATAACATGAACAGAGAATTAGTAGATATCAATAAAGTAACAGATCAGGTATCAGCACAGCAGCATAAAGTATCCATAAACTTTGAGCCGTAGCCTCTACAGCAAGTAAATCCTGCATTGTGGTGGAGGAAATATAGAATAACATAATTGTTATGTGCATACCAAAAGGAACAAAAAAGGTACAAAATAACAGGCACAGAACCACTATGAGGGAGTAAAGCATATGTGGTACCTGTGAAAAGGCCATTTGCCCTTCCCCTCAGTAATCGTACCTAACCATAGAAGCATATCGAGTATTATTTTTCTGGGTTGTAGAGACAAAGGGCCAGATTCACGTAGATGGGCGTATTTTTGGGCGGGCGTAACGTATTTGATTTGCGTTACACCGCCGCAAGTTTTTCAGGCAAGTGCTTTATTCACAAAGCACTTGCCTGTAAAGTTGCTTTGGCGTAGCGTAAATCACCCAGCAGAATTAAAATTTGGCGGGTAGGGGGCGTGTTTCATTTAAATGAAGCGCGTCCCCGCGCCGAACGATCTGCGCATGCGCCGTCCCTAAAAAATCCCGGCGTGCATTGCTCCAAAGGACGTCATTGGTTTCGTCGTGAGCGTAACTTACGTCCAGCTGTTTTCTGAATCGACGTACGCAAACAACGTAAAATTTCAAAATTCGACGCGGGAACGACGGCCATACTTAACATTGGCTGCGCCTCATAGACCCAGGGGTAACTATACGCCGGAAAAAGCCGAACGCAAACGACGTAAAAAAATTGCGCCGGGCGGTCGTTCGTTTCTGAATCGGCGGAAAATCCTCATTTGCATATTCGTCGCGTAAAAAAAACAAAACGCCACCTAGCGGCAGGCCTGGAATTGCAGCCTAAGATCCGACGGTGTAAGACATTTACACCTGTCGGATCTTAGGAATATCTATGCGTAACTGATTCTATGAATCAGTCGCATAGATATGACTGGCAGAACTCAGAGATACGACGGCGTATCAGGAGATACACCGTCGTATCTCTGTGAATCTGGCCCAAAAAGTAGATGTCTAGATAAGGGGTAAAATGAAAATAAAAATGAGGAAAAGGAGAAAGAAAGGAGGAAGGGTGGGGAGCAAAAGCACAAGACGTCAAGTTCCCTAATGGGAAAGACCTCAATTTAAAGGGGTTGTAAAAGTAAAAACTTTTTTACCTAAATATCTTCCTTTACCTTAGTGCAGTCCTCCTTCACTTACCTCATCCTTCGATTTTGCTTTTAAACGTCCTTATTTCTTCTGAGAAATCCTCACTTCCTGTTCTTCTGTCTGTAACTCCACCCTTGAGGGGGAGGGGGCAAGCAGGAGAGTCAGGATGCCCACTAACACACAGCTCATTTCTCCATCTGCAACGTAGAGAGCGTCCTGACTCTCCAGCTCGCCCCCTCCCCTCTCAAGGGAGGGGGCGAGCACGACACTCCACACCAGGGAGAAAGCCTTGCATTACTGTGTGGAGTTACAAGCAGAACAGGAAGTGAGGATTTCTCAGAAGAAATAAGGACATTTAAAAGCAAAATGGAAGGATGAGGTAAGTGAAGGAGGACTGCACTAAGGTAAAGGAAGCTATTTAGGGATTTTTTTTTAACCTTTAAGAATAGGCCAAAAAACTTATGTAAGGGCCCTTTCACATGGGTGGATCCCATGATGATCCGCCCGGTGAACATCCGCTTGCTCAGCAGGGATCGCTCCGTTGATCCCCGCTGATCCGGCAGATGACAGGGCGGTCCCCGCACACTGTGCAGGGACCATCCTGTCAGAT
This sequence comes from Rana temporaria, assembly GCF_905171775.1. Lineage (NCBI taxonomy): Eukaryota > Metazoa > Chordata > Amphibia > Anura > Ranidae > Rana > Rana temporaria. The sequence goes on from NC_053493.1 coordinate 170,984,615, forward strand.
TTCCGCTCTTCCCTATAAGCGGATCGGATGAACACGGACCGTCTGTCAAACGTCAAAAACAAGATACAAAGCCTTATCCTTCTTCAAAGGGACTGAAGTTACTAATGCCATATGGGCATGCACATACTCAAGGCTCTGTATATGCAGTGGGTGTGCGGGACAGTTTACCTTGGGGCCTGATCCAATGAATGTTGATTTGAATATAGTGGGCCAGAGCCACAAAGCGCGGCGCTTCTTTACGGCCGGCGTAGTGTATCTAAGATACACTACGCCGCCGTAACTTACAGCGTATTTCCCGTATTCTCAAAGAATTTGCGCCGTAAGTTACGGCGGCGTAGTGTAACTGTGTCGGCGTAAGGGTGTGCAATTCAAATGGATGGGATGGGGGCGTGTTTTATGGTAATACGTCTTGACCCGACATAAATTACGTTTTTTCTGAACGGCGCATGCGCCGTCCGTGGGGGTATTCCAGTGCGCATACTCGAAATTAACCCGCAACAAGCCAATGCTTACGACGTGAACGTCATTCTACGCAAAGCCCTATTCGCGAACGACTTACGCAAACAACGTAAAATTTTCAAAATTCGACGTGGGAACGACGTCCATACTTAACATAGGATACGCCTCATATAGCAGGGAAAGGACGTAAAAAAATGCGCCGGCCGGACGTTCGTTTGTGGATCGCCGTATCTAGCTAATTTGCATACTCGACGCGGAAATCGACGGAAACGCCACCTAGCGGCCAGCGTAAATATGCACCTTAGATCCGACGGCGTACGCCAGTCGGATCTGGCCCAGCTTCAGGCGTATCTTGTTTTGTGGATACAAAACAAAGATACGCCGGAGCAAACTAGAAGTTACGCAGCGTATCAATAGATACCCCAGCGTAACTTTTGTGGATCTGGCCCAGGGTTTGTAGTTGGACCTGTGGTGTCAGGAGACAGAAGAGAGAGGTCGGACATAAGGAGGGTCAGTCTTCTGCTCTCCTCCTGCCTGGACAGAGCCACATTTGAGTGGAGGTAACTAATCCGATATAAAGTGTCATATTGTGATTTATTTGCCATTTAAGTGTGCCTCTGCTTTTGTTGTTATTCTCAGGTTTGGAATCCCCTGAAAGCAGCTTGAATATAGTATTGAGCTATATTGCTCTTAATCTTAGTTATTGCTTTCCAGATGATACTTGAATATATACTGTTACTTTTCACAGAAATATTGCAGTAAAGACAATTTCTGTGTTTTACCATAATGTGTGTGTTTCCCATTGGTCATTGCACTTACACTATTACCATGTGTGCCAGGAGGGGCAAAGACTGGTATTGGGGTTGAGAGGCAGAGTACGCAAAAAAACATACTTAAGCGGCTCCTGTGGGGGTAGTGCTACACGGAAAAAATCCCAGTATAGCCAGCATGTGTTGTGTTCCTCTGTCTTGTCCCTAAGGGCAGAGGTCAAATGATCTACCGTAGCTGTTGAGTATCGTTCACCCTGGCAAAACATTGCGGCACAGTAGGTGGGCATTGTTGTTTCCACAGGCTGAGGATGCATGCCCTGGCTGCAAATAGTAGATGTTTCAGCGGGGATTTACTGTATTTCTTACTGGACATTAGAGTCAAATTAAAGAGCACTGCCGCTGGATTGGCTAAAAAGGGAAATGTCTGAAACTTTGTAAACAATCTGCAGTACCTGCTGCAAGAAAGGGCACAGCTTTGGACACTTTCAGAAGACGTTGATAAGCACGCCAGTCTGAGTACCGCATTGCCAGCATTGTGGGCTGTGTCTGGGGAATATTGGAAATGAAGTCCGGTACCAACGAGACAATTTTGAATGTGATCTCCTGGTATTTGTTACAAATAGAAGACTTCTGAGCATAGAAGAGAATCTGGGTCTTTTGGTCCTCTGAGAACATAGTGTTAAGATCTCTTTCCCATTTACTCAAATATGGGGGGTCATGTTGAGATGATAGCTGACAGTAAAATACCATAAAAGTAGGAGAGAGATTTTCGTAAGGGCTTATCTCCCAGGGAGAGATCTTCAAATGAAGTGGGTTGTCTGTGGAAACAGGTATGGTCTGAGAGGGCCTGAAGAAAGTGGCAAAATCTTCCACCTGCCTAAAATAGAGGAGTTGAGGGCCCAAAATAAGACTGATGGCCTGATCCATCCAGAGGGGTCAAGAAAGGTTGAAGCTCTAACCAGGTTCAGGTCCGGCTGGAGTTGAAAGTTTTTTAGTGAAGCCTGGCACAAAGTCTAGGTGGCCAATAATAGGCGTCAGTGGAGAGGGAAAGCTGGTCATCTTAGCCATCCTGCAGAACCTGCAGAGTTCCCGTAAAGTGGGCTCAATCAAGGAGTAAAAGTAATCTTGTCTCTACACTTCATCAGTACTTAGGGCTTTAAAAAAAAAAAAAAATCTGTTCTATGGGGTTTATTTAATAAAGGCAAATAGACTGTTCACTTTGGAAGGGAATTTTCCCAGAGATTATTGAATGAGGTGAAGCTCTGCTGACCTCCATCACCCAATTATCCACTTCAGCTCCAGAAGATTTATCCCCCTTGATGACCAGGCCATTTTTTGCACTACTGTACTGGGTTCTTTTAACTGAAAATTTCGTGGTCATGCAATGATGTACCCAAATTAAATGTATGTCCTTTTTTCCCCACAAATAGAACTTTCTTTTGGTGGTATTTGATCACCTCTGGTTTTTATTTTTTGCGCTATAAACAAAAACATTTTTGAAAAAATATATATATATTTTTTTTTACTTTCTGCTATAAAACACATTCAATAAATAAAACATTTTAATTTCTTCATCAATTTAGGCTTATATGTATTCTGCTATATATTTTTGGTAAAAAAATCCCAATAAGTGTATAGTGATTGGTTTGCAAATGTTAAAGCATCTACAAACAATGGGATAGATTTATGAAATTTTATTTCTCTATTTATTTTTACTAGTAGTGGTGGGACTGCGAAATTGCAGTGGACAAATCGGACTCTAATGCCTTGTTTCCACTGCACGGAACGGTTCGGGTCAGTAAGAATGGAGCGGTTTAGAATGGACCGGTCTATTCTCGTGAGCGTTTCCACTGCAAATCGGACCGTCGGGGACCATTCAGGATTTAGAAAAAATGCCTAGCACGTCCACCAATCAGTGGAATGTATTGCATCTCCTCCCCTAATGGAACCGTTCCATTTCCTATGGCCCCACATCTGAAGCAGGACCCAGAATGGTCCGGTACGTTTCGGTTTAATGGCACACTTTCGTAGTGGAAACACCCAAAATAGCGTACCTAACCGAACCGTACCGAACCGATCCGCTCAGTGGAAACGAACATAAGTGACATTTTTTTGGGAGCCAGTGACAGCAATACAGTGATCAGTGCTAAAAATATGCACGGACCCTGTACTAAAGACACTGGCCCGGATTCAGATAGATTTGTCTATCTATCAGCGGGAGTAACGTATCGCAGATACGGTACGCCGCCGTAACTTGGGGCACAAGTTCTGTATGCAGAAAGAACTTGCGCCCTTATTTACGGCGGCGTAACGTATGTGTGTCGGCGTAAGCCCGCCTAATTCAAATGGGGATGATGTGGGCGTGTTTTATGTAAATTCACTGTGACCCCACGTATTTGACGTATTTTACAAACGGCGCATGCTCGAAATTACGCCGCAAGTCGTCATTGCTTTACATGTGAACGTAACTTACGTACAGCCCTATTCACGAACGACTTACGCAAACGACGTAAAATTTTCAAAACTCGACGCGGGAACGACGTCCATACTTAACATTGGCTACGCCTCATATAGCAGGGGTAACTTTACACCGAAAAAAGCCTAACGTAAACAACGTAAAAAAAATGCGCCGGCCGGACGTACGTTTCTGAATCGGCGTATCTACCTAATTAGCATATTCATTGCGTAACTATACGGAAGCGCCACCTAACGGCCAGCGTAAATATGCAGCCTAAGATATGACGGTGTAAGACACTTACGCCGGTCGGATCTTAGGAAAATCTATGCGTAACTCATTCTCTGAATCAGTCGCATAGTTACGACCACGAACACTCAGATACGACGGCGTATCTGGAGATACGTCGTCGTATGTCCTTTCTGAATCCGGGCCACAGACTTGAAGGGGTTAACATCAGGGGCGATCAAAGGGTTAACTGTGTGCCTAATCAGCGCACCTCCTTCCCGGCTCTCTCCTTGCTGCTTTCAGCACTGAGCTGACAGAAATATTGATCTGCTGTCACTACTCCTGTCAGCCTTATAGTAGAAGGAACTTGCGGAGCCCCCCCATCCCTACAATACACACTGTGCGCACAGGGCAATCCCCCCTTGTCCCGGCCTTGCTTGTACTAGAGGAAAGCATTTATCCATGTTCTGCTTTGCAGAAGCACAGGATTAATACCCTCCCTTTTGACAGAATGGCAGTCTGCCTTGTTTACAAAGGCAGACTACCATTCTGCTTGTGTCCTGACCGATCGGCAAGTCCACTGGACCAACTGATTGGCTCCAGTTGTGTCCAATCACAGTGGTAGCAGGTGGCACATGTGCGCGCCCCAGAGCCAGAAGTGCAGGATCACATACTAGGTACGTGATCCTGAGCAGGAGAGCCACCTTGCCACTCTAAATATACACAGTCAGGGTCGCCATTAGGGGTGTACAGCCAATACAACTGTAAGAGACCTGCCAGAAGAAGGCAGGGTGAGTGAAGGGGAGCTGTGTTGTGCACTATGGAAATGTTCTCTGCAGCTTCTGCTGCTCTGTGTCATTGAGCTCTTTACTGCCACCTCTGGCTACTATGTGCACCCCTCGTGTGAGCTGCTGGTACTCTGCTCCTCTGTGTCAGCAACATGTCCGCTTTGTGAAAATGAGCTGGGACTAGGTAGAAAGATTTCCTTTACAAGTAGGGGCTGCGAAGAAAGGGGAGGGGCCAGAGGATTGTGTGTTTACAGATTTGTTTATGTGTGGGGCTGATAGATATATATATATATATACACACACAGGTGTGGGGGCTGACATATATAAAAGGTGGTGGTGGGGGGGGGGGGGCGAAGCTGACATATACAGGTGTGGGGGTGCTGACATATATACAGGTGTGAGGGGGGCTGACATATATACACTTGTGTGTGGGGCTGACATATATACGGGTGTGAGGGGGGCTGGCATATATACAGGATTTAGGGGGGGTGACATATATACAGGATTGAGGTAGGGACTGAGTGCGTACAGGTGAGGTGGCTTGTGTGTATTTTCGGTGGGATGGCATGTGGGCAAGCCTTGGGGAATGTTGGTGGTCAGACTCGGGGGGGCCCAGGCCTAAAGCCGTGTAAGGGGCCCAAAAAATTCTGATGGCTGCCCTGTATACAGTCGGCAAGTGGTTATGTGCAAGCAAAATACTGTTTTTCTTTATTTTCCTTGCATTTAAATTAGGTATTCTTTGCAAAGTGAAATTGCACAACATGCAGACTAAAATCTGGGGAAGATTCCTCTCCAAAGTGCATCTTACTATATGAAGACATGCATACTAGCGTATTCATACTAAGAACATGATAAATTAACTTTCTCCAAATTAATGTGCTTTATACTGCTCACTAATAGTATATGCAAAGGTTTCCTATTGTTTCTCAGCAAAACGGTTTTAATAATGCATTAATAGAGAGGAAAGTGTGATAACAGAACACATACAGTATATGTTGAAGAAAACTGGAAAATACAATGCTTTGCGTACAACGTTTCTAACAGGACACCTGTGAGAAAATTAGCATCCTCTTGGTTTCACTTCACACCTTAATTATGCCTGTTCACACTTCTATTGTTACAGACGAGGAGGACATGTTACACTAAATGTTTACACACATTTGGTTTCTGTAGATCATCACTGATGTAATATTGCAAGCAACAGCATAAGCATTAAATAGTATGTGTATGGGAACCGAAGATTGTGACTTCTTTCAAAGACAGGCTGGGGTGAATGATTCTTTGTACTGTATAGCGCTGCAAAATGTATCATTGATGTATAAATATGTGAATATTACAAACTGTATACAATTTTTGAATACAGAAAATGTTCTACTTCTCCTTCAGTAGTATAAAGTGTATGTGTAGCCAAATGTTTTTTATTATTTTGGATAAAGTAGTGATGGTTAAAAACTAGGGTTGTCCCGATACCGATACTAGTATCGGTACCGATACCTGGACAGTCAGGGTAAGTGGCAGCTGGTGCTCAAATTTTTTGGGGGGCGCAAACGAAAAAAACAAAAAAACAATTGCAGCCTCACTGTGCCCATCAAATGCAGCCACTGGGCCCATCAAATGCAGCCACTGGGCCATCAATTGTCACCACTGTGCCATGCCATCAAACGCAGTCACTGTGCAATGCCAAACACAGTCACTGTGCCATGCCATCAAACGCAGCCACTGTGCCATCAATTGTCACCACTGTGCCATGCCAAACACAGTCACTGTGCCATGCCATCAAACACAGCCACTGTGCCATGCCATCAAACGCAGCCACTGTGCCATCAATTGTCACCACTGTGCCATGCCATCAAACACAGCCACTGTGCCATCAATTGTCACCACTGTGCCATGCCATCAAATGCAGTCACTGTGCCATGCCATCAAACGCAGCCACTGTGCCATCAATTGTCACCACTGTGCCATGCCATCAAACGCAGCCACTGTGCCATGCCAAACACAGTCACTGTGCCATGCCATCAAACGCAGCCACTGTGCCATCAATTGTCACCACTGTGCCATGCCAAACACAGTCACTGTGCCATGCCATCAAACGCAGCCACTGTGCCATGCCATCAAACGCAGCCACTGTGCCATCAATTGTCACCACTGTCCCATGCCATCAAACACAGCCACTGTGCCATCAATTGTCACCACTGTGCCATGCCATCAAACACAGCCACTGTGCCATCAATTGTCACCACTGTGCCGTGCCATGCCATCAAATGCAGTCACTGTGCCATGCCATCAAACGCAGCCACTGTGCCATCAATTGTCACCACTGTGCCATGCCATCAAACGCAGTCACTGTACCATGCCATCAAACGCAGCCACTGTGCCATCAATTGTCACCACTGTGCCATGCCATCAAACGCAGCCACTGTGCCATGCCATTAAACGCAACCACTGTGCCCTTTAATTGTCGCCACTGTGCCAATTGTCGCCGCTGTGCCAAGTAAAGTGCCCCTCCCCGCCCGGCACTTACCTTTCTGGGGGTCAGTCATCTTCCTTCCACGTCCCTCGATGACGCTTCAGCCAATCAGGTTACCGGTAACCAGAACCCGTAAACCTGATTGGCTGAGACGCCTGTCAGTCTTATCTAAGGAACGCACCCCCCGTACGTCCCTTAAATAAGTTACCTGGAAGCCGACTACAGCCTGAGGGCTGTACTCGGAAAACCTACCAGAGCCGCTGGCTCAGATAGGCACTTCCACACAGCTGCCGTTATTCAGGTGGCCGGCATTCACCATCTGGCCATCTGAATAATCGGCGGCAGTGGCAACAATAACATAGATTTATGCAATGCATGAATCTATGTTATTATAATCAGTGGCGGTGCAGGAGCCAGAGGGGCCGGCGCCCTCTATAGACGCACCGCCACTGGTTAGGGTGATCAGTGCGGTGGGGGAGTTACAAGCACCGATCACCGCTGACTGACCTTGTATCCTCCTCCAGCCCCCCTCCATTCTGCTGCTGTCTCCCTCCGTGTCCCCCTCCATGCTGCCGTCTCCCTCCATGTCCCCCTTCGTGCTGCAGTCTCCCTCCATGTCCCCCTTCGTGATGCCATCTCCCTCCGTGTCCCCCTCCATACTGCGGTCTCGCTCCGTGTCCACCTTCATACTGCCATCTCCCTCTGTGTTGCCGTCTCCCTCCGTGCTGCCGTGTCCCCCTCCATGCTGCTTCATGTGCCCCTCGGTGATGCCGTGTCCCCCAGCTGAGCCCTTGTCGGGCTGGGAGGGTTTACCTGCAGGCCCTGACTGACGAAAATACCGCTTCTGAGTGGAGAATGAAGGACCCGGCTTTCGGCGCGGCTCCTTCACCTTGGTGGACTGAGGGAGGAGAGTGCTCTTACCCCCAGTGACATCCTTGATAATGTCATCCAGCGAGGTACCAAAAAGCCTCCCACCCTTGAAGGGTCAATCTGCCAGGGCTTTTTTGGATGCTTGGTCAGGAAACCAGCATTTCAGCCAAATCAGGTGGCGCAAAACCACTGCCGAAACAGAAGCTCTGGATATCAGGGGGGCTGAATCCAGTGTAGCATTAGACATATACAAGGCCCTGGACCAACTGGTCAGCCAGTCTAATAAATTCGGGAGGGAGCTGGTGCTCCTCCACAGTCTGGTGCAAAACTTTTGTCCATTCAGTGAGTGTCTGAGACACCAGGGTTGTGGCCACAATGCAGACCCCAACATGGTAAATATGGAGCTGGTCAGTGCCTCGGACCTCCTATCAGTTTGATTCTTGAAGGCAGGGGTCCCATCTATAGGGAGAGTGGTCACCTTATTTAACTTAACCGGGCAACCGGGGGGTCCAATACCGGAAGAGAAGCCCATTTTTTCAAGGGGCTCTCCTCAAAAGGGTACCGAACCACCAGGCACTGAGGAACTACAAAGGACTTCTGTGGCTTTTCCCATTCCTTATCAATGAACTTGTCAAAGAAGGACACATAAAGAAAAACCTTCACAGAGCGGTCTGATTTGTGGGACCCAAAAAAGACCAAGCCCTCAGAGGATGCCTCAGCTGCACTATCCAGCTTAAGGGAGTCCCTTACAGCATTGATAAGAGCACTGACAAGCCCTGTCCTGTACTGACCCAAGTGAGGAGTCTTCCTCACAAGGAAGGTCCTGGTCCACATCTTCTGACAACACAGAACCTGGGACCTGAGCCGCAGCCAGGTCCAGGTCTGAGTCAGAGCATTCCCCAGGGGGATGGTGAGGGGAGGGGGCGCTTTTTACTCCCATTGAAATGAATTTATATAATTTATAAGTATGTGAGGAAAATAATCTTTGCACATTTACCACATAAATTTCAAAACTAATGTAAAAGATTGTTTTTTCAAACAATTATTCCATTATTCCATTAGCAGACCAAGCTGTCCAGCAAAAGTGGATTTCAAACAAGCAATTTAACCCTGGCCTTATATGGGGTATCCGGTTCCTGAGAGGCGGGGCTTCTGCTCATGTGACCGCTGTGATTGGCTGTCACATGGTCGGAAAGCTCCTGATTGTTCGTATGCATCTGGAGCTTTCCAGTACCTGCTGGCTACCATGTTTGGAGTGCACTCTCAGCACAGTAAGTTGTTGTCACAAGGCCACATATATGCACCTGCTTGGCGTTAAGGCCCACCAGTAGTGTGGCTGCATAATCATATATGTGTGTGGCCGACATCTAGGGGTTAAAACAATGACACAGGTGCTTATAATGGTTGGCTTTCATTAATCTCTTCCCACATCCTCCCGGTAGCCCTTTAACTGGGTGTTTACCACAGGGGGGGTAAGTGTCCTCATAACATGATCATTGTGATTGGCTGTCTAAGTGGTCACGTGATTGAGAGCCCATCCTGCTAGCCCACAATCATAACCAGAGACCGGAAGCTGCCAGTGGCAGCTCATTAACTGTGTTGGGCATGCACAGTAAGCACAATCTCAGCACAGAAACCTTGGCTGTTTTATGTGGTTAGCAAGAGGCTAAAACAGTTAAAGCTTATATCACTAGCTGGAGTTTGGCTTTAAACTGTAGGTCACTTGTGTCCATCTAAATCAGGGGTCCTCAAACCTTTTAAACAGGGGGCCAGTTCACTGTGCCTCAAACTGTTGGGGAGCCGGACTATAGCTTGAAAAAAATATGATCGCATTCCTATGTACACTGCACATATATTATTATGCAGAATGCAGGGTTCAGGAGTGCGTTACGCTCAGAACGCAGGGATCAGGAGTGCGTTTGCTCAGAACGCAGTGATCAGAAGTGCGTTTGGCTCAGAGGGCAGGGATCAGGAGTGCGTTAGGCTCAGAACGCAGGGATCAGGAGTGCGTTAGGCTCAGAACACAGGGATCAGGAGTGCAGTAGCCCAATAATTCAGGGATCAGGAGTGCGTTACGCTCAGAATGCAGGGTTGAGGAGTGAGGTTTTTTCCCCGAAAGGTCTGGTATGCTACGCCGTTTTTTTTTTGCAAGGAGTTTCTCCTTAATACCAGACTCAAAGGGCCTGGTATTGTCAGGTTCAAAGTCGGATCCCATTCATTGAAGTTGGACAGAAGTCAGACATGAAGTCACAGGGCAAAGTCGAATCCAGTCGTACGACTGTCGTGTCATACCAGTGTGAACCCGACCTTATCTGGTAAGAAATTAATCTCTATGCGACATGTTAAATTGATGGAAGGATACCAAGTAGGAGCAACACCAAGGTTTCAGGGATCAGGAGTGCGTTGGGCTCAGAAGGCAGGGATCAGGAGTGCGTTGGGCTAAGAAGGCAGGGATCAGGAGTGCGTTGGGCTCAGAACGCAGGGATCAGGAGTGCGTTGGGCTCAGAACGCAGGGATCAGGAGTGTGTTGGGCTCAGAACGCAGGGATCAGGAGTGCGTTGGGCTCAGAACGCAGGGATCAGGAGTGCCTTGGGCTCAGAACGCAGGGATCAGGAATGCCTTGGGCTCAGAACGCAGGGATCAGGAGTGCGTTGGGCTCAGAACGCAGAGTTTAGGAGTGCCTTGGGCTCCTGATCCCTGTGTTCTGAGGCGACCGCACTCCTGAACCCTGCGTTCTGAGCCTAACGCACTCCTGAACCCTGCGTTCTGAGCCTAACGCACTCCTGAACCCTGCGTTCTGAGCCTAACGCACTCTTGAACCCTGCGTTCTGAGCCTAACGCACTCATGAACCCTGCGCTCTGAGCCTAAGGCACTCCTGAACCCTGCGTTCTGAGCCTAACGCACTCTTGAACCCTGCGTTCTGAGCCTAACGCACTCATGAACCCTGCGTTCTGAGCCTAACGCACTCATGAACCCTGCGTTCTGAGCCTAACACACTCATGAAGCCTGCGCTCTGAGCCTAACGCACTCCTGAACCCTGCGTTCTGAGCCTAACGCACTCCTGAACCCTGCGTTCTGAGCCTAACGCACTCTTGAACCCTGCGTTCTGAGCCTAACGCACTCATGAACCCTGCGTTCTGAGCCTAACACACTCCTGAAGCCTGCGCTCTGAGCCTAACGCACTCCTGAAGCCTGCGCTCTGAGTCTAACGCACTCCCGAGGCCTGTGCTCTGAGCCTAACGCACTTCTGAAGCCTGCATTCTGAGCCTATGCGGGGATCAGGAGTGCGTTGGCCTAAGAACGCAGAGATCTGATGTGCGTTGGCCTAAGAACGCTGGGATCTGGAGTGCGTTGGCCTAAGCACGCAGGGATCTGGAGTGCGTTGGCCTAAGCACACAGGATCTGGAGTGCGTTGGCCTAAGCACGCAGGGATCTGGAGTGCGTTGGCCTAAGAACGCAGGGATCTGGAGTGCGTTTGCCTAAGAACGCAGGGATCTGGAGTATGTTGCCTAAGAACGCAGGGATCTGGAGTGCGTTAGCCTAAGAATCCAGGGATCTGGAGTGCGTTAGCCTAAGAAAGCAGAGATCAGAAGTGCATTAGCCTAAGAATTCAGGGATCAGGAATGTGTTACACTCAGAATGCAGGGTTCAGGAGTGCATTAGAGGCTCAGAAGGCAGGGATCAACAGTGCATTAACCTAAGAATGCAGGGAACAGGAGTGCATTAGCCTAAGAACGCAGGGATCAGGAGTGCATTAGGCTCAGGAGTACATTAGGCTCAGGAGCGCGTTATGCTCAGAATGCAGGGTTCATGAGTGAGTTAGGCTCAGAGCGCAGGGATCAGGAGTGCATTAAACTAAGAATGCGGGGATCAGGAGTGCATTAGCCTAAGAACGCAGGAATCAGAAGTGCATTAGCCTAAGAATTGAAGGATCAGAAGTGCATTAGCCTAAGAACTCAGGAATGTGTTACACTCAGAATGCAGGGTTCAGGAATGAGTTAGGTTCAGAATGCAGGGATCAGAAGTGCATTAGGCTCAGAAGGCAGGGATCAGGAGTGCATTAGAGGCTCAGAAGGCAGGGATCAGGAGTGAATTAGCCTAAGAATGCAGGAATCAGGAGTACATTAGCCTAAGAATGCAGGGATCAGGAGTACATTAGGCTCAGAACACTGGAGTGTGTTACACTCAGAATGCAGGGTTCAGGAGTGAGTTAGGCTCAGAACACAGGGATCAGGAGTGCGTTAGGCTCAGAATACTGGAATCAGGAGCCTGCGTTGTATGGGAGCCATTCTCCCAGCGATTGGAGGGGAAGAGAGAGGCAAGCCGCCGCCGCCGGTTGTTTAGAGCGCGGGGAACATAACGGCTTTCATTTCATTAGCTGTGTGTTCCCCGCCGCACACCATCATATACAGTGCCTCCTCTTTGTCCGGGCACTTTGATAGACAAATCACTCATCAAATCCTGGACATGTAGCCTGCATTGGGGACACAGACTGCACTGGCAGACACAGGCTGCATTGGTGACACAGGCTGCACTGGTGGGCACAGGCTGCACTGGTGGGCACAGGGAGGCTGCATTTTTGGGGATGTTGTTAATATTTATTTTTATAACTTATTTCTGCATAAAACATTTAGGCCAGGTTCACACCTATGCGAATTGAGTGCGGTTTAAACCGCATCTAATTCGCAGGACATTTCAAAATACATTGTTTTCAATGAGGCTGGTTCACATATGTGCGATGCATCCGCACTGCGTATTGCCTCCAAACCGCATGCGGTTTTTATGTCTTGCGGTGCGAATTCAGTCCCATTATCTTCTATGGGTACGCATCTAATTCGCACATGTGTTCAGTTCTCTGCAGGAGTTTCTCTCATTCAGCTCAATACAATTCTCCCCCACTCTCCTCTCACCCGGAAGTTCTCCCAGGTCTCCAAATTCGCACCTGATCTGCAGCTAAACCGCAGTTGATCTGCAGAACACCCTCTAGAGAAATCTGCAACGACAACGCAGCTCAAAAAAGCAACGCACTAGTGTGATTCCGGCCTAAAGTGTAATTTCATAAGATAATTTATGAGGGCTTGTTTAGGGGTGGAATTAGGGGCAGGGCAGGCTAGGGGTTGGGCGGGGCAACTGGTGGCGGGTAACCCTTGAGGCCTGGCTAGTAGCTCAGGACTTGAAACTTTGAGCCCTGAATAAAGTATCATTTACTATTTCTGGCTCAAGTAAGCACTCTCCAAATTTGCTTTCTATTAACCACTTCCATTCAGGGCAGTTATACACACATCCATACCAGGCCTATTCTGGCACTTCTTTCCTACATGTACAAATCATATTTTTTTTGCTAGAAAATTACACAGAACCCCCAAACATTATATATGTTTTTTTAGCAGACACCCTAGGGAATAAAACGACGGTCATTGAAATGTTTTATCTTGCACGCCATTTGCGCAATAATTTTTCAAACGCCTTTTTTTGGGAAAAAAATTGTTTCATGAATTAAAAAAAGAACAAAACAGTAAAGTTAGCCCAATTTTTTTGTAAAATATGAAAGATGATGTTACACCGAGTAAATAGATACCTAACATGTCACGCTTTAAAATTGCGCACACTCATGGAATGGCGCCAAACTTCGGTACTTAAAAATCTCCATAGGCAACGCTTTGAATTTTTTTACAGGTTACCAGTTTAGATTTACAGAGGAGATCTAGTGCTAGAATTGTTGCTGGCACTCTAACGCACGCGGCGATACCTCACATATGTGGTTTTAACGGCGTTTACATATGTCGGCGGGACTTGCGTGTGCGTTCGCTTCTGCGCGCGAGCTACTGGGGACAGGGGCGTTAAAAAAAATATTGTTTTATTTCTTTTTTTACATATTTATTTATTTTTTTACACTTTTTTTTTATTTTATTTTTTTTTATTATCACTTTTATTCCTATTACAAGGAATGTAAACATCCCTTGTAATAGGAATGTGTGTGACAGGTCCTCTTTATGGAGAGATGCGGGGTCAATAAGACCGCACATCTCTCCTCCAGGCTGGAAAGCATGAAATCGGTGAAAAAAAATTCACCGATCTCATGCTTACGGTTGCTTAGCAGCCGCAATTGCGGCTTTGTTTACTTACATGTTTAATCACATCGCGCCCGGGTCCTCAGACGGTCATAGAGATGACTGGTGACCATCTGGTCACCAGTCATCTCTATGCTTCCTGCCAGCGCCGGACGATTCGTTCTCCGGGCCCCCGATGGCACGGGAGAGCCCGGAGAAGCACCGGATGGCGGCGGGAGGGGGGGATGTCCCCTCCCGCCGCCTGTAAGAACGATCTAGCGGCGGAATCGCCGCTATGATCGTTCTTACGTTGTGCAGAATCGCCGGCAGGAGAGAAGGCTATCTGAATGATGCCTCTAGCTGCAGGCATCATTCAGATATCCACCCGGAAAGCCCAGGACGTCATATGACGTCCTCCTGGATCGAGGAGGGGTTCCTGCCGCCGTCATTTCACAATGACGCGGTAAGGAAGTGGATAAAAAGAATGAGGATCTATTCAGCAAATCTGTAGTTTTTGTTATAATCAGTGTCTGAAAAAAAATTCATGTAATTTCAGCTAAAATAGGTCTACTCTCTGCCTACAAATTGCCCGTTATAAAAAAAGATGAGATTCTGTTCAGCAAATCTGTAAAATATTAAAAAATGGTGTCTGAAAAACATAGTTTCATGTAATATTTTTAACTGAAAAAGGGACTGCCTACAAATTTGCCTCTTTTCAAGAATGATTAGATTTTCTGCAGGAAATTGGTATAAGTTGTGTATTCCTTATCAGGAAAAAGAAATACATTCCGTTATTCCTTTATTGAATACTGCTCTGAGCAATTTATTGTACACCTTTGAAAACGTAAAGAATTTAAACAACAAAGAAAAAAAAGTACTTTAAAAACAATTGCCTCCCACTTGGACAAGAACATTTAAGTGGTTTACACAATGAAACAAATACTCTAGAATGTACCTTAATACGGTTTCAAAAATATACTTTCACAAATCTAGTGTACTTTAGTGTATAATCCACTTGCCCAGGGTTTCTGTTACCCATTTAAGCAGATCCATATGGCATCAGTAATTGCCCATTTCCCTTTTTTATAGGGTATATAATCTGGTGTTATGTGAACACAAATTACCCATTTAAAAATGCAGGCCATGTATTCTCAATTCAATCCATGGTTAGTTGTATGTGTCTCAACCAGGTAAAAACTGTCATGCCACGTACACACGACCGTTTTTCGGGTTATAAAAAAATGACATTTTTAATGGTCTAGAAAAAAACAAAGTTTTTTCCAACCGATTGTTATGATCGTGAAAACAAAATGCTCTAGCAAAGCTCGGTGACGTACAACACGTACGACGGCACTATAAAGGGGAAGTTCCATTCGAATGGCACCACCCTTTGGGCTGCTTTTGCTGATTTTGTGTTAGTAAAAGACGATTTGCGCTTTTCAGTCTTTTTACAACCTGAAAAACGGTCGTGTGTACGCGGCATTAGAGTCAAGGGTAGCTTGTGAGAGTCTTACAGCAGCAAGGGTGCTGAAATTATTTATATCATTAAAGTGGTAATAAACCCACAAATATATATATATATATATATATATATATATATATTACAGCTTACCAATCATTACATGTGGTGACTACATCAGTTTGCTTTTCTTTGGCTCATTTCCCTCTGCTTTCACCTGGTGAGCTGGCCCGTAACAAACCTCCTGTATTAGAGAAAGACACCACTCTGGAGGAATGAGAAGAGGAGGCACACCAAACCCCATTATTGGCATTCTGAGGGGGAGGCTAGTGTTAAATGTAATGGCAGATTTAGAAGCACTAACAAATTGAAGCCAAACTCCAGCTCACACTTTATAAGCAGTTACAGCAAACATTTTTATTTATCTTTTGGGATAAAGGTTTTCCATTAATAAATAAAAGCTGATCATTTTTATCACACCTGCCAGTGTTTAGTGTTTTTTCTCATCCCTGGATTACCAAATGAAAATAGAAGAAAGAAAGCCTAAAAAAAGGAAACTAATGCAGACATCACATCTAAGATTTGGTAAGCTGCAATAAAATAATGTTTACTTTTGTGTTTAACCACTTGCCGCCCGCCAATGACAAATTGACGTCGGCAAAGTGGTTGTAGAATCCTGACCGGACGTCATATGACGTCCTCAGGATTCTCAGCCGCTGCGCGCCCCCGGGGGCGCGCATCGCGGCGATCGTTGTTGCGGGGTGTCAGTCTGACACCCCGCAACACTGATCTCGGTAAAGAGTCTCTCACGGAGACTCTTTACCACGTGATCAGCCGTGTCCAACCACGGCTGATCACGATGTAAACAGGAAGAGCCGTCGACGGCTCTTCCTCACTCGCGTCTGACAGACGCGAGTAGAGGAGAGCAGATCGGCGGCTCTCCTGACAGGGGGGGTTCGCGCTGATTGTTTATCAGCGCAGCCCCCCCTCGGATCGCCACATGGACCACCAGGGAAGCCCACCCTGGACCACCAGGGAAGCGGGCAAAAAAAAAAAAAAAAGGCTTGAAAAAAAAAAAAAAAAAAAGTCTGAAAAAAAAAAGCAATAAAAAAAGATGCCAATCAGTGCCCACAAATGGGCACCGATTGGCAACATGTGTAAATCAGTGCCGCCCCACAGTGTCCATCAGTGCCACACCACAGTGTCCATCAGTGCCACCCCACAGTGTCCATCAGTGCCACCCCACAGTGCCCATCCATGCCCAGTGCCCACCTATCAGTGCCCATCTGTGCCACCCATAATTATCCATCAGTGCCGCCCATGAGTGCCCATCTGTGCCACCTACGAGTGCCCAGTGCCGCCCATGAGTGCCCAGTGCCGCCCATGAGTGCCCATCAGTGCCGCCCATGTGTGCCCATGTGTGCCGCCCATGTGTGCCCATCAGTGCCGCCCATGTGTGCCCATCAGTGCCGCCCATGTGTGCCCATCAGTGCCGCCCATCAGTGCCGCCTATGTGTGCCCATCAGTGCCGCCTATGTGTGCCCATCAGTGCCGCATACCAGCGCCGCCAATCAGTGCCACCTCATCTGTGCCCGTCAGTACTACCTCATCGGTGCCCATCAGTGCCGCCATATCAGTGCCCGTAATTGAAAGAGAAATCTTACTTATTTACAAAAAAATTAACAGAAAAAAATAAAAATTTAATTTTTTTTCAAAATTTTCAGTCTTTTTTTAGTTGTTGCGCAAAAAAAAAAAAAATCGCAGAGGTGATCAAATACCGCCAAAAGAAAGCTCTATTTGTGGGAAAAAAAGGACGCCAATTTTGTTTGGGTACAGTGTAGCACGACCGCGCAATTGCCCTTCAAAGTGCGACAGTGCTGAAAGCTGAAAATTGGCTTGGGCAGGAAGGTGCGTAGGTGCCCTGTATGGAAGTGGTTAATACTGCTTAAATATTTGTGTTGCTTTTATGTGCCCATTTGGATACCTCACATCTTTTGGTCCAAGCTAGAATCTGATAAATCCTGTATTTGCCAAAAGACCTAGTTTGTCTCGCTGTACCTGCAGATTAGTCTGCTTTATTGGCCTTTACAACAGCTTAGTTTAATAAAAATAAAAAATCCCACTGCACCATATATATTTGTGGGTTTATTACCACTTTAATGATATAAATAATTTCAGCACCCTTGCTGATGTAAAACTCTCACAAGCTACCCTACCCTTGCTATGCCCTGTCCCAGTCTATCTTTGTCTGAGAGAGCACATGGAGGATTCCAATGTCTAATGATAATGTCTGACCCGCATATAGATTAAGGGATCATTCACCCCATAAGGTGCATCCAAGTTTGCACTTTTGGCAGACCCTTAAAGCAGTATTTAACCCACAAGAAAATATATTGTAGCTTACCAATTCTTAGATGTGGTGGCAACATTTGGTTTCCTTTTTAGGCTTTCTTTCCTTTATTTCACCTGATGATACAGCCAGCAAGTCTGGTTTATTTGTATATTTAACAGAACAAGCTGTCCTGCAAAGGTAGCAGCTAAGAGGACTAAGACAAACTATTTAACACTGACAGGGGTGCTTACAATGATCAGCTTTTATTTATGTAAAACCCCTATCCCAAAAGGAAAAACTAATTGTTGCTGTAACTTCTTAAAAAGTGTAAGCTGGAGTTTGTTAGTCCATCTATATCTGCTAGTGCGTCTAACATCAACCTCTCCCCAGACTGACAATACTGCTGTCCAAAAATAATACAGCCACCCTATCTAATGATTGGTAAGCTGCATTAAATTTTTGGTATTGGGTTTAATAAGGGTATATTTTTAATGGTCTGCACTATGCATGTAAAAATAGTGAAGCATGATTTTCAAAATTGTGCCTCACCAAACAGCATGGTACTGTTGTATGTGTGTTTGCCAATGCATGAGGGAGCCATTAAGAATTGTGGTGCAGGAAAAACACACAATTTTGCATATGTTCCCACAGCACACCTCGTGTGAACATGCCCTCTGTCGCCACAAAACCAGATTGTTAGTCTCACGATCTGTATATGAATGAAAAACAGTAGCCCTGGGCAGGGGTATGCTGTCTCTTTGAGAAGCTCCGATTTTAAACAGCAAAATTCATTACAGTTTCAACACATACTATACAAAGTAGCAATGTTAATCTGTTATAGTTGAAAAGTCACGATGAAGTGAAGGATGAGTTACTGCTCTTAACAGGCTAGTGGTTTCCTCGGGCAGTATTGTCGTCACCTGAATTTTGCCTAAAACAACACAAAATAAAGTAAGCAAGATGTCAAAATAAATAAGCCTACAGAAACATACAGCATAGACTTTAGATGATCGCTAAAACCTGTAGATTTGGAACCTAAAATGGAGCTCCACAATATATATTCTGAAGCCCCCATTTTAATGCATTTAAAACATAAAATTGTCTATTATGAAAGACATTCTTTAAAATATTTGGGCTCCCAAAACAATTCCAACATGGCCAGCAGCTGAAATAGGTTCTTTCTTAGGCTACTTTCACACTGGGGCATTGCGCCGTTGGTGGTAAAGCGCCGCTATTTTTAGCAGCGCTTTACCGTCATTTTTTCATTGCTTTTAACCCCCGCTAGCGTCATTGATTTCAATGGGCAGGGGCGATTTAGGATCGGTGTATACACCGCTTCTACAGTGCCTCAAAGATGTGGCTGGCAGGACTTTTTTGAGCGTCCTGCCAGCGCACTGCTCCAGTGTGAACGCTCTAGGGCTTTCACACTGGAGTGAAAGAAGAGGCTCTTCCAAGGCACTTTGCAGGCGCCATAAGATTTCCATCGGACAAATCCGTGGATTTTTGTCAGAAGGGCATTGGCTGTGAAGTTGTTCTGCATACAGACGGCAGGACTATTTCAGCCAACATTCACAAAACTGTGTTTTTTCTGCTCTTTAGCGCTACCCTTTGGGCAACTTCTGCTAATGTTGTCTTATGGTTAGCATTGGTTCGGAGCATGCGTGTTTGAACTTTGGATTTTAGTCCGACGGACTTGTGTACACACGACCACATAATCCGACAGAACACATTTGTTGTCGGACAATTTAAGAACATGACCATCCAACATTTGTTGTTCAAAATTCCGACAATTGTTCGATAGAGCATACAGACGGTCGGATTATCCCTCACAACACGTCTATCGGACAATTATTGTCGGAATATCCGATCGTGTGTATGGGCCTTTAGTGTTTCTTATTACTGAAAAAAAAACAGGTACCTCTCAGTAGTGTATCCTTGAAGTTAAATTCAAAAAGACCTAAACAAACTTATTCAAATGAAAAAAAAAAAAAAAAACATAATAATTTGCCTGCTTAAATATTTATAATTGGTTCATCTGTATTATGCATCACATCTCGTTCAAATTTCAAATCCGATAATTGATTTTCATGTAATATTTTGGTTCCAAAGTTTCTGTTTTTGATTCTGTTCAGCAAATCTGTAATTTTTTTTAATAAAGTCTTTGAAAAATATACAGTTTGTTCATTTTACAAGTTGAAAGTTTGTCTGCCTCCAAAATGTCCTTGCATTAAGATGGAGGAGATTCGGTTTAGCGAACCTGTACATTTTTATAGTGTCTTTTAATAAAGTATAATTTATTATTTGTGGCTGAAGTAAGCCAACTCTCAAAATGTTCTTTCTATTAAAAAGGATGATGATCAATCAAGCAAATCTATAGATTGTTAAAATCCGTGTCTGAAAAAAATACAGTTTAATGATATAATTTTGGCTGAAATACTCTCTGCCTATAAATTGGCTGCTATAAAAAAAAAAAGATATAATTCTGTAAAATATGTGTAGGCTTTTCACCTGGCCTACTGTTTAGTTTCTTTAATAATTTCAGGAATATTTAACCACTTAAGGACCCGCTCATGTACATATACGTCGGTACTTTAAAGATGGATATCTCGGCAACGGCAGCAGCTGCTGCCACAACCGAGATATCCATTTTCACTGTGAGCGGTCCTGTAAACGATAACGGTGGTCTCCGTGGCAGATTCGCCCCGTGATCACCGATATCAGCGGCGGGAGAGGGGCCCCCACCCTTCTGCCGCTTACCGGAGCCTTCGGTAGCGGCGGAGGCGATACGGTCCTGTCCCCTGGTCGGCTGGGATACGAGTGAGGGCAAGATGGCCCCCCATCCATAGCAAGGCAGAAGTGACGTCAAAACCTCACTTCCACCCATGCTTCTTAAAGCAATATTTTCTAGTTGTCATTTTTTTTAAATGACCATTTTTTTTTTTTTTTTTGCATTTAAGTCTAAATGTGAGATCTGAGGTCTTTTTGACCCCAGATCTCATATTTAGGAGGACATGTCATGCCTTTTTCTATTACAAGGGATGTTTACATTCCTTGTAATAGGAATAAAAGTGATCCATTTGTTTTTTTTTTTGTTTTTTCAGTGTAAAAATTAATAAAATAAATAAAAATAAATAAGAATACAACATTTTTTTTTTAAAGCACCCCATCCCGACGAGCTTGTGCGCAGAAGCCAACGCATACGTGAGTAGCGCCCGCATATGAAAACGGTGTTCAAACCACACAAGTGAGGTATCGCCGCGATCGTTAGAGCGAGAGCAATAATTCTAGCCCTAAACCTTCTCTGTAGCTCAAAAGATGCAACCTATAGAATTTTAAACGTCGCCTATGGAGATTTTTAAGGTTAAAAGTTTGACGCCATTCCACGAGCGGGCGCAATTTTGAAGCTTGACATGTTGGGTATCATTTTACTCGGCGTAACATTATCTTTCACAATATATAAAAAATTGGGCTAACTTTACTGTTGTCTTTTTTTTTTATTCAAAAAAGTAAATTTTTTCCAAAAGTGCGCTTGTAAGACCGCTGTGCAAATACGGTATGACAAAAAGTATTGCAATGACCGCCAATTTTCTTCTCTAGGGTGTTAGAAAAATATATATATAATGTTTGGGGGTTTTAAGTAATTTTCTAGCAAAAAAAAATGTTTTAATTCAATCTTATTTTATTCAGAGGTAAAAGAGAAAAAGATAGAGGGACAAATATCGTCTCAAACATTACATACAGTAAAAGCAAATATAACAACTGTAAGCATCTTGTTTGCCGTAGAGAAACCATGTCTAAGTTATGTGATAAAAGGGAAAAGAGGGGAGAAAAAAAAAATTATATCCCCTATTCCCGTTATATGGAATAGTAAGTAGTTGTGTCTATCAACCTCACTTTAGTGAGGGGTTCAACTTTGAATCACACGCGGTATATTAGGAGAGATTATACACGGATCTGGAAGTAAAATAAGACCCGTGGGGGTCTCACAATGGGTAGATAGTAGAGGTCGACCGATATATCGGTCGGCCGATATATCGGCCGATATTTGACCGTTTTTAAGAAATCGGCATCGGCCGATTATTGTAAAAAAATCGGCCGATTTTCGGCTGCCACACTAAGTCCCGCTCCACCTCCAGCAGCACAAGAAATGAATCCCTCAGCCACGCTGCTGGTAGTCTGCGCGCCGGCCCCGCCCCCCCCTTTACCTCGGCGGGCTGTAGCAGAAAGCAAACATGTCACAAGCCCGAGTAGCTGCAGTAGTTGTCTGTGCGGAGATCACACTTGTAATGCTTCCTGCATGCTGGGACGGTGGCGGGATTACTGAACATGGGCTCTAGGCTACAGCTCCAGCCGTAGCCTAGAGCCCATGTTCAGTAATCTCGCCACCGTCCCAGCATGCAGGAAGCTTTTGTGATCTCTTCGCACAGACAACTACTGCAGCTGCCGAGGTAGGGGGGCGGGGCCGGCGCAAAGGCTGAGGCTACCAGCAGCGTGGCTGAGGGATTCATTTCTCGTGCTGCTGGAGGCTGGCAGCCTGATACTGGGGTAATGTACAGTATTCATATTATCTATGATAGGTGCCTCGGCTCTCTAGTGACAGTACTCTACTCACGTGGGAGCTCACAGGTGTCATCCAATGGGCAGTGCTGGAGGGAACAGTGTGTACATGTCAGAGCACACCCCTCTCCTGTATACAAACTCATATACATACTCCTGTATACACACACATTTTATATATATCCATCCCCCACCCACGGCCAGCTCCATCCATCCATCCACCCCCCTCTACAAAGCATCTCGCACCCACGGCCAGCTCCATCCATCTCATCCTCCACAATGCATCCCCCACCCACGGCCAGCTCAATCCATCAACCCCCCTCTACAAAGCATCTACCCACCAACGGCCAGCTCCATCCATCCACCCCCCTCTACAAAGCATCTCCCACCCACGGCCAGCTCCATCCATCCACCCCCCTCTACAATGCATCTCCCACCCACGGCCAGCTCCATCCATCCACCCCCTCTACAAAGCATCTCCCACCCACGGCCAGCTCCATCCATCCCCCCCCCTCTACAATGCATCTCCCACCCACGGCCAGCTCCATCCATCCACCCCCTCTACAAAGCATCTCCCACCCACGGCCAGCTCCATCCATCCACCCCCCTCTACAAAGCATCTCCCACCCACGGCCAGCTCCATCCATCCACCCCCCTCTACAAAGCATCTCCCACCCACGGCCAGCTCCATCCATCCACCCCCCTCTACAATGCATCTCCCACCCACGGCCAGCTCCATCCATCCACCCCCTCTACAAAGCATCTCCCACCCACGGCCAGCTCCATCCATCCACCCCCCTCTACAATGCATCTCCCACCCACGGCCAGCTCCATCCATCCACCCCCTCTACAAAGCATCTCCCACCCACGGCCAGCTCCATCCATCCACCCCCCTCTACAAAGCATCTCCCACCCACGGCCAGCTCCATCCATCCACCCCCTTCTACAAAGCATCTCCCACCACCCACGGCCAGCTCCATCCATCCACCCCCCTCTACAAAGCATCTCCCACCCACGGCCAGCTCCATCCATCCATCCCCCTCCACAACGCATCACCCACAGCCAACTCCATCCATCCACCCCCCTCCCTCCATCCACAGCCAGCACCATCCATCCACCCCCCTCCCTCCATCCACAGCCAGCACCATCCATCTCTTCCCCTCCACAATGCATCCCCCACCCACGGCCAGCTCCATCCATCCATCCCCCTCCACAATGCATCCCCCACCCACGGCCAGCTCCATCAATCCACCCCCTTCCCTCCATCCACAGCCAGCACCATCCATCTCTTCCCCTCCACGGCCAGCAACATCCAGCCATCCCCCTCCACAACGCATCTCCCACCCACGGCCAGCACCATCCATCTATCCCCCTCCACAACGCATCCCCCACCCACGGCCAGCATCATCCATCCCCCTCCACAACACATCCACCGCCAGCAACATCCAGCCATCCCCCTCCACAATGCATCCCCCACGCACAGCCAGCACCATCTTTCCCCCTCCACAGCGCATCTCCCACCCACGCCCAGCACCATCCATCCTCCTCCACAATGCATCCCAATCCAAAAATCGGCCCAAAATATCGGCCGCAAAAATCGGCATCATATATCGGCCATCGGCTGCCCCTATTTCAAAATATCGGCATTGGCATCGGCCAGAGAAAAACCCATATCGGTCGACCTCTAGTAGATAGCCATAGGCAGGTCGGGGCCACGATACGTTAGCTCCATGAGGTCTTAGGGAAGCATTTAGAGATCAAGAAAAGGACAAGAAGCAGGGGCAGGTAAAAAGGGGGGCAAAGAGATCGGGGACAGGAATCGAGAGGCAAGGGTCACTCCATCATGGCTTCAGGGTCACATCTTCCACGCCACACTCGGCCCAAGATGCAAACTCAGAAGAGTATCGGAACATGGACCACGAGGTCCAGGTGAGAGAAAACTGCTCACTCTTACCACCCTCCTCTGCCAACAGACGCTCAAGGTCCCTTATGCGGTCCACTTCCACAGCCCAGTCCCCCAGGGAAGGCATGATTGCCGATCTCCAATGACGGGGGATCACCACTCTGGCCGCCGCCAGGAAGTGACGTAGTACATCATTTTTGATGGATTTGAGCGTGCCAGGAAGTATAGATAAGAGGGCCATCTCAGGGGAAGGGTGGATAGAGGTCGCCATCAATTTGCAGTATAGTTCGAAAATCCGCTGCCAGAATCCCCTCACAGGAGGGCAGTCCCACCAGATGTGGAGCATGGTTCCCTGGGATTCAAGACACCGCCAGCAGGTTTTCGGCACTGCCGGATTGAAATGATGGATAATTGTCGGGCATCTGTACCATCTCGTTAGCAACTTGAACCCCTTCTCTTGGGTCTTAGTGGCCAAGGATAGTTTGTGTGTCAGGACAAAACACTTCTTCCAGTCAATAAGGGAGATAGAGTGGCGAAGGTCCATTTCCCAGGCCGCTGTAAACGGCGGGGGGTCAGGGGAGAAGGTATTAAGCAACAGGGAGTAGAGCTGAGATACCACATGTGTTGGAGGATCCGCCTGCAGAAGCAGCGCCTCAAACTCCGTTGGTTCAGCAAGGATGCCCGGAATGGATGGGAAAGTCCGAATGTAAGAAGTAATCTGTTGCCTCAGAAGCCATTGCATGGGGTGTCGGGAGGTCAGATCGGTCGGGGTATCAGTCCTCAAGGTGGGGTCTGCACGGAGGACCTGGGCAAGTCTCCCATGGTCCTCCTTTCGCCACGGTCCGAGTCTCGTTACGGACATGGCCGGCGGAAAGGCAGGGGTCCCGAAGAAGGGAGTCATGGGCCCCATGTGGTCCGATAAGCCCCTCCTAGATCGTAGGCGATCCCAAATCCGGAGCGTTTGAAGGGTAAGGTCGCCGAAAGGGCCCGAACTCCCCCGAACCATGGGTAAGGTCCACGGGAGAGCGGAGAGATCAACAGGGTTCATGTGGCTTTCCAACTGAACCCAGAGTTTGGTTGAAGAGTGATGGAACCAGTCTAATATACGAGTGAGCACCGCAAAAAAAAATGTTTTAGTCTTGTAAACGCCAAATCCGAAAAACAGCCAAGGTCCTTAAGTGGTTAAGTAAACTTATGCTCACCACTATGAAAGCCTGGGAATAAAATATTAATACAGTACCATTAACTCTCACAGGCAAATTCAAACCTCCCTTATTTTTGTGTTGCATACCGTATGAAAACTGAATCTCATATTGTTTTTTTACTTACATTTAACAGATTTTATTTCACCCCACCCTCAGTATAATGCTTTTTAGGCTTTTTCAACTCTACCCTGCTAGCCAAGAACTTTTTTCATAATCTCCCTGATTTGGTAAACATACTCACCTATAACTAATATTTTCAAAAATAAATTAGGTAGTTGCCCTTACTTTGAGTCACTCACTGAAATTCTGAAAAATCAAGCATCTTTTTTGATTTGTGTATGGGAAATACCCCAAAGAAGCAGGTATAAAGTGACCAGTTTAAATTTTTTACAATGCTGGTAATTGTTCTAGTTCAATGGTTCCAAGTCGATGACGCAAACCAGATGGTCAGCATAATAGACTGGTGACCATCACTTTCAAAAGAACAATGAGTGCCCACATATTTATCTTACAAAAGATGTATTTTTTAAACCCTGCTGTAATTTATATGACCCTGTCATTTTGCCCTTCCAATCTAACCCACTGTTTAATCAGTAGTAAATGGATTTTTAATTGGTTTGTTAGGGGACACATGGGAAATAATGACACAAAAGGGTAATACTGCTGCCTATAGGAGATTGAACACTTGAAAAAAAAAAAAGATGATAGCCTAATAAAAGAGCTCCCATCAAGCTCTGAAAGTTTTTTAGGAGAATGGATGTTGTTAGTCACTGGGACCAAGTGGCTTGCACCCAAGGGTTCTTAAGGAACTAAGTCAAATAATTGCCAGATCACAGTTCCTAATTTATAAGAACAGTCTACTGACTGGAATGGTACCAGCTGAATGGAGAAAAGCCAATGTAGCACCAATATTTTAAAAAGGGCCAAGATACATCCCTGGGAATTACAGACCAGTTAGCCTAACATCAATTGTATGCAAGCTCTTGGAGGGAATGATAAGGGACTATATACAAGATTTTAGCAATGACAACAATATCATTAGCAGTAATCAGCATATATTCATGAAGAATCGTTCTTGCCAAACCAATCTATTAACCTTCTATGAGGAGGTGAGCTGCCATCTAGATAAAGAAAGGCCCATAGATGTGGTGTTCCCCATAAACGTTTACTGTACAAAGTAATGTCCGTTGGCATGGACCATAGGGTGAGTACATGGATTGAAAACTGGCTACAGGGGCGAGTTCAGAGAGTAGTGATAAATGGGGAGTATGCAGAATGGTCTGGGGTGGAAAGTGGGGTCCCCCAGAGTTCTGTCCTGGGACCAATCCTATTTAATTTATTCATAAACGACCTGGAGGATGCGATAAACAGCTCAATCACTGCATTTGCAGACAATACTATACTAAGCAGGGCAATAACTTCTCCCCAAGATCCCCAGAACTTTGCAAGAAGATTTGAACAAATTAATGGGGTGGGCAACTACATGGAAAAATGTAAAATAATGCCTTTGGGTGGCAAAAATATGAATGCAATCTACTCATTGGGGGGAGAACCAATGGGGGAATCTAGGATGGAAAGGACCTGGGGGTTCTAGTAGATGAAAGGCTCAGCGATGACATGCAATGCCAAACTGCTGCAAAGCAAACAGAATATTGGCATGCATTAAACAGGGAATAAACTCCAGAGATAAAACGATAATTCTCCCACTCTTTTGGGCCGCACCTGGAGTATGCTATCAAGTTCTGGGCACCATTCCTCAAATTGTCATTAAACAATCCAGAACTGCTAGCATGGAGAGATTGCCAATTCACACAGCTAGGAAGATCAGAGGAGAACAGGGTGGAGGGGGGGATCTCATCTCTTACGACTCAACTCATGTAAATTAGCATAAATTAACCAATGCTTCACAACAGATGTCACTGCACAATCCATGGTCTGTCAGCTCATCCTCACTTAGCAAGATCACTACCTGCATTGGCTTAACTGGGGGATTGAACCAGAACATTTATAGAACCCAGTGGGACTATACTCAGCAACTGATCCCTCGGTCAATCATATTCTTCTCTGGACAACATTCATCTCACATCCACATCCAGGGCTTAATATCCTTATTATCCCCACAGAAGGTTATTACAACTTGGAAACTAACAAGGAATTACACCAAAATCAAAACCGTCTTTATTGACCAAGAATTATTGTTCCATGCCCCCCTAGATATATAACTGTGTGGGTAACTCTGTCATCATTCAGAAGGGATGCAATCATGTTATAAATCTATGGATTATTCCCATATTGCACAATGAGCAGGATACATGATTGATACCCCAATCTGTGTTGCAGACAGACCCTTCTCACTCTTCAACAGAGGAGTTCATGGGCTCAGTGTGTGCTTTTTTCTTTTATTAAATAACAACGTTGTTATTCGGTGACAGGTGGAGGGTTTATACATTTTATGATGTTTGTCTTTGCAATATTGTGTGTCCAATAAACTCATTACATTTTGATACTGCATAAACAACATCTGGGGGTCACTTTATACCTGCTTCTTTGGGGTATTTTCCCATTAATACATTTAGTCTCTCTCCTTTTTTCTGGTATGTAGACCCACCCCTCTGGAGGGGGAATGACGAATGCTTTAAGTCCCAAGTGATTTCTCGCCTCTAGGGTGAGTCCTTTTTCTTTGCTGTTTAGCATACTCGTATCAAAAGGGCCTGAGTTCCTTAACCACTTGACCACTGGGCACTTAAACCCCCTTCCTAACCAGACCAATTTTCAGCTTTCGATGCTCTCACAATTTGAATGACAAGGGCAACCATCCGACTACTTTTGTGGAAGACCTCTTGCGAGAACTCCTGCCGGAGGCCTGCTTCTCCCCTCAGTATGTGGTGGAAAGGGCTCACCAGGTCCCCCCGAAGCCGGCCCCCCCTGGAGGCCTGCCGCGGACCCTTATTCTCCGAGTCTTGAACTTCCGCGATAGGGATGAGATCCTCCGTGCCTCCAGAGCCCTGGGGGAGCTGCGGTAACAAAACAATAGACTGCTCATCTTCCGGACTACTCCGTGAACACAGAAAGCACGCAAATCGTTTGACCAGGTGAAAGCGGCCATGCGGGCCAGGAATATTCGATACAGCGTCTTGTTTCCAGCGCGCCTCAGAGTCCAAGTTGGCGAGTCCACACGTTTCTTCAACTCCCCTCGTGAGGCCTCCGCGTGGCTGGACACCTTGCCGCGGGATCATTGATGCCTGGAACTGTGAGTTTGATTCTATGCTGCTGACGGTGTGCCCCCCGGAGGGGGAGACATGCCAAAGTTTCGGCTTGTGTTGCACCTGTTGTGCCTTTGGTAACCATCACCCACAGTTTAAGAATCTACCCCTGATGGAGTCAGGAGAGGACAGTGAGCTACTTCTCCGCAGGAGAAATCTGAGATATATTGGTGTTTGATGCGTCCATTTTGCCTGGATTACACCATGCTGCCGTTTGTGGGGGAATGACTGTCACTTGGACCCCTTTTCTTTGTGTTATTTTTAACTACTTTTTTTTTCGTCCTTTCCAGTCGAGATTACCCTGGGTTTCCTCCCGCATGGACTATGTAATGGACCTGGCGGGAGCAATGGAGCGTTGTCCCTGTAAGCCCGCTCAAGCCCCCCAAGGATTTTGTGGGGAGGCAACTTTGCCGCCTGCACAGGCCCTCATCTGGAGGCCGGCAAGCCGACATGTTCTTTGGGTTGAAGACCCTCCTCGGTTCCAGGAGGATGGGTGGGGTGGGGGGGACGTTTGGCCCCATGAGGGCTGTTTTTTTGTTGGGGATTTTGTTTTTGGGGTGTTTTGTGGTTTATTTTACTATTATGCCTTATTTCTCAATTCAGACAATTAGTGGTTCAGCATTGTATTATTGTAAGCTCTGTCCGTCCGAGGTCCTGGGACTAGTTTCGGTGGCTATTTTGTACACTTATCCTTACCTGATTATTGCTCCAAGAGTCCATGTCCACACTTAACATTATTTCCTGGAACACCAGGGGGCTCAATTCACCT
The DNA here is from genome assembly GCF_905171775.1 of Rana temporaria. Taxonomy (NCBI): domain Eukaryota; kingdom Metazoa; phylum Chordata; class Amphibia; order Anura; family Ranidae; genus Rana; species Rana temporaria. The sequence continues at coordinate 171,014,194 of NC_053493.1, forward strand.
ACTAAACATTCTCTTGTATTCCAATTTCTCAGGGCACATCACCCGCATGTATGTATACTTTTGGAAACACACCTGGTGGGGAGCAGAACTCTCGCATTACATAAACCATGGGTGGGCCATCATTATCACTCTACATACTCTAATTTTGCGAGGGGGGTCAGTGTGCTGGTGCACAAGTCCCTTTCGTTTCGCCTGCTGGATCCAGTCTTGGACCCGGACGGTAGATTTGTTATACTTCATGCTAAAATTCACTCCTTAACCTGGACCGTAGTGGGGTTGTACCTGCCGCCTCTGGCCTCTCTGACCCTGCTGAACCAAGTGACGACTAAGATAGCTGAACTTCAATATGGTCCCTGATCCTGGCATGGACAGGATGTCGTCGGTGAGGCAGGCCTACCCTGGTCTGGCCAACTGGGCGGACACCTATGGGCTCACGGATGTGTGGAGGTGGAGAAACCCCCAGGCCCGAGCCTATACGTGCCGATCGGCGTCCCACAAGACGTTCTCTCGCATCGATCTGGTATATGCGGGAGCTCCTGTCATCCGGTCATGGATGTTCGCATATTGCCTAGGGGGATCTCGGATCATGCGCCACTGCTCCTGGTTCTAGATCCTTTTTTTGGGTCTGATCCCTAACCTGTGGAGGTTGTCGAGATACTGGATCTCAGATGCTGAGGTGGAGGGACAGTTTGGAGTGGAACTGACCGGCTACTGGGCGACCAACGCTGACTCTGCTGCGGCGGTGACGGTGTGAGAGGCCTTCAAGGCTGCGACACGGGGTCACTACCAGACCATTATTGCCAGAGTTCGTAAAGAGCATAGGACAGAACTGACCAGAGCTGAGAGGGAAGCATCACTAGAGGAGGCAACTTATGTTAGGACTAGAGACCCCCGGCACTATGCACAGCTACAGGCCCTGACTAGAGAGGTCCTCCGCCTGCGCACCTCGCTCACCCAGAAGAAACTGTTGGCTCAGTCTCAGAGAATTTTTTGAATAGGGGGAAAGGTCGGGAAGACTTCTGGCCTGGCTCTCTAAGGAACAGACGGGGGGCCTAAGCATCTCGCAGATACAGAACTCTGTTGGGGTCGCGGTACACTCCCCGGCTGAGATTAATCTCTGCTTTGCTGAATTTTATTAGGCACTATATAGATCCAGGGTGGATTATGGGAAGAGGACCTAACTCGCTACTTGGCTGATGTCGACCTACCGGTCCTCACATCTACGTACAGAGATCGATTGGACTCTCCCATTACGGTAAAGGAGATCCTCCAGGCACTGAAGTCTATGCAGCCTGGCAAGTCGCCGGGGCCTGATGGTATCCCTGTAGAGTTCTACAAGCACTATGCAACTGAACTAGCCCCTAGACTGCAGGTCATGTTTGCCTCGTCGAAGGAATCCGGGGGACTTCCTGACACCATGAAGGAGACGGTCATTGTTGTGATTCCCAAGCCCGGGAAGGACCCGTTGTTCTGCTCCTCGTACCGCCCCATATCCCTCCTGAACGTGGACGCAAAAATATTGGCCAAGGTGCTCGCCACTAGGTTAAATACGGTCATAGCGGCTCTAATTCACCCGGACCAGACTGGGTTTATGCCGGGCAGGGGCACGGATATTAATATTAGGAGGCTCCTTACCCACATAGACAGGGCGGATGAGGACTCAACGGGTGTAGTGGCCTCACTCGATGCAGAGAAGGCTTTTGATTCTGTAGAGTGGGGCTACCTTTGGAGGGTCCTCATGGGATTTGGGTTTGGTCAGGGGTTCCTGCACTGGGTGCGTATGTTATATACTAGCTCAGTAGCCAGAATCCGTACCAATGGCTGCCTCTCAGAGACTTTTTCACTGGCCCGGGGCACGCGACAGGGGTGTCCACTATCCCTGGGTCTATTTGCACTTGCGCTGGAACCGCTGGCCATACAGCTTAGAGCCGAGGAGAGGCTGCGTGGGCCCGCGGGAGGAGAAGTTGTCCCTATACGCGGATGACACTCTGTTATATCTGGAGGATACTTCATCCTCGCTGCGAATGGCATTGGAGATGTTTAACCGATTTGGGCGCTACTCAGGGATTCGCATAAACTGGGACAAGTCGGTCCTGTTTCCGCTCAGTCCCAGCCTCCTAAGACCCCCGTTAAATAGCCCGCTCAGGTGGGTGGACGAGTTCACCTACTTAGGCGTTTAGATCATGATCAGGGTGGAGGATTATGTGGGAAATAATATACAACCCCTAGTGAAACAAAATCCGGCGGTGGCACTGAAGGCGGCTATCTTGGGCTCGTACGCAGCACTCAGCAACCTGCTGTTCCGGGGTCTCGGGGCTAGTCCCTCCATGACATCGCTCATGCGTACTCTGGCCGAGACCCGGTCGTATGCATCCCCGTGAGGTGTGTAACTCGCCATCCAGTGAGGCTATGTCGCGGCCGACCTAGAGTGAAGCTGTGGTCTGCACATGCTCGCTGGCCAGTTGATTGTAGATCTTGCAGGAAAAAAGATTGGTTTAAAAATAAAAAATAAATAAAAATTGCCAGGACCAGAGATCCCAGCAGGGAACTAGGTCCTTACTCCTGACTAGGCAGAAAACAAATCTGAAGCCCTATAGCAGAGAGGGGGATGTATACCACCTAGGACTGCCCATAGGCATAGCCAAGTCTTTTTTCTGCATAGTGTCCTACTCCTGTAATGGAAGCGGTATAAGCCAATGGTTCTGAATAAGGCAGCGCTGTGTCTGTCAATGAACGGAAGAGAAATGCATTTTTATTCAACAGCACTAGTGTGAACCTAGGCTAGCAGATTGTTATCACTAATATCTTTGTGACCCAACAAATATCACAACAGCCATCTACTTACAATGTTGAAGCGAGCCAAGCAAACATTTGTACAAAGCCTTGTGCTTAGACAACTTGGTGATGAATGCATGGTAGCAGAGCCACTGCGCTGATTCAAAGGAGAATAGTCCAGGTGCATTCTTCGTTCCAAGAGCAATTCCTGCAGATATATAAAAAAATACAAATGATACGTATACATGAAAAGTGTAGATTATGTTACAATTAACAAAATTATGGAAACAAAATGATAATGCATGGCAAAAAATTTTAGAAACAATAGATATGTGTAACCCAGTGGGTATGTGCATTTTTTTAAAAGTAAATAGATACCGAACATGTAACGCTTTATAATTGCACGCACTCGTGGAATGGTGACAAACGATGATACCTAATAATCTCCATAGGCGGCGCTTGAATTTTTTTTACAGTTACCAGGTTAGAGTTACAGAGGAGGTCTAGTGCTAGAATTATTGCTCTCACTCTGACGATCGCGGCGATACCCCACATGTGTGATTTGAACACGGTTTACATATGCGGGTGCGACTTCCGTATGCGTTGTCTTTGCTGAGCGAGTTATTTTGACATTATTATATTGTGTTTTAAAAAATAAAAAAAATTTGATCACTTTTATTGCTGTCACAAGGAATGTAAACATCCCTTGTGACAGTAATAGGTGGTACTCCTTATGGAGGGATCGGGGGTCTAAAAGAGCCCAAATTCCTCCTTTACACGTCAAAGTATTTAGATCGCCGAAAACAGCAATTCTGAATACTGTATATTTTTTTAAATCTGGCGCGTGTTTACATTCAGGAGACTGGCAGGAAGCCATTTACGGCTTCGTGCCAGTCTCTCTCTAGGTGCCGCATCATGGATCGGGTCTCCCGGTAGGATGGGAGGCCCGGTAAGAGCGGCGGGATGTCCCCTCCCACTCCTCCAGGATTCTCACCGGAAAGCCGATGCGTCCGACTTCAATGAATGGGGATCCAACTTCGATCCCCGACAATACCAGGTACTGTCAGGTATGAATCTTGAGGAAAAACGGCATGGATATCCCCTCTAAGAGCATACCAGGCCCTTTGGTCTGGTATGGATTTTACCATACCATACCCAAAATCCATACCAGACCCTTATCCGAGCACGCAGCCAGGCCGGTCAGGAAAGGGGGTGGGGATAAGCGAGCGCTCGTCCCTCCTGAACCGTACCAGGCCACATGCCCTCAACATGGGGGGGTGGGTGCTTTGGGGCAGTTAAGCCCTGTGCCCCCCCACCCCAAAGCACCTTGTCCCAATGTTGATGAGGACAAGGGCCTCATTCCGACAACCCTGGCCGTTGGTTGTCGGGGTCTGCGGACAGGGGCTTATCAGAATCTGCGAGCCCTCTTTAATAAGGGGGCCCCCAGATTCCGCCCCCCCACCTTATGTGAAAGAGTATGGGGTACATTGTACCTCTACCCATTGACCTGGAAAAAAAAAGTGTCAAAAATAAAACAGACTAGACAGGTTTTTAAAGTAATTTATTAGGCAGCTCCGGGGGTCTCTCCGACTTCTTCTCTCCTCTCTCTCCGGTTTTTCTCCCTCCGTCTTCTGCCGGGTCTCCTCCACTATTTTCTGCTCTTTTGCTCCCTCTTGCCTGATCTTCTCCATTGTCTTCTTCCCTCTGCTCTTCTTCCAATGTTGACATGCCACTATATATATTGGCATGGGCGGGGTGACATCTTTCAGAGGCCCCACCCCTTATGATATCACTGCCCGTGGCATGATGGGTGGTGACGTCACAAGGGGCAGGCCTCGGTGACCCCACCCCATGCCAATATAAGAAGTGGCACAGAGCGGGAGAGAGTGTTGTGTCAACATCGGAAGAAGAGCAGAGGTAAGAAGACAATGGACAAGACTGGGCAAGAGCGGGCAAAAAAGCAGAACTTAGCGGAGGATAGCAGAGGAGACTTGGCAGAAGAACCGGAGAGAGAGCGGAGAAGAGCCGGAGAGGGCAGAAATCGGAAGAGACCCCCGAAGCTGCCCATTAAATTACTTTTTTTTTTCCCACCCTACGCAGCCACATCCCCGTAGTCGGAGGATAATTTTTCTTCCATAGAAGTGGAATGCAGGCCTTGGCTGCATTCAGGAGGTGTCTCACAATCGACTTTTTGTAACTCCGAGCCAGGATTGAAGTAGCATGGAGCAAAATAGCGGCTGGGTCGTCTTTGATTTGATGGTCTGTACATTTTTGAGTGACCTCGCGGACTGTCGTCCAGTATTGCTGCAGTAGAGGGCAAGACCAGAAGAGGTGGAGGAGCATCCCCCTCCCTATCTGACATCTCCAGCATCTGTCTGTGGTGGCCGGGAAGAGCTTGTGTAGTCGGCTGGGAGTGTAGTACCATCGGTCAGAATCTTATAATTAAGTTCCTGAATCTTTGTGCAGATAGAGGTTATTAGAGAGCACTCGATAATAGATTGCTTCTGGGCGTTGGAGAATGAGCACTGCAAATCTGTTTCCCATTTTTGTAAAAATTGCAACTCGGGTTGTTCCGCAGGGGAGGTGAGCATAGAATGGGTTTTGGATAGAACATTGGGCACCACACCCTCCCCCCCACAGTAATCCTCAAACGTTGTCAAGGCACGATTGTGTTGCGTTGGGTTAGGTATTGAGTGGCGGAAATGATGCAATCTCCGTGAATTTCAGAAAGGGAGCCTAAACTGGCCATATGTCGTCCGTTAACGTGACCACCGAGGGCCAACGATTGTCAGTCAGAAAATCAAAGGAGATTGTGGCGCTGAAAATTAGTGACACATGGGTAAAGAAAGAGTCCGCTGAATGGATGATGAATCCTTGTTACAAAAAATAAATCAAGAAAATTCAAAAAATGAAAAATGACAAAAATAAAATAAGAAAAATGTGAACCTGGGAATGATGAGTGATGCGATGGGTCTTGGAGGGAGAGACACTGTTCTGTGATGAGCTGATGGTCCCAAAATCGCTGTCCTAGGGCAAGCCTTCCAAAGCAGGGGAGACCAGAGCAGGGACTCCAAACATGTATGCAGGATAAGGAAAAATAAAAAACAGAGGGCGCCTCCAGGTTAAACGTTTAAAAAGCTTGTTTAATACACAGACAACAGTGTTAACTTACATAGTAAAATCTTAAAATCCAGTATGGAAATTTACTCGTTCAATGCTGGGGGGGGGGGGGGGGGGGTAGAAGGGACGTTGATCCGGGCTAGTTGTTATGCTGATCTTGCTCTCTGGTTGCTCTCCTAAGCCAGTCAGTCCTTTTGCTGTGAAAACAGCTGGTCCGGAGGGATAGTGGAAACGAGGCCCGGATCTCAGCGTAGGCCGCGGTGACGTCACCAAATGCGACGACGTTTCAAAGCTGGCGCCGTCGAATGACTTAGCGCGCATTTGGTGACGTCACCGCGGCCTACGCTGAGCTCCGGGCCTCGTTTCCACTATCCCTCCGGACCAGCTGTTTTCACAGCAAAAGGACTGACTGGCTTAGGAGAGCAACCAGAGAGCAAGATCAGCATAACAACTAGCCCGGATCGACGTCCCTTCTACCCGCCCCCCCCCAGCATTGAACGAGTAAATTTCCATACTGGATTTTAAGATTTTACTATGTAAGTTAACACTGTTGTCTGTGCATTAAACAAGCTTTTTAAACGTTTAACCTGGAGGCGCCCTCTGTTTTTTATTTTTCCTTATCCTGTCAGTCAGAAAATGGAGGGCCTAATCTCTGCCCGATGTCCGAATCGTCTCATAAGCCGCCTCGTCCAACCCGGGGGAAAGGCAGGATTGCCCAGTATCGGATACATGGGTGATTCCCTAGAGGAAAGAGTGGTTGTAAATAACGTGGAGACGCCTCTCCGGAGAGTAGTGCCTATCACCGGGTGTAGTTTCATTCCTGGGGGGAGTCGATCATAGCACCAGACGGCCCCTCCTAGCTTGGCGGCAGACTGCGCCTGCTCTAACTGTGTCCACAGTTTGTTTTTTGCCATGCCGGTTCCAATCTATTATTCTCCCTAGGTGGACTGCAGAATAGTAGTGCCGGGTATCGGGGAGAGCCAGTCCTCCGTAATGTTTAGGCAAAGTTAGATATCGCCTCTTCAATCTAGGCCTAGACTTTGCCCAGATAAACCTGGTAAAAAGGGAATTCACTTGTTTGAAATATTGGAGCGGGATCCTAATTGGTAATGCCTGAAATAAGTAAAGGAACTTTGGGAGGATGGACATTTTCAGAAGATTACACCTGCCGAACCAAGAGTGGAGGCCACCAGTTCATTCCTCCAAAAGCAACCTTGTTCTGGTCAGCAGAGGTGGGAAGTTGAGCTCAAATGTACATTTCAAATCTTTAGGAATCAGATTTCCCAGGTAGGAGAGGGAGGTGTCAGACCATCTGAATCCGAAGTGCGATTGCAGCAAGTGAGGTTTACTAGCCGGTATATTAATCCCTATGGCAGGTAATTTATCATAATTGATTTTAAAGTTAGACAGCCTTCCATACCTGTCGAATTCCTTAAGTAGGTTCGGGAGAGACACTATCGGGTTAGTCAGTGAAAACAGAAGGTCATCCGCATAGGCCGCGATTTTGTATTGGCCCCCGCCCACCTTCACCACCGCTATATCCGGATTGGACCTTACAGTACACAAAAGGGCTCCAAGACCAGTGCAAAGAGAAGGTGCGAAAGCGGGCAACCCTGTCTTGTACCATTTGTAATCTGAAACGGTTCCGAAAGGATTCCGTTTGCCTTGACTTGGGCCGAGGGAATAGAGTAAATGCTGATAAATTACTTTTTAACCTCGTACCAGTGTGAACCTGGCCTTAAGCCTCCTACACAGCTGTTTCAGTTAATGATGGTGTTTCAAACTACATATGAAACTTATTATCATTGGCACCTGCTTAGTATAATGGTTACTCATTCACCTGACTCTAATTCCACAAAAGCCCCAACTTTGGGCAAGTGTACAAAGTGTGCAAGTGTAAAAATTGATGCTGGTTTAAAGGCAAAAGGGTAGACACACCAAATATTCATTTGATTTAGATTATTCTTCTGTTCGCTCACTTTGCATTCTGTAAATTAATAAAAATAAACAATTAAAAAGTAAACATTTTTGAAAGCATTCTTACATTACAGAAATTCTTCACAACTACCTAGAAATTTTGCTGTATACTGTATATATACTGTATATATAAGGAGGGGGGGGGGTTGTGAGGAGAGAACATTAATAGAAGTGAGGGACAGCAAGAAATGGCAAGGCAATTCAGGAGAGGTGGCAGGTGAATCCTACGGACAATGCCAAGAAAAAGGCTAGTTCTTGTTCCAAGCTTGCACTTTCTACTTCCTTGAAAGAGTAATTCCCATATGGTAAAGGCTAGTCACTTTCTTGTGTGCATCATAGTTTGTGCTACCCAAGGATTGGTTTTGAAGTGGAACTAAACTCAACGATTTAACAGTTTCAAAAGGCAGTTACATGTCTTTTACAGTTACATGTGTTCTGTAAAAAAAAAAAAAACAATTAGAGATCTCCAATCACGTCACTTCCGGTTACTGTAAAGCATCAGTAATTGGAGATTTACACAAAATTACTGTTTTGACACATCATCGGCAAGCATGTACACTCTGGTACATGAAGAGTTTGCCGTTTTGACAGAACAGTGGCTAAAGTTGGCGCCGCCTTGAAGGTGGCCATGTTGTTGGTTAGTATCAGATGGACCAACAATGTCTGCTCATAATATTGTGTACTGGAGTGTATACACGTGTAGTGTCAAACCAGCAATTAGTGTAAATCTCCAATTACTGATGCTTTACAGTAATCGGAAGTGATGTGATTGGAGATCTCGATCAATTGGCTATTTTGACACAACACTGAGGTAAATGCTGTCACATTTGCTTGTGCTGTCAACCAAACTACCAAACCATCAAATGGCTAGTGTCACAACTGATCACATGTGCAGCACCATGGCAGTTGCAGATCAAACAGAGGCCAGATGGCAGCTTCCTAAACAGAAAAGTATAGGAGGGTTTAGTTCCACTTTAAATCATATTATCCCCAACTGTGTAGCCAGGGCCTGGAGTAATATATTGGGCCAAGGGAAATTCAGTGTGAAAAAATAGTGTATGATGAGCTTGTTTTAGGGCTCAGTCATCATACCAGGTTCATAGGGACTATGTGGGGCAGGATTTCCCAGTGCAGTACCACCACATGACAAGGTGAAAGGCTTGTTCCCTATAAGATCAGTTCACACAACCATGGCCTAATCAAGCTGCTTACATACTATTCAGTTGTATCAGGTATTATGGGAGCTAGAGGTCCTATCCTGTGTACAGTTTCTTCCATCTCTTGACAAAGTTGACTTGAATGAGGAGGGGCATGTTAAATAGATCTCTAGTGTCTGGATGGTTTCAAATATATTTTCTGGGGGCGTGGCCAAGACCGGCATGTGAGAAGACGTGTGTCGCACAGCGCCTCCACGGCACAGTCTATTGATCCTCTCCCAGCAGTGATCTGACAGCTCCGAACGGCTTTCCCACTGGCTATCAAACCGGTCACCCTCCCGGTCCACCCGCCGGCTCTCTGCACTCGCAGAATGGCAAAAAAAAACGATGATTTTCCGGGGCTCTAAATCCAAGATTGCGCCGCCGCAGCCCTGGCTAAGCGCACGCCACGAGGCACTGAGAAGTCCAAGGAGGGGACCAGTAAGCGGTCGCTAAAGGCGCAGGGTAAGGACTACCTGAGAGACATGACTTATACCCAAAAGCTGGGGGGTCCCCAAGATCAGACCGCGCGGGGGGGGGGGGGGCATCAGAGCAGTCCCACATGGCAGTGCAGGCCCCACAGGAGCAGTCAGATGGAGAGGCGGGGAGCAGTGGAGAGCTGGTCGGTAGAGTGGAGCAGTCTCTTCCCCAGCAAGCAGATACAGATGCTGATGCAGAGGACACGGTGCAACCGACTCTGGCTGAGATACTCAGGGCGGTACATGTTTGCTCTTTAAGGGTATTCACTGAAGCAGTGCAGTTTGGGGGACTGAGAGAAGACGTATCCCTGCTGAGACAGGACTTACAAAAGATCCGTGAACGCACAACAGCGGTAGAAAGCCGGGTGAGTGAGAATGAAGATAAGCTGCCCCCAGTTGCTCGGGAGGCCCATGTTGCACATCAGCTTGCCAGAGACACTAATAACAGAGCGGATGACATGGAAAACCATTTAAGGCGGAACAACGTGCGCATAGTGGGGTTGCCAGAGAAGACCCAGGGCCGGGACCCCACGACCTTTGTTGAAGGATGGCTGATGGATGTCTTCGGTAAGGAGTCCTTTTTTCCCATTCTTCACGCTAGAGAGGGCGCATTGCACGCCTGGTCGCCCACCACAGCCTGGTGCCCCCCTTAGACCCATCCTTGACTGTCTCCTGCATTATAAAGACAGGGAGGCAGTGCAGCGACATGCCAGGGAGAAGGCTAATGTCCAGGTGAATGGAGTCCGGGTGTACCTCTACCCGGACTTCTCGGCGGAGGTGCAGCGACGCCGGGCCAAGTTCTCTGATGTGAAGAGGCGCCTACGGGCACTACAACTGTGCGGGGATAACACTAAAAGTGAAAAAGAAGAGGGTGCGTGCTGAAGTGCTATAGAATATATACCAAACCGAAATTTCTAAATGTGAATTAAACAGAAAGGTATATATATATATATATATATATATATATATATATATATATATATATGGAGTGCAGACCAGTGTTGGATATATCACATATGTGAGAAGATAGTGATACAAGAATGAAATCTATTAGTATAGTATAGGAATAAAAGAAGGGGAACATCCCTATGTGAACATAGGTTTCCAAAATTATGGAAACCAGAGACCATACATGGATAGATAAAAAGATCGAACGAGTGAAAAATGAAGGGCTATATGTGGTGCTAGTCAATTGTGATTGTACATGAAAGTATGTTGTCAAGCCTTCTTGCCACCATTGATGTGGAGTCTCTGTACACGAGTATTAAACAACTTGACGGTTTGAAAGGGGTAGAGAAAGCCTTACATGAATCAACTCATATGAGGCAGGAACAAATCTCCTATATATTGGAAGGTCTACAACTGGCTATGCAGAATAACCATTTTTGGTATAATAGGGAATACTTCGTACAGACCAGGGGTGTAGCCATGGGGGCCCGCTATGCCCCCAGTGTGGCTAATTTATTCATGGATATGTGGGAAGAACAGTACGTCTATGGCCGCAATATAACACAAATGAGATTATACAAACGTTACATAGACGATATCTTCATTTTGTGGGAAGGAACACCTGAAACATTAGAAAACTTCATGAAAGACTGGAATAACAACATATATGGCATCAAATTCACGGGCAAATGGCATGCAAATACTATAGAATTCCTGGACCTCGAGATTTTCAAGAGCGAAGAAGTGCTGTGTACCCAGAAGTTTTTTTTAAAAACGCACCGGAATGGGTACATACCCACATCATGTTGTCACCACCCCAAGTGGATATCCAACATCCCAAAGGGACAACTCCTAAGGATTAGGAGGAATTGCCACAGGGTTGAAGATTTCGAAAGACAGGCGGATGTCTTAATCAAAAAGGTCCGTGGAAAAGGGGTACCAACTAGCACAGTTGACCAAACTTAAGGAACAAATACGTAAAACAGAAATAACCACATTATTAAGACAAAACCCACACAAACCCAAAAGGAACACCAATGACATAGCCTTCATAACAGGGTACAGCACCCAACATTGCCAGCTGGAAAAAATCTTGAAGAAATACTGGCCCATATTAAAGGAAGACAGAACACTAGGAAGTATTCTGCCAATGAAGCCCAACTTCATTTATCAGAGGGCACCTACTCTGAGGAACCATTTGGTCCACAATGTAGTAAACCCACCAAAAACAGTGGAAATATGCCCAGAACTGAAGGGTTTCTACAGGTGTCAAAGATGCCTCCCCTGTAAGAAGAGTAAAAAACAAGCCAGAAGACGTCTGAAGTTTACATCTAGCACTAACAAAAAGGAATTCCAAATCAAAAAGCTCATCACGTGCAATGTCACATACGTAGTGGAATGCCCCTGCAAATTACAGTTTGTGGGGCGTACAACCAGACCCCTTAAAGTCCGCATTCGAGAACACATAAAAAATATACGGAAAGGATTCCCTAATCATAGCCTATCCAAACATTTCAGTGAAGCCCACAAAAAAAGACCCATCACAAACGATCTTTTATGGGGTGGACATAATACAAGACCACTGGAGAGGCGGAAACAAAAAGATACAATCCCAGAATGAAACAGAATGGATATACCGTTTGAGGTCCTTAGCCCCTAAAAGGGATGAACTTGGACATAGACCTCAATTGTTATATATCAAATTACTAGAAATCCTATGCTCACCCCAGCAAGCCATCAGCTCTCATTCAACAAAATCACTACAATCAAATATCTCATGCCGTTACTGCAAGGCAGAGAGGGGTTCCCTACTGACTATGTCTGGAAAAACTCATTCAGATTCAAGAAAGGGGCCACCCTCCAAGTGATTGGATCCATCTACCACCAGTCCTGAACCTATTGACCCACTGCCCCAACCTCCAAGAATTTCTCCTTGGGGAATGAGACAAATTTCTCATCCCACACCAGCTGGTGTGGGGCAGGGACTGTCAATCATATTAACCCCCTGTAGGTGGGGGAGATTACAACCCTGTGCACTAGTTCATGCTTTTAGTCACATCTTATATAAATAATCAAAACCACTTTCACTAATGGCACCACTGCCAATCACATGACACTAAAGAGGCTGAATGAAGCCCCAGACATATTACAGCTCAACACAGAAGCACAATATTACTCTTAATTTTCACGCACGATTTAAAAATGTTATGCACTAGCTCTTTCTCAAACAAATTCCTTGAGCCTCCAAGTTACATAATAACAAATTATGCACAGCTTGAGGGCACTTTATGGTAGTTCATACTGCACATACACCCATAGGAGAGGAAGGCTCCTCCCCCACCCTTAAACATCTGATTGGGGTATGTGTCATAAATAACTGCTTATATGCAGTAGGGACAGAGGAGTTGACTTTCTCATTTATTTCATTTTATATATATATATATATATATATATATATATATATATATATATAATCATTTTTTTTCACTTTGATTACCAACCCCTGTTTGATACAAGTGCATTTCTGGGGACTAATTTTTTCCTTTCTCTCTCTCCAAAGTTGTACCCATGCATATGATGCTGGTATAGAAGACTGACCATATGGCTAACCGGCATCCGAGACCCTAGTTAAATACCAAACCCTGACACCACTGGCGGTCTCCCTTAATTATAGTAAAAATACTTATTCCACGCGTGCCGCTGTACTCACAGCAGCGCAATTACATCTTTTTCAGTATAAACCGAGACCCGCCTGTGAATCTCTCATACACAGACACCACTCTAAGGATCCGATTTGTGCGGGAGGTTTTGTATACTCCCATAAGGGAGGGACCTGGCTGCCGATTAGAACATAAAAGTAAGTGTGATGTGATAGGCTGGTATCACCTTTGATAACGTCCATTCGACGAAACGCTTCAGGTGACTCAGCCGCAAGCACGTCACACGTCCTACGTCAGAGCCAGTTCCGGGTAAGGAGTTTACTGCGGTGGAACGCAAACACACTCCACGCTCGCAGCTTAGCCGCAGCACTACCCAGGACCTGCCTGACGCTCTGCTCCATTATTTTTAACAATTTTTATTGCATCTCGGCCAGTTCTTGCTTTTTATTTTTAACCCGATTTTTATTTTCTGTTGGAAACTGTTGAAGTTTTTTACAAACAAATTCGCCCAGAGTACCTGGACCTACTACTCTATGTGGACTTCTTTTTTCCTTTCACGTCCATCACCTTAACCACCACTGCACGAGGTTCCTGTGGACCGCAAAGGATCCCACCTGGTATCAGCTGGTAAGCGATCAACACACCCCATTGGTTCCGTAAGGCTCAACACCCCCTTGTTGGGACTACTATCATGGTGAGTGGGGACCCAGAAGGGGGGAATACAGAAGTCCGTTTGCTGATCCAGACATAGGATTTAAGGCTGGCAGCAACTGTTTATCCACCTATCACTGTATTATGTACTGCACAATTTATTGCTAAGATACGGGACTGGGGGCAGTAAGATATATTGTGGAACCTAGGGGGGCTCCCCATGATCAGTCACCCAGTCACAGAACTTGCATCTGTTTATTTGTTGCTCATCACACTTTTATATATAAGTGTGGTTTAGTGCATTGGTCAATCACCACAGATTTTGTTTTTTATATATAAGTGTGGTTTATCGCATTGGTCAATCACATACGGATTTTGCTGTATTTATACACGTTTGATCAGTGGGAGTGCATCCCACTGAATTACTTCACATCAATTCCATCTGTTTCTTCTGTGTTTGCATCACCATTTTGTTTTTTTCCTTGTTTGCACCACTAATCAATATTTACTCACACACCTTAGTGGAGGTGCAGGAGGGAAGCTTAGCGGTTTAGGATATACCGGACACACACCTCCAGGACATCACTGGCTAAGCACTTCCATATCACTTATAAGCCCATCAGTGGGTATAATTTATCACAATTACTCATTAACTAGGGGACCTTCTAAACATTACCGGAGGCTCTTTGTATGAGCCCACCGCACCAAGGTGCCCGACACTCTAATAGAGAAATGGATGGACAGCCGCACTCCAAAAAGTCTTGAAAAAGACGTGCTGTTTATTGATGGAAAAAATGCACAGCATACAATCAGCATACAGTGGGGAAAATAGCTGACACGTTTCGCATTGACTTTCAATGCTTAATTATAGCTATGATTAAGCATTGAAAGTCAATGCGAAACGCGTCAGCTATTTTCCCACACTGTATGCTAATTGTATGCTGTGCATTTTTTCCATCAATAAAGAGCACGTCTTTTTCAAGACTTTTTGGAGTGCGGCTGTCCATCCATTTCTCTATCCGCATGTCCTGTGCATTGCCAGCACCCATTTGGTTCCTGAGCAGACAGTGATTGCCTGGAGGTGCTCACCTGGAGCGGCGGCTTTCTCACCTGCCCGACACTCTAACTCTTATTGGTATAATTGGTCACATTGAAGATAAGGACACACAAAATACTACACCTCAGCAGCGCCACTACCCTGAATTCAGCTTTCATCTCAACCATAGGGCATTATTAAGCTCCTTTTTAAAAAAAATAAAAATAAAATAGAATGAAAAGGGTAAAACAGGAGTACAGATCCAGAGCAATCCAAGGGGAAAGGGGAACGAGGGTTATATGTTAAAGGGATTTTATAGGGAGAAATTGTATGCATTGTTTTTGTCTGTCTGTTTATTGTTTCTTTTTTACTTTGATTGGAAAATGAGATTTGTTATAATAAAGGAAAAAAGTGATTACAAAAAAAGTGACACGCCTGGTAATATCAGGAACCCAGAGGCCACCACTCCCCTTAGCATCTTTAATTTGTGTTTGTGTATCCTGAACTGTCGGCCCACATAAAGTAGAACATAATGTCAAGAAACCAAGTGGTAATGCACTGGAAATTGTTTGTAATAAGTACAATACTTTGGGGAGAATGCTCATTTTTATTATCTTATTCTGCCAGTCCAGGAGCAAGAAGTCCTTTGCCAAGCCTTTAAGTCTGATTAACTGCCAAACATTTATTGTATGATGTAGACGAGTGTCTCTCAGCCAGGGTGCCATAGCACCACTGGTGTATCGTTTCCAGATGCCAGGGGGTGCTCCGCTGTGTCTGGTATTTTTGCACAGTGTCATATGTTTCCGCACCATGGGAATGCATGATGTTAATTCAGGGTGGGCAAAACAGTCCCAGCATTCAGAAGGGATGGAAGTTTATCCCTTTAAGAGCAGCTCAACCTCCCACCCACTCTGCCATGCAGGCCCGTCGGAACAGGACAGGCAAAGCAAGCAACTGCTGGGGGCCCCCCGAGCTGGCCAGGGGCCCCCAGCAGCCACTTGCTATAAGTGCTGCAGCCTGTAGCGTTAGGCTGACCAGACGTCCCTGGAGGAAGTTTGTCCCCGCTTTGCAGGGTCGGGGAAGTCCGGTCACTGACAGATCGAGACAACAGACTGATTCTCCCATCCGTAGGACAGGAGAATCAGTCTGCACATTACGGGCCAGTGTCTGCAGCTGAGTGGAGTGAGTGTCTCTGACACTCCTCTCACACAGCCCAGCGAGTTCACTCCCCCCTCCCTGCATTGAACATGAGACACCACAGCTCCTCCTCCTGTCTCACCTATCATGATGTACAGCTGTGTGCAGGAGAGAGAGGGAGAGATGTGTGCGGGAGATATGAAGAACTGCAGTCCTGGCTGCTACACATTCCAAGCTGTGTGTATGATGTCTGAGCCACCAGCTTCCAGCCTCGTCCATCCAATGAGTGAGCTCTGCATTTACACTTTGTTCAGTGAACTGTACTTTACACTCTGCATTTACACTTTGTTCAGTTAACTGTCCCTATATGCTTCCCTCCTCCATCTACCACCCCCCTTGTTGTTCCATTTAGAACTTTTATGCAGCAAATACTTTGATTGTTTTTTTTTTTTTAATCAGTACACCAGTAAAAATATATATATGATCCAGTTCCCTCCAAGTGGATAGGAGAATTCTCCCACTTTGCACCAATGGCTGAACAATCAGGGTTTCGGTCCTACCCCTGTAATTGACAGCGCTGGTCTCTGTCTCTATGGCAGAACAATTAGGACACAGTGCTGGTTATGTTATGGGGCTGATAGGCACATGTGCAGAGCGCAAGTACAATTGGCTTTAGACAGGCTATGTCTGTGTTAAGGATGAGCTCTGGCGTGTTCGCATAGAACACGTGCAGAGCCCGCCAGGAAGTGAGCACGGCGCTGTGCTAATCACAGCCAGGGAGACATTGTCCCGATGCTCGGCTGCAGGGATCGTGAAATGTCTCCCTGGCTGTTATTAGCGCAGCGCCGTGCAGACTTCCTGGCGGGCTCTGCACGTGTTCTTATATGAACACGCCAGAGCTCATCCTTAGTCTGTGTACTGTTGGGTACATTTCCATTTACTTCCTGTCACAAGGATGCAACAGGAAGTGAAAGGAACTCATAAAGTGAGGAAAAGTCCCCTCTAGGGACTCATTCGCATGTGCAGTATCCCGTGAAAAGCAATCCACTTTGAATCATTCTTCATAGGGCATTTGGCAGGTGGCGAGGTGTTATGTCACTTTCTCACTGCTTGATTTAACCCCGTAAATGCCGCACTAGTGTGCTGCAATCACATGCATTGCATTTGGTTGTGGGGCAGTTGCGGCACTCCCCTTAGGCCCCATACTCACGAGCAAACATGTCTGCTGAAACTGGCCCGCAGGCCAGTTTCAGCAGACATGTTTGCTCGTGTGTGGGCGCGAGCGGGCCGAATTCCAGCAAACATTTGCCCGCCGGGCCTTTTCCCAGCGGGCAAATATTCCTGGACTTGTTTTAAAACAGCCCGCTGGAATTCAGCCCGCTCGGACATGTACGGTCGTCAGTACAGACCTACCGTACATGTCCAGGCGCCCGCCGTCCCTCGCATGCGTCGAATGACTTCGACGCATGCGTGGAAGCATTTTAAAGGCGGGCCGCCCACGTCGCCGCGTCATTGTCGCGGCGACACCGCGTCATCGACGCGGCGACACCGCGGACACGCCCCGCGTATTGTTTACGCGCGGACTTCTGTACGATGGTGTGTACAACCATCGTACAGAAGCCCTCTGGCAGACATGTATGGTGAAAACGGTCCGACGGACCGCTTTCACCATACATGTTTGTCCGTGTGTACCCGGCCTTAGACTTGCATTGGTTGGTAACGCCCACCTAATGTGACATGCTATTTAATTTTTGCCATGGCATTGGTACAGCTCTGAGCGGACAGACTAGCAGGCTCAAGGGCCTGGTTTTACCATCCCCCAGCTGCACATGTGAATGAAGCCTTAAGCCCCTTTCACATGGGTCCAGAGAAGAGCAGGCAGATGACATATTTGTGACCGCTTAGTATCTATGCTGTGGTTCTTGTAGGCTTTGCGTGCGGGGAGGGTTGGGGGGCCTCCATGTCCAATTTGCTTGGGGCCCCCAAATTCCTTCAAACGGCCCTGCTGCCATGCTGCCATAAACAAGCTGTTGAAGATCAGAAGGATAACTCTCTTGTAAATATAGGGGGGAGGGGGGCGCTGAGGACTCTGATGTGAAAGGATGTGAGGAACTGAGGACCGTGATCTAAAAATGGAGAAGGGGGATTAGGACTCTGATGTGAAGGGGGGGGGGGGCTTCTGATCTGATAGGTAAGCCCATTTTAGGTTGGGATGCCTCAAGATTTTGCATACTTTCAAAAGTGCCGTGGCTGAAAAAAGGTCGAGAAACACTGATGCAGACCATGTGAAACTGAATCTTTTCTTCAGGGAGGTTACTGTGCTATGTGTACTGTTTTGGAGTGGCATATGACACACCTCTCCATTCTAGCTTCTGCTTTTTAGGCTGAGAGGTTTAAGTAATGCAAGTATATAATTCCATCCTATTCTGTCAATTGCCTTCCCTACATCATTGGATAAGAGGGAGACTGTTAATGCATTTGTGACCACAGAATGTGATTTATAGCTTTTGTGGTATTGTATGATTGTAGATGGTGATTTGCCCTATGGAAGCCCGGTGTAGTTTAGATAGATCCTTTTGGGTGAAAAAAACATAGTGGAGTCTGGAGTAATTATTGTGAGTGTGGGAACGAGTAGTTCTTATCTGAGGGGTCCAATGTGCACCAAGCGGGAGATTAACTAAAACTGGTGCAGCTCTGCATAGTAACCAATCCCCTTTCTAACTTGGGTTGTTCAAACGAGTCTGGATTACATCCACATAGGCTAGGCAATAGCTCAGTTGTTATCCACAGCAAGCTGTAGAGATCATCCATGCATATACCTTCCTCCACCTAGACAGAATTAAACAGAGTAGTATTATAGATCTATATGCATACTATACCTCTATGTTAACTTATGTTCCTCTGACTTGTCTCATAAACAGGGCTGCCATCAGGGGGGTACAGGCAGTACTCAAGTAAAGGGCCCAAGCATCCCATGGGGCCCGACTGGCCAGGGCCCGCTCCTTCTACAGAAACTTTTTTTGGCAGCAGCCAGGGCCGTCTTTAGCACAGGGCAAACGGGGAACCTGCCCTGGGCCCAAACTTCGTAGGGGCCCGTGCTACCTGTGAACCAATGATGGCTTTGCAGAGTGCACAGAGGACATGGGAGGCTGGATTCCTTCCTAATCTAGCCAGCAGTGAGGGGGTGGGGCCGGGAGCTCCACTGACATGCTGACCCCACCCCATGTAGCATTTATGCTCGGAACAGAGTGGCTGTAGTTCGAGCAGTGATTGGAGTGGGCACGTCAGTGGAGCTCCCGGCCCTGCCCCCTCTGTACTGGCTAGGGAATACAGAGGTCCGGGGAGCTCCACTGATGCACCCACTCCGATCATTGGCTCTCACTACAGCCACTCTGTTCCGAGTGGAGCTCCCGGTCCCGCCCCCTCTCTGCTGGCTAGCGCGCGAATACAGCCTCCTGTGTCCTCTGTGCACTCTCCAATTCTCGGGTAATCTCATGCAGTATGTCTGCAGTCTCTGGTAATTTCGTGCAGTATGTCCGCAGTCTCTGGTAATCTCGTGCAGTATGTCCGCAGTCTCTGGTAATCTTGTGCGGTATTGTCCGCAGTCTCTGGTAATCTCGTGCAGTATGTCCGCAGTCTCTGGTAATCTCGTGCAGTATGTCCGCAGTCTCTGGTAATCTCGTGCAGTATGTCCGCAGTCTCTGGTAATCCCGTGCAGTATGTCCGCAGTCTCTGGTAATCTTGTGCAGTATGTCCGCAGTCTCTGGTAATCTCGTGCAGTATGTCTGCAGTCTCTGGTAATCTTGTGCAGTATGTCTGCAGTCTCTAGTAATCTTGTGCGGTATTGTCCGCAGTCTCTGGTAATCTCGTGCTGTATGTCTGCAGTCTCTGATAATCTTGTGCAGCACGTCTGCACTCTCTGACCCTCTCCTGTAGTATGTGTCTTAATGTGCCACTTTACTTGCTCAATTATATGGGATTGCTCCACTGCTCAGCAAGTGGTAATGATGTGCATTAACCAATAGCAACTTATCAGTGAGCGCTAATAATATGCAGTAACCTCTAGCAACCAATCGGCAAGCAGAAATTATGTGTTGTAACCTCTAGCAACAAGCCAGTGAGCGGTAAGGATAGGCTGTAACCTCTGGCAAACAATTGCAATTGCTTCGTGATCTGCTGCAGTAAACAGATTTTGAGTCTGCTATTTTTTTGTAGGTCTCAGAATGGAGGGGGCAAGAAAATGTTTGTCCAAAATTTCTGATGGCAGCCCTGCCCATAAAGCAAAGATCAGCTCTTCCATTTGTTCAAGTTGATTGGTCCTCCAGCAATCTAATGTAAGAGGAGCTCGTCCAGAGAGCAAAGTCCCTGTAGTTATCCAACCAGAGTATTTTAAAAACAGAGTACCTCAGAAGTCCCTGTGGGGCTTGCGAAAGAAAAGATGTGTCAGTGAGACCGGGTATGAACCCCGGGTGACCAACAAGTGGCGTCATTGGGCATGGAAAGGCCAACAAGACAAGCCTCGGCAGCCTCCTGTTCCAGCAATACCCAGAGTTTAAAGTCGCTGTGTCGGTGTCATGAATATGCAACAAGTCTGTCTGCTTACCTGATCTTCATGTGTCCATTAGAGGCTGACCCTGCTCTGGTTCCCCTTTTTATCACTTCCTCTTCCTGTATGGCTCCACAATAGTCCATCCCAGGAAGCCTATATTAACCGTTGCTCTACAGGTCTGCAGTGCTGTTCAACAGTGTTCCTATGCTTAGTTCCTGTCTGCAGTATAGTTGCTAGTTCCTGTTTGCAGAGTGCTTCGTTCATCTTCCGTGTACCGTTTTGGCTTGTTCCTGACTTCCTTGTCTGCCTGTGCCCCTGACTATTTGCATGTCCCACGGTTATCCTTGTCTGCCTGTTGCCCTGACCTCGGCTTGCCCATCACCACTGTTTGTCCTGCTGACTGCTTCCCCTTTCTCCCTGCGGAGTGTGACTTGAGGAATCTCGGGGATGCGACCTGGACCCAGTTGCGGCCAAGACCATCCTTACCATCAAAGGCTCTGGTGAATACAAAACTGGGTCTTAGACTCCGCGCCCTGGGTGATCTTAGGTTCACGCTTCGTCTCTGCTAGCAGTAGTCGGCCATAGGATTCACCACCCTGTGGTGCATCCCTGACCCCAACGGGGTGCACTTGTCACCTGGCTATGTGTGACCTGACAGTTTGAACAGCCATGAATCCGGCCGACATGCCGCTCCCCGCAGATGATCCATTACAGTGCATTGTTCGCAGACTCGAGACGCATGAAGCTAATCAGGATCAGGTGATGCGTTTCCTTCAGGATATGGCTTCCCGCTTTGATCAGCTTCAGACCTCGCTGGGAACCCCGAATCCGCAACCCCAAGTACAACCAGCAGCTGCACCTGTTGCACCAGTCGCATTCACTGAAGTTATCACCTCCAATCCGTTTTTCTGGAGACTCCAAAGCCTGCAGGGGATTCCTTAGCCAATGCACTATTCATTTTGAGCTCCTGCCCCAGTACTTCTTGTCTGATCGGGCCAAGATAGCCTATATCATTTCTCTCCTCTCCGGGGAAGCCTTAGCCTGGGCTGCCCCTCTGTGGGAATTGAATGATCCAGTGGTTTCTAGCCTGCCTCTTTTCTTGAAACTTTTTCGGAATATCTTTGAAGAACCGGCTTGTGTCTCTTCAGCAGCCAGCGCCCTTTTACGTCTCCGCCAAGAATCCCGTTCAGTGGGACAATATTCTCTTCAGTTCCGTATCCACTCAGCTGAACTGAGCTGGAACAATGAGGCCTTAGTCGCAACCTTTTTGCATGGCCTATCTGATAGAGTGAAGGATGAACTAGCAGGAAGAACCATCCCCACTGATCTGGACGGAGTGATCTCCTTGTGTAATCAGATCGATATTCGCTTTCAGGAAAGGACCCTAGAAAAGCGACGCCAACATCCCTTGGCCCTTAGTCAGCCTGAGCTCCCCTCTCTTCGACCCGTGGAGCATCCCTTGCCAACTGAGGAACCCATGCAGCTGGGTCGGACCAGGCTATCCCCTGAGGAACGTGCCAGGCGCAGAACTCAAGGCCTGTGTCTATACTGTGGGGGCAAAAGTCATTTTCGTGACACTTGCCCTCTTCGCCCCGAGAAACGCTCGGGTTCAATACATCTGGAAGGTGGAGTATTGGATCCAGAAATATCTCCTTCACCTTCTCGTCTTTTTCTTCCTGTGTCCTTTCATTTTGGTGCTTCTTCTCATTCGGTCTCGGCATATCTGGATTCCGGAGCCGCTGGCAATTTCATAGACTGGGAAATCGCATCGTCCATGAGACTTACCCTTTTGCCCCTCACCACACCATTGGTGGTCTCGGCAATTGATGGCACTGTTCTCCCGGGGGGTCCTATTCGCTTCCAGACAGTCCCTGTTAAGATGTCAGTAGGCACACTTCACCAGGAGTGGATATCCTTCCTTGTTCTACCTAAAACCTCAACTCCTATTGTTTTGGGTCTTCCTTGGTTAAGACTCCATTCTCCTCACATTGACTGGACTGCCGGACAGATCCTGGCTTGGGGTCCCTCCTGTTCCACGTCTTGCCTTCCCAAGGTTGCCCCAAAAGAGAAACTTCCTGTTGCCACCATTCCAGAATCTTTTGCTCGTCCTACCACATGTAGTGGTGTCCGGAATGTGTCCTGCAATAGTCAGGCTGATGCACTTTCTAGCCAATGTAGCACTCTGGATGAGGAGCCCGTCTGTGAACCTGAGCCGATCATTCACTCCAGTTTACCGTTGACTGTCCCTAAAACGCACAGCCAGGCTAACTTGTCTGCGAGTTCTGCAGTCACTATGCCTTGTGATGCGATTCGGGTAATCACTACACCTGACTATGCTATTCAATCGGCCTCTGCATCAGCTACGCCAGGTCAGCCCATGCCCAGTGAGCCTCCTACCTTTTCTTGTTCAGGCCCTCCTGCAACCTGTCTAAGGGGCTCAATCCATCCTTTGGATAGATTGCCTCATTCGGCCAAATGGGGTTTTCTACCTTGTTTTCATGGCTCTCTGCATTCTGCTGGTTTCCCTGCTATCCAGCTTGACTCCTGTGCCCTGTCACCTTCTAACCAACCTGACTTCAGTGTTCCTCTGACTCCTGCCCAGTCTGATGGTCCTGTGCTTAACCCCCAGTTCATCTTTAAGGGTCTGCTTGATCCTCCTCGGATTCCTGTTGACCCTCTCATGCCCTTACTTATTCCTAAAAGGCCTTTGGTCCTCAATAAATCCTCTCCTCCTGTCCCTACTTCGGTTCTGGTCAATGAGGATACTCAAGTTCTGGATTCTCATCTCTGCAGAGGCATTCTTCAGTACCTTGTGCTTTGGAGAGGATTTGGTCCTGAGGAGGCGTCTTGGATTTCTGCATCTGAGATCTTTGCGCCCCATTTGTCGAGGAGGTTTCTTCTGGGATTCCCCTTTAGCCCTGGCTCCAGGCTGGGGAGGGGGAGGGGCCTTAAGAGGGAGGGTACTGTCATGAATATGCAACAAGTCTGTCTGCTTACCTGATCTTCATGTGTCCATTAGAGGCTGACCCTGCTCTGGTTCCCCTTTTTATCACTTCCTCTTCCTGTATGGCTCCACCCTAGTCCATCCCAGGAAGCCTATATTAACCGTTACTCTACAGGTCTGCAGTGCTGTTCAACAGTGTTCCTATGCTTAGTTCCTGTCTGCAGTATAGTTGCTAGTTCCTGTTTGCAGAGTGCTTCGTTCATCTTCCGTGTACCGTTTTGGCTTGTTCCCGACTTCCTTGTCTGCCTGTGCCCCTGACTATTTGCATGTCCCACGGTTATCCTTGTCTGCCTGTTGCCCTGACCTCGGCTTGCCCATCACCACTGTTTGTCCTGCTGACTGCTTCCCCTTTCTCCCTGCGGAGTGTGACTTGAGGAATCTCGGGGATGCGACCTGGACCCAGTTGCGGCCAAGACCATCCTTACCATCAAAGGCTCTGGTGAATACAAAACTGGGTCTTAGACTCCGCGCCCTGGGTGATCTTAGGTTCACGCTTCGTCTCTGCTAGCAGTAGTCGGCCATAGGATTCACCACCCTGTGGTGCATCCCTGACCCCAACGGGGTGCACTTGTCACCTGGCTACGTGTGACCTGACAGTCGGTACCAGTACACCACCCTGGTCATATGTGCCGCAGTTTAATACAGGGCCAGGTCCGGGAAACCGAGACCGCAACTAAGCTCCTGTCGTAACAATAATGCTCTGCTAAGACATGGGTTTTTACCTCCCAAAATGATTTTGATAAATTGAAAGTACCGCTGGTAAGTCTTGGGTATTTTGACAGGCAGTAAGTAAGTAAGTAATAAGTACAGGCCAGAGAATCCCACTTTTTAAGATCAGCAGTGAGTGTTGACATGAGAGGCTGGTAGTCGAGAAGAATTTAATTTAGGTTTGGAGAGAAATTTTTGTTCCCAGGTATTGAATCGGCAGCCCATTTGAACGGGAAAAAGGGGCATACGTTTGCCATGGTAGAGTCCAACAAGGAGACATTCAAGGCCAACGAGTCTTGCAAGTTGACCTCAAAATTAGATAGCGTACCATAACGTTTTAATTCCTGTAACAAGGAGGGTAAGGAGGCAAGAGGCTCAGTAATATAGAATAAAAGATCGTTGGCATAAGCCACCACTTTGTGTTGGTATTGGCCAGTTTTAATGCCTCTGATATAGTGTAGAAAGGGGTCCAGGGAGAGAACAAATAGCAAGGGAGACAGGGGACAGCCTTTCCAGTGCCGTTTGAGATGGAAAAAGAGCTGGAATCATAGCCATTTACCGGTACTGTAGTGGTGGGATTCTTAAAACTGGCTGAGATCCAGGACAGGATGGGGTCTTGTATTCCCACAAATTTGAGCATCTCCTGGAGAAAAGCCCAGTCCACACTGTCGAAAGCCTTCTCAGCATCTGTGGACAGAAGCAGGAGGGGAATATGGGATCATTTTGCTTTTTTCTATGATGTTCAGTGCCCAAATAGTGTTATCCATGGCCTTTCTAGTCTGTATAAAGCCAGCTTGATCTGTTGCAATTAAACATTGCAACAAAACATTCATTCTAGAATCCAGGATTTTGGTGAATAGTTTCACATCACAATTTAGAAGGGAGATGGGCCTGTAGCTGGCACATAATAATGGGTCCTTACTCAACTTGGGGATCGCTGAAATAGAAGCACGCAGCATATCCACAAGGAAGCTGTGTCCATCTAAAATGGCGTTTAAGGCCGTGAGAAAGAAAGACGCCAAAGAGTCCTGGTACGTTTTATAGTAGGGAAGGGTGAATCCGTCAGGTCTGGGTGCCTTACCAGGCACAGTATCAGCTATGGGCTTAGATAGATCCTCTCACTTTTCCATCATCAGTGAAGGAAGGTCGGTTTCTCGAAGATAATCGTAGATGTCTGAAGAGTTATGGAGCTTCGACCGAGAAGTGGAAGTTGGGCCCAAATTGTATGGAAAGTCTTCATCAGTTCTGGGGAAAAATTTACTTTGGAGCCTGACGACAAGAAAAAAAAGCTGGAACATACATCTTAGAGCGCGTGTCTGAATTTGTCACACTGCCATAAAATAGTTAACAGTTAAAGAACTGAAATGTTACTTCATTCCCAACTTATCATCATTTTCATTTAAGCTATCGCTTTCTGATGGGTTTTCCCCTTCCTTGTCAATGGCTACAACACCAATATTCAAAAAACTTGTTGGAACCCCTCAGCTCTGTCTTGCTTCTTCCCTTTAAATCAGAGTTTTCAAACTGGTGGCCCTCCAGCCTCGCAATGCCTTGTGGGAACTGTAGTTTCGATGCAGCCGGAGGGCCACCAGTTTGAGACCCCTGCTTTAAATAAAAGCAATGGAATGACACATTAACTGAGACTAGCAAACAATCTCTCTACTTTTCCCTGTCAAACATCTAGCTGACTTATTCTACTTGAATTTTTTTTTAAGCCTTTGACACTGTTAACTTTTTGTTGCTACTCCATACTAGTTTTAGCTATTAAAAATCTTGCTGCTCCATGGATTTGCTCTTCAGAATGCTCATCAAGTAGATGAAAACATACCCCTGCATACACACCAATATAATTATATTTGTGCTTTTTTTTAACAAAATATACTGTTCCTTATTAATAAGGAAGTAACTACAGTATCTCACAAAAGTAAGTACACCCCTCACATTTTGTAAATATTTTATCATATCTTTTCATGTGACAACACTGAAGAAATTACACGTTGCTACAATGTAAAGTAGTTAGTGTACAGCTTGTATAATAGTGTAAATTTGAGGTCTCCTCAAAAAGACTCGGCGCACAGCCATTATTGTCTAAACCGCTGGCAACAAGTGAGTACACCCCTAGGTGAAAATGTCCAAATTGGGCCCAATTAGCCATTTTCCCTAATGTGACTCGTTAGAAGGTCTCAGGTGTTCATGGGGTGCAGATGTGTTAAATTTTGTGTTATCGCTCTCACTCTCTTGCACTAGTCACTGAAAGTTTAACATGGCACCTCATGGCAAAGAACTTTCTGAGGATCTGAAAAAAAAACATTGTTGTTCTATATAAAGATGGCCTAGGCTACAACCGTATGCAAATGTTTAGGAACCCAACAATTACCATGATTATCATTTATAAATATTTGGGTGTTTGGATCAGCAATTTAATTTTGATCTATCAAATAACTGAAGGATACAGTAATATTTCGGTAGTGAAATGAGGTTTATTGGATTAACAGAAAATGCGCAATATGCATCAAAACGAAATTATACAGGTGCATAAATTAGGGCACCCCAACAGATAAATCAAATCAATATTTAGGAGAGCAGAAATAACAGCCTCTAGACGCTTCCTATAGCCTGTAATAAGTGTCTGGATTCTGAGTGAATGTATTTTGGACCATTCCTCCTTACAAAACATCTCCAGTTCAGTTAGGTTTGATGGTTGCCAAGCTTGGACAGCCCGCTTCAAATCACCCCACAGATGTTCAATGATATTCAGGTCTGGGGACTGGGATGGCCATTCCAGAACATTGTACTTGTTCCTCTGCATAAATGTCTGAGTAGATTTTGAGCAGTGTTTTGCACTGGCCACACAGCCCCACAGCATGATGGAACCTCCACCAAATTTTACTGTGAGTAGAAAGTGTTTTTCTTGGAATGCTGTGTTCTTTTGCCGCCATGTAGAACACCCCTTTTTATGACCAAATAACTCAATATCTTTGTTTCATCAGTCCATGGCACCTTATTCCAAAATGAAGCTGGCTTGTCCAAATGTGCGTTTGCAGAAAAGGCTTCTTTCGCATCACTCTCCCATACAGCTTTTCCCTGTGCAAAGTGCGCGGAATTGTTAAAGGATGCACAGTGACACCATCTGCAGCAAGTTGATGTTTTAGGTCTTTGGAGGTGGTCCGTGGGCTGTTTTTGACCGTTCTCACCATCCTTCACCTTTGCCTCTCCAATATTTTATGTGCCTGCCACTTCTGGACTTAATAAGAACTGTGCCTGTGGTCTTCCATTTCCTCACTATGTTCCTCACCGTGGACACTGACCCCTTATATCTCTGCGATAGCTTTTTGTAGCCTTCCCCTAAACCATAATGTAGAACAATCTTTGTTTTCAGGTAATTTGAGAGTTGTTTTGAGGCCCCCATGTTGCCACTCTTCAGAGGAGAGTCAAAGAGAACAACTTGCAATTGGGCACCTTAAATACCCTTTCTCATCATTGGTTCCGCCTGTCTATGAAGTTTAAGGCTTAATGAGTTAACCAAACCAATTGTGTGTTTCAATCAGTGCCGATCCTGACCTCCCTGGGGCCCTAAGCAAAATTCTGCTGAGGGGCCCTCTACCTGACCCGTAATGCCGTGAGCTATGTAAATCATTTGCCATTGCCACACAGTCACACCTGACACTTCAGTGCTCCCAATACAATCATCCCTCCTTTAAACGAAACAGTCAAAGAATAAGTACAATATAGAACAGAATGAGCACCCAGCAGGGAGACCAGAGGATTAGGATGTGGGCAGCACACAGAAGGGAGACCAGAGGATTAGGATGTGGGCAGAACACAGCACCCAGCAAGGGGACCAGAGGATGTGAGCAGAACACAGCACCCAGCAGGGGGACCAGAGGATAAGGATGTGGTCAGAACACAGCACCCAGCAGGGAGACCAGAGGATTAGGATGTGGGCAGAACCCAGCACCCAGCAGGGAGACCAGAGGATGTGGGCAGAACACAGCACCCATCAGGGGGACCAGAGGATAAGGATGTGGTCAGAACACAGCACCCAGCAGGGAGACCAGAGGATTAGGATGTGGGCAGAAAATAGCACTCTGCAGGGAGACCAAAGGATTAGGATGTGGGCAGAAAATAGCACTCTGCAGGGAGACCAGAGGATTAGGATGTGGGCAGAACACAGCACCCAGCAGGGAGACCAGAGGATTATGATGTGGTCAGAAAATAGCACTCTGCAGGGAGACCAAAAGATTAGGATGTGGGCAGAAAATAGCACTCTGCAGGGAGACCAGAGGATTAGGATGTGGGCAAAACACAGCACCCAGCAGGGAGACCAGAGGATGTGGGCAGAACACAGCACCCAGCAGGGAGACCAGAGGATTAGGATGTGGGCAGAAAATAGCACTCTGCAGGGAGACCAGAGGATTAGGATGTGGGCAGAACACAGCACCCAGTTATTCTCTAGTCTATTGCCAATCATGGTGGAGGGTAATTTCATTTTGCAGATTTCCCACACATTAGTGAATTCTGCAATTCAGCCATTTCAGCTCTGCTTTGTCCCTTGTGATGGTGCATTGTACATACACCAAGAGATTTTCTGATTTCTGTCGACTTTAGAATCACCATATTTACCCCTGCCACACACACAATACAGAGTGCACCTTTTCTGCCTGCCATCTGACACATCTGTTACTTCACTGTTTACACAAGCCTTGTAAAAAATTATTGCAGTGGGGGCTGACTGTTCACTTTGCATGAAAAGAGACAGCTTTTAGAAGTCAGGCACAGAGGGGCTCAGGGTGAAGAGGCAGCTCAGCACTTCCAGAGGGAACAGTAATGAGAGGCGAGGATGAGAGTCATACAGCAGATAGTTAAACAAGCAGAAAGATCAGACTAGAAGGATCCGAAGGTGGTGAGAGTCAAAGTACAGGGAGCAAAATACAAGGGGCTTCTACAACAATGCATAGGGAAGAATTACGATCACTCACGGTACCTCAGTAATTATATATTGACCACGCATCACTTCCCTGCCATCCCACGCTGACACACTAAGCTGTGTCAGCTCTCTTCCACCCCCTGCAGGCTGGAGGGAGGAGAACACACACTCTTCTCTCCAGCTATCTTACCACACTCAAGGTGGCAGAGCCGATCCGCCCTATAACACGAGTGGAAGGCGGGGCCCCAAGTAATTTTCGGGGGCCCTACGCAGCTTGTGTTGTGAGCGTATAGGGAGGATCGGCTCTGGTTCCAATTAATCAGTGCCAAGTAGTTACAGGTATTCAAATCAACAAAATGACAAGGGTGCCCTAATTTAACTACTGAAATATTACCGTGACCTTCAGTTATTTGATAGATCAAAATGAAATTGCTGATCCAAACACCCAAATATATATAAATGATAATCTTGGAAATTGTCAGGGGTGCCTAAACTTTTGCATACAACTGTACAAGAAGATTGTCAAGACACTAAACCTGAGCTGCAGAATGGTGGCCAAGACCATACAGCGGTTTAACAGGACAGGCCCCACTCAGAACAGGCCTCGCCATGGTCGATCAAAGAAGTTGAGTGCACGTGCTCAGCATCATATCCAGGGGTTGTCTTTGGGAAATAGAAGTATATGTGCTGCCAGCATTGCTGCAGAGGTTGCAAGGGTGGGGGGGTCAGCCTGAAAGTGCTCAGTCAATATGCCGCACATTGCATCAAATTAGTCTGCATGGCTGTCGTTCCAGAAGGGAGCCTCTTTTAAAGATGATGCACAGGATAAGACAAGCAGACTAAGGATATGGATTACTGGAACCATATCCTGTGGTCTGATGAGACCAAGATAAACTTAATTGTTTCAGATGGTGTCAAGCGTGTGTGGCGGCAACCAGGTGAGGAGTACAAAGACAAGTGTCTTGCCTACAGTCCAGCATGGGGGTGAGAGGGTCATGGTCTGGGAGTGCATGAGTGCTGCCGACACTGGGGAGCTACAGTTCATTGAGGGAACCATGAATGCCAACATGTACTGTGACATAGTGAAGCAGAGCAAGAACCCCTCCCTTTGGAGACTGGGCCACAGGGCAGTATCCAAACACCTCCAAGACACCACTGCCTTGCTAAAGAAGCTGAGGGTAAAGGTGATGAACTGGCCAAGCATGTCTCCAGACCTAAACCCTATTGAGTATCTGTGGGGCATCCTCAAACAGAAGGTGCAGGAGCGCAACGTTTTTAACATCCACCAGCTCTCTGATGTCGTCATGGAGAAGTGGAAGAGGACTCCAGTGGCAACCTGTGAAGCTCTGGTGAACTCCATGCCCAAGAGGGTTAAGACAGTGCTGAAAAATATATTGACACTTTGGGCCCAATTTGGACATTTTCACTTAGCAGTGTACTCACTTTTGTTGCCAGCAGTTTAGACATTAATGGCTGCGTGCCGGGTTACTTTTAGGGGACAGCAAATTTACACTGTTATACAAGCTGTACACTCACTACTTTACATTGTAGCAAAGTATCATTTCGTCAGTGTTGTCACATGAAAAGGTATAATAAAATATTTACAAAAATGTTAAGGGGTGTACTTACTTTTGTGAGATACTGTATGTGTTCTTTCATTTGTTAATATATAATTAGAGTATTTAAATATAAAATTATTTCAGTTGCTGTAATGTACCTTTGTTCTTGGCTTTAAAAATGACGTATAGACACGGAGCCATTTCAGAAATTACAGTAAGAAAAAAAGATGGATTATTTTTCACTCTTTGATTAAACGGAAGCTGTAAAACACATGCATGGAACCTAGAGTGGGTAAAAACAGGTTACATTTTTAATATAAAAAGAAAAATTCTACCACTAGTACCTTGGTGACATCCTAGTTTAATAACGATACATACATTTTCTGCATAAAAAACACATGGAAAGTAGGTTATATGGTTTAAAAATGGCATAGTTCACACCAGTGCTTTCAGTTCCAGTGCATTCCAGTTCCAGTGAAAAAAGTAGAGCATGTTGCATTTTTTCTGCACTGGACTTGCATGTCCATATGTAAGGTTAAGAAAAAGAGAGAGGAGGAAAAAATGCACTGGATTGCGTCAAAAACGTGCATGCAGAAAAGCATCCTGACTGTGTTTCTGTGGTGTGAACTGGCCCCAAAAATGCATGCAGTGTTTTCCATGTATTCCAATGGCTCTAGTTCACACCAGTGCAGTCAGTTCCAGTCAGTTTCTGCACCGGAAATTGACCTGGAACTGACTGCATTGGTGTGTAAACCAGAGGGGTCCTGCCATGTACTTGCCTAAAATGAAGGGCCACACTGTGTTGTTTGTAACCATTACCCGGTTCCCGACCGGCTCACGCAAATATACTGCGGCAGAATGGCTCTCCTGGGTGAAATCCCATACATATACGACTTTGCCCAGAAGAGGCACCAGAGGACGCGCACGTACGCTGCACAGCGAGGGACCCAATGCACGTGATCACGTGCACGAGAGCCAGCACGGGGATTTGTGTGTGTGTAAACACACAAATCCCTGTGCTGTCAGAGGAGAGGAGACAGAGAAACTGTTTCTACAAAGTAGGGAGAACGATTTGTCATCTCTCCTAGTTAGTTCCATCCCAACACAGTGAGGCAACACACAGTTAACCCCTTGATCACCCCCTAGTGTTAATCCCTTGCCTGCCAGTGACATTTATACAGTAATCAGTGCATATTTATAGCACTGATCGCTCTATAAATGTAAATGGTCCCAAAAATGTGTCAAAAGTGTCCGATCTGTCTGCCGCAATACCACTAAAAATCGCAGATCACTGCCATCATTTGTAAAACAAATAATAATAATAAAAATGGCATAAATCTTTCCCATAGTTTGTAGACGCTATAACTTTTGCAATCAATACACGCTTATTGCGATTTTTGTTTACCAAAAATATGTAGAAGAATACATATTGGCCTAAACTGATGAAGAAATGTATTTATTTTTTTAAATCAGGGGATATTTATTAAATCAAAAAGTAAAAAATATATATTTTTTTTTCAAAATGTACTTTTTTTTGTTTATAGCTCAAAAAA
This sequence comes from Rana temporaria, assembly GCF_905171775.1. Lineage (NCBI taxonomy): Eukaryota > Metazoa > Chordata > Amphibia > Anura > Ranidae > Rana > Rana temporaria. Next base: position 171,046,473 of record NC_053493.1, read on the forward strand.
TGTTAACCGCAGAAGTGATCAAATACCACCAAAAGAAATCTCTATTTGTGGGAATAGTCAGTTAAAGCGATGCAGTGCCAAATTGTAAAAATTGCTCTGGTCAGGAAGGGGGTAAAATCTTCCGGGGCTGAAGTGGTTAATGTTCTGCACATGCTCTAAAATCAGTTTTCTCAAGGGACATTTTGGGTGACCTACATATTGCAGGCCACAAGGACATTATAACACATACAAAAAATGCTAGTGTTACAAGTAATGAGCGTTCTTGTGAGTTTCTGACCTGTGGGAAGCGGTGTTTCACCAAGTCCACACAGGCGGACTCTGTCGCTACATCGGATAACAAGTCCCTCTCTGCTCGCTGACCGAGGAGGGGCTTGTGCAGAGCCGCCATCTCCTATGGGGAGATCTGATGAAAATAAACAGCATGTTCGTTTTCATCAGATCTCACCCAATCCGATATGGACAGAAGGGGACGTATTGCCATCAGTCCGATTTCGGCGGATTGAATGTCAGCGGACATGTCTCCGCTGACATCCGACGCTCCATAAGACTGCATGAAGCCGCGGTTCAGGTTCGCCGTAAAAACTGACAGGTGGACCTGAACGGTCCGATCGTGTGAAGGGGGCCTAAGTCACAAGGTGGCATCATGAAGATTAATGAGCACACTGAGGTTTGGATCGTGCTAATGAAGATTTGTATTTTGAGAGCACATTTAATGTTGACATCTGTATCACGTGTGCTTACACCAGGTAAACTAATGTATATTTGAAAACATATGAACGCATACATTTAAGTTGGTGGTATTTATTATCCACTAGGGTTCCGACTAGGGTATTGGTATTTAAGAACCACTGGATTAAAATAAAGGAAACAGACCATTTATGCTGAAAGTAAACACAGCTTCACTTACATTCTCCAAATAAAGCTGTCAGAACAGTACAAACACCGTGGGGCGGTGAATTTTTTATTTGTTTCTTACATCAAAGTTTTTGAGTGGCGGGGCACAGGATATTGCAGCCAGTTACAGCTGATATGGGGGGGGGGGGGGGGTTGCCTGCGACCGTCCGACAGAGTAGATTAGCGGGGGGAACGTGTCTATGCGGGAAAGTCCCACGGAATCCGTGCGGGTTGAGAAGTATGCAAACACCCCAACAAAAACTTTTTTACCACAGTTCGTTAAAAATTAGGAAATATGCTGGTGTATAAAAAACACACAATGGTGCAATAGATACAGTAGCATCATAGGTCATACATGGGAGGAGGAGATGAAGGATGTAAAGCAACTGGTCACATATAGTGGAAAGATAGAGATTAAGGGATTCATGTTCAGATGTGTATGATGATGGAAGTGAGGGGTTAATATACAGGTCATTAGAAACAAAATGGAGTTCAGATGTAGAAGGGAGGAGGCTGAGGTGAAAGAGTTAAAAAATGATCCCATAATAAACCCCCTCCTACCATAAATCTGTTTCTTTTGCCCTGGAACTAGAAAATTATCTTTCATTTGTTAGTTCCTCCTGTTGTAAAAGGAAGGGACTGTAGTACTGTTTCCATTTTGTTATCACTGTGATTGCTCATCACAGTGATTCACAGATGTCCAGGAGGGAGCTGGGCCATCATCTGCCTCTGCCTGTCCCACACCTTCATCCCCTGAACATTGTGACCCTGACCCCCTGGTCACCAAGAGACATTGGTGGAGGGGAGTGCCCAGACCTCCAATGAAGAGGTGGTGGAGGATGATGTTGTCCCTATGGGTGAGGAGGTGTGCCTCAATTTGGAGGAATCCTACCTCTCGGCTGAGCTGTCGCACACCTCAAGCCCCATCTCTTCCAGCCCCTAAAGATCCAGCCCCATCACACCCACTCCCTCAAGTGCCTCCCCCTATGCCAGGCCTCAAGCCTCTCCTGGCCCCAGGAAGGCTACCAGGAAGACCAGGGGGGTTCCCGAGTTCCTTCTGGAACATTTTACAAGGGCACAGGACTCCCAGACCCGCCATATGGGTGAGATGGCCGTGGAGATGCGGCGTGTGGCAGAAAGCCTGGCCTCCACGGGCAACATAAATGATGCTCTTCGCGTTTTTTTTCCCCTCAGGTCATGAGGTTTTTTTCCCCCCCTCAATTACTGCACACGGTGAGGCGTGCAGATTATAGTGCGACTGGTGTGTGAATGGGGGGGGGGGTGACACTCCTGCCAGCAAAGGGGTGTCACCCTCGGTCGTTGGGGAGAAGTTATCCCCACGACTGTGTGAATGTGGTATGAATGGTCAGCGACATAATTGGAGTCTTGGCGTGGCGTTGCTGCTCCCAAGTCCTGCATGGTGGACTTGGGCTAATCCAATGTGATGTGGTGTGTGTGAGCTAGGGACCACAGTGGTGTGCATGCGTGCATTCTCCTTGTGCCATGATGAATGTGTGTGTTTAACGTGCAAAGACACGTTCCACGAGGCATCTCTTGACTGCTGATCCCTCAGCAGACGGGGTAGCCTCGGGCAGGGGGGGGAATGTCTGGTTCAGGGGTCAGGTCATCACGTATGTCAATCTCCAGGCCCTTTCTCTCGGCAAAGTTGTGCAGCGTGCAACATGCACCGATGATCTGGCACACGAAGTTTGGGAAAAACAACAGGGTCCTCCTGGACTTATCCAGGCATCGGAAACGGGACTTCAGGATGCCAAATGTGCGTTCCACCACTGCACGGGTACGTATGTGTGCTTCATTTTAGTTTCTCTCTCCTCTGGTTTGGGGATCCCGGAATGGAGTCATGAGATGGGGCCCAAGTGCATATGCAGGGTCACCTGGAAGGGAAAAGACAGGAGGATGTTTTTTTTTTTTTTTTTTTTTCTTTTTTATCCGCCTCAGAGAACTATCAGGATACTCAATCAATTTGCGTTCAGTTCGCAGTCTCCTTAGTTCGCATCATGGTTGGAAAAAATTTATTTTATTTTTTTTATTTTTATTTTTATTTGTTGTTTCTTTCTTTTTTTCTTTGTTATTGCAAAAGTGCTTTTTTTAAATATGTGTCAATAAATGTACAAAAGGAGAAAAAGGAAAAAATACTTAAATACATAAATAGATACATTAGTTTCCCCAAGCCGAACAAACCCTCGCCCCTTGGGGATCCCGGAATGGAGTCATGAGATGGGGCCCAAGTGCATATGCAGGGTCACCTGGAAGGGAAAAGACAGGAGGATGTTAGTCTTGCATGTGCCCCTCATGATGTCTGCATCATGGGGTCGGACAGTCATGCCTGACTCCCATGTTACTCACCAACCAGCCAGCTGTCCCCATACACGTTTTGTTCTAATTCCGTTGGGATGTTGCTTTGACGGTATATGTAGCTGTCGTGGCTGGCCCCTGGGTGTTTGCCACGGACGTGCCATATGAGGCCTTGGCCATCGACTATCACCTGTACGTTGATGGAATGCCAGTGCTTCCGATTGCGGTATATGTGCCCTGTGTCACAGAGGGGCCGTAGTGCCACATGTGTGCAATCAATGGCCCCCACGGTGCGTGGGAATCCTGCAATACTGAAGAAATCCTGCATTGCCTTATGCCGCAGGTGCTCCTGGGTGGGTCTGATGATGTGGTTGGACATGCGTCTGAGGATTGCGGGGACAACCTGGTGCACACATTTGCTCATGCTGGTTTGTGACATCCCAGCCACTACTCCACTTGTACGCTGAAAAGATCCACTGGCGAGGAAATGCAGTGTTGCCAGGACCTTGACCAGTGGCTGCACTGCATGTGAGCGTTGTGTCTGGCTGGTGATGTCATCATGCAGGGTTGTGGCTAATTCCAGGATGGCATCAGTGTTGAATCTGAAGATGCGATACACCTCAGAATCCCCCATGCCAAAGACGTTCATGCGCGTTCGGTATATCCTCTCCCGTGCCCTCCTCCTTCTACGCGCCTCTGCACACACTAGTAGTGCTATGACCATGCCTGCCCCTGGCATGTTGGCATACGAATGTGTTGTCCTGCAAGTGTGGTTGCTCAGCTCGTCCGTAACGGTGCTGCTGTAGTTGCTCTCCAGCTGACTTGCGCACGTCTGGTGCAAAGTTACCCCTGCTTTATGAGGGGTAACTTTAGGCCGGACGTATGTCTTACGCGCACCGCGCATAGCCTGCGTCGGACGCACGTACGTTCCGGAATCGGCGTATCTCTCTCATTTGCATATTTGAATAGGAAATCAATGGGAGCGCAAGATGCGCCCAGCGTAAATATGCGCCCACGCTACGCCGGCGTAGAAAAGTTACGTCGGTCGGATGAAGCCCATTTTCAGGCGTATCTGATTCTGTGGGTACGGCGCATAGATACGCCGGCATATATATACACTTACGCCGCGCATCTCGAGAAACGCCGGCGTGTCTGTGAATGATCGTTGATGGCTCAGTGCACAGACTGTCTGAGGGCTATTTCTGAAGTGCCATTTTTAAACAGCACTCCAGAAATAATAGTCTATAAAGGATATACAGGTGTTGGAGGCTAAAGTTTGTAAGCAGGACAAAAGTGTTTAAAAATTCATTTTATTTATCCTTAATCTCCAACCCAAATTATTTGTTTTAGTTTTGGACAATATCGTGGAAGGATTTCAACTTGCTTGCTGTCCATTTCCAGACTGGGGAATTTCTGCTTACTTCCTGTCCTGGTGATAACACAGAATCAAACCTCTAGGTGTTAAAATAAGAGTAAAACATTTATATGGCTGTCTTTGTCATGCTGACAGAGCAGAAAGTGAGAGAAAAATCTCATCAGTTATAGAAGTAGCAACAAAAAAATTGTTTTTTTGGACTGAACATTAAATCCTTCTCTCTTACGTTCATGGACGGACACAGCCTTCACAAGTCTTGACAAGTGGGTTATGTTCCTGTTCATAGGAGAGGACTAGGCAGAACATGTTAGATATTTAAATACATGTTACTTTAACAGAGTTGAACAGCCCCGCACAGGGGGCGGTCCCTCAGGACATAACCCTCCTCCCTGCAGCCTCAGTTTGTAACAAGCAGTACAAACCTAAAAAAGAAGGGATGGGTGCTGTGTCCTTCCATGGACGACAGAGAAAATAATTTTATAGTGAGTACAAAAAATCCTATTTTCTCTCATTGTCCATGGACGGACACAGCCTTCACAAGTCTTGACAAGTGGGACGTCCCCAAGCAGTGTCAAAAAACGAGGGGTGGGAACAGTATCAGTAAACAACAAACAACTACACCCCAAACAAGCAGAACTCCTCAATGGAGGAGGTGTAACTCTAAAAAAGCCACCTGCAAAATCTTGCGGCCGAAGGAAGCATCTGAACATGTACTCACATTAACCTTGTAAAATTTGGAAAAGGTGTGAATGGACTACCAGGTTGCCGCCTTACACACCTGTGAGACAAGACGCTTGATGCCGCAAAGCCCAGGAAGCACCAATTGCCCTGGTTGAATGTGCTGTAACCGGAAAGGGGGGCGCCTGCCTCTTAAGAGCATAGGCCTGTATGGTGGTCTGCCTGATCCACCGAGAAATGGTGGCCGACGAGACCACCAGGCCCTTTTGTGGAACAGATACCGACACAAAAAGTGAGTCAGACCTCCAAAACTGAGCTGTAGCAGACAGGTACACCCACAAAGCGCGTACCACGTCCAAAGTATGTAGTGCAACCTCCTTAGGATGTGCCGGCCGAGGACACAAGGATGGAAGTACGATGTCCTCGTTAAGGTGAAAGGCCGAAACCACCATCGGGAGAAAGGAAGGTTACGGGCACAACACACCTTATCCTTATGGAGGACCAAGTATGGCGACTTGCAAGACAAGGCCGCCAACTCAGAAACACGTCTGACAGAAGTAATGGCCACAAAAAAAGCCACCTTCTTTGATAGTGTCAAGAGAGGAATCTCTCTGATGTTTTCAAAAGGAGGGTCCTGAAAAACTGAGAGCACCAGATTCAAATCCCATGGAGGAAGAGGTGGTTTAAGAGGGGGAAGTATATGACCAACCCCCTGCACAAAGGTACCCACCAGGGAATGGGCCGCTAAAAGAACACAGCCAAGGCTGAAATCTGTCCCTTAATGGTGCTTAAGGCAAGTTTCTGATCCACTCTACGCTGTAAAAACCATCTCTGCACACAAAGATATATAGGCCTTCCAGGTGCGATGGTAGATCTTCCTGGAAAAAGACTTCCGTGCCCTCAGCATGGTTCAGATGACCGAGTCGGAAAGACCTTGGTCCCTCAATACCTGGCTTTCAATAGCCATGCCGTTAAAGCCAGCGACTGTAAAGCAGGATGAAATATGGGACCTCGAGACAGAAGGTCCGACCACAATTGGCAGGCGTCAGGGTGCATCCGCCACCAGGCGCACGACGCGATTGGCGTACCAAGGATGCCGGGGCCAATCCGGAGCGATTAGAATCATTGGAATCCCTTCGGCCAGGGGATGCTCCTCCACCTGATGAGCAGACGAGGAAGCAACTTCAGTGGGGGAAAGGCATAAAGTAGCCAATACTGACCCCACGGGGCCACCAACGCATCTGCTCAGGGATCTCTGGACCTGGCCATTACCTAGACACTTTGCGGTTGAGGCGAGAGCCCAGGAGATCCACGTCCGGTGTGCCCCACCTCCTGCAAAGGAGTTAAAACACCTCCAGATGAAATGACCATTCTCCCTGGTCCAGCATTTGGTGATTCAGGTAGTCTGCCTGGCAGTTTTCCACGCCTGAAATGTAGACGGCCGACAGAACCGGCACGCTTCTATAAGCCCACCGCAGGCTGTGAGCGACCTCGGACGCTGCAGCCAAGCTCAGTGTTCCCCCCGATGGTTGACATAAGCCACCTCCAAGGCGTTGTCCGACTGGATCCTGATTAGGTGACCTTGCAACCTCCTCGACCACGAGGAGAGGCATAGCCGGATCGTCCGAAGTTCCAGGACATTGATTGGCAGATGGGATTCTTCTAGAATCCATTGACCCTGGGCACACTGGACCCCCCCCAGACGCCCCCCCCAACCCGCGAGGCTGGCGTCCATCGTAATCACCTTCCACTGGAAGGGAAGAAACGACTTCCCGGACCAAAGAGCCGGGGATCTCAGTCACCAATTCAGAGAGACTCTGACTAGTTGGCTTGCCTGAATCTGACGATCCAGAGACAATGGAGATTTATTCCATTTGGAGAGGATCTCCTTCTGCAACACTCGAGTGTGGAACTGGGCATACGGTACTGCCTCGAAGGAGGCAGACCCAGGAAGGACTATCAGACCCAGGACTCGCATGCAAAAATGGAGAGACGACCATTTGCGTGATGCCAACAGCTTCACCGCAGACTGAAGAGTCTGCAATTTTTCCAGGGGGAAGAAAGACTGTCGCCTCCGAGGAGTCCAAAATCAACCCTAGGTACTCCAAATGCTAAGTCAGTACCAGGACCGACTGCTGAATGTTTAACACCCACACGAATTCTTGGAGGGTCTGGCTGGCTATAGACACATCCACCTCTAATTCTGAGCCAGAAACTGCTCTCAGAAGAAGGTCGTTTAAGTAGCCCACAATGGCAATGCCTCGCAGTCTCAGCAAAGCTAGGAGCGAGCACCTTGGTGAAAACTCTTGGTGCCGACGATAGTCCAAAAGGAAGGGCCACAAACTAATAGTGGTCTTCCACTATCGCAAAGCGCAGAAACCTCTGGTGACTTGCGCAAATTGGGACATGCAAGTATGTGTCCTTGATGTCCAAGGACGCCAGAAAGTCCCACGGATGGAGTGCAGCCACCACTGAGCGAATGGATTCCATGCGAAACTTTCTTACTCTCACAAAGGCATTCAGGGTTTTGGAGGTCCAAGATTGGACGGACCCCGTCCTTCTTCGTGACCACAAACAGGTTCTAATAAAATCCCTGAAACCTCTCGTCCTGCAGAACGGGTAAAATTACCCCGCAACATAGCAAAGTCTTGCACTGCCCCCAATAGGGCAAACCGACGAGCCAGAAGGAGAGGGAGACTTGAGGGAAATAATTTGTTTGGTGGATAGGAAAGAAACTATCTTTTACCGCAAAGAGACCACCTCGCAGTCCCACTGGTCGGAGAGCAGGGAGGTCCACCGAGCTGTGAACCTGCGAAGCCGCCCCCCAACCCATGAGTTGGGCGGGGGCAAAACTTCATGCGGTGGAGGGTTTGGATACCGGTTTGTTCGGCTTACGCACCCAGGGACGTTTCTGTCCCCCAGCTGAGCACTTGTCGGCCTGGGAGAGTTTACCCGTGGACCCTGACTGACAAAAATACCTCTTCTGAGTGGGAAACAAAGGACCTGGCTTAGGGCGTGTCTCCTTCCCCTTGGTAGACTGAGGGAGGAGAGTGCTCTTACCCCCAGTGACATCCTTAATAATGTCATCGAGCGAGGTACCAAAAAGCCTCCCACCATTGAAGGGTAAATCTGCCAGGGCTTTTTTGGATGCTTGGTCAGCAGACCAGCATTTCAGCCAAATCAGGCGGCGCAAAACCACCGCTGAAACAGAGGCTCTGGATATCAAGGGGGCTGCATTCAATGTAGCATCACAGACATGTGCAAGGCCCTGGACCAACTGGTTGGCCAGTCTAATAAATTCGGGAGGGAGCTAGTGCTCCTCCACAGTCTGGTGCAAAACCTTTGCCCATTCAGTGAGTGTCTGAGACACCAAGGTTGCAGCCACAATAGGCCGACAATGCAGACCCCAGCATGGTAAACATGAAGCGGGTCAGCGCTTCAGACCTCCTATCAGTATGGTCCTTAAAGGCAGGGGTCCCTTCTATAGGGAGAGTGGTCACCTTATTTAACCGAGCAACCGGGGGGGGGGGGTCAACCACGCAAAAGCCCATTTCTTCAAGAGGCTGTCCTCAAAAGGGTAACGGACTGCTAGACGCTGCGGAACCACAAAAGACTTCTGTGGATTTTCCCATTCCTTATCAATGAACTTGTCAAAAAAAAGACACATAAGGAAAAACCTTCACAGAGCAGTCCGACTTTTGGGACCCAAAAATTACTGAACCTTCAGTGGATGCCTCAGCTGCACTATCCAGCTTAAGGGACACCCTTAACAGCACTGATAAGCGAACTGACAAGTGTCCTGTACTGTACTGACCCAAGTCCATCGTGTGTTTTTTTTTGTTTTTTGCATCTCTTTGGAATTCAGATTACCACTACAAAAAAAATAAAAAAAATGTATGAAGAAAACATTTTGGCCACAAGCTATAGTTTGCATAAATATAAAGATAACATGCCAAAATGCCTTTATGGAAAAAAAAAACAGTACACTTAAAGACAACAGATATTGCTGTTCGCTCCCCTTCAAGATGCCTTTGTTGGGCGCAGTGCGTCCATCGTGTGTTTTTTTTAGTTTTTTGCATCTCTTTGGAATTCAGATTACCACTACAAAAAAAATAAAAAAAATGTATGACTGTACTGACCCAAGTGAGGAGTCTTCCTCACAAGGAAGGTCCTGGTCCACATCCTCTGACAGCCCAGAACCGGGTCCTGTGCCACAGCCAGGCCCGGGTCTGAGTCAGAGCATTCCCCAGGAGATGGCAGGGGAGGGGGCGATTTGTACCCCCTTACGCCGCTTCCACCCTGGCAACAAATGTCTCCAGGACTGCCAACAAAGTGTCCATGGGAACTGCAGGGGCACCTCAGGCATGTTTGGGGAAGAAGAGGCAGATACTGACTTCATAACCACAGATCGCTCTCCGGACCTATTCAAGACCTGAAAAAGCCAACCCCCTTGCTGTGCTGACTGGGGGGGGGTTACCCAGGGGACTCACCAACCCAGCAAGAAACTGCTCAGCGCCGCTGCCTGCCCTCTGTACACAGCGTGTGCTGTGAGGAAAAAGCTCTGAGGTAAGAGGTCTGTGAGTAGATTAGTGCTGGCTTCTGAATGGTGCGCGGCACATGAGGCCAAAACCCCACACAGAATGGCCGCCGGACGCCTCAGAGTAAACAGGGCATGGCCACGGTAAAATGGCAGACCACAATAACAAGCTGCACCAGGGGACTCACCAACCCAGCAAGAAACTGCTCAGTGCCGCTGCCCGCCCTCTGTACACAACGTGTGCGGTGAGGAAAAAGCTCTGAGGCAAAAAGTCTGTGAGTAGATATGTGCCGCGCACCATTCAGAAGCCAGCACTAGAGGCCAAAACCCCACACAAAATGGCCACCGGACGCCTCAGAGAAAACAGGGCACGGCCACGGTAAAATGGCAGACCACAATAACAAGCTGCACCATAGCGCGACCACAACAAAATAGCCGCCAATGGGAATTTCCAATACAAACAGCAGACTGCAAAAAAAATCTGAGTTAGACTTACTAGTAACTCTGTTTCCAGGAGTCTTCCAGGACAGCCCTTGAGAGATGGAGCTCCTCCCTGGACAGCAAACACATCACCTCCAGCTCTTTAAAAGGCGGTCCCTCAGGCACCTGGTCAGTTTTATCCAAGAACCGATGGACGGAGCTGAAATACAGTTAATACCGTACATACAATTTATTTTATCTATGTACATATACATACTCAAAAATAGGGTGGGAATGTGCTGTCCTGGAAGACTCCTGGAAACAGAGTTACCGGTAAGTCTAACTCTGATTTTCCCAAGCCGTCTTCCAGGACAGCCCTTGAGAGGATGAGCAAGCACTCACCAGTTAGGGTGGGACCACTGCTTGGAGGACTTTCCTCCCGAAGGCTTGATCTTGATCACTTAAGACGTCCAATCAATAGTGTCGTATGAACGTTGACATGCTTGACCATGTGGCGGCCTTGCATATCTGCTCTGGGATAGCGCCGTCTCTTTCTGCCCAGGACTGTCACCTGTCACCCAGCTGGCAGTTGATAGAAGAATCTCAAAGAAAGAAAATTAAAAATAAAATAAACCGAAAAGTTTCTTCAGGGCGCTGGGCCCAAAGGGAGCCACGTCCTTCTCCTTGCTAGGCAGAAAAAAACTGAGGCTGTATGCTGCAGGGAGGAGGGTTATGTCCGGAGGGACCGCCCCCTGGGCGGGGCTGTTCAACTCTGTTAAAGTAACATGTATTTAAATATCTAACATGTTCAGCCTAATCCTCTCCTATGAACAGGAACATAACCCACTTGTCAAGACTTGTGAAGGCTGTGTCCATCCATGGATGATTAGAGAAAAAACATCCGTGCCTTATCTGTGCCCCATCGGTGCTCATCCATGCCACATCAGTGCTTAATGCGTGCCACATCAATGCCTCATGCGTGCCACATCAATGCTAATCCGTGCCACATCCATACCTCATCTGTGCTCATCCATGCCACATCATTGCTCATCCGTGCCGATTCATGCCTTATCCATGCCACATCAGTGCTCATTCGTGCCACATCAGTGATTATCCATGCCACATCAGTGCTCACCTGTGCCTCACAAAAGTGTAAAAGGTAGTCAGGAAATTAGATGTGTAATTTATGTCCCTAGAACACCTGATGGTGCTCCCTGTATGTTGGGCCTTTGTGGCTAGGCGGTTTAAAAACTCAGGAGGCGTAGCAGAATGTATTTTGGGGTGTAATTTTGCTATGTACATGATATGTGTTAGAAATATCTTATAAATTGACAACTTTGTATTGAAAAAAAAACAAAAAAACAACGTTTTTATTTTGGGGTCATTTTGTGGGTGTTTCCATTGCCCTGATGCTTCAGGGCCTTCAATAGTGTATTAGGCAATAACGAAATTAAATTGTAAGTGTAATTTTTTTTTGTTTTTACGAAAGCTTTATTGGAAAGATTAAATCATGACAGAATTGCAGTACATACAGAATACATTATACAATGTGACATGGCATTGAACAAGAATTGTATACAGAGGAAATATTAGATAAGGATAAATTAGAGAGGGGGAGTGCAAGTAAAGTAAGATGCAATATCCAGTGATTATATGCAGTTATTACAAAAGAGTATAGTAGCGTGAAGTCTACAGACAGAATAAATTATGGGTGTAGGGAGAACTAAGTATTATATTATCATCCCAATGGAAGTTGTTATTGGGGGAGAGACCAGTATACAAATTTCTTGTCAAAGGATTGCATATTATCTGAGAGTGTATGATGGATCCTCTCAGTTAGTCTTAGAGCCTCCATTCTAGACAGGACTTGGGACCAAAAAAGGTTGTGCGTTCTCCAGTTTAAAGCTATCATCCACTGGATAGCACCGATTAATGAGTGGAGTAGTTTATTACAGGGACGAGGGATATTTGGAGCATCTGCGAATAAGATACAGATTTGTGGAGAAAGGACGATTTTGCATTTCATAGAGGATTCAAGTCTGTCTATAGTAGCTTGCCATATGGATTGTAAGAATGTACAATTTTAATGTCCCTAGAACACCTGACGGTGCTCTCTGCATGTTGGGTCTTTGTATGTGGCAAGGCTGTGAAAAAGTCTCACACATGTGGTATCGCCATACTTAGGAGGAGCAGCAGAATGTGTTTTTGGGGTGTAGTTACAAGTATGCATATGCCATGTGAGAGAAATAACCTGTTGCTATGAGAAAAAAAAAAAGAAAGAAAAAAAATCTTAATTTTGCAAAGAATTGTGGAAAAAAATTACAACTTTAAAAAACTCACCATGCCTCTTACTAAAATACCTTGGAATGTCTAAGTTCCATTGGGGGGTATTTGTACTGTCCTGGCTTATTAGTGTCTCAATAAATGAGGCTGTCAGTACATCAGGTGTGATCAATTTTTAGTGATTGGCACCATAACTTTTTGACTCTATAAGAAAGACTCCTTTCACACTGGGGTGGTGCGGGCGTCAGCGGTAAAGCGCTGCAAAATTACTGCTGTTATAGCGGGGCTTTTCGGGCCGCTAGTGGGGCGCTTTTAACCCCCCGCTACTGGCTGAAGAAAGGGTTAATAGCGCCTGTGTTGCAGCGCTGCCAAATCGTTTTGGGGGTGCTTCGGCAGCGCTGCCTATTCATTTCAATGGGCAGGGCATTTTGGGAGCTGTCTATACACCACTCCCGGACCGCCCCAAAGATGCTGCTTGCGGGACTTCTTTTCCTGTCCTGCATGCGCACCGCCCCAGTGTGAAAGCACTGGTGAAAACCTACGTTAGACTTAAGTCCTGCGATGATAGACTCTGATGCCCTGCTTCTCAAATTTCGTTCTATAGTGAGGGATGAAATCACCACAGCCTCCCGCAAACTCTCTGCTGACCTAGTGAAGGGTCTTAAAGAGCTAGGCCACCGCGCTAACCAGCTTGAACAGCGTATGGACCTGGCGACGACAGTTCTGGAGGGACATGAGGATGAAGTTGATAAGCTGCACGCAGAACTGGTGAGCCTGCAAGATAAGCTAGAAGATGCAAAGAACAGGGCCCGCAGGGACAACCTCCTCGTTCGCGGACTGCCTGAATCCATCATGGACCTCCAGGGGACGGCCAAGGCCTTCTTTCAAGAGATGGCACCTGACATTCCCCTTGAGCGCCTAGAATTTGACCGCATCCACAGGTCTCTGCCCCTGAAACCAACTGAGGGTCCCCCTAGGGATGTTATTATTAAATTTCACTTTTACCGCACTAGGGAGAGACTTCTGCGAGCTGGGAGAGACTGCCAAGATCTCTCCTTCCAGGGTAACTCCCTACAACTTTTTGCAGACCTTTCCCCGGTCACCATCGCTAAACGGAGGAACCTTAAGCCCTACCTACAAGTTTTACAAGCCCAAGGTATCAGATACAGGTGGGGGTTCCCCTTTAGACTCTCACATCACGGCCATCAGTTCCATGCTTCTACTCTGCCAGAGCTGCGACGGCACTTCCAGGAGCTACAGCTTGACATCCCCCGGTCGCAGAAGGAGTCGTCACCCTCCTCAGCCCGCCCGGGACCCGCAGGACCTTCTCGCAGGTCACCCCAGATGTCTCAGTCGGGCTCTCAGGCCCTTCGCTCCCTTCAGGCACAACGTTTTCAAACTGTGCCCACTGGCTGACGAATCGGATGGGACTTGTTTTATGGTCTCAGAGTCTATAGGGGCCCCTCGACTTCGAGCCCCGTTTTTTTTTTCTTTCTTTGTGAGGAGCCCTCGCTCCCGCTGTTTACTTTAGATGTAGGCCCACATTGAACTTGGGCAATTATTTTTGTTCATCACTGTTCACCGGCTGACCCCTGCGTCCTGACTTTGCTTGCTTAAATATTATTATATCCCTTTTTTTATTTTTTTTTGTTCTGCAGGCCCTCGACCTTGTGTTGCCCCATCTGTGAGATGGCGGCATTGGGTTGCGGTACTCTAGATCTACACTGTACTCAGTGATTTTTATGTTTATGTTGTTTTCTTTTATTTTTGCTTCACAAATATTTGTGTACATGTTTTGGGCGGATGTATGACATTGACTGTTTGCGGGAGGGGGTCCCTCTGCGGTGGGTTGGATGCTCCCGGACGTGTCTGTGGGGCCCCCTGCTCATTGCGGACGGCGGGGAGAAAAGAATAGAAAACCTTTCTACTTGGGATGTAGCCCGGGGCTCCGGGCTTTGGAATTTGCCTTTCTTCTCCGCCCAGGATAATCATTATGTAGTTGTGTTTGAGATTATTTGTCTGCCTACCTTTGCTGGTCTATTGGCTGCGCTTAGGTCGCCCACCTTGGGTCCCCTCGCATGCGTGGGGGTGTCCCTGGGCGTTAGTGTCTGACCTCAGCAACACGGTCATATTATTATGTATTTTTTCCTTTTTTGCTGTCTATGCTTTGTTTGTATTATTCATTCAGGGAAAAAGTAATAGTTGTTCTTGTGCACAGTGCCTATTTCAATTCCAGTTAACATTATGGTTTTAGTCAACTGCCGGGTGGTTCCGATGGATCACTGCTCCCCCGTATGTGCCGGAACTTGGTCAGGGCGTTAGCCCTGGCCAACCTCCGACCCACCAGTGGGCCTTTTGACCCACTTGCCTATGCCGCTATGCTGGCAAGAGCTTTACAGTTCCGAGTATTGCTCGGTCTTTTCTTTATGATTTTTGTATTCTTTTCTTCTACTTCTCTATCTGATCTTCTTTGCCTCTTCCCCTTCTATTTCCTCTATGGGTCCGCGGGGTTTGCGTTCAGGGGTACTACTTTAGGCTCCTTTTTATTTCCCCGATGACGCTTAATTGGCTGTCCCTGAATGTTCAGGGTATGAACTCCCCCCAAAAACGTGTGAAAGTTTTTAAATACCTTAAAAAACAACAGATAGATATAGCGTGTCTGCAGGAGACTCATTTTTCATCCATTTCATGTCCGAAATACTTTGATGCACAATATCCCCAGGTTTTTTTTGCTAATGGTCCAGCTAAACAAAAAGGGGTGCTAATAGCTTTTCGGAAGTCGGTCCCTTTTAGTTGCACAAGACAGATAGCAGATCCGGAAGGCAGATATTTGTTGCTAATGGGTACTATTCAGGATACTGAAGTCACTATCGTGACGTATTATGCTCCTAATTCTACTCCTGGACCCTTTCTGACCCATGTCTGCAGTCTTTTGGCATCTCACCGAAAGGGAACCCTTCTTCTCGCGGGCGACTCTAATCTTGCTCTTTTCCCTCTTTTAGACAAGTATCCGTCGGAACACGTCACTCCCTCCTCTGATGCTAGGAAATTTACTCGTGCCCTGCAGGAGAACGATCTGGTCGATCTCTGGAGGGAACTTCATCCACAAGGTAGGGACTACACGCACTATTCTCACCCACATCACTCCCACTCCAGAATAGACCATGTGTTTATGTTGAGGAAACTCCCCTTGGTAGTATCCACTTCTATTCTAGCTGCCCCGTGGTCAGATCATGACCCCGTTCTGGTAGTGTGTCGCTCTATTCTTAGTAGGCCACCTTGTTCCCCATGGGTAATGAACGATTCGCTA
The DNA here is from genome assembly GCF_905171775.1 of Rana temporaria. Taxonomy (NCBI): domain Eukaryota; kingdom Metazoa; phylum Chordata; class Amphibia; order Anura; family Ranidae; genus Rana; species Rana temporaria. The sequence goes on from NC_053493.1 coordinate 171,062,286, forward strand.
TTGTCGTTCAAAGAGATTAGGGAGGACATTCAAAGGGCTTCTGAGAATTATTTCCGTACCAACGCTGGTTCGGTTTCATCCCCTGTAACTCTCTGGGAGGCATATAAGGCGGTCCTTCGGGGCCACATTATTCAGATAGCATCGAGACGAAAGCGTGAACGTGCTCAGCGACAGCGTGATCTAGAAGCCCGTTTGGACTCACTTTCTGTTGCGTTTAAACAATCCCCTACTCCTGCCAATCGCAATCTTTTGGATCAGGCCCGCTCTGAGTTAGACTTATGTCTCACGGACGGGGCTGAGCGTGTGTTGCGCTGGTCCCGCCAGAAGTGGTATGTTAAAGCGAACAAGCCGAATCTAATGCTGGCCCGTAGACTTCGTACCTTTGCTCCTAAAATTACTCCTATCATGCTCCGTACTAGACACAACATACTTACTGGTAACCCTGAGAAGGTTTTGGAGGAATTTCGTTATCGCCTAACCAAATTGTACTCCGCTTCTGACCATACAGGCGGCCGGGACACGGACAGTTTCCTTAACAGCCTCCAACTCCCTTCGTTGTCAGAATCTCATGCGACACTCATGGATCGGGACATTCAAATTTCGGAAGTCCTCCAAAGTATCAAGGATTTGAAAGTGGGTAAACGACCAGGACCGGATGGCTATACGGCGCTGTATTATAGGAAATTAGCTGACGTTATTGCCCCACACCTGACAGCAATGTATAATTCTGTTAAACAGGGCCGGAACTTCACCTCGGACCTGCTAACGGCTAATATCGTCATGATTCCTAAACCTGACCGTGACCATTCCTCTTGGGCCAACTTCCGACCCATTTCATTGATCAACATAGATATGAAGATTTTAACTAAAATTTTGGCCACCCGCTTGAACTCTTTTCTTCCCCGTTTGGTTAAGAAGGATCAGGTTGGCTTTGTGCCTAGGAGGCAGGCAGGTGATGCTATTCGGCGGATTTTACAACTGCAACATGTAGTCCAGAAGCGCTCGTTGGAGACTATGCTGCTATCTTTAGACATGAACAAGGCCTTTGACACTTTGTCCTGGCCTTATCTCATGTCGGTTCTTCGTCGTTATGGCTTTGGTGCCTCGTTTCTACGGTGGATGGTGGCCCTTTATGACTCCCCTAGGGCCAAAATTAAGTACTATGGCTTTGAGTCGCCGCTGTTTCACATCAGTAGGGGCATGCGTCAAGGATGTCCACTCTCGCCACTACTGTTCATCTTGGCTTTGGAGCCTCTGGCGGAGGCGATCCGTTCTCACCCCGATGTCGGCGGCATTGAGCTTGCGGGTTCTTCCCACAAGGTTTCATTGTTCGCCGATGATATTTTGTTGACATTAACCTCCCCCAGGATCTCTCTTCCTAATTTGTTTTCTCTTTTGGACTCCTTTGCCTCCATCTCAGGTCTTCAGGTTAATCCCCGCAAATCCAAAGCGTTATCAATTAATCTCTCCCATTCACTCTTGATGGACTTGAAATCTTCCTTTTCTTTTCAATGGCTCACCTCGCTACCCTATTTAGGAATTCGTCTTACTCCTACCTATGAGGGAATGTTTCGGGCCAATTACCCACCCTTGCTCAAATCTCTGTCGGAAATGCTTTCCTCCTGGTCCCACCTACCATTATCATGGTTTGGCAGGATAACGGCCATTCAAATGTCTTACCTCCCTAAACTTCTTTATTATTTTAGGGTCTTGCCCATCTCTGTCCCCTCGCATATCTTGCGCATACATCAGCGCAAAGTTTTACATTTCATCTGGGGGAGTATTCGCCCCAGAGTTAATAGGCAGGTCCTATATGCCCGGCGGGTTAACGGTGGCCTTTCGGTCCCCAATCTGCAGGCTTACTACACGGCAGCTGGCATTGCCCCGCTTTCCCATCTTCATGACACCTACCAGATGCCACTATGGGCCGTGTTGGATCTTGTGGACACCAGTCCACTACCCATCTCTTCTTTGCTGTGGCTTCCTCCTGCCCAGCGCCCGAAGCCATTAGGACCATGCTTGATTCATTCCCTGCACTTATGGGACTCAGTCAAATATTCCGCTGGCCTGATCTCTCCTCACCTCCCATTGTTAAAAATTCTTCACTGTCCATTGTTTCCTCCGGGATGTGAAAATCCAGCACAATTTTCCTGGTGGACCAAGCATAGTTTTACAGATGTTCACTCTCTGTTTACCCCCACTAGAATACTAACTTTTGACGCTTTGCGTTCTTCTCATGATATTCCATTGAGGGAACACTATAGATACTTACAATTGAGGCACTTTCTTCAACAACTCATACGGTCCAGCTCCACTCCATACTCTGACTCCTTTTGAAAGCTTATGTAGAGCTAGACCCCATTCCCCGGGTACGATATCTTTGATTTATTCGTCTATAATTTCCACTAAGACACCTCCACTTAGGGCCTATCATTCCCAATGGGAAAAGGAATTGGGGAGACAGTTGGACCTGGAGGACTGGAGGGCTATGACTATGGCCCTCTCTAAGTGCTCTAGAAACGTCCTTATATTAGAGAATGCCTATAAAGTGTTATATCGGTGGTACTACACACCAGCTAGATTGGCTGGATTCATTCCAACCTATTCCCTGCTTTGCTTTCGAGGCTGCTCACAGGAAGGCTCTATGGCACACATTTGGTGGTCTTGCCCGAGGGCGTGCAGACTATGGGTCAGAATTTATACCATTCTTCGTAACATGTTTCATATAGATCTTAAAAGGGATCCTTTTGAAGCCCTCCTCGGGAAGCCTATTTTGGAGTTATTACGCCCAGAGCGGCAATTGGCTCAGCATCTCTTTACTGCAACTAAGTTGACCATCGCGAAAGCTTGGAAATCCCCTGCGCTCAGTTATGAAGCGGTAAAGAATCGTATGAATGAGGTCATGGTGAATGAAAAATTGACTGCTATCCTCTCAGATACGCATGACAAATTTCTCAGAGTCTGGCGGCCATGGCTCGCATACTCTCAACCCTCCCGATTTGATGACACGCTCCTTATGATCTGATGCTCACCTGTGTGCACGCCCCGTGGACCCCTCCTCTCTACCCTTTCTCTCCCCCCCCCTTTTTTTTTTTCTTCTTTTCCTCATCTCCTTTACTTTTTCTCTCCTTTATACTGGACTTTATTTCCCTTTTCATCGTTTCTATCTTCTTTTACTTTTTTCTAGGCATTCCTTCCACAATTTTATTTGGCCTTCAGGATTTGGCCGAGCTGAGATGGTTGTAATTGTAATCTCATAGTTATTGCACTTTATTTCTGATAATTTTTTTTTTTTTATAAGGAATTTTGCCTGAAGGAGACTTCTTTAGTTGCACAGCTTTGCTGACATGACTAGGCGACTATGCTGTGTTTTTTTGACCATGGTCGCCCTATCCACCCAGAGACTTTTGATGGGTAAACCTTGTTTTTTTGTTTTTCCATCTCGTTGTATGGGACATTAGGTTTGTTACCAGGGTGTGTGATACGGGTCTCTTTGTGTCGTTTTGTATTATCGTTTTTTCATCACCTTGTTTGTCTACTGTACGATGTAACCATCTAAAGAATTTGTCGTTATATGCTGGATTTTATGCCAATAAAACTTTTTGTAAAAGAAAACCTACGTTAGACTTACCAGTAACGGTATTTCTACGAACCTTTCAGGACGGCACACCTGAGAGATGAAGGCTCCTCCCCACAGCAAACACAATCAATTGACAGCTTGTTATAAGTCCCCACCCTTCCCCTTGATCCCCAGTATGTAATAAAGTAATCCCGAACTGGTTCACAAGGGACATCGTTCCACATAGGTACTTGGCACCTAGCGTTTAGCTTATCTTTCCCTCCACATAGGGTGGGAGGTAGGCCTGCCGTCCGGGAAGGTTTGTAGGAATACCGTTAACGGTAAGTCTAACGTAGGGTTTCTCCTATCACCTTCCAGGACGGCACACCTGAGAGCATAATAAAGAAACCACAGGCCTACTTTAGGGTGGGACCCCTGCCTGCAAGGCTTTTCTGCTAAATGTCAGAAACACACATGAGGTCACACTAAACCCATACAGCGTCCCCTAGTGGTTAACTCCTAAACTGCAATTAGCATTTTCACAGTAATCAGTGCATTTTTATAGCACTTTTCGCTGTAAAAATGACAATGGTCCCAAAAATGTGTCAAAATTGTCCGATGTGTCCGCCATAATATCGCAGTCACGAAAAAAATCGCTGATCGCTGCCATTAGTAGTAAAAAAAAATATTCATTAAAATGCCAAAAAACTATCCCCTATTTTGTAAAAGCTATCATTTTTGCGCAAACCAATCGATAAACGCTTATTACAATTTTTTTTACCAGAAATAGGTAGAAGAATACGTATCAGCCTAAATTGAGAAAAAAAAACGTTTCTATATATATTTTTGGGGGATATTTATTATAGCAAAAGGTAAAAAATATTGATATTCAAAATTGTCGCTCTATTTTTGTTTATAGCGCAAAAAATAAAAACTGCAGAGGTGATCAAATACCACCAAAAGAAAGCTCTATTTGTGGGAAAAAAAGGACACCGATTTTGTTTGAAGAGCCACATCGCACGACCGCGCAACTGTCAGTTTAAGCGTCGCAGTGCCGAATCGCAAAAACTGGCCAGGTCCTTTACCTGCATAATGGTCCAGGTCTTAAGTGGTTAAGTAGATCTCTACTACAGGGAATTAATTCTATAGTAAAAGACGAATTTTGGTTAGTCACATCCAGTGTGTCCAAGGGGGTGACATGAAGGATACCTGCCGAGCTGTAAACTTATCGGATTGGGTGAACCCGGTTAGATAAGTTCTGATGCTACATCTTCAAGCCAAAAAACTCCTATGAGCATAACTCCCTAGTTCGAACTAAAAAATCATTATAGGTAATTTTATGTCCTTCTTCCAGTGTCCTATAACCCTACTGGGTTCAGGTCTAGGGAATGCCTCTGGCATGCATAAATGCAAAGGACTGATTTTTTTGCAGTCAGAAATCCTGTTCCCTCTATGTGCATGGAAAATAAGGTCTGAAATAAAAGTGACAAATATATAATATCACAGGGTCTGAAATAAAAGTGACAAATATATAATATCACAGATATATAGGCCATAATCTTGTATTTCTGAAGGGTAGCAAGCTCAAGCTTTATATGGAATAAAAAACACGAACCTTGTACTGTTGTACTTTCTGATATACAGTCACCTGTAGAACAGAGAAGACACAAACCAAACCTAAAATGTGCATTTTGTAGTACGTTTTAAGATACCATATAACCTAAGCAAAGAGAAAGGACACAAACTTCCAATGTGTGCTTCTGATGCTTAATAAGTTAAGGTCATACATCCAACAGAAAGGACACTAGCAAATATGGTGTTTTTCTGAGCAGTATGAAAAACAGAAGACAGACATCTTCCACTGCTGTGTTTTTCTGATGTACAGCAAACTAAGGTAATAGATGCAAGACAGAAGGACAAGGACGACTTTGGTGTTGTGTATTCCTGATACCGAACCAACAGAAATTATACTAACACATATTGTGCATTTCCGATGATCACAAAAATGCAGTCGCATAGCCAGTATGACAACAGAAAAGACTCATGTGACCTCAGTTGTGTATAGCTGGTGCTAGACCACGTGCAGTCATAACTGGCAGAGAGTGGCACTAACAACAGGGTATAGACATAAAACAGAAATGTCACCAACAATAATTCAACGTTGTGCACTTCTGATTAGCAACACTGCAGTCATATAACCAGCAGAATGTCACTAGCAAAAACTCAATGCTGTGCTTTTCTGACTAGCAACACTGCACAGTCATTTAACCAACAGAAATGTCACTACGGTAGCAAAAACTCAATGCTGTGCATTTCTGAATAGCAACATTGTACAGACACATAACCCACAGAAATGTCACTACCAATAATACAATGTTGTGCGTTTTTGATTAGCAAACTTGTACAGTTATATGACCAACAGAAATGTCGCTGACAACTCAATGTGTTTCTTAATAGCAATCTTGAAGATTAATCTAACCAACAGAAATGTCACTAGCAAAAAACGAAATGCTTTGCGTTTCTGAATAGCAACCGTGTATAGTCATGTAACCCAATAGAAATGTCACTACCAATAATACAATGTTCTGATTATCAAACTTGTACAGTCATATAACCAACTGTCACCATCAGTAACTCAATGTCATGTGTTTTTGATAAGCAATAGTGTACAGTCATATATCCAACAGAAATGTCACCAACAATAATTCAATGTTGTGCGTTTCTGAATAGCAACCTTGTATAGTCATATAACCAACAGAAATGCAGCCGACAATTCAATGTTGTGCATTTCTGATTAGCAAACTTGTACAGTCATATAGCCAACAGAAATGTCACTAGCAAAAAACTTAATGCTGTGCATTTCTGAATAGCAACAGTGTACAGTCGCATAACCCACAGAAATGTCACTACCAATAATACAATGTTTTGCGTTTCTGATAAGCAAACTTGTACAGTCATCTAACCAACAGAAATGTCGCTATCAGTAACTCAGTGTCGTGTGTTTCTGAGTAGCAAAAGTGTACAGTCATATAGCCAACAGAAAATGTCACTAACAATAATTCAATGTTGTGCATTTCTGAATAGCAAACTTGTACAGTCATATAACCAACAGAAATGATACTGACAATTCAATGTTGTGCATTTCTGATTAGCAATAGTGTACGGTTATAAAATAGAAGTGTCACCAACAATTCAATGTTATGCATTTCTGATAAGTAACAATGTACAGTCACATAATCACATAGGGCCAAATCCACAAAAGGGATACGACGGCGTAATTGCTGTAACGCCGTCGTATCCCTGTTCCTAACTATGGAACTGATCCACAGAATCAGTTTTCCATAGTTAGGCAGAAGATCCGGCATGTGTAAGGGACTTACACTGCCGGATCTTAGGATGCAGTACCGCATCCGCCGCTGGGGGCATTTCGTGTGGAAATGCCGCCTCGGGTATGCAAATTAGCACTTACGGAGATCCACGAAGCTTTTCAGCTTCGTTTTTTCTCCGTAAGTTTTAGTTTGCATACGCAAAATTAGGGCTGCTTTTAGATGGTGTAAAGTTAGAACACCATGTAAAAGCAGACCTTTCTGTCCAGCGACGCGATTTTTTTTAAATTTTAAATTTTTTTTTTTCCCGCCGTATCTTTTTTTTTTTCCCGACGCAACTTTATTGACCCGTTGCAATCCACAAAGCTCGGCGTAACGTAATTTCGCGCTATGCACGTCGGGAAAATGACGTCACGAGCATGCGCAGTACGGCCGGCGCGGAAGCGCGCCTAATTTAAATGGGAATCGCCCCCATTTGAATAGGAACGCCTTGCGACGGCGGAATTTAAGTTACACAGCCCAAAATTTCTAGGTAAGTGCTTTGTGGATCGGGCACTTAGGTAGAAATTTTAAGGCAGTGTAACTTAAATGGAAAAAATTAAGTTAGGCACGATCTTTGTGGATTTGGCCCATAATCAATATTATGCATTTCTAATGGGCCATAAGATAGATATACAACAGAAAATACACAAAACAAACTTCCAATGTTGTGCATTTCTGATGTGTGGTCAGACCAACAATATATCCTAGGCAAAGCCTGAATTCCAGATACTAATCCTTCATCCACCAGTGAAGGAACATGGTAGTTCCAAATAATGGAAGTCTGAGGTGTGTGACTATACCACAGTAGTGGTAGCTGCTATTCTACTACTGCATAATGTAAAATAAGGAGACCTAACTAATTAAGACACCATTGGCTGCTTAAAACCGAATGTTTGTCACCAATCAGGTCAAGGGGAAGGGGGAAAGGGGATTTTGGGGGGGACTATTCACGGCACTGGTTAAACACAGTATAATAAAAATAACAAGTATTTATTGAACATAAGGGGGGGGAAAAGAAAAGGGGGGGGGGGAAACGGAGGGGGGGGGCAGGGGAAAAGGGGGGAGGGGGGGGGAAAGGGAGGAGGGGGGGGGGGGGGGGGGGAGGGGGGAAGGAGGAGAAGGGGAGAAGGAGGGGGGGGGGAAAATGAAGGGAAGGAGGGGGGATAGTGGGTATGTGTAGTGACACCATAAGAGTAAAGTATTTTAAAGTTGCTGAGGTGGAAAGGGTTGTGTTAAAAAAGTAGTAGTGAAGGAAGGGGCAGGAAAACAAAACGGGGGGGGGGAGGGGGGGGGTGGGGGGGGGGAAGAGGGGGAAGGGGGGGGAGAGGGGGAAAAGGGGGGGGAGGGGAGGGGGAAAAAGGGGGGGAAAGGGGAAGGGCAAGAGGGCCGGAATGGTTAGGGGGAAAAGGAGGATGGGGGCTGGGGAGGGGAAGAAATGGGAATGGACGGGAATAGGGGGGGGAAGGAGCAAAAAGAAAAAAAGAAATGAGCCGAATAGAGAAGAGAGGGGAAGGGGGGGACAGGAATTGAAGTGAGATAAAAGTGAGAAAGGGAAAAGGAAAAAGGGGGGGGGAAGGGGGGGGGTTGTATTCTAGGAACGGAATGGGAAGGAGGGGGAAAGTGAAGAAAAAATATATAATAAAAAGGGGGGATTAGAGTAATAAGTAAATGTGTTTAATTCTGCAAACATGCAGAGTGACTGAAGTGGACGTGAAAATATAAAATTAAAGGAGTGCAAGGAATATCAAGGGAATCAAAAGTTAAGGAAACCAATCACCAAGCAATCTAATAATATTTATATAGGTAGACCCTGATGGGTCCTTACCATAGCTGTATACAGGTTATATATACTTGATTATACTGGGGCCGTAGACCCAATGGGTCTACGGCCGCACACCCATTGATGACGTCACATATTGCCGTCCAGGGATCCTTACAAAAGCGGCTGAGAAAGCCGCTGTTGTGAGTTAGCACGGACGCTCTCCCTGGGGACACACGTGGAAGAATATCAGCCACGGTAAGTCAGATCACTACCCATTTATTGGGTTCCTGTTCTGATTGACTTGCATGACTAACTGGCCCTCTGCCTTCTAACTCCCTCAGCTGGAACCAGTGCATTGCACTGTCTATACCCCGGCAGTTGAGCAAACTCTAGAATGGACTGACAGAGACTGTCTTTCTGTGCCCCAGTATAATCAAGTATATATAACCTGTATACAGCTATGGTAAGGACCCATCAGGGTCTACCTATATAAATATTATTAGATTGCTTGGTGATTGGTTTCCTTAACTTTTGATTCCCTTGATATTCCTTGCACTCCTTTAATTTTATATTTTCACGTCCACTTCAGTCACTCTGCATGTTTGCAGAATTAAACACATTTACTTATTACTCTAATCCCCCCTTTTTATTATATATTTTTTCTTCACTTTCTCCCTCCTTCCCATTCCGTTCCTAGAATACAACCCCCCCCCTTCCCCCCCCCCTTTTTCCTTTTCCCTTTCTCACTTTTATCTCACTTCAATTCCTGTCCCCCCCTTCCCCTCTCTTCTCTATTCGGCTCATTTCTTTTTTTCTTTTTGCTCCTTCCCCCCCCTATTCCCGTCCATTCCCATTTCTTCCCCTCCCCAGCCCCCATCCTCCTTTTCCCCCTAACCATTCCGGCCCTCTTGCCCTTCCCCTTTCCCCCCCCCTTTTTCCCCCTCCCCTCCCCCCCTTTTCCCCCTCTCCCCCCCCTTCCCCCCCCGTTTTGTTTTCCTGCCCCTTCCTTCACTACTACTTTTTTAACACAACCCTTTCCACCTCAGCAACTTTAAAATACTTTACTCTTATGGTGTCACTACACATACCCACTATCCCCCCTCCTTCCCTTCATTTTTCCCCCCCCTCCTTCTCCCCTTCTCCTCCTTCCCCCCTCCCCCCTTTCCCCCCCCCGCCCCCCCCCCCCCTCCGTTTCCCCCCCCCCCCCTTTTCTTCCCCCCCCCCCTCCCCCCCCCTTTTCTTCTTCACCTTCCCCTCCCCTCCCTTTCCCCATTACCAATTCCCTTTCCCTTCCCCCCATACTCCCCTTTTTTTATTTCACTCCCAACCTTTCACTCTCCTTAATTCACCTTCGTCACTATGTTATATCATTTTTACACACTCCACGGTGATCCCCACCCTATTAAATAACTGACCACCTCGCTACATATGAAACTATCAATTTTATTCCTCAATAGAGCCCGTTCTAAATAAATATATCCCCCTCCTTGCGCCAAAGAAGGTTTTCAACTGGGTTCCTGGCTCGATCAATTGACCAGTCTGGGTGAGTTTTTTCACTCCACTATATGGCATGTTATTTGGATTATGTTATAAAATGTTTACAACTACTGTATAAACTTGCTTGTATATTTATATGTTTTATGCAAATCTTGTAGACAAACCCTCTCCTGAAGAAGCGGTATATTACCGCGAAACCGGTCGAGACGATCAACTCCTTACATGCAGATATAGTTTGTGTATAACTTACTGTTGTGCAATGTGGGGATTGTTTTTAAATGTTGCTCTATGATACCTGTTTTATGTTCAATAAATACTTGTTATTTTTATTATACTGTGTTTAACCAGTGCCGTGAATAGTCCCCCCCAAAATCCCCTTTCCCCCTTCCCCTTGACCTGATTGGTGACAAACATTCGGTTTTAAGCAGCCAATGGTGTCTTAATTAGTTAGGTCTCCTTATTTTACATACTAATTGGGATGAAGGCACATATTTACTTCTTATACCTTTAGTATAAAAGAGACCATACTCACTCCTTTTTTCTACTACTGCATAAGTCTGAGGAGGTGTAGCTAGCCACACACAGGTGGGAGCGAGTCCAAGCCTCCCAAGCATCTAAGGTCTTGGGCCCCTTTCACTCGGGGCGGATCAGTAATGATCCGCCCCGTGCACCTCCGCTTGCTCAGCGGGGATCGCTCCGTTGATCCCCGCTGAGCCGGTGGATGACAGGGCGGTCCCCGCACACTGTGCAGGGACCGCCCTGTCTTTTCTCCGCTCCCCTCTATGGGGGGGATCAGATGAACATGGACTGTGTGTCCGTGTTCACCCGATCCGATCGACGGATGGAAAAGTAGGTTTTTCCTCCGTCACACTTTGGCGGATCAGAGCGGGTCGGATGTCAGCGGGCATGTCACCGCTGACATCCGCGGCTCCATAGAGGAGCACGGAGCGCCTGTACAGGTCTGCAAAAAAAACTGACAGGCGGACCTGTACGGACGTTCAATGTGAAAGAGCTCTTAATGAGCACAGACCCAGAGATCAATTAAGTCTCTCAGTAAGAGGTGATCACAATCTTAGCCTGGAGGCAATCAGACACCTGTAGGGCTTTACACCAAATACAGGCTAGTTTATGTAGCTTTAGCATTCGAGGTTTGCACCAGGAACTCTTCAATTAAGGGTTGCAGGATAGCATTTTATGCTTCTCATACAGCTCACAGGTGGTTTGTAGCCCAAGCCACAAGAGGTCTTGATTAACTCTTACACACTGATAGATATAGCAGCAGAGCAAGGAGGAAATAATAGGTTGGAAATTGTGGAGATGTTGCACATAATAAGCAACCCCCTCAAGGATAATATGTTCACAAGGGTGCCCCTTATTGTGCCACCCCACCCTATGGGTAAAAATTTAGGATGCAGGCTTAAAAAAGCTAAAAACCTCTAAATGCACCATCGTGAGCTACCTGCCAGATTCATAGCAGCTGGCCCTGATCCTTTAGGGATTGATGGAGTGGGAACACCCTGGATTGAGCCTTGCTCAGCCCCCTATATACCTATATGCTGAGGTTATTCTAGGGGCTTCTGTAATCTCAGTGGCCTATATTGCCTGCAGGAGTCCATCCAGATCCTCGAGGGTAAAGAGGCGTCTCCTTAACCTTGAATCCTCCTGAATCTGGATTAACAGGTCTAGATCCAACTCCCCTCTGAGCTGTGTTCTGACCTGGCCTGGCTTTCCATATCCTCCCTGTCCTCCTTTTCTTCCTCTACTTGGGCTAGAGGGAGTGATTGTGAGGGTGGGAAAAGGGCACTAGGTCCCACTCCGAAAAGGCTTTCCTGGGAGGATGTGCCTTCTCTAGGGGTAAGCTCCTCTAGGTCAGGACCTTGGGTTACTGACTGCCCGGCGGCTTCACAGAAAGCTTTGACTGTTTCCAGCATTTCCGTCTGCATAGATGAGACATTTTCTCATCATTGCAGAAGCCTCCTTCCCTGCTAAATTATTAATGCATTTATAGCAGGGATAAGCAATTAGCGGACCTCCAGCTGTTGCCAAACTACAAGTCCCATCATGCCTCTGCCTCTGGGTGTCATGCTTGATGCTGTCAGAGTCTTGCTATGCCTCATGGGACTTGTAGTTTGGCAACATCTGGAGGTCCGCTAATTGCTTATCCCTGATTTATAGCAAAAGGGCTTTGAGTGGGAGTTTATTCTTACAGTACCCACATTTTTTTTTGTTGAGGAGCTGTGCCCTGTAGCGGCAGGAGGCTGTTTATCTGGGGCCTCCTGGGCTCTGCTGGGGACTCTGTAAGACAAGAGATCCAATACATGTACATGACGTTATTCTGTCTTAACTGCGGGTTTGTACTGGGGAGGAGGAAAGGGTAAGGTGAATGGTGAATCCCAGTCCTGTTCTGGCTGGCTCAGGGATTCTCAGACCCCTGGAAGCCAGACCTCTCACCCCCTTCCCCTTCTCCCTTGCCAAGGGGGGGATTTGTACTCACAGGGCCCCGACCTGGATCTGCCCGCAGTTGTAGCCGCCTTCCCTGTCTCTTGTTCCATAAGGAGGTTGGCTGGGTCCTGGGCTGCTGGTACAGCAAGCCGACCACTCTCCACTGCCTTTCTGTTTCACGCCACTCTCCACGCTGTCTCCCAGCGTTTCTGGCACTTCCAGGTTGTGCTGTACCGCCACCCGCTTCCTGTGATGCGGTCGTTTCCAGAACAAGGCTTGAAGTGCAGTGCTTCCTGCAATAGGGAACCCGGAAGTGAAGAGAGTGGCAGAAGGCAGTGGTTTTATGCAATACAGCGATGGCACACACTTCCTGTGGCCAGAGCGCTGGTGCACACTTTGAGACCTGTGAGAAGGAGCGAGCCTACAGGTTAGTTTAGCCATCCCTAGAACCTGTCTCAACAGGGGTACCACCATCAGACCCTCCCCGGTCATTTGGTCTTTAAACAAAACAAAAATGTTGTGTTCGGGAGAGACACAATCAATACTGGGGATCAAGGGGAAGGGTGGGGACAAGCTGTGAATTGATTGTGTTTCCTGAGGGGAGAAACCCTCATCTCTCAGGTGTGCCGTCATGGAAGGTGATAGGAGAAAAATAAAATACCCAGTAGTGATTAAATACCACCCAAAGAAGGCTCTATTTGTGTGAAAGAAAAGACAAAAATGTCATATGGCTACAATGTTGCGTGAATAATTGTCATTTGGAATGTGAGAGCATTGAAAACTGAAAATTGGCCTGGTTAGGAAGGGGGTATAAATTCCAAGTGGGCAAGTGGTTAAGAATCATTGAAAAATAATTTGTATGTTTATGTTAAAAGGAGAAGTACAGCTAAAACTCGCTTTGGCTGTACTTCTCCCGTGGATCACAGAAATGCAGTTTGTTCTGCACTCCTGTGACCCATTTTCAGCAGACAGCGGGCTGAAGTCTGCTGATGTCACAGAGCTGGTCCAAGCTCGTGACCATATGGTCAGCAACTGCCCACAGGCCTAGACCAGCACTCGGCTCAGCCTCTCAGCAGGCCGCTGAGAGCATAAGTCTGCCACTTCCGCCCCCTCCACAGCCCAGTGCTCCAGTGAGCGCAGGGGAGCAGAGCAGAGAGCTCTCTGCTCACGGAGCTGTGTGAACCAATCAATCGGCGGTGTTTGATCGCTCGGTTTTCAGTGTCAAAGCTGGCGGGGGAAAGATGCAGAATCGGAGAAATGCTGCATCTAGCTAGGCAAGTACGATTCTACAAAAAACTATTTCTGTACTTCTCTTTTAATAAAAAATTTTTTTTTGATTTTATATATAAAAAATCTAGGTAGCATTCTACATACCTGTAAGCCTGGAGTAATAATATCTTGTAAACATTGATGCATACAGTTCGAAGGCTATTTATCTACAGTTTAATACAAACATTAGTTAAGTGAGATTCCAAAATACCAGAAATATTTTTTTAAATCAATATAAACAAATAAAGTGAGACTTACTTCAAGGTCAAGGAAGAGACCATGAGATTTAAGTTGAAGAACTTTTATCAGTTTACTTTTCAAAGCACTGCCTGCTGCCTTGTAATGGCAAAATGTCAGACTGGATCGTATTGAAGTGCAAGAATATCTGCAGGGCCAATAAAAATATGTTAATGGCCATTATGTAGATAATCTAAATAAAAATACGGATCTAACTTCATGTAACAAAGAAACAATCCAATGCACAATAAGCCTTGAAGTACCAGTTATTGGCTTAAAGCCGAGTTCCACCCAAAGTGGCACATTTCCAACCACATTTGGCACATTTCAGGGGGGAGATGTAACGGTACCTATTTTTGACAGGTACCCTTCCCCACTTCCGGGAAACTACACCACAGCGCTATCCCTTGGAAGCTTGGCCCCTCTCCTCCTTCCTCAGCCGCCGGGCCAGTTGGAAAGTGCAGCGCGCTTCACACGTGCGCAGTAGGGAACCGGATGTGAAGCAAAAAGGCTTCACTGCCAGTTTCCCTTAAAGTGGATGTAAAACCACTCATTCTTTCTAAACTACTGTCATAGTGCTGATCTATAAGGATATACATGCCTCCTGCATGTATCCTTACCTGTCAAATATCTCCCCTCTGTCTGTTATAAGAACTGAAAAACTGCAGATTCTGTGGGTGGATCTGTTGTCTGGAGCTCGGTGGGTGGAGTCGGGATGTCAGACTCCCCGCCCACCTCTACACTTCCCTTGTCAACATGCATTTTGTCCTGTGTATTTCTTACACTAAATTCTGCTATGATCACTAACATCCAGTCGAAATCCAGAAAAGTAACCACATGACTTCAGAAAAGGAGTGGGGGTGGGAATTTAAAAATATTCCAGGCTAGTGCATGAGATATGTAAATAACCTGTCATTCAGAGCAAGGGGGAGGAACGGACAAAAGTTTTCTCCGGTTTGTCCGTTTATCTCACCAAGAAAAGAAAAGAGGATTGCTCAGAGCCAGATTATGTCTTTGTGACAAGACTGGGCACAGATGATAGGATATCTTTTACTCTATGTTGTGACAGCAAAAAAAAATAAAAAAATTTGGGTTTACATCCACTTTAACATGAATGGCGGCGGCGGCAGCACCAGAGAGCCAATCTAAAAATTGGCCTGGATTCCCGGTGAGCTTTAATACAGCTACATCTGGATGGTGCGAGTTGCTGAACAGCCCTCTCACAACAGATGGCGAATCTACACTGAGTGCGTGTCTGCTGTTGTAACAGCAGCCAACTTTTCCAGTCAGCGTTCATTTCACAGGGATGCAGTGGATAATTCCAGAGCACTGTACTGGATCACCTCTTCACTTTTCAAGCCACCACCAATTTTTTGTGCACATCTTTGTGTTTTTACCAATAAGTTTATATTGCTGATTCTATCATGGGACTGTGAATTTAATCGAATTTAATTGAATCTATAGCGGAACCTCGGATTGCGAAAAACGCGGTTAATGATCATTTTGCAATACGAGCATTTTTTAAAAAAAATCCTGACTAGGTTTGCGATTGTTGTCTCGCAAAACAAGCAGGATTCAAGCATCTGCGGTGTGCAGTCCTGCATTTGGCCAGAGGCGCAAGGGGCGCCGGCGACACTCGGAGCCATTCGGAAATACTCTGTTCCTGAGGGTTCCCAAGCGATCTCCGACTCCCGTGCGCGTGCCCGGCGTGATTGCTCGGTACAGAGCGGGGAGCTGTGTGTGTAAACACACAGCTCCCGGTCCTGTCAGGGGGGGAAATGCTAATCCTCTGTTCATACAATGTATGAACAGAAGATCAGTCATTTCCCCTAGTGAGGCCATCCGCCCCTACAGTTAGAACACACCCAGGGAACATACTTAACCCCTTCCCCGCCCCCTATTGTTAACCCCTTCACTGCTAGTGGCATTTTTATAGTAATCTAATGCATTTTTAAAGCACTGATCGCTATAAAAATGCCAATGGTCCCAAAAATGTGTCAAAAGTGTCTGAAGTGTCCGCCATAATGTCGCAGTACCGAAAAAAAACGCTGATCGCCGCCATTACTAGTAAAAACAAATATTAATAAAAATGCCATAAAAATACCCCCTATTTTCTAAACGCTATAACTTTTGCGCAAACCAATCAATAAACGCTTATTGCGATTTTTTTTTTTACGAAAAATATGTAGAAGAATACGTATCGGCCTAAACTGAGGAAAACATTTTTTATATATTTTTGGGGGATATTTATTATAGCAAAAAGTAAAAAATATTCATTTTGTTCAAAATTGTCGCTCTATTTTTGTTTATAGCGCAAAAACTAAAAACCGCAGAGGTGATCAAATACCACCAAAAGAAAAAATGTGGGGAAAAAAGGACGTCAATTTTGTTTGGGAGCCACGTCGCACGACGCACGCAATTGTCAGTTAAAGCGATGCAGTGCCGAATCACAAAAAGTGCTCTGGTCTTTGGGCAGCAATATGGTCTGGGGGTTAAAGAAATTAAATGAATGATACATGTTGAATTGATGCATGCCTACCTGGGAGCTTCTCTCTTCTCCGTGCTATTGACAAAGAGCCAGGGGGGAGGTTACATATCCTAACTTCCTCCCTAAGATACCACGGAGGAGGGTATGCAGAGCATTAGGCTGCTAAGACCTGCCAGCCAGTGTCACACTAACTAGCTGCCGGTCTATCCGAACATCCTCACCGGCTGGTGTTATTATGCCGGCAAGCAGCAGTGTGGCTGCTTTATCGGGGCACCAGACTGATTTGCCTCCTGGACCCTGTCCCCCAGCCCACCCCACCCCATAAGACTGGCGCTACACACAGTAAAAGTGTAGCACAAGCCGGTGGAGACTTTTTGTGTGGGAGCTGGGAGATCGCTTTTTTCATTTAGAAGGGCTTTTTTCTGCCCTCCTGCAAAGTGCCACCCTTAGCCTGGGCCTTGTCGGCCGAAGCCAATATACAGTGATGCATAGAAGTCCATGGGGTTCTACTGTACCGGTGCAACCAGATGATCTCAATCAGAGCAGCAGAAGATTCCTGTGGGCCAAGTCAGGTATAAATATATATTTATATGTATATAAATCTGAGCCAGAGAAGGGGGAGATAGTTTGGGTCAAGGGGTGAGGGGAGAGACACACAAATTTAAAAAGTCAGCTGCGCTTTGTATGAAAGCACAGTTATCTTTTAAAGCGAAGTTCTACCCAAAAGTGAAGCTTGCGCTTTAAGGTCTCCTCCCAGCCCCTGTTTGTGAAACTGAGCTTTTGTGGAGGACAGGGGGAGCAGGTACCCGATTTTAAAAAGTACTTGCTCCCATTTCCTTTCTGGTCACCTTAGGAGATCGGAAGCAGAAGCTCTCCCTCCCGAAGTCTTCTGGGACTTATGACAGGTCCTAGAAGACATCAAGACCAGTCACAGAGCCCAAGCACAGTGGGCACCCATCTATGAAGCCATAAGCTGCCACAGCCGGGTGCCCATAGTAGAAATGACGGCGCCAAGGAGAGAGGACACAGGGTGAACACAGCACGGGTGAGTGCACCGCTGGATCATGGGACAGGCGAGTGGCTGTTAATTAAAAGTCAGCAGCTACACTTTTTGTAGCTGCTGACTTTTAATAAACAAATGACTGGAACTCTGCTTTAATATGCGAGATGATGCAAATGAAGAGGCCTTGTAATAAAGCACATGGTCTTCTTTATTCTTGCTGGTTACATAATACCATAAGCAAATACAAGCACTGTACATTTATACTATTTTACTTTTAACTGAAAATGATAAAGCATAAAAACAACCTTCAGTAAATGAAAAAAAAAAAAAATAGTACATTATGACGAGCCTGTTTTACCGAGAATAATCACAGAAAACTTCCAAAGTCTGTGTATCGAGCAGTAGGCCACACCATGAGAATAATGTTTGAGCTGGTAAGTGCTGTACTCCTGAGCACCTTGGAATATCATCAATAGGAAAATTCACCATGGTCTTATACTGGCTTATAGAGCACCCATATTCAGGAATTCCTTCTGCTAGGATTCTAAAATAACCGAAACATGATTAAAACATACTGTACAAATGAGTATAGTAAAGATTATATATAAAAAAAAAAACTATGCTGATAGTAAATATGAAATGGAGAACATTAAAGACCTAAATATAAAATGATTTATAGTCAATGAAAAAGAGAAAAAGCAATTCTACAGCTTGGAGGTGACTTAGGAATTTGTGAAGTACATAAAAAGAAAATAAATAAGTAATAAACCATATTGTTTCATAATTTTATCTAGATAATTTGATAATTAACGTATATTGAAATGAAATCGTGATATGATATGAAGCCTGCCTAAGGTAAATCTACAAAAGCTTAAAATGCCTATAACTACCGGTATATCACATTTGAAGCACACAATTTGTCAGCTGGATAGTAATAGAGTCACTTTCAACAAGACTTGATTGTAAAACAATATATATATATATATATTTTTTTTTTTTTTCAACCCTAAAAAAGTGTAGTAAATATAAATATAAGCAGGTCTATAAAAGGGTGAAATGTCAGTTTTCACAGAAAATCAACAAATAATATCTATAAATATCACCCTGTGACATACATCTGTGACAGTGTATATATGTGCACAAAACATAGGAAGGGCGGATACATTTGTTACCATTTATAAGACTTGACTGTAATGTTAAAAGGACATTTTCTACTGTAAACTAATAAGTTGGTGCTACAATACACATTCCTGTATTTAAAATGTTTTCTTATATACAGTATTATTTATTTAAGGTTTAAATAGACTTGTTTGATCCTATTCCTATATGGGTATGTGGAGCTAATCCCACCAACCTGTAAACAGGTTGGCATATGTGGGAACAAATTTCATGCAGACACCAAATCTCTGGAGATAGAATTCACAATCATACTGGAAGTAGTTGCGTGTCAGCAAAAAATTGAATGACTCCCAAATAAACCATTTCAAATCCTTGGCGTATTCCGTATAATGGTCCAGGTGATACTTAGCACGGAAATAAACTGTATCCAAGCAACACAAACAGAAAAACGCTGTTTAATTAATGTTGACTATCTAAAGCAAACACACCCATCCATCTATGTCGCCATGCTTTTTTTTGTTTTCAAAATCAATGTGAAAAATACCCCCCTAGCGTTTATTGCTACAGCCATCTTGAGAAAGGGCAGATGATTCAGGTAGCATTTACTTCCTGAAATCATCTTCACCTTGCTAAAGCATGCGGGCAGGAGGGTGTGCTTAGCAGAGAAAGCCCCTTCTTCCCTCCAGATGGAAAAAAATAAAAATAACCATGCAGACTCCTGGGATGTATGACATATTTACATCTATTTATGAATGCTAGCAGCTTAAAGTTGAAGAGGTTGTAAACAAAAAAGGAAAAAAAAAACTGTAAGACGGCTGACATCTTCCCCCGTGTTTCTTCTGGGTTTGTGGGCTCCAGGACTGCGATTGGCCAGAGCCACGATGACGTCACTCACGCGGGAGCCGCCGGTCAAAACACAGGGCCCTAAAGAAAGGGCATCAGCAAAACGGGGAGGATGACGTGGTGCACGTGAAGCACGCACGTCTGAGGGAGGGCTTCCCCATGCTACGGACCGGAGCCGAGAGGAGGAGACGGAAGGAGGAAGATCCGACGCAGCAGTGAGCGACAGCTACGATGCAGAGCGGGAGTCTGCGGAGCTGTTGGAGGCTGAGTGCGCCGGACACCTGACACGCTGCTCCACGCTGCTCTCCAGGTCCCCAGCCGCCCCCTAACCACTGCCCCCCCGAGGAGAAGGTAGGCACGGTACAGTGCAGAGGGAGGCAGGGACGCCTCCATTGGCTGGTTAACATAGCAGCCGCCCTCCACCCCCTCTGCCTGCCGTGATTCTGCTATTTTAAATCTCCAAGCTGTGTGTTGAACATGGGATCGAGCCCTGACAGCAGAAGGATGTGGTAAGAGTGTCAAGCATACCACTGCACTGTAAGGCTCACTCCATATGTAATAGATGCAACTTAGCTAGTGAAACTAGCCATGGTCTCAGTTTGAATAACCTGTGCAATATTGTTTTAAACACCTTGGGTCACCCAGCTGCCCAGTCTCCAATAAGATACAACCCGCAACCATTATACAGTTTTTCCTAAATGTATTAAATGAATTAAACATCCACGGACGGTGAATCCTTACCCCATAAATACCCCATAAATATTGAGGACACTGGTAAGGGGGCGTGGATGAAAAGGCTCCAGCTACCTAGAGACATTATACCTCCCTCGGCGTCAAACATTGTTAAACCACAGTGGGCTGGACTTGAAGCATTGGCGGAAATATTGGAGTCATTTATCTATTGATTTATTTATTTTTTCCTGTTTTTTTTGTCTCTCCTCCTCATCCCCACCATCTGACCACTGTATGAGCACTGCTTGGCCTGCTATATTGGTTCAGCAGGGGGTAAAACATCCTTAAAAACAGTGCGTGGGGGATCTCCCCCCCCCTGTCCACAGTTTAAGCGATAGGGGACGACCCCTTGACCCCCTAGAACACCAGCGTAAAATCTCCAGAAGGTGAAGCTAAGGCAGCTTTGTATTACCCTCCCTTCTTAAATAAATAAAAACCACCGCCTAAAAAAAAAAAAAAAAAAAAAAAAAAAAAAAAAAAAAGAGGGAGGGGAGGTGACCATCTGCTGTTCAAACTGGGGAAACGTATTAGAGGGATAAAGAAATATAACATGAATAAATCTACAAGGGGTGCCGCCCCGAAAATCCCCAAAGATAACCCCCCCACCAGTACGATCAGACACTATATGACCTCTGAGGGGAGCTCCAAGAGCCCAGGCCTGCCAAAAAGAGCAGAAAAAACTGGGACAACTAAAAAGGGAGCAGGGGGGGCAGCTACCCCAATTACGGACTCTTCAATAGAAAGTGAACATGAGGTTAGTCAAATTGACGACCCCAGACTGGACACTCATATCCCCACAAAGGGGGAACTGGATGGGATGTTAAGGAGAGTGGAAACCGTGATAAGAGAAGAAATTAGCGCATTAAGAAAGGATTTATTTCATATGTTGGAACGGATGGAGGAAGTGGAAAAAAAAATGGAAAAACAGGACCTAGAATTAAACGAACTAAAAATCCAACATCAGACGATGAAACAAAACCAGAGGTGGTTACAATACCGATTAGAGGACCAAGAGAACCGTAACAGAAGAAAAAATTTAAGAATACGATCTATCAAGGAGGAGAAAGGGGAAGATTTGAGAAAAATTCTCAACGATCTATTTCTCCCCCTCTTAGATAATGGCACGGAGGGCCCCCTCAAAATTGAACGTGTACACCGGGTAGGAAAGATGAGAGAGGGAGGAGGCAAATGGCCTAGGGACATTATCGTGAGCTTTAGATATTTCGAAGACAAAGATGAGATCTGGACAAAACTCAGGAGAAAGGCCCCCCTACGCTATGACGGGACTGATATTCAGATTTTCACGGACTTGGCCTGGGAGACTCTGGCCAGGAGAAGGTCTCTCAAACCCCTTCTGGAACAGATGCGCCAGCTTAATATTAAGTATCAATGGGGTTTCCCGGCATGTCTGATTGGCCGCAAAGAGGGGATCTCGGCAAAGTTGACATTCCCCGAGGACTTGGTAGGGTTCTCCCGCAAACTGGACATGCCGGTTTTGGAGATCCCAGGTTGGGATGAATAGTTCATTTCGATACAGATAGCCTCCTCAAGCGGTTAAACGAAGGTTAAGCTAGGATGATCAAGGGGAACAGGGGGGTAAGGGGGAGGGAGGGGGGGGATTGAGAAGGGGAGCAAGAAGGCCAGGTCCGTACCCTACCCATGTAAGATCAACCCCCAGAAGAATATCTCGGGGGGGAAAATGGGTGGGCGGGACGTGTGGAGGCCTACCTCATCCATGAGAACCGACGGGTAGGGGAGACCGAGGATCCCTACGGTTCAGAGGCGATGGATAGGCCTAGGTGGGGGGGGGGGACGTGGGTGTTCGGGGGGGGGGGGGACGTGGGAGGGGGGGGAGGGATGGAGGAGGGAGGGGGATGGGGAAGGGAAAAGGGAACTTGGCTCCCATGGAATCTCATGGACAGTTCATTAAGAAATGATCCAGCCATAGAATAATGACTGAAGTAAAATTTCTATCATACAATGTTAAGGGTTTGAATTCAGCCGTTAAAAGACTCAAGGTCCTCGCAGAGATCGAACAACTTAAAGCGGATGTCGTGTTTATTCAGGAATCTCACTTAACCATAGAGGCGAATATTAAGCTTTTTTCACCCGCATACCCCACTTGGTTTTACGGGGATTCTATCTCGAAACGCGCTAGGGGCGTGGCAATTGGGTTCTCAAGGGGGTTTGGATTTACCCTAGAGGCAAGGAAGACAGACCCAGAAGGGAGATTTATATTCCTTAGGGTAAGGATTGACAACATGGTCTATACCTTAGCGAATATCTACGCCCCAAATGTTCATCAAACCCAATATTTAGGGAAAATCCTGGGAAAGTTAAAAGACTTCGCCGAGGGCTATACGATCCTGATGGGGGACTTTAATTTTGTCCTGGACCCGAAAGAGGATAGTACGTTCCGTGGGAGGGTGACAAAAAATGGGCTTCTACAAAGAATTAAACAAAAGATTCATGACCACCAATTAGTCGATGCCTGGCGGATTTTTCATCCCAAGGAACATGACTACACGTTTTACTCTCCCCCCCACGGAACGTACTCCAGAATCGACTACATCTTGGCAGACCACAGGCTTCTGGACTCTATAACGGAAACGGACATAGGAATAATGACGGTGTCAGATCACGCTCCAATCTCTATGAAAATTAAACTGTCCATACAAAAGAGACAGAGGCCTGTGTGGCGCCTGGATGAGAGCCTGATACGCGATGAAGGAGGGGCAAGCAGGGTGGAGGAGGAATTAAAACAATTCTTCCTCATCAACGATACAGAAGGGATAACCAGCGCAACCCTTTGGGAGACACACAAAGCCTACATCAGAGGAATTTTAATTGCGGAGGGCGTAAAAAAAAAAAAAAGAGTTGAAAAGTAAAGCAAACACCCTGACAAAAGAGATAGAGACCTTAGAACGCGAACATAAAGCGCAGGGATTAAAAGAAAAATACCTTAACTTAATAATAAAGAGAGTCGCCCTCAAGAAGACCATGGAACAGGAAGCGAGAAATAAACTTAACTGCATCTCTAAAGAGAGATATGTATGGGGAAATAAACCAAGCAAGCAATTAGCTAAAATGGCTCAAAAAAAGAAAGCTAGAAACTATATCGATAGAATAAAAAGGAAAGATGGGAATATGGTTTACGCAAATAGAGAAATAGCGGATTCTTTTAAAAATTATTACGAGGAACTTTATACTCTAAAAAATCCAGGGTGGCAGGCAGGGGAAAGGGAGGGGAAGATCCGAGAATTTCTAGACAGGGCAGGACTTCCTAGTTTAGAGGAGATGGAAAGCTTAAATATGGACCGCCCCATAACTGAAGATGAAATAAAAGAAGCTCTAAATTCCACCGCGGGGGGTAAAAGCCCGGGGCCAGATGGGTTTACCCCCCAGTACTATAAGAGATTCAGCAACATTTTGATCCCTAAGATGTGCAAATACTTCAACGGGCTAGGGTCTGAATTTGAAATCAGCAGGGAAGCTACGGCGGCCACGGTTGCAATAATTTTAAAGGAAGGGAAAGATAGCTCTCTCTGTTCGGCGTACAGACCTATCTCTCTGTTAAATACAGACATTAAGCTCTTTGCCAAGATTCTGGCGGGACGACTAAAAGGGGCTATGCACGTTTTGATTCACCCCGACCAGGTAGGATTTGTGCCCAACAGAGAGGGCAAAGACAACAGTCTCAGGGCTATCCTCCTGCTTCAGACCATAAGGCAGAATGGGCCCCCAGGTCTATTCCTGTCAGTCGATGCTGAAAAAGCTTTTGACAGGGTAGACTGGGGGCTCATGATGGAGACTATCAATACTATGGGAATAGGAAAAAGGATGTCTCGCTGGATTAAAACACTTTACCATCACCCTTCAGCAAAAATAAAAATCAATGGGATACTATCGGACCCCTTCGAGATGAAAAATGGGACAAGGCAGGGATGCCCCCTGTCCCCCCTTCTTTTCATTCTTTCTTTAGAGCCTCTGTTGTCTACCATTCGTAACGACCCCGACATTAATGGAGTCAGAGTAGAAGGGGAGGAACATAAATTATCGGCGTTTGCCGATGATATTTTGTTCTATCTAACCAATCCGGCCAAATCTATCCCGAAGCTCTCCAAAGTGCTGCAACAATATGGGGCCATCTCTAATTTTAAAATTAACGAAACTAAATCTGAAATTCTGAACATTAATTTAAACAAAAAGGAGGTGGGTCAGGTCAAGGCGACCTGTGTGTTCCCCTGGACCAAAGAATTAAAGTACCTAGGAGTCAAACTGGCCAATACAACCCAGAAGATGTATAAAATAAATTATATTCCCCTACTAAATGAGATCAAGAGCGAATTAAAAAGAACGGTAAATAAACCCATTTCATGGATCGGACGCATTAATATGCTAAAGATGGTTGTAGTCCCAAAAATTCTTTATAAATTTTTATTACTCCCAATAGCACTCCCTCAGCAATTTTTGAGAATTCTTAATTCCTTGTTACTAAACTATGTTTGGAAAAATAAGAAGCATAGAATATCCCTCTCTATCCTAAAACAGGGTAAGCCATTCGGCGGTCTGGCAGTTCCGGATATTAAAAGTTACTATAAGGCGGCGGTCTTAGCACGTGCGGTAGAATGGGCACGGGATAGGAAGGACAAAAGGTGGGTGCAAATTGAGAAAGCACTAACTAGTAAATATCTGAACAATATTATTTGGATTCCTGCACAACACAGAGTACTAGACCACAAAACACATGTTTTAACACGGGACACTTTAAGAATGTGGGACAAGACCCTGACACAATTAGAGGGTAAATTTAATTCCCCATTAATGAACCTCAAAGAAAATCCGTATTTTGCACCAGGGGAAAATAAAATTGGAGGAAATTGGATTAAGGTAGACACGGTATATTTAGGGGATATTATTAAAGAGGGAGAGATAATGACCTATGAAGATCTTAGATCCAAAACGGATTGTTGGAACTTGGATAGGTGGCATTACTCCCAATTGCATCACTTTGTTAGGCACCTCCCCCGTCCATTACGGACAGAGGCTGAGCTAACTCCACTTGAGAAGATTTGTAAATCTAAGAATACAAAGGGCACTATCACTAAATTATATGGATTATTGGTAAAGATATGCTCACGGAGCGAAGCACCCTTCATAGGTAAATGGGAAAGAGAATTAGGAACCACAAGAGGGACAAACAGTTATAAGAGGATTATGCATCTTACCCATTCATCCGCAATTGACGTACGAACCGCCGAAACAAACTATAAGTGTATCTCAGGGTGGTATATTACACCAGATAAAGCAAATAAATATAAAGCAGATCAGACCGCAGAGTGTTGGCGGGGCTGCTCTGAAAGAGGCACGATGGCCCACCTTTGGTGGTTATGCCCAAAAATACAAACTTATTGGGACATAATTTTGAGTCAAATTAAAGTTATTACGGGCAAAGACTTAAAGAAAGACCCCTGGGTCGTGCTCTTTCATTGCAGCCAAGAGGGGAAAAAAAAATATAAGCAGTCTTTGATCCCTCATCTCCTAAACGCCGCAAAGAAACTTATACCCAAAAAGTGGCAGGAGACGGAAAGTCCACACGTTTGGAACTGGATAGATGAAGTGGAGGAAACGTACAGGCTGGAAGAGTTAAAGGATAGGCATCTGGAGACGAGCGGCGGGCATGGGGAAAAATGGGAAAAATGGCGGGAGTATAAAAAAACATGGAGTTATGCAGAAAGAGTTAGGGTATGCTACTAACAAGCCATATGCTGGCAACATGGAAATTATAACATTTCCCAGGCTAGGGTCATTCCCTAGAGCGAGTCACATACTATTCACGATCAATGAACGTCGGAGATTGTTTTAGCTTGCGAAGGAAAAGTTAGGAGATTCCGGGGAGCCAAGAGGGGGGGTGGGGGGCCGTTTAACCAGTATAGAGCCATAATGGTAAGCCAATGTCACAATCCATCACCATCACTATTATAGGGTTGGCCTATATTTATTAAAAAAAAAAAAAAAAAAAAAAAAACACAAGAAGCATAGTAAATATACCACATATGATGCAAACCACAAAATGAGACGTAAGACGCATCAAACCATGAGCCGGTCTCAAGGATTTGGTAAAAGCTGAGGTGGTAAAAAAAAAAAAAAAAAGAAAGGGCACGGGCGGATGTTCCTTCAGAGCACATTCACCGATGACGTAATCGGCGCAGTATACAATAAATATCTAAAAGGTGCAAGATTCTTGTCTAATTGGCAACCCTGGTTAGATACTCGAAATTGGCCCCTCCTCAGCTTTTTAGGGATATGCTGCTCCAGATCAGGTACTCTTCATTTCAGGGTCTATTGTTAATTAAAGAATGTGAAACTGGGAGCAACAATATTGGGGTAACATCTACCCTCACCTCAAATAATTATGCACTGAGAAACACCTGCAAGGGTATCTGTATAGGTGAATATACTAGCCAAATGCCATGTTTTTATTTTGTACTGGTGTCCACTGGTCATTGGTATTGTTAGCTGTGCATGTGACCTATGGATAATATGCAAATGTTTCTGTCTTTGACATGTAATATGCCATGGAATACCTTTGGTTTGTGTAACCTGTCCTTGTATTAAATACCTCTGCTATATGTAACCTATCTGTTGTATGTGCACATAAACAAAAAGTTCAATAAAGATAATTGATTAAAAAAAAATAATCACAAAGATTTTCCAACATGCCAAAGAATCTTTAGCTGTGAATTGAATTTCCGACTTTCAATAGTAAATGCCAATGTTGATATTCTTTGCAAGTTTTGTGCTATGTTGGCACATACAATACTAGATAAGAGACACAGCTCTACTAGGTAATGCTTTCAAATACATGGAACTGATATGACTGCAGACAAAGCTTGTCATGATGTTTAGTGTCAGGAATTATCTGTGTAGAAATATACTGCATGCATTATGAAATTGGAAGTTCAAAAGCATGAGAAAATCAATGGACCAATAATGTACTAAAATAACATACCGTAAAAAGGTCTTAGCTTGTTCTAAATTGGTTGTAACCAGCAAGAAGTCATCAGAAAGTCGCATTAGAATTCTGGAATTAACAGGTAAAATCATATCAGGATACAGAAGCAGCATGTTACTGTTCTCTAATGCTGAAAGTGCAAAGTGCTAAGCCACTTCGATATTTGAGTAATAAGCTGGGTTGGTAAGAGGCTGTTAATTCACAAACAGCCCGAAAAATTAAAGTGATATTAAACACATATTTTTTTTAAGTAACAAAACATGTCATACCTACCTATCTGTGCTCCTGGGTCCTCTGAGTGACCCCTAACAAGCCGCTTACTATAGGGGCTCGTGTGCATGCTCACTCCCGAGCGTGTCCCTAAGACACACAGAACAGGGCTTGTCCCTGCCCTCGCTCCTACCTCACTGGCTGTGATTGACAGCAGCGGGAGCCAACAATTCCTGCTACTATCTCTCAGACAATGAGAGGGCAGAGACCCAGGAGAGCAGCTACTCTCCTGCACAATGCTGGATTGCAATCAGGCTTGAGTAAGTATTGGGGAGGGCTGCACAATAAAGGTATTTTACTTTCATGCATAAAGGTAAAAAACCCTTCAGCCTTTAGAACCACTTTAGGGAATACAATTTAAAAGTAAGCCACTGGATTACTAATATGCATGCTGTATCTTCTGATGTGGGAGTCAGTAATAGCCATCTAACAGTTCACATAACATTCCAACAGGTCTCCTTCCACAGCATTTCTGTGGGTTGCTCTACCTGCCACATATAAACCAATAGGCATGCCAGGGAGCAGTTAAGACATCATTCTACTCCTTCCTTCACCATCAGCACCACAACGGTAAGTGCTGAAGGTCCTTGTGTTATTCCCTCAGGTTATGACTATTTAAGTTGCAGCACCAATTTATCATAATATTTGCTTATTTAAACCAAAAATTCAATTGAGCTTTGACAATGAAACACTAAGAGCAACACATAAAGGGACAGGCATAAATAGAAATGTGTCCAACACATGTATTTTAGTTGCATGCGAATGCAAGGCTTTTGACATAATAATAGGATTTTTTAATACAGCTTACCTGTAAAATCTTTTTCTTGGAAATGCAACACGAGACACAAAGCCTTAATTACTTAATGGGTTATGTAGTCACCACAGGTGATTGGACACTGGCAAACCCAATTAAAATTTAGTTCCTCCCCTATATAACCCCTGCTAAATGGAGAGTACCTCAGTTTTGTAGCAAAGCAATAAGTGTTCCATGTTAACTCCGAAGAGGGGTGGGAGTTCTGTGTCCTGTGATGTATTTCCAAGAAAAAGATTTTACAGGTAAGCTGTATTGAATAATCCTATTTTCTTGATCATACATCACAGGACACAGAGCCTTAATTACTTAATGGGATGTCCCATAGCAATGCTAAAATTTGAGGGGAGGGAGACACAGATCAGAATAGCTTGCAGCACACTACCCCCGAAGGCGGCATCCTCGTAACCTCGCACATCTACCTGGTAGAATTTAGTAAACGTATGGACCGAAGGGGGCGTGGCCTGACGCGGCATGGAGTAGGACGTGTGCACCCTAGGCTCCGTCCATTACTCCTGTATTCTCTATAATCCTGGACTCTGAACACCTTCCATCCACCTCTGCCACCTGCCTGGGGTCCCCCGCCCCTCAGCCATCTGGCGGCCCTCCCGTGCGGTAGCCGCATCCAGGAAAGTCTGCGGCTTCGGCCTATTCACGGAGGCCCGCGGCCATCTTGGCACTCCTCCTCCTGGACCCAGCGCTAGGCTCTGTCCCTGTTACCGGACAAAAGACGGCCCTCACACCACACCTAGCCTCCTTTGACCCTCGGCAATCCGCTGATCCGACCCGAGCGGCGTTCCCCCTGCACGGCGGCCGCATCTAGGCAAGACCGTGGCTTCGGCCTACACACGGGAGCGGCCATCTTGGTACTCCTACTTTGCCTCACTGCCTTCTAACTGCACACCTGGCCTCCCCTGACCTCCAACCATCCAGTGGCCCAAACGGAGCGGAGATCTTCCCGCACGGAGGCTGCTCTCGGGCAAGACTGCGGCTTTGGCCTGTACTCGGAAGTCCGTGGCCATCTTGGTACCCCTGATCCTGCACTGAGCCCTGTCCCTGTTGCCGGCCTGGAGGCCTTCTCCCCGTCCTTCCTAGCCCACTGAGCCTGATAGTCTCACCCATCACACCCACTATCATGCCCCCCCCAAAAAGCCAAAAATCTATCGCGGAAAAGCTCGCACAGTACCGCCGTAATGAGGGGGAGGAGACTGAGGAAGATGGCAGCGCTGAGAAGACGGGAGGTGAGTGCGGGCAGGGAGACACGGATAAACTGCTGGAGGCGATTATTCTCTGTAGGACCTCCCTCACTGCCCAGATTGAAGAGGTCAAGGTAGACATTTCCTTGATTAGACAGGATTTTCAGAAACTTTGCGGCTGAGTCACGGAAACAGAAACTCGCATCAGTACGGTGGAGCACGTCCTGCCACCATTACAGGCTGGATCTGACCACATGCAGAGGCAGATTAATCAGTTGATCACCAAGCAAGATGATATGGAGAATCACCTCAGGAGGTGCAACATCCGATTCATCGGTCTCCCGGAGGGAGCGGAGGGGAAGGACCCGACGTCATTCCTTGAACAACTCCTGGTAACCACATATGGCCGGGAGGCCTTCTCTCCCATGCTGGCGGTAGAGAGGGCTCATAGGATGCCTGCTAAGCCTCCCCTCAGGGAGCTCCCCCTGTACCTTATTGCAAAATTTTTAAACTATACAGACCGGGATGCTGCGCTGAGGCTGGCGAAAGAGAAGGGCAACATCCCTGTAGGAAACATCAAAGTGGCAATATTCCCTAGCTCCTCGGCTGAGATAAAGAAACGCTGGCAGAGCTTCATGGAGGCCAAACGCAAGCTGCGCAGCCGTCACTTGAAGTATTCCATGCTTTTCCCTGCACGCCTGAGGGTGGAACATGATGGACGCGTATCGTTCTTTGAGGATCCTGAGGTCATCTCCTGGCTGGAGCGCAGGCCTGTGCATGGAGGAGCCGACTGACCGCTCATCAGGTGAGCAAGAAACTTTTGTTTCGTGTTTTTACTGCTACTTGACCTGCCTTAAACCATCCTTATTGCATTGCTATCCTGACCTACGTCACATGTTTAAGAGTGCGATTGGCCTGTAACTAGCGCACAGGGAAGGATCATTGTCAGGTTTAGGGATCAACATGAGAAACTACCTTTGCTTATCCGAGGGAATAGGGATAAGCTGCAGAAAGGCATTAAAAAGTTTACACATATGCGGAAGGAGAATGGGGAGGAATGACTTATAATATTGTGATGGTGGGACTCTGTGCTATGTGAAAGATTGCTGGTTTACGCTAGATTTTGGAGAGAAAGACACATTAATTGCACAGCTGTCTTGGGCTTTTTAGTTCTGACCTGACATGGCTCAGAGCCCCACCCAACAGACAGGAAGACGCCAATCTGTACCTGGTACCTGGGGGAGTGGAAAATACTACTGTTTACGGACACTTTTGCATGTAGCTATACCAGGCACACCAAAGCCTGGTATTGCTACATAGATTATGTCATCATGATAAGGGACGGCCCTATCGCACCCTTGTTGGAATTCTTGGACTACATCAATTCCAATAATACATTTAATCTCCCATTTACAATGATCTATAACAAGTACACCATTTCTTTTCTGGACCCGACCATCACCAGAACTGCTAATGGTTCTTTACAGAGTGAATTATTTAGAAAGCCCACGGCAGGCAATACTATTCTGGAAGCATCCAGTTCTCATCCAGAAGCCTTACTGACTTCCATCCCTTTTGGTCAATATATTAGGGCCAAGCACAACTGTTGTAGTTACATAGTTAGTCAGGTTGAAAAAAGACACAAGTCCATCCAGTTCAACCACAAAAAAATAAACAAAATAAAAAACATAGTACAATCCCATACACCAAACTCCATACCCACAGTTGATCCAGAGGAAGGCAAAAAACCCCAGCAGAGCATGATCCAATTTGCTACAGCAGGGGAAAAAATCCCTTCCTGATCCCCCTAGAGGCAATCGGATTTACCCTGGATCAACTTTACCTACAAATCTTAGTACTCAGTTATATTATGTACATTTAGGAAAGTATCCAGGCATTTCTAAAAGCAATCTACTGACCTGGCCAGAACCACCTCTGGAGGGAGTCTGTTCCACATTCTCTTACTGTGAAGAAACCTTTCTGTATTTGGAGATGAAATCTCTTTTCCTCTAGACGTAAAGAGTGCCCCCTTGTCCTCCGTGTTGACCGTAAAGTGAATAACTCAACACCAAGTTCACTATATGGACCCCTTATATATTTGTACATGTGGATCATATCCCCCCTTATTCTCCTATTCTGCAGAGTGAATACATTCAGTTCTTCTAATCTTTCCTCATAGCTGAGCTCCTCCATGCCACTTATCAGTTTGGTTACCCTTCTCTGCACTTTCTTCAGCTCCCCGATATCCTTTTTGAGAACTGGAGCCCAAAACTGAACTGCATATTCCAGATGAGGTCTTACTAATGATTTGAACAGGGGCACAATTATATCTCTCTCTCTGGAGTCCATACCTCTCTTAATACAAGAAAGGACTTTGCTCGCTTTGGAAACCGCAGGTTGTCATTGCATGCCATTATTGAGCTTAAGTGATGCCCTTTTTGACAAAGAAGCTGGCATACTCCACCAGAGATTACGGGCCAGAGGATACTTGAATTGTATCCTCAAAAAAGCATATAAGAGGGCCAAGAACAAGTGTAGAAGGGATCTCCTTTTTTCAAAAAAACCTATTGGTTTGTCATTACCAGATATTGCCAACAACACGACAAATCAGAAATATACTACAGAAATATTGGCACTTATTAAGCATGGACACCATCCTTGCACCATATGTATCTACACAGCCTCTTATTACATACCGACGAGCATCTTCTTTACGAGATAAACTCGTGATCAGCGAATTTCAAACCAATAGGCGTGACAGAAAAAGATTGACTGGCACCTTTAGATGTGGCAATTGCAACTATTGCCAATATATGGACACCACCAAAATGTTGGGTATAGTTTATCTGATGCAATGTGAATGTGGGTGTTATTATATTGGTAAAACAAAACTAGCTTTTTGGCAAGATAATTATTGCCACATTGTTAGTATCAATAAAAAGAACCCTGACCTTCCCATTGGTCCACATTGCCATATAGTACACCAGTACGTTTTCTGGCTTTGGACCATATTCCCTCCAGTCCCAGAGGTGGCGACTCTAACAAAGCACAAATGCCACCACACCGCCTGGCCTCAACTAGGCATTTAATTTTAAACCCTTCCTGGAAGGATTCCAGTCAGGGGCTTGGGAACTGGACCTCTAATCTACAATTCATGTCCCATGGGTGTATTTATCCATGCTCTTTTATTATGGAAAACATGGTTGTGTACAGAATCACACAGGGTATGTTTACTATTTATGCCATTCCTCCCTATTTCTTTCCTTCTTTTGCCTTCAGCGATTTTGGTTTGTTTCATTTATTGTACCTGACAAATATTCTGTTTGTTCCTAGATTCATTTAGAAATTGATTGGCGATGCGATTTCCTGTATGGTTCTCATGCCTGAGCTGATCACCTTTGACCACTGGGTGGTACCGTCTCTCCCTTCGGTTCTGACACACTTGATCGATACATACATACATACATACATACATACATTTTTTCACAGTTCTCTTTTTCACCACACGGGGCGGGGCTGGCTGCTGTGTATTACTGCTTGGTGCGTGCTAGACCTCCAATTCCACGCCTCACCAGCGGGGGACACAGTGTCTCATTGCCCAAAAGGAGTTTTGCCTTTGCCCCTTCCTATTTGCGTCGCAGCCTGGGGCACAGTGGGATGGGCTACACGCATGCTGATGGCAGGAGGGCGCAGGGCTGGCGCCGCACGCCATCCCATCAGGGAACTTTGAGGCAGATGGTTGCAGCCAACATGGTGTAATGCTCTGCGTCATTGACCACAGCTCAGCAGGGTTGCTTTCAAGCTCCTTCTCATCTGCTCTAATTAGCCATACAGGCTATTTAAACTTCCTGTCAGCACCAGCAATCACAGACTTGTGATTACTTCCTTGCATGGTAGGTTGATTTGATCACTTCATTGTAGCACTCAGCTTTTTTGAGCTTTACTACTACATATTTACTATCACCATTCCATTTTTTTTTGTCTTCCACAGACAGGAAGCCATTAGTCTAAGGTATTTTGTACTTTTTGGCCTACCCTATACTGATAGGAGTGGTCACTCCTATTATCCCATCCCTGCCAGGTCCCCCTCGTGGTTAATTGGTGATCGGCTCATGCAAGTGAGTATCAGTTTTCCACGCCTATTTTTTGTACTTGCACGGATGTTCTATTCCATGCAATAGGTTTATCAATGTTAAAATTGTACTATTATACTAATGTCTAAATATGTTAATTTTATAGATGTATGTATTAGGGGTGCGCATCTTCACTGGCCTCACGATTTGATTACGATTATCATGTCAACGATTAGTTTAGATTCTGCGATGCATCACGACTACAGCGCAATTGCGCATGGTTTTCAAAAAAAATAAAAAATAAAAGTACTTAATTTTTTTAATTCTATCTGTTCTTAGAAAAAAAAATACCTGCATGTAGCAAGATCTAAACACAGCAGACAACTAAAATAAGCTCCAGGCTCTCCCCCCAAAATACTAAAGGAGATGATCATGATCAGAGACTGCAGACATAATACAGGAGAGGATCAGAGACTGTAGACATGCTACAGGAGATGATCAGAGACTGCTGACATAGTACAGGAGATGATCAGAGACTGTAAACATGGTACAGGAGATGATCACACGTCAGCAGGGAATTCTCAGTGTTTGTATATGCCGCGCTCATGTGACTGCCCAGAACGGCCCGCCAATTCGGCACCCCTAATATATATATAAAATTTGTCCACATTAGAATGTGTTTTCTACCTGCTTAAACCACTGTGTAGCCAGACAGTACTGGGACCCCTGTTCTTTTGAACTCCAACCCTATTGCATGGTCTGCTTTGGCTATGGTTACCCCATTAACCACTAGCCACCCGGCGGCCGACTATATACGGCCGCAAGGTGGCTCTAATCTGCCGGAAGGCCGTCTATATACGGCCGTGCACCACGGGGGGCGCGTGCGTGCGCGCCTGCCGCGGCACACAGGTGCTGATGCGCCAGGCACCCGCAATCGGCAGTCACAGAGCCAGGGACGTGGATCTCTGTGTGTAAACACAGAGATCCACGTCCTGTTAGGGCAGGGGTCTGCAACCTTTAAGACATAAAGAGCCACTTGGACCCGTTTCCGAAGGAACAAAAAAAAACTGGGAGCCGCAAAACCATTGCGACATTTAAAACAAATATAACAATACTGTACAATATCAGATAAGATTCCACCTCCACATGCCCAGCAAATGCAATACTGTACAATATCGGATAAGATTCCACCTCCACATGCCCAGCAAATGCAATACTGTACAATATCTGATATTGTACAGTATTGCATTTGCTGGGCATGTGGAGGTGGAATCTTATCTGATATAATTGATATTGTACAGTATTGCATTTGCTGGGCATGTGGAGGTGGAATCTTATCTGATATTGTCAATATCAGATAAGATTCCACCTCCACATGCCCAGCAAATGCAATACTGTACAATATATCAGATAAGAGTGCATGCCCAGGCTGGCCCCAGACTAGGCCGCTCTCCCCCCCAGTCCCAGACACTTCAAATCCACACATGATGCCGGTCCTCACCTGCGCTGCCTGCTCTAGTGCTCTTACTGTCTGTGTCACTCGTCGTCTGTCTCTCTCTCTTCGCAGGGCCACGGTCTTTGATCCGGAGCGCAGCCTCTGCGGGGGGATATGTCGGGGGCTGAGCTGAAAGCTCTCGAGTCGTGACAGGCTGAGGCGGGCGGGAGACTCCGTGCGCGTGCATGCGCCAGCGCCACCCGAGCTGCAAGCACAGACAGGCCAGCTCTGTGGCCAGTCACATGACGCGCCGTGACCGAATCACAGGCCAGCTCAGGCCTGTGGCCCCCCCGCACGCCGTGCGGTAGATGTAATTGCGGTAACGCCGCTGAAAGTAATGGGAACGGCGTTACCGCGAGGGTAAGAGTAATCAGGTAGATTACTGGTTACCCTCAAAAGGTGCCCTGGAGCAGACACCTGTGTTAGGGAGAGGAGACAGATGGTGTGTCCCTTCTACATAGGGACAACCATCGGTCACGTCCCCCAGTCAGTATCCTCCCCCCACAGTAAGAATCACTCCCAGGGTACACATTTAACCCCTACCGCGCCCCCTAGTGTTAACCCCTTCCCTGCCAGTCACATTTATACAGTAACCAGTGCAATTTTATCGCACTGTTCGCTGTATAAATGTGTTCCCAAAAATGTGTCAAAAGTGTCCACCGTAATATCGCAGTCGTGACAAAAATCACAGATCGCCGCCATTACTAGTAAAAAATAAATAAAAAAATAATTTAAAAAAAAGTAATAATTCTATCCCCTATTTTGTAGGCGTTATAATGTGTGCGCAAACCAATTACTATATGCTTATTGCGATTTTTTTATTTTTACCAAAAATATGTAGAAGAATACGTATCGGACTAAACGTTTTTTTTTTTTAAATGGGATATTTATTATAGCAAAAAGTAAAAAATAGTGTTTTTTTCAAAATTGTCACTCTATTGTCACACTATTTTTGTTTATAGCGCAAAAAATAAAAACTGCACAGGTAAAAAACTACTACCAAAAGAAAGCTCTATTTGTGGGAAAAAAAGGACGTAAATTTTGTTTGGGAGCCACGTCGCACGACTGCGCAATTGTCATTCAAAGCGTGACAGTGCCGAAAGCTGAAATTTTGCCTGGGCAGAAAGGGGGTATATGTGCCCAGTAAGCAAGTGGTTAATAGTGGAGCTGGGAGACAGAATCGGGAGCAGAAAGTGTTACACAACAGTTAATGTATGAAATATTTAATATCATTATTTTTTTCATTCTTCTTCTATTTTGTCTGTAGTCAAATTAAAAAAATAGTTTCTCTCTGAGTTAAACTGCAGTAGAAGAAACTTTTCCTGGGTATGCGATTTCTACCACATGTTATTTTAAGGTAGCTGAAATGCGGCCTTGTTCTTGGCTTGTCCCGGAATACAGGACGAAGCCATCAGGTTCATAGTTAAAAACACTCGGCTCTGCCCCCTGATCTGTTTGATGTGGACTTTCTCTCTCTCTCCTCTCTGCTCTCACATCTCTCCTGGCTTCAGCCCCTCCCGCCTCTCTTCTGAGCTTGATAGCTACAGTCAGTGGGCGGGGCTGACGCCAGGAGGGACATGAGATGTAAGAGCAGAGAGGAGAGGGGCGGGCCGGGCAGTCACAAGAGTGCGGCATATACAAACACTAGGAAATTAGGTAACAGCTGCATGGAAGTGCTCTCCCGGGAGGGGCGGGGCTTGACATCGATTATTACGATCGCATGCATCGGGGACACCTGAATCGCGATGCACCTATTAAATTCGGCACCCCTAGTATGTATCCTTTAGATGACATTCAGCCTATGAAGAAGGACCTAGGGGTCTGAAACATGTCAGGCGTCATCTCCAACAGATACGTGCAATAGCACTTCATACCAGAGGGCACCTACATTTATGCTTGTATTTTTTTACTGCAATTGATTATACTTTTCTACTGTATAGATTATCAAATGTCTTCAGTAAACAATACCTTTTAAATACTCACCCGGTCTGTTCTAAAAATCCTGAGGGGTTATGCTGTGCCTATAAGCACTAGGTTTGTCTTTTCGTTCATCGGATTGGCCAGACCAGGCCACACACACACTGTCAATCTTTCATTTTCTAGTATATTTCACTACAGTATTCCAATGATCTCTCTGGTCAGTCAGAGCTAGTGCTCCCTAAGTAGCAAAGCAAAGCTAGCATATATAATAAAACCTGCCCATTACTTGCCCATAACCTTTTTTTTAAGGAAACTAAACCCACTGATTTAAAGTGATAAAGTCTTGTTTTTTTTGTAAGAAAACAAAAACAAAACAAAAAAACAATCATTTTATACTTACCTGCTCTGTGCAGTGGTTTTTCACAGAACCGCCAAGATCCTCTTTCTCTGGTCCCTCTTCGGCTCTCCTGGCCCCTCCCTCCTGTTGAAAGCCCCCACAGCAAGCAGCTTGCTTTGGGGTCACCCAGGCAAATCCGCAGCTCCCTTTGTCCATTCAGACACAAAGCCACGGCTCGGCCCCCTCTCTCTCCTGCTGTCTCAGCCAATGAGGAGGGAGAGTCCCGGGCAGCCGAGTCTCTCGTGCAACATCGCTTGATTGAGAGGGGGCTCAGGTAAAAAAAACTTCTGCCTTTAGAACCAAAAATTCAGTTAAAAAAGGTTCAATAAATTGTACATTCAAGGTATCCTCCTAGTGATAACTGCCACAGTTGCCAGTGTGCTTAAGTCAGCTCTCAACAAATCTTTCAGGCTTTCAAATGGCTGGTGTCATAGCTGGTAATTTTTGCATTCTTTGCCATTACAATCACAGTTCTAAATAAAGGCTGATGGAGTTGTCCTTGACAGATAGAAGAATAGGAGAGGTGAGCTACGCTTTAATATTAACTAGCATTTGACAACATTGTATGTACAGTGTGTTTATCAAATATATGTATACCCACAGCATTCCAGGAATCCCAGAGGAAGTAAAAAAGTGCAATAACTTAAAGGGGTTGTAAAGGTAAGAAGAAAAAAATTCCCTAAATAGCTTCCTTTACCTTAGTGCAGTCTTCCTTCACTTATCTCATCCTTCAATTTTGCTTTTAAATGTCCTTATTTCTTCTGAGAAATCCTCACTTCCTGTTCTTCTGTCTGTAACTACACGCAGTAATTGGAGGCTTTCTCCCTGGTGTGGAGAAAGCCTCTTGAGGGGGGAGAGGGCGAGCAGGAGTCTCAGGACACCCACTAACACACAGCTCATTTCTCCATCTGCAAAGTAGAGAGCGTCCTGACCCTCCTGCTCGCCCCCTTCCCCCTCAAGAGGCTTTCTCCACACCAGGGAGAAAGCCTTCCATTACTGCGTGTAGTTACAGACAGAAGAACAGGAAGTGAGGATTCCTCAGAAGAAATAAGGACATTTAAAACCAAAATTGAAGGAGGACTGCACTAAGGTAAAGGAAGCGATTTAGGGAAAACATGTTTTACCTTTACAACCCCTTTAATGATGCAGTTATTTTTTTTTAAATGATTATTTTCATAGTAAAATAAATTCTGCTTACCCATTTTCTTGTACCCCATTAAATACTTTGTTTTCCAGATCACCATAGCATAAGCTACAAAGTAATGCTGACAACATGAAGCCTTGAGGTATTCCACAGCGCTGTACAAAATATCTAAATCGAATAAAAAAAATATATATATTATTTTACAAAAAATTAAAAATATTTAAAGTGTATCCAATTCCAAGAACAAAAATGTAATTAAAGAGGTTGCAATAGAAATTTTTAAGCAATACGGGGATGTACTGTTACCGGAGCTATTACACACTCTGAACCACGCTTTTTCTAAAGGGTATCTCCCTCCCTCCATGATGGAGGCAACAATCATTATAATTTATAAAGAGGGAAAAGATCAACTTGACCCTTCTTCATATCGTCCAATTTCACTGCTTTGCACGGACGTAAAAATCCTTGCAAAGGTACTGGCAACACGATTAAAAGGGTGTATCGAGAGTCTAATTCATCCAGACCAGTCGGGATTTATTCCCAACAGGTCAACAGGCCTGAACATAAGAAGGGTTTTCTTAAATATGCAGGTTCCCACCGATAACGAGGGCCCCAGGGCATTGCTGGCCTTGGATGCTGCTAAGGCATTTGACAGCCTGGAGTGGACGTATTTATGGCGGGTACTGGAAGGCTTTGGGTTTGGCCCGTCCTTTATTAGGTGGGTCAAGCTCCTATACAATAAACCACGTGCAAAAGTTAAGATTAATGGCGAAGCATCAGACCTATTTGAATTGGAGAGGGGAACGAGACAAGGCTGTCCTCTGTCCCCACTCCTATTCGCATTGGCTATGGAGCCCCTAGCTATAAAAACTAGGTTTAAGGAAGACATTTTGGGATTCAAAAGGGGCCTAGATGAAGACAGGGTGTCGTTGTTCGCGGACGACATCCTGTTTTTCATAGGGGATGTTAACTCGTCGGGCCCAGTGGTCCAAATGGTTAGGGAGTTCGGTAAGTTCTCAGGATTAATTATTAACTGGGATAAGTCGGCTCTGTTTCCAATAGATACAGTACAATATCGGACGCCAGCCCATATGCCCCAGTTAAAAATCCAGACTACATTTAAATATTTGGGGATTTGGATTACCAGGGATGTCAATGAATATATTGGCACAAACATGGCCCCCTTATTATTGAAACTGAAGCAAAAAAAAAAAGACATCTGGAGCCGCCTCCCTCTCTCTGCAGCCGGGAGATGCAGTCTAATTAAAATGATCTGGCTCCCTCAGATATTATACGTCCTCCACAACTCTCCGATTTGGGTCAACCAAGTGTGGTTTAAAAGGGTGGAAACGCTATTTCGCGAATTAATGTGGAAAGGCGGATAGGCCAGAATCGGGTTGCAGACCATGCAACTCCCGGTTGGGGAGGGAGGGATGGCGGTCCCACACCCGAGAATTTATTTCCTGGCGTCTCAGCTACAGCATATCGCAGGGTGTGGAATCCCAGACCTGAGAAAAGATTGCTTAAGATTAATGCTAACAGGGGCTCCGCATAAAACACTAGCAGAAGCTTTGGAAGCAAATTCATTTGCTCATAAGTGCCCGACCATAAATTTAATTAATAAGGTATGGAGGACAACAAAGGCTCTATTGGGATACCTTGGAGTAACTGAGTTCGCTCCCCTTTGGAACAATAAAAATCTCCCTGAAGTCAAGGGGGTGGGAAAATGCAACATTTGGGAGAGACAGGGAATTACGCGCCTTGTCCATCTGTATGAGGGAAATATTATGAAGTCATTCTCAGACCTAAGACAAGAATTCAATATCCCAAATAAAACCTTTTTTAAATATCTCCAGATCAGGCATGCCACTCAGACTCAGTTTAAGACTCATTCGCTAGATAGGATGCAGACCCCGATCCTCAACAAAATAGCCCAAAGAGATTCCACGAAAGGGTTTATTTCAGAGCTATATAATAAATTGGGGGCCAGGGCCATAAACCAATCGGGTTCACTAAAGAGTAGAGAAAGATGGGAACAGGACTTGGGACCGATAACGCAAGAGCAGTGGAGTAGGATCCTAAATAGAGGGGTTCTAGTATCTATTTCTCCAGCACAGAGAATGTCCCATCTATTTTTACTACATCGGGTTTCAACTAGGCTGGAAACCGAGAGACGAATGCCCTAGATGTAAGGCTACAGGCGACCTCGTCCATATGTTCTGGAGGTGTCCCAAACTCTTCAGATACTGGACAGAGGTCATCAACAAACTTAATGGCATTTTTAAGACCTCTTTAGAGCCAGACGCTAGAACCTGCCTCCTGGGAGACATGGAAGACCATAGAGTTCCCCCGGGAACATTGGAGGGTGTGTTGAGAGGCCTATTTCATGCACGCAAACTAATTGTGCAACGCTGGCAGGCGAATGGCCCCCCATCTGTTAGAAACTGGATTGGAACCATAAATATACTGATTGAGAGCGAGAGAGTGGCCTTTATTAAACAAGGCAATCACAAAAGGTTAGAAAAAGTGTGGGGACCCTGGTTGAGATACACAGGCTTCCCTCCGTAGAGGTAAAAGATCGTCACCATTAGAAGCTTCCCCCTACCATAGAAGATAACAATTTTTCAACAACCAAAAATCAAAGCAAGTGATATCAAATTTTGGCTCCTCCCCAAAAGAGATTACGAGCTATAGTCGTGAAAGAGGCAACTTCACCCCTCCACCTCGGTTGGCCTTTATCTTTCCTTACAAGAAGGCATTAGAGATATATCGAGGGGGGGGAGATTAGGTAGGGGAGGGGGGTGGTGGGGGGAGGTGGTAGGAGGGGGGGGATAGGAGAGGGGGTGGGAAGAGGTAGAGTAATTTTAGTATGCATGCTATGATCACTGTTGGCGATGGCTTTGTACTTTACTGCATGCACTATGCACCTTATGCTATGGATGTGAGTAACTCTGTAAACACTGTACTTTGGGTAAAAAACAAAATAAAGAAGAATTAAGAAAAAGAAAAAAAAGAGGTTGCAAACCGCTGCACATTTATTTTTCTTTCCTGCAGGGCAAAGGCATAATGCGCTATAGTATGCATCACATACTAGCACGTTATGTGAAACTTACCTCAAAACTAAGCAATGTAATGCCATTGGTGGAGATGGTATCCATCTTCACCCGGTTTTTCTTCTGGGTTCACAGACTCCGGCTCTGTGACTGGCCGGAGGCACGAGGACGTCACTCCCGCATATGCGCGCGGGAGCCGCCTATCACGACACAGGGCTCTGAAGAAACAGCATGGGCAGCCGCTGTATCTATGGAGAATCAGTACTGATACTCTAGAATAGAAGTGTTTTAGAGCTACAGAACATTTCCATCTATCCTCATCTATAGAACATAGAAGGGAGAGATAGCTGGGAACAATAACTGACAACAATTGGCACAGTAAGCTCCAAAGATGTCTGGATGGATCAATGGTATTTTTTTACTTATATAAACAAAATTCTTTAAAATGGTACATTTAACAACTTCCCGCCCGCCAATGTATATAAACAGCCGGTTGGATACTCTGTTCCAGGAGGATACACTCGTACGTCTTTTTGCTCATGCACCATGTGATTGCTGAGACCAATTAGAGCGATCATATGTCAAACAACTCTCATGCATGCCATTCATTCATGATAGCATTGTTTATTATTGTAATCTCTGTAATTGGTTACCGTGATTACAGGGTACAGGGTCAATCACAGCAATCATAATGGTAAACAGTGACTCATGAATGAAAGCCATTTAAAACAATTGCTTTTACAGTGATCGCGACCTAACCCCCCCCCCCCCCCCCCCTCCAGGGTAGTACAGTTTCACGGTGGTTACATTGCACTACTCTGGTGACGGTATATAAAAAGTATATTAACCTCTTGGCGCCCGCTCTATAGACAAAAGACGTCTACAGCACCGCGCCCTTCCTGCCGGGTGGACGTCCATGGACGTCCTCCTGTTTACTTCCGTGATGCGCGCCACCGCGGGCGCGTATCAGGGAAAAGCTGTGCCCGCCGTGTCACGTGGGTGTCAATGCGAGTGCCTGGTGGCCGCGACGTCCGCTAGGTACCCGCGATCGGCAGTCACAGAGCCAGGGACGTGGATCTGTGTGTGTAAACACACAGATCCATGTCCTGTAAGGGAGAGGAGACCGATGGCGTGTCCCTTGTACATAGGGACACAGATCGGACTCCTCCCCCAGTCAGTCCCCCTCCCCCACAGTAAGAATCACTCCCAGGGAACATATTTCCCCTTCCTCACCCCTAGTAGTCAGTGCATATTCATAACACTGTTCGCTGTATAAATGTGAATGGTCCCAAAATAGTGTCAAAAGTGTCCGATGTGTCCCCCGCAATATCGCAGTCCTGACAAAAATCGC
Source organism: Rana temporaria (assembly GCF_905171775.1). Taxonomy (NCBI): domain Eukaryota; kingdom Metazoa; phylum Chordata; class Amphibia; order Anura; family Ranidae; genus Rana; species Rana temporaria. The sequence goes on from NC_053493.1 coordinate 171,105,330, forward strand.
AGATTGCCGCCATTACTAGTAAAAAAAAAAAAAAGTCATAATTCTCTCCCCTATTTTGTAGACGCTATAACTTTTGCGCAAACCAATCACTTTACGCTTATTGCGTTTTTTTTTTTTTTACTTACCAAAAATATGTAGAAGAATACGTATCGGCCTAAACTGTGGAATTTTTTTTGTATATAATTTTTTTTTTTATTGGGATATTATAGCAAAAAGTTAAAAATGGTGTTTTTTTAAAAAAAAATTACGGTCTTTTTTTGTTAATAGCGCAAAAAATAAAAACCACAGAGGTGATCAAATACCACCAAAAGAAAGCTCTATTTGTGGGTAAAAAAAAGTACGTCAATTTTGTTTGGAAGCCACGTCGCTGAAATTTTGCCTGGGCAGAAAGGGGGTATATTGTGCCCAGTAAGCAAGTGGTTAAAATTAATTAAAAAATGTTGTTACCAGTCAGTTCCCCTAATCACCACTACCTGTCCCTAAACACTGCCACTCCGGTTAGATTGTCCCTAATCACTGCCACAATAGTCATAGTGTCACCATAAGGACTTGTTCACACGTGCAACACTCTGTAAAGAGACATCAATTTTAGGATGGCTCTTCATTAGTATGCCGTCGGATCTAAGGTGCATATTTACGCTGGCCGCTAGGTGGCGTTTCCGTCGATTTCCGCGTTGAGTATGCAAATTAGCTAGATACGGCGATCCACTAACGTACGTCCGGCCGGCGCATTTTTTTAAGTCGTTTCCGTAAGGCTTTTTCGGCGTATAGTTACCCCTGCTATATGAGGCGTATCCTATGTTAAGTATGGCCGTCGTTCCTGCGTCGAATTTTGAAAATTTTACGTCGTTTGCAAATAGGGCTTTGCGTAGAATGACGTTCACGTCGTAAGCATTGGCTTGTTGTGGGTTAATTTCGAGCATGCGCACTGGGATACCCCCACGGACGGCGCATGCGCAGTTCAGATCAAACGTCATTTACGTCGGGTCAAGACGTATTAGCATAAAACACGCCCCCATCTCATCCATTTGAATTGCGCGCCCTTACGCCGACACAGATACACTACGTGGCCGTAACTTACGGCGCAAATTCTTTGAGAATATGGGAAATACGCTGTAAGTTACGGCGGCGTAGTGTATCCGAGATACACTACGTATGCCGTAAAGACGCGCCGCGCTTCATGGATCTGGCCCTGATGCCGCGTACACACACCATCACTTTCTGCGATGAAAAAAAACGACGTTTTGAAAAACGTCAATTTAATTGACCGTGTGTGGGCAAAAACGTCATTTTATATCTTCTGAAAAACGACCAAAAAAATTTGAAGCATGCTTCAATTTTATGTGTCGTTTTTGGCCGACGTCGCTTTCTAAACATTGACCGTGTGTACGTAAAAACGTCGTTTTAAGCACGCGCATGCTCAGAAGCAAGTTAGGAGACGGCAGCGCTCATTCAGGTAAAACGACTGTTCAGAATGGAATAAGCACATTCGTTAGGTCTTTTTCAGCTTATATACAAGAAAAGAAAGCGCTTCTTTAACCCCTGCTTTTAACTGCTACCCAAAAATGGACGTTTGTTGCGGCTGATCTTGTTACATAGTTATGACAAGCTTTTAAGTAGTTTCTTTCTTGTTTGATAATGTTTATGTTTGTGTTCTGTTATTTAGTTGTATCTTCCATCTTCAAAATTTGAAATATATATATTGGGCAACCTTTTTTTTTTTTTATTTTGTCACCAATTTTAGTGGAAATCTCTATTTTGTGTTGATTTGGGAGTGTGTGAAGTGGCTGCAACATGGCTAGAAAACGGTCGTCAAATCAGATCAGACTAAAAATTACGCCCTGAAGTACAGAATGGCCTCTGAAGAACGACCTGCTAAACAGCACCGTGCACACAAAAACGTAATGCCAAAACAAATACGTCCTTAGTACAAGCACTGTATCACAGATCCGACGACAAATACACAAACTGTACAACAGAAAACGAAATTTAAAGCACAAACACTGAAAATCACGAATCGTCTCTCACCAAACTTTTACTAACACGCAGCAACACGATATCAGCAAAAGAGGCCGTCTTCCGCATGGAAATGACCCTTTATAGTGACGTCGTGCGTGATTGACGGAACTGCGCTTTGCTAGAGCGTTGTGAAAAAGTGATGGTGTGTATGCTACGTCGTTGTTCAAATTGAAGTTTGAAAAATGTCGTTTTTTTCCATCACATAAACCGTCGCATTTTTTCATCGCAGAAAGTGATGGTGTGTACGCGGCATTAGAGTCTAACTCATGGGTGCTCAAGCGATTCCCTTAATTTTCAAGAATGTCCTCTCACTTTCTGTTTTGGCTTTGGGACAGGAAGTGAAAGTCAATCTCCCCAATGAGACAAGGCTGGCAAAAAAAACATCAGGAGTTATAACCCTCCCTTACAATATTCAAAATAAAAATAAAATAAAAAAGTTTTTCTATAGTTCTACTTTAAAGATACATAATAGTATACACGTCTGCAACAGGATGGTGGCATTAGTTTCAGAGGAACAAGTTTATAAAAATGAAAACTATAAAAATAGTTCAATATTGTTGTAAAAGCTGTGATATCAATGGAAAGCACAGTAAATTATGTAAATATATATGTACAAAACAATCCGTGCTTGTGTCAAAAGAATTTACAGTATATGCCTAAAAGCTGATACTTGACATTAGAATACAAGGAAAAAAAAAAAAAAAAACAGTGCAGCGCTTAAATATTGCACACTCAAAAGGTGAAAAACAAACAGAATAACTTAAATAATTCTATACAGCAGTGATTTCTGTGTCCAAGGGAAAAGTAGAAGTCTCAAATTTCCAAAGTCCAAATGGTTGAATAAAAACGGACAGTCCCACAAGCCGTGTTTTAGAAGGTCATGGAAAGCAGAATGTCACCAGAGAGTGCTGTTATTACGCTTACCAAAACACATGAGGCCACTAAGAAGTGGGCAAATCACGCTCTGAAATCAGGGGAATTCGATCCACTTTCTGGGCTGCGGAGAACTCCTATTCACCTCCTCCTCCAAATCACCAAATACAGAGAAGGCTTAAAGGGGGTTGTAAAGGTACATGTTTTTTCACCTTAATGCATTCAGGTGAAAAAACATCCGAGGATTAGCAGCCCCCGACCCCTCGAAAGTCCCGCGCCGTAAACGCACTGGCTTCTTGGTTCATTCATTGGTTGATTGATAGCAGCGCAGCCATTGGCTCTTGCTGCTGTCATTCAAATCAATGACGCGGGGGGCAGGGCCAAGTGATACAGTCGGCGGCTATAGCCGCCGGCTGCATCACGGGAGCGCGCCCACAAGCGAACCCCCTTGGGAGAGAGCTTCCCATGAAGGGGGTTAGCTGATGCGGGGAGGAGCCGAGACAGCCACAGAGGGACCCCAGAAGACCAGTATTGGGGCCACTCTGTGCAAAACGAGCTGCACAGTGGAGGTAAGTATGACATGTTTGTTATTTTAAAAATAAATAAAAAACAGGAACCTTTAAGTGTCCCTTTAATTCTCCTGATTATGAGCAGGATTTGACCACTTCTTAATCTTCTGGTAATCGGAATAAGAGCACTCTGGTGACAGTCTGCTTACCTTGACAATTCACCTTCTAAAACACGGCTTGTGGGACTGTCAGTTTATATTCAGCTATTTGGACTTCGGAGATTAGGGACTTCTACTTTTCACTTGGACACAGGAATCACTTCTGTATTGAATTATTTTGTTTGTTTTTCACCTATTGAGTGTGGGATATTTATACGCTACACTGTTTTTTATCCAAATTATGTAAATACTTTGTACACAAATAAAAATGAAAACTTACTGTTCGTGTATTCTCAAGATATGGTTACATATCATTTCCTGTAAAAATGCTAGTAATTTGCTTGAGCTCTCATTCAGAAAAAGGTTCTGAAACATAAAAAAAAAAATGACATTTCAAAAGTTTAGGCGTATGTTGAGGCAAAAAATAAATAAAAAATAGCAGTTGAAGTAGCGCTCCCAGAAAGTGTCTGGTTCTTTTACAGAAGCTGAATGATTCTGCCTGGTTGCCCATATGCCAGGACTAACAGCAGAGAGCTGTACATCTGGCTGCAGCTAACATGCAGAGGCATCAGCACAACAGACACATCATTCTGACCAACATTTTTGACCCATGTGCTTATTTTTCAGTTTTCAATTAATTGAGATACCAGCTCCTAATTAAAGTTATTTGTTCTGTGCAATGGTACTGTACAGAGCAGTCCCAAACTCCCTCTTCTCAGGTCCCCTGCCAGTGCTCCCGATTCCTCCTTTTCTCAGTGGGCCCCCATAGGAAGCTTTTTTTTTATGGGGGCCCCATCTAAGGCTTGCCAGAACTGGACTGTGTACATCTCTTGACACAAACAGCGTGGCACGGCTCTGCCCCACAAATCCCTCACATCACAGGATTTGACTGAATGTCATCTGTGAAAGGGAGCAAGAAAGGAGAGTGGGGCTTCCAGCAGGGATATCACTGGATTGAATGTCAGGTAAGTGTTTGAGATTGGGTTAAGGAGAGATGCACAGATAGAAAAGTTTTTTTTTTACCGGATGCATTCTCTCCAAAAAATGTTTATGCCTTCACAACCACTTAACCGTCGGAAGATTTACCCCCCTTCATGACTAAGTAATTTTTGCGCTACGGCACTGCGTTACTTTAACTGACAATTCCGTGGTCGTGCAGCGCTGTACCCAAACAACATTTTTGTTCTTTCATCACAGAGATTTCTTTTGATTGTAATGGATCACCACTGTGATTCTTTTTTGCCCTTTAAACAAAAAAAAGAAGAACATTTTGAAATATATATATTGTTCTGCTATAAAACATATCCAATATAAAAACGAAAAAAATAAAATAAAAATAATTTCTTCATTAATTTAGGCCAATATGTACTCTGCTACATATTTTTGGTAAAAAAAAATCCCAAAAAGCATGTATTGATGTTGCTGCTTTACAGGAACACAGGATCCATGCTTTCTGTACTAACATAACAGTGATCTGTCTTGTTTACATAGGCAGATCGCCGTTCTAGCCCTCTGCCTAATGATCGGCGGGTGCCAGCGGACATCAAGTCCATGTTTTCCACAGATCAGCTCCCGTTGTTTCAGATTATAGTGGGAGCGGGTCGGGGGCAGCGCGCAATGCGCACCCATGACCCAGTAGTGTTGTATCACGTGCCTAGCACGTGATCCGACGCAGCAGTGCCACCTTGCTGCAGTATATGTACATTATACTGATGGAAAGTGGTATGAAGCATATTATGTTGTATGTTTCTGTAAGTGCTTTTTGAGACAAAGGGCATTTTCTGCTTTTTGTTTGCAATCATTTTCATAAAAAAATATCTACTATTCTTCTTTGAAACAGTACTATTTATACGCTCATAGGAAGAAAAAAAAAACAGTAGGAAACAGGATTTTGAACAAAAAAAAAATCACCATGTGTACTTTTTAAAACAGCTCTACAGACCTCTCTGTACAGGTCAGAAGCACTTTTAAGAATAGGAAAGATTTCATACAATGCACAAATGTAAGTGGGCCCCCAATACTTAATTTTTAAAGCATCACACGGTAAGTACAGAAACCATATAACAGAAACAGACACGTCAAACAAAATAACACGTTCAAAATGAGACTCAGCAAGGGGATCACACGTCTCACATGGAAATCAATTCCATGTGAGACTTTCTTTAATTTAAGAGCGGCAAGGATGCGGAATTCCCCTTCACAGGCGGTGGTTTCAGCAGGGGGGGGGGGGGGGGGCATCATAGTTTAAAAAAACTATTAGATACACACCTGAACAACCGTAACATACAGGGATATACAATGTAATACTGACATATAATCACACACATATGTTGGACTTTTTTCAACCTCACCTACTATGTAACCATGTGATTGCAGGCATGGGTAGATATGCAAGAAGGTGTCCCGAAAAATCAGGCACTAGGGAGTCTCTGTACCACATGTGGCATTTTACAATGAAATTACCGTTGGTAAGAGAAAACAAAGAAGGACGCGCAAAGGAAGACTTCGAAAGAGGAGAAAAGAGGAAGGAGAAAGTGATAAAAAGAGGAGACAAAAACAAAACAGGGAGATAGAGAAGTTGTGAAGGGGAAAGAGGGGGGCCGGAGAGGAAAGGGTATATTCCGCCATCTCTCCAGGACCAGGGGACCCAACGGTATGACCACCAATGTGGACGATTTAGTTCAGCAACACCCTGTGCTCCTCAGAGTAGACAAATTCATGCCAGTAGAACCAGTTTGAGGATATTTTTCCGAAGGCTCCCCTCCGTGGCCACCAGGTCTTCCAGTTAAATGATTTCAGCCACCTTTTTCAACCAGACGGCTTTAGACAGAGCCTGTGTCTGTTTTTAGAAAAGAAGAATGCAGCCCTTTGACGCAGTGATCAATAGTGGTAAAATGGAACGATAAAATAATAGAAAGTGTAAAACCAATCCTCACAACTACGCAGCTGAACACTTGAGGCCAAAATACCACATCCTAGCAAATCAACATAATAGTGCAGAGCTAAAACATAAAAAATAAATAAGCAAGAAGATTTTTATGGAAATGTTAAAGTTCATAGCGAGCAGGACACATAAGAACCCAAAAAGTGTCAAGATGTGCATCTAAATTTTCTTGTGGGTGTATCCGTGAAGAACCGACACCGCAGATAGTAATAGCAGCTCGCCTCACTGCATGGACCCCTGAATTAACAGACGGGTCATGCATGCATTCCCATACAGGGTAATCATGGGGAATGCCTGGAAATGTCCTCTATTGGTGGCGATTGTCAAAGCAAGTGGAGATTGATATACTCATGCGCCAGTAAATGCAAATGCTACAAACCTAAAGCAGGGGTGCCCAACCTTTTGAGGAGCGAGGGCCACTTTATCGACTTGGTAACCGGTCGCGGGCCACAATGAGCATCAGTGGCGTATGGTTTGTCAGCGCCCGGGGCAAGGCAAGTAATTTGCGCCCCCCTAACCTGTGGACTTTTAGCACCCCCCAAGTCCCTTCACTTCCTACAATAGTACAAACCAGCCTGATTCCCACACTGACCACTGCACTAACCTACCTACCTGACCACTACACTAACCTACCTGCTTCCTATACTTGCCACCACTACACTGACCTACCTGTCCACTACACTACCCGATTCCTACACTGTCCACTACACTACAATGACCACTACACTACACTGTCCACCTCACTACACTGCACTGTCCACCTCACTACACTGGCCACCTCACAACACTGCACTGTCCACCTCACCTCACTGCACTGTCCACCTCACAACACTGCACTGTCCACCTCACAACACTGTAGGGGTGTTGAAATTAATCGCAGCATCGCGATTCCGGTGTGCCCGATGCGATTTCGATGCATGCGACCGTGAGAATCGATTACACCGCCCGCCCCTCCCGGGAGAGCGCTCCGTACGTTACCTCATTTTGTTTGTGTACATGCTGCTCATGTGACTGCCCGTCTCTCCTGACGTCAGCCCGGCCCGCCTCTCTCCTCACGTCAGCCCCGCACGCCTCTCCTGACGTGTCAGCACAGCCCGCCTCTCACATCTCTTCACGTCTCTCCTGATGTGTCAGCGCGGAACGCCTCTCTCCTCACCTCAGCCCCTGCCCGCCTCTCATGTCTCGTCTCTCCTGACGTCAGCTCGCCTGCCTCTCTTCTGAATCTCTGATAGCTACAGTCGGTGGGCGAACTTGAGAATTCCCTCAGGAGAGACGTGAGAACACCGGTGTTCTGTCAGATTCTCCAACAGCGGTGGCTGGAACAGAGATCGGGGGGATGGTGAGCAGGCAGATCCCTTCTCATCTACAATAATAGAAATAGTATGTCGGCATACGGTACTTACTAAAACAATGCAGCCACACACATGGAGATTTGATTAAATTAGTGAGATTGATTAAAAATGTGATTATATTAGTGAGAGTATATATATTCTAAATACCGTATTTTCCGGCGTATAAGACGACTTTCTGGATGCAAAAACATGCATCCAAAGTCGGGGGTCGTCTTATACGCCGGGTACAGTCTCAGTACTCACTTTTTTTCCCCAGCGCTTACAGTCTAACATGCTGCGAGTGCGAGCGTTAATGATTTCAAAGCCGCACCTTCACTGCAGAGTGTTCTGTGATAGGAGGAACAAAAATCTTCCCAGCAGCGCCTCTGTTCTTTGTTCCTCCTATCACAGATGCCTTCTCATCCTCGGACGAGATGAGAAGACGTCCGTGATAGGCGGAAAACATAACAGAGGCGCTGCTGGGAAGATTTTTGTTCCTCCTATCACAGAACACTCTGCAGTGAAGGCGCGGCTTTGAAATCATTCACGCTCGCGATCGCAGCATGTTAGACTGTCAGCGCTGGGGAAAAAAAGTGAGTGTTATTGCACTGGGGGGGGGGGGGGCAACAAGTTCAGGCACAGTGGGGGCAAGTGATGGCAATGTGGGGGCATGTAATGGCACAATGGCAATGTGAGGGGCAAGTGATGGCAATGTGGGGGCATGTAATGGCACAATGGCAATGTGGGGGCATGTAATGGCACAGTGGCAATGTGGGGGCATGTAATGGCACAATGGCAATGTGGGGGCATGTAATGGCACAGTGGCAATGTGGGGGCATGTAATGGCACAGTGGCAATGTGGGGGCATGTAGTGGCACAGTCTGGGCATGTAATGTAATGGCACAGTGAGTAATGTAATGGCACAGTGAGTAATGTAATGGCACAGTGAGATTTGAAAAAGCCTGTTTCTGTCAGCGGTTCTGGCTCCCCCCTCAGCTTCCAGAAAGACAGTAAGAAGGGGGTAGTCTTATACAGTGAGTATATCCCAAAATCAAAATTTTTCATGGAAAATTAGGGGGTCGTCATATACGCCGAGTCGTCTTATACGCCGGAAAATACGGTACCCCACCAAGGTTAATGGTGTCCCGGTGTAGAAATATATATTTTTTTCTTAAATATATTTGCTGGCATATTCGTGAATATAGTGAGACCACTATATGAGTGCATAACTAAAGAACATCCAAATGATTATTTAAATCAATGGATAATAATTACTGATAATGTAAATAGATGAATATATTATTGTCCGCAGCCTCTGATCATCTCCTGTACCATGTCCGCAGTCTCTGATCATCTCCTCTACCATGTCTGCAGTCTCTGACCATCGCCTGTAGCATGTCTGCAGTCTCTGACCATCGCCTGTAGCATGTCTGCAGTCTCTGACCATCGCCTGTAGCATGTCTGCAGTCTCTGACCATCGCCTGTAGCATGTCTGCAGTCTCTGATCATCGCCTGTAGCATGTCTGCAGTCTCTGACCATCGCCTGTAGCATGTCTGCAGTCTCTGACCATCGCCTGTAGCATGTCTGCAGTCTCTGACCATCGCCTGTAGCATGTCTGCAGTCTCTGACCATCGCCTGTAGCATGTCTGCAGTCTCTGACCACCGCCTGTAGCATGTCTGCAGTCTCTGACCACCGCCTGTAGCATGTCTGCAGTCTCTGACCACGGCCTGTAGCATGTCTGCAGTCTCTGACCACCGCCTGTAGCATGTCTGCAGTCTTTGACCATCGCCTGTAGCATGTCTGCAGTCTCTGACCATCGCCTGTAGCATGTCTGCAGTCTCTGACCATCGCCTGTAGCATGTCTGCAGTCTCTGACCATCTCCTGTATTATGTCTGCAGTCTCTGATCATCTCCTGTATTATGTCTGCAGTCTCTGATCATCTCCTGTATCATGTCTGCTGTGTTTAGACTTTGCTACATGCAGGAAGTGTTATTGTGTTTTTTTTTTTTTTAAAAGATAGAAAAATAAAATGGAGTACTATATATTTTTTTCATGACAGCCATGCGCACTTGCGCTGCAATCGTGATGCATGGCGGAATCGAATCGTGGACTTGATAATCGTAATCGCATCGAATCGTGAGACTGGTGAAGATGCGCAGCCCTACTGCACTGTCCACCTCAAACCACTGCACTGTCCACCTCACAACACTGCACTGTCCACCTCACAACACTGCACTATCCACCTCACAACACTGCACTATCCACCTCACAACACTGACTTCTACACTGCACTGACTTCTACACTTATACCGACACCAGAAGTTTTTTTTTATTTATTTAACTTTGGCTGCTCCCTCTCTCCCCAGACCGTATCCACCCCCTAACCTGCAACTTGTATCTTCTATCAGTCTGGAGGTGAGGGGGGGGGGGGCTGGAGGTGAAGGCAGCAGTGTTCACAGGGGTGGAGGCGGGACTCCAGAAGCCAGCACGGTCACGGATAGGCCAGCCCCACCGTGATCACGGATAGGCCAGCCCCACGCACATGACCCCATTCACTAATGCTCGGAGATGGCAGGTCGGGAGCCCGCTATCTGGGCATGCCGACCCACCATCTCAGAGCAAGACATGGCGGGCCAGCGGTTGGACACCCATGATCTAAAGCTCTAAAAAACAGGGTTTTTAAAACCGCTTACCTGTAAAATCCTTTTCTTGGAGTACACCACAGGACACAGAGCCATTCTTTACATAATGGGCTAAGGGTCACTGTAACAGGAGTGACTTTAGGGGCACAGGGTGAATGAGAACCCCACTATGGTCTGTGCTAGTCACATTTAATGCGGTCAGATATTGTATATATTGTGTATATATATTGTGTGTTGGCTGATGTATACTAGTAAGCTTGCTGTGATGAAAGGGGTGGGGTGTGACTGCATTCCATTGTCTATTGTGGTAATTAAGTCTGCTATGTGGATTGGAGCTTGGTAGACAGTCTGAATACCTATTATGGGATGTTAAAGTGTCTTGCTGTGAGGAAAGGGGGGGAATCACTCCAGCAAACCCCCCTCCCCTGCTAAGACTGTTTACTGAAGGAGAAGTTTGAACACACCTGACCTGTATCACCATTGTAATTGGACAATTTAACCCACCCTGTTTCCCAAGGGTGGGAGGGATGTATTTTGAAGAGAAATGTGTTACCATGTGCAGATAATAAAGTTTCATTCCCTGTTTTGAACCTCAACCAGAGCTGTGTGTCTAGTTTCTGGGGGGAATGGAATATCGTGTACGGATTTAACCCCTGTCCCATTTGGGGTTCCGTTACAATTGGTGGCAAGCAGTGAGATGATCCCACAGCCTTAAAGGACAGCTACAAGGACACAGGACAATGGAGACACAGTAGGAACGGCTGAAGCACTCTACCCTCAAGGACTTACTGGAGAGCCGGGGCAGAGCAGCCAGAAACCATAAGAAGATGGACGTGATCACAGAACTTGTCCAAATGGATGGAGCGGAAAGACCCAACATAACGGAAAGGCCCAGCGTAACAGACAGGACCCCGGAGGAAGAAAGTTTTGATCGGGCTGTTAAGCTAAGACTGGCACACTATGGTCCTAACCCTCCACCGGAGATCATAGACCGGGTTATAGCTGCTGTGGACGCAAATTGGCTACGGAAAAGACGTCCTGCAGCAGCAGAAGTCACAGCAGCACCAACTGAAAGGAGAAAGATAAATTTTGCTGCTTTTAAGAACTTCATTGAAACTGAAGGGGAGATTGATGGGTACCTTGCTGATTTTGAACGGCAATGTGCCCTACACCGGGTGCCCACAGAGGAATGGGTTACCATTTTGTCTGGGAAATTGTCCGGCCGGGCCAGTGAAGCATTCAGGGCCATTCCAGACAAGGATATTATGAACTATGGACTGGTAAAAGAAGCACTTTTGGCCAGGTATGCCGTCACACCAGAGGCATACCGGAGGCGGTTCCGAGAGACAAGCAAGCAGACTGGAGACTCATATACCGAGTGGGCATGCCGCCTACACCGCACAGCATCCCACTGGGTCGATGGATGCCAAGCAGAATCCGGGGAAGAGGTGCTGCAGGTGTTCCTGCTGGAGCACTTCTTTGACAAACTGTCCCGGGAAGTCAGAGAATGGGTCCGGGACAGAAACCCTTTCTCCTTGTCTGAAGCAGCTCGCCTGGCGGACGAATACACAGACGCCCGCAAACTGGACAACTCTGTGGTCAAGACCACAGCTCGGGTGGATTATGGATCAGCGGCACCCCCGCCGCCTATTGCCTACAAACCCCAGTCGGACCATCCTACAACACCACCTCCAGCGGCCACTTATCCTCAGAAGCCTAGGTTCAACTCCCAGGACTACTCACAGTCCATCAGGTGTTTTGGGTGTAAACAGCTAGGACACAGAAAGCTAGACTGTCCATTGAATCCACCCAGGCAGTCACAGTCATGGAGACAGCCAGAAAGGGGGAACCCCCGCACACCCATGCCTGCGGCCCACTGCGTTGAGGAGGAAGAACATTGGGACGTTCTGCACGAGGCAGATCCGATACAAGCAGCTAACCAGGACAACAGGCAGCAACACAGGCAGACTGTCTGGGTCAATGGAAAGGTAGCCAATGGACTACGCGATTCTGGGGCCACGATGACCCTGCTACAGAAAAAACTCATCCCAGAGAGCCAGCACACCGGAGACACCGTAGCCGTAAGAGTAGCGGGAGGCACCGTCTTCCGGCTACCCGTTGCCCGGGTTCACCTGGATTGGGGGGTTGGTTCGGGACATGCGAATGTGGGGGTGATGAAGGATTTGCCAGCAGATGTACTACTGGGGAATGATTTGGCCCCCCTTATTTCTGCGTACGCCCCGATGTGCCCCGCTGAAGCCCACACAGTGACTACCTGTGCCCAGACCCGCGTTGCTGGAACCAACTCGCTTGCTGCTGAGACCCGGGTAAGACTACCTTCCCCGACATGTACTGTAGATCCGGCACAATATCACAGTCTAAAATGGGAATGTGACAAGTTGGCCAGTGAGAAATTAGAGATGCAACGACACTATGTCATGTATTATGAGATGTCCCGTGGCTTGAACATTGAAATGCACAAACAGGCGGAAATTGTCAAAAGATTAAATGGGATTTGCATCCAGGTGGTGCCTTATCTGTCCCAAGAGCATCAGCAACAGGTTTTGGGAGCCATTGAGAGAGCAAAGCAAGTGAATGTTCCAGAGCTGAACTCCATTATTCACCTTCACCATCAGCTACCGACCTGGTAAGCCAGATGGCAATGCTGATGGTTTATCCCGGCAAACAGACGTTATCCCGGCCTCCTAGTTCCGGACATCCCCAAGTTGACCCGAAAAGGATCAAGCCGGGTCTGCCAGAGTGTTCCACAAGGAGGGAGCCATGTAACAGGAGTGACTTTAGGGGCACAGGGTGAATGAGAACCCCACTATGGTCTGTGCTAGTCACATTTAATGCGGTCAGATATTGTATATATTGTATATATATATTGTGTGTTGGCTGATGTATACTAGTAAGCTTGCTGTGATGAAAGGGGTGGGGTGTGATTGCATTCCATTGTCTATTGTGGTAATTAAGTCTGCTATGTGGATTGGAGCTTGGTAGACAGTCTGAATACCTATTATGGGATGTTAAAGTGTCTTGCTGTGAGGAAAGGGGGGGAATCACTCCAGCAAACCCCCCTCCCCTGCTAAGACTGTTTACTGAAGGAGAAGTTTGAACACACCTGACCTGTATCACCATTGTCATTGGACAATTTAACCCACCCTGTTTCCCAAGGGTGGGAGGGATGTATTTTGAAGAGAAATGTGTTACCATGTGCAGATAATAAAGTTTCATTCCCTGTTTTGAACCTCAACCAGAGCTGTGTGTCTAGTTTCTGGGGGGAATGGAATATCGTGTACGGATGTAACCCCTGTCCCATTTGGGGTTCCGTTACAGTCACCAAAATGCTTTCTTTTAATTTTGAGGTTTATGGCTTACAGCTAGCAAAATATATTGTGAATAAGTTAATTATTGTGGACTCATGGTGTCATACTCTAATTAGCTAATTAACTCAAAACACCTGTAAAGGTTTCCTGAGCCTTTAAATGGTTTCTTAGTCTGGTTCAGTAGGTTACACAATCACAAGGAAGACTGCTGACTTGACAGCTGTCCAGAAGACAGTCATTGCCACCCTCCATAAAAAGGAGGGTAAGTCACAAAAGGTCATTGCTAAAGAAGCTGGCTGTTCACAAAGTGCTGTATCCAAGCATAATAATGGAGAGTTGAGTGGAATGAAAAAATAGGATTTTTATAACAGCTTACCTGTAAAATCTTTTTCTTGGAGTACATCACAGGACACAGAGCCTTGTTAATTACTTAATGGGTTATAGCTCACCTTCAGGTGCTGGACACTGGTAATTGATATAAGGAAAGACAGGATGGACAGCCGCACTGCAAAAAAAAAAACATAAGGTTGTCTTTATTGTAAAAAAATGGATAAAAAATGCACTACAAAACAAGCAGAACACAGGGAAAACAGCCTACGCGTTTCACACTCTGATTAGTGCTTAGTCATGGCTAACATAAAAGAAAACACACTTAAAATATTTATGATTACAGCTAAAACATGTGATAGGCACTGACCAACTGCGGGTAATACCCAATTAGTGAGGGGAACTTCCTAGACCGATCGGAAAGTGTCTTCACATGTGTGTATGAAATTTACCCAAATGCAAAATTGAACTCGCCTTTAGAAAAACACCCAGGTATATACATATAAAAATAAAGAATAACAATTTGAAGTGTGCAAAGCACTCCCTTTATTGGAATAAATAGCAATATGTGAAACATAGTCTATGGGACATTCACAGTTGTTGGCTTATGTCGTCCATGCGACTGTATCATATTGTGGGTAATAGTAGTAGGTCGGAAACAATCCGACATGTCATAAGTGTATTAACCCCAAGGTCAGTGCCCATCACATGTTTTAGCTGTAATCATATATATTTGAAGTGTGTTTTCTTTTATGTTAGCCATGACTAAGCACTAATCGGAGTGTGAAACGCGTAGGCTGTTTTCACTGTGTTCTGCTTGTTTTGTAGTGCATTTTTTATAATTTTTTTACAATAAAGACAACCTTATGTTTTTTTTTTTTTTTTTTAAGTGCGGCTGTCCATCCCGTCTTTCCTTATATCAATTGCTTCGTGCATTGCCAGCACCCTTGATTTCCTGAACCGTTGCTGATTTTCCCAACACACCCACCTGGAGCGGTTACTCCCTTCCCTTCGTCTGCTGGACACTGGTGTGATCAATTAGACATAAAATGTCCTCCCTATGTTATATACCAGGAGCGCCTCAGTTTTTGTAGCAAAGCAATGAGTGTCCCAAAATCCTCAAATAAGAGGGGTGGGAGCTCTGTGTCCCGTGATGTACTCCAAGAAAAGGATTTTACAGGTAAGCTGTTATAAAAATCCTATCGGGGCAGATCCACAAAGATCTGCCCCGGCGCAGCGTATCTGAGATACGCTACGCCGCCGTAACTTACTTTTTTTGGTTTGAATCCTGAAAGAATGGGGGGGGGGCGTGTTTCATTTAAATGAAGCGCGTCCCCGCGCCGAACGAACTGCGCATGCGCCGTCCCTAAATTTCCCACCGTGCATTGCGCTAAATGACGTTGCAAGGATGTCATTGTTTTGACGTGGACGTAAATTACGTCCATCCCGATTCACGGACGACTTACGCAAACAAAATATTTTTTTTTAAATTATACGTGGGAACGGCTGCCATACTTAACATTGGCCAAATAGCAGCTTTAACTATATGCCGAAAAAAGCCGATTAGAGACGACGTAAAAAAATGCGACGACCGCTCATACGTTCGTGGATCGTCGGAAATAGCTAATTTGCATACTCGATGCGGAAAACGACGTGAACGCCACCCAGCGGACGCCGAAGTATTGCATCTTGGATCCGAAGGCGTACGAAGACGTACGCCTGTCGGATCTAACACAGATGCCGTCGTATCTTGTTTTGAGGATTCAAAACAAAGATACGACGCGGGAAATTTGAAAGTACGCCGGCGTATCAGTAGATACGCCGGCGTACTCGCTTTGTGGATCTGTCCCATCTTCTTTTTCGTAAATCACGGGTGACAGACATTTTTAATTAGGTAATGTGGGGGTGCTCTCGCGCCTACCTAGTAAACCTTGAGATGAGAAATTAAAAAGTGTAATGGACTGGGGTGATAATGCTGCTCAATCTGATGGTGTATAAGTATAAATAAAAATACAGTAAAGTGATGAAAGATAAAGTGACGAGCGCAATAATGTGACTGTGTATCCAATGTGTTAATCAGTGAATCAGACTGATAATAAACTAAAAATGAAACACAGTGCTAAAAAAACATCAATAATAAATGAATGATTTAGCCAGCATGTGGCCAGTGAAAATACATGCACAAAACAACTGCAAAATGTCAGCAGACAAAATGAAATGAAAACTAAATTCGTCCTGAGAAAATAGGCTAATAAGCCTTAAAGTATCATGTGCAAAAATACAATGTGATGAAAGTTCCATAAAGCTCTCCAAAGGTGGTGATGTAGTGTTTTCAAGGATCTTCTAATGTGGATCTTCAAATAATGTGTGCTCACAAAGCGCTTACCTTCCCAAAGAAGTAATCAAGCCTTGATTATATGGATGTCCATCAGGGGTGCTGTTGGATCTGCAACTAGCTATGGATGTCCAAGGCGTCCTATGTAATCCTGTATTTGTAAGCTCCAGACTTCTAGTGGGCAACGATGGTGCTCAGCATGGGGAAATAAAAGAGATAGCTTCCCATAGTGCAGTAAACAAGGGCTGGTTTATTTATAAAAAATGCTACATTTGCATTGTTCACAGCTTCCTAGTGTGTTGCTTAAGTCAGTCCGTCCCTTACATGTTATGCCACGTCACGTGGCTTCATCAGAGGTCGTGACGTGACGTGGCGTAACATGTAAGGGACGGACTGACTTAAGCAACACACTAGGAAGCTGTGATCAGCTGTTTTTTCTAGTTTCGTTTTTACCTTATCTTTGACAATGCAAATGTAGCATTTTTTATAAATAAACCATTTTGCAGTTGTTTTGTGCATGTATTTTCACTGGCCACATGCTGGCTAAATCATTCATTTATTATTGATGTTTTTTTAGCACTGTGTTTCATTTTTAGTTTATTATCAGTCTGATTCACTGATTAACACATTGGATACACAGTCACATTATTGCGCTCGTCACTTTATCTTTCAGACATTTTTAATTACTTAATGGGATGTCCCAAAGCAATGCTTAACCTAAGGGAAGGGGGGCACAGATTAAAAAGAAGACCGCCATCGGACAAAAGGACCTATACTGCATCCTGCAGCACACTGCGCCAAAAAGCGGCATCATCTTGCCGTCTTACATTCACCTAAAAAGAAATTAGTGAATGTATGCGCTGGCAACCTAGTTGCGGCCTTGAAAATCTGAGTCATAAAGGCTTGGTAATGCACCGCACATAAGCGCTTACTGTCCTGGTAGAGTGCACTCTAAAAGAAACAGGGAGAACCCTCTCTTTAAACCACAAGCCTGACTAATAACCTGATGTATCAACATTGAAAACAGTTGATTTAGATGCTGCCTGCCCTTTCCTAGGGCCTCCTGGTAGCGCAACAAACATCAGTTTTCCATATCTGAGAAGCCACTTCAGATAGGCCTTGACTGCTCCGACTATACGAGAGAGTGTAACCATTTTTTTTTTTTCAAATAACAATTTTTTATTTATACAAAACTGTTCACAGTCTGCGATAGAACACATACATTAAAAGGTCAAAGCAAACATGTGCCAAGAATTACGAAGACTATTCCCACAAATCGCGGGAGTAGGAGGGATTGGGCCAATGGCCAGCGAATAATGGCTATAAGAAAAACTAGTGCCTCCAACGATCATGTCAGTAAACCTAGCACAATGAACCGTATCACACATTTAGTGTCGCAACCAACACTGCAACAGTAGTCAATTAGAAAGAAGGGGGAGAGAGAAATTGAAAGAGAAGAAAGAAGGGAAATACAGAACAAGAATAGGTTCTAGGTTACCGTGTCAGCTCCCACACCCGGCGTATCCTACCGCCAATGCCATTCCCTCCAGACCTCATCGTGGCCGTCCAGGCCATCACGCATTCTGGCCGTCATCTTCTCCATCAGTTCCACATCCTTGATCCTAGCGTACAGGGCCTCCTTTTGTTGTTAATAATAATAATTAAGTATGGTCCTATACAAAGGAAATCTGCCAACACTGAAACTCTCTTGCGGAGGCTACCGCAACCAAGAACACCAATTCCCTTGTGAGAAGGATGAAGGGAAATGTGGTGCATCGGCCCAAGGTGCTGTGCTTGTAAGCCGACAAAACTAGACTTAACCCCCCGGGCACAAGGACGACTTAACTGGCGGACTTATATGCGTTACCCCTGTATAAAGGCCCAGGTCAAAGACTGTGAAGCAAGCGGCCTTTGAAAACACTGACTAGGCCAAGATTCGACCCTTGATGAAACTTAAGGCTAGCTCCATCTCCTTTCCTAATATAGGAAGGTAAGAATTCTATCTATCTATGACATACCTGCCAAGGATGCCATCCCTTGGTTTTACACCAGAAACATGGGCCTCCCAGATCCTAGGATACATTGTCCTGGAGGCCAGCTCTCCTGTACTAATCAGGGTAATTGTCACTGATCCTGAAGCCCCGCTCCTCAAAAATGCAAGCTCAAATAGCCAAACCATTAATTTCTATGTTTGCAAGACAGGATGGAATACCGGCCCTTGCAAAGTAGGTCTGGACGAGATGCAAGGGACCCAGGGTCCTCTACTACCACACTTACGATCCCTGCACAGTAATGTCGCCTGGACCTGCCAAGGATGCCATCCCTTGGTTTTACACCAGGAACATGGGCCTCCCAGATCCTAGGATACATTGTCCTGGAGGCCAGCTCTCCTGTACTAATCAGGGTAATTGTCACTGATCCTGAAGCCCCGCTTCTCAAAAATGCAAGCTCAAATAGCCAAACCATTCATTTCTATGTTTGCAAGACAGGATGGAATACCGGCCCTTGCAAAGTAGGTCTGGACGAGATGCAAGTGACCCCGGGTCCTCTACTACCACACTTACGATCCCTGCACAGTAATGTCGCCTGGATCATGCCAGAGCTATTGGGTCGACTTCCGTTCCCCTCTCATATTGCACAGAAGCCGCTTTAGTTGCGGCACTGGGGGGGGGGCATATAAACCAGTGACAACTGGTCCCCCGGGTCACTAACGCATCTGTCCCGTATGCGAGTGGATCCTTTGTCCTTGACACAAAGCTGTCCAACTTCTTGTTGAACCTGGACGCCAATCAATTTTATGTCTGGGGTACCCTCTCTCTGGCATCTGGTCAGAAAAAAAAGGTGTAGAGGCTAGGACAGGCGAGGGCAAACTCGGCCCTCCAGCTGTTTTGAAACTACAAGTCCCATGAGACATTGCAAGACCCTGACAATCACAGGCATGATTCCTAGAGGCAGAGGCATGATGGGATTTGCAGTTTCACCACAGCTGGAGGGCTGAGATTGCCCACCCCTGGGCTAGGGTGTAGAGGCTATTCCCCCCAGGAACCATTGTTGACAGCTCCAGAGAACCACCTACCAATTCTCCATTTTATGAAATGAAGATTGTCAATAGGCAAGGCCCAAGCTCCTCTGCCCAACCCAGAACATGGCTCACTTCCTTCTGATCGCCTGACTTCCAGCGACTCCTTGATAAATGAAGTAAGCCACTGGTGTGGCATTGTCAGATTATACTTGACAGAACAAACCTGCAACCAAAGCACCCAGGCCATTACGCAAGACGTGCCATTCGAAGCTTTAGAATGTTGACAGACCAGGCTCTCTTGGAGCTTAACCACTTCCTCTGGGCAGTGGTTTCTTCCGGGACTGGTCCCCATCCCTTGAGGGCAGCCTTCTTATTCACCACCTCCCAGGTAACCGGCATGAAAGACCTTCTCTTTCTGCCGATCTTATTCGTCAAGAACCACCAACTGAGACTGGCATATCCCTGGGACCAAACCCTTTGAATAATGCCAGGTTAGGATCCTCTTGTTCCAGGCAGACAAAATTATGTTTAAAGCAGCCTTGAATGGAACTGAGCATAGGGGACCGCTTTGAATGAAGCTACCATCATTCCTAGCACCTTAAGCAAAAAAGGTGAATGGAAGGAACTCTTCCTTGCCTTGACCACGTAGACCAGCTTTCTTATAGTGCTGATTTTGAGGCCAGAAAAAAAACTCTTCTTGGGCTGTGTCCCAAACACTCCAAGCTTCTTACCAAACATAAGAATGTACCTTTAGACTGGGATCCTAACCCAGGTGTTCCAGATACTTGCCATCGTCGGAACCAGCCTCGTCCCCAGGGGGAAGAGGGCTACATGCCCTGTCCAGGTTGGACGCCGTCCACCTCATCGCGGTGGCCACAGAGGCTTGAGGGGCAGGCGAGCCCAAGGCACCATGCTGGACACAGGCATTTCTGTGAAAACAAGCCTCTCTGTATGATCAAGTATCCTTGAGTAATCAATGACTCTTGTGTGACCAAGCATGTTTATGTGGTCAAGCATCTTATGTGACTAAGCACTTAAATGTGACCAAGCATTCTCATGCGACTATGTGAATAAAAACCGCAGAGGTGATCAAATACCACCAAAAGAAAGCTCTATTTGTGGGGGGAAAAAAAGGACGTCAATTTTGTTTGGGAGCCATGTCGCACGACCGCGCAATTGTTAGTTAAAACGAATCGCAAAACCTGGCCTGGGCATTTAGCTGCCTAAAGGTCCGGGGCTTAAGTGGTTAACTAGCTGAAAGTCATAATCATCAAAACTAAAAGAAAGAAACGCTTGAAATATATCACTGTGTGTGTGTAATGAATCTATATAAATATATGCATTTCACTTTTTTAATTGAATTACTGAAATAAACTTTTTGATGATAGTCTAATTTTCATGCACCTGTATATGCAAGTCGAAAGGTCAGAGGTGGGGTCACAAGCAGATGATTGGTCTGAGAAACCACATGGCGCAATGGAGGTTTCTGTAGACATAAGAGCTCAAATGTAGTGAGACAACATCTAAAAGCGTCCAGTGATGGAGAAATCCGATAAAATTAACCAGCTGAAGATTTTGCCAGAAATATAGTCCTGCATAGATTGGATCTACAATCTGGTGTCCCAGCAACCATCCACTATAAAATGCAGGGCCTGAAAAAGGACAGCATATTTAAATTCCTGGAATCTTGAGTCATTTAGGCCAGGGCTAAAGGAAGGCTCCAGACTATGGGGATAAGCGGGGAAGGGTTCGGAGAAATGTAGGAAGATTGGAACATTTTGGAACAATCGCGCCAGATTTCACCCACCGTATTCATGAAGGAATCATATTAACAATCCCCGACACACCCAGGTAGTGTCCAAGGTGAGTGGTGGGACCACACCGGAGTGAGACAGCAATATCATAGACCACCGAAGGTCAAGAAGATCCCGGCCACTACATGCTTTTCTGCAGCTTCTCCAAAGTCTATTGAACCAACCAAAAAAAAGCAAAGTAAAAAAAAAAGTCTAGCTTTAGAATCACTCACTTCCTGCCGAGGACTACATGTCCCATGAGGCATTGCTCCTCACACATTCACAAGTTCTCAGGCACTTACTGGCCTTTATGGATTGTGTACTGAGCTATATGTGTGCTGCACTGTGTCTTCTGACATGTACGGATGGTGTAATGAGCTGTAGGTGTGCTTTACTGTAATAATGCATTCTGTATGCAGGCCAACTAATCAAATTTTGAAAATTGTTGACAACTATTTTCATAATTGATTAGTTGTTTAGGCCCTACATTATAATTATAGTTGCTACTAATAGTAATGAAACAGGTAGCATTTTCATTTGTAAAAATGTTGATTGGTTACTTTGAACAACTATAAAGGGTCCATTCACACTTATGTAGCATGGTAATGTGAATTACAGAAACACACGATTGTCAGTGTGGTGCTATTTATTTTAGGGTTTAGCAATACCTTTTTAAAAAGCTCGGAAATAAAAATAAAAAAACTATACTCACTGGCTATGCAGGGAGTGGAAGCAGCTGGCTCAAGCTCTCAGCAGCTCACTGAGAGCCTAAGCCAGTTGCCTGTCCAGGCATCTGGGTGGATCAACATTAAAGTTGTAATCTCTCCATATTGGACCAGCTCCGTGACGCCTGCCAACAGCAAGCTTTAACCCACTGTCAGCTGAAAATGGTTCACAGGACTGAAGCACTCTTGTGACCCACAGGGGAAGTAGGGCCAAAAGCGCTTTGACCCTACTCCTCTAAATAATGGGCTGCCTTGTTACACAGTGCCTTCCGGCATAATTACAACCCCCCTCCTCTATATATATATATATATTAGGGCTTGACAAATCCCGGTCGCCAGGGCGACTAAAAATAGTGTCCTGGCGACTTGGCTTTTTGTGAGCTGGCGCCATCTGGTGGTGAGCCGTTGGTATTACAAGTTATTACCACCAGATGTGAGCTGGCGCCATCTGGTGGTGGCTGTTGGTATTACAAGTTAAGCATTACAAGTTAAACAGCAATTCTAATGTAATTTTTCAGAATGTTTCATTATTTTCACTGCCATCTTATTCCCTCTAATTAGAACCCCCAAACATTATATATATTTTTTATCCTAACACCCTAGAGAATAAAATGGCGATCGTTGCAATACTTTCTGTCATGCCGTATTTGCGCAGCGGTCTTACAAGCGCACTTTTTTGGGAAAAAATTACACTTTTTTTTATTAAAAAATAAGACAACAGTAAAGTTATCCCCATTTTTTTTAATAATATGAAAGATAAAGTTACGCCGAGTAAATTCATACCCAACATGTCACGCTTCAAAATTGTGTCCGCTCGTGGAATGCCGACAAACTTTTACCCTTTAAAATCTTCATAGGCAACGTTTAAAAAAAATCTACAGGTTGCATGTTTTGAGTTATAGAGGAGGTCTAGGGCTAGAATTATTGCTCTCGCTCTACCAATCGTGGCCATACCTCACATGTGTGGTTTAAACACCGTTTACATATGCGGGCGCTGCTCACGTATGTGTACGCTTCTGCGCGCAAGCTCGTCGGGACGGGGTGCGTTTTCTGGCTCCTAACTTTTTTAGCTGGCTCCTAGATTCCAAGCAAATTTGTCAAACCCTGATATATATATTCCCTAAAAAAAAATCCTCTAGTTAATTCAGCCTGCTGTACACATCATATTCTCAATTAATTCTTATGCTGCTCTAGGTACTTTTTTTAGATGATAACAGGACCCTTATAGTCTAATGAGATTGTTAATTTATCTATCGAGATATACTTGCATATAGACGTTCATAGCTATGACAGTCGTTAACCACTTCCCGCCACCGGGATCAGTGGCTCTCCCTGTCAGAGGGGGGGTCTGTGCTGACAATCAGCACATTGATTATCAGCACAGCCCCTTAAGATGTGTCACAACACCTTTTAAATGTGCCCATAAGCTGTCAGTCAGTGCCCCATAAATACACAGATCACAGTGGCAATCAGTGCCCATATCAGTGCCCATCTCAGTGCCCAGCAGTAAAACCTGTCAGTACCTCATGAGTGTTGCCCATCAGTGCCACCTGTCAGTGCCAATCAGTAAAGCCTGTCAATCAGTGCCCATCACAGCCGCCAGTCAGTGCCCATCACAGCCGCCAGTCAGTGCCCATCAGTGCTGCCAGTCAGTGCCCATCAGTGCTGCCAGTCAGTGCCGTCTATTGGTGCCCATCAGTGCTGCATATCAGTGCCCATCAATTCTACATATCAGTACATCCTCGCCAGTGCCCATCAGTGCCACCTTATCAGTGCCAACTCATCAGTGCCCATCAGTGGAAAAACACTTTTTCAAAAATGTTGTTCTTTTTTAGTTTGTTTAGCAAAAAATAAAAACCCCAGGGGTGATCAAATACCACCAAAAGATAGCTCTCTGTCGAAACAAAATTATAAAAGTTTGGGTACAGTGTAGCATGACCACGCAATTGCCATTCAAAGTGCGACAAAGCTGAAAGCTGAAAATTGTCCTGGGCGGGAAGGGGCAAAGTGCCTGGTATTGAAGTGGTTAAATGAGTCTCCTACAAATCCCTGATGTACTAGCAGAGGCCACTAGAGAAATTACCTACTTCCAGGAAAACGCCAACCAA
This sequence comes from Rana temporaria, assembly GCF_905171775.1. Lineage (NCBI taxonomy): Eukaryota > Metazoa > Chordata > Amphibia > Anura > Ranidae > Rana > Rana temporaria. Next base: position 171,129,448 of record NC_053493.1, read on the forward strand.
GATTGAGGCCCACAAAACAGTCCTTAGGGGGATACTTATTAAATACAGAGCATGTCTTGAGAGGACGAATGGAACAGCTTAACAAACTCCTTACCAAACTGACTTTTGTGGAATTCCGCCACAAACATGCCCCTCTCACTCCCTAGAGTTGGAGCTCAGGACACTACGCAAGCATATTAATGACTTGCTGCTGTACAAGACCAAGGTGGCATTGCAACGCTGTCGGCAAACCACTTACAAGTCAGGAGACAAATTCTCTGGCTAGGTCTATCTGGGAACAAAAACTTGCAGCCTATATTCCCCCAAATGATGTGCCCCAATGGCCAGAAGGCCACTCTGGCGGTGCAAATATCACAAGGATTTAGGGACTTTTATTCTACCTTATATAACTTACCGAACAGAATGACCTCTCAAGTGGATATTGAGGAATAAATTGAGACCTCTCAAATCCCGTCCCTTCCCGCAGAGGAGCTCCAACTAGCGATTGGAACCATGAAACCAGGTAAGGACCCGGGTCCAGACGTGTATACTATCCAATACTACAAAACCTTTCTTTGATCATTGGCCCAAGAATAGTAAGGTTTTTCAATGCATTAGGAGCTGAAGCCATCTTTCCCAGAGACACGCTGAAGGACCACATCTCCCCAATCCTCAAGGAGGGCAAGGAACCCCCTTCCTCTCCTATATAGACCAAAGATGGCCATTTTACATTTCACAAGCCTGAAGGAGCACACATTCTCCGAACGCAAGCTCTACCACGCCCCCTGTCCTTCACGGCTGACGCGCTTGCCGTGCTGATCTCATCCAGCCTCGGATACCATCGGAGTGCCTGGGACTGCTGATCACCCCTGCTCAACTAGACCGACGGAATGCCCATGATTTTGTAATACACAAATGCCCGCTTACTTCTACTCAAATTTTAGTTGAATACGTTTGAATAAACTTGATGCTTTTACCTTAAAATTTTTGTAATTTTGCTTTGTTTAATTTATATAAACCAGCTTTCATTATATCTGTACCTGTTCCACAATGATGCTGTTCTGCACCAAGTTTCTCTCTTGAAGGTGTGACAAAAAACTTTTCATGTTTGGCATAAAATCAGTGAAAGTAGACACCTGAAAAAAAGAAATGTACGCGATGAAAAAATGTGTAACTCAAGTAAGTAATATCTTGGTCGGAAGCAGCTCTTTGCCAAAACTACAAAGAATAGTATAGCTAGCAGGAATTAAGTACCTTACAGGTTTTCAGAGTGTTTTAATTTCATTTCTGAAATTCTAGATTCACCAGTTTGAGGGAAAAAAACAATTGTTTTCAAATAAACCAATAGGAGAGAATGAAATGAAAAATGACTTCGTAAAGCTTCTCAACTAGAAGTATTACCTCAGCACACAGACCACTGCACGCAGAATACACAACAGTGAACACAGTAATCAAAGTACAAGTTCCAACTGTATGTTGCTAAATGGCTCCCCCTAGAGTGCAGTTCAGAGTGATACACAATTGTATAGCAGTAAAGCTTTGTGAAAAAATAAAGTATTGAACGTTCCTTCAGTTCCAGTTTTCTTGTCTTCAGCTAGCTTAATTATACTGCAGTGTGAGGTGGTGCACGTTTTGTAATCCAAATTAGCAAAGGAAACAGTAACTGTAGAATCTGGTGAGATTGATTACTTAGCTGAAAACTATCCCCACGTGCAATTCCTTCTGTGAGTGAACAGTACAGTGCTGACCTTGCAGCATGGGGGGAAAAGGAAACAAAAAACCCTAGGATCCAGCTATAAAATACTCAGGTGCAATAGATCCACAGTCGTGGGACTACAGGTCTCAGCGGCAGTCTGTATAGCAGGCAATCACTTAACAATAGTACAGTCACTACATGGATAGACAAATGCCTTCTCACCACTCTGGATCCCAGCTGGCTGTGGACTCTGTCTGTATAGATGGCAACTCTGCGCCATGCTTCTCCACCCGGTATGCTAGAAGGCAGGTGACATCAAAAGCTCTGAAGCACAGGCTGGTTCTCCTGCTCGATCAGCAGGGCTGCTCACAAGGATCCTTCTGGGGCAGGCAATCCGCTCTCTGCTATAGGCCACAGGCTCTCCCAGCCCTGGGCACACACACACAGGCCTCTTGCTGGTTGTTGAGTGGCGTCCAGAGAGAGAGAGAGAGAGAAAGCAGGCCACACCTGTCCTTTTATCTGCTTACCCAGCAGGCTGTGCTGTGACTTGGCATTGTGGGTTTGTAGCTTGGCATTGTGGGTTTGTAGTTCCCAGCCTGATTTAACAACATGAGTACTTCCTCATTGTCCTATATATCCCACAATGCATAACTGTTTTTCTTAACCAGAAGGAAATATCCTGATAAAGTTTCAATGGCCACTAGAGGGGGCCAAACCCTTTCTAAAGAACAATACATTTCTTAAATTATAACTTTGGTAGTAGACCTGTGCTAATATATATATATATATGTATATATATGTATATATATATATATATATATATATATATATATATATATATATATATATATATATATATATATATATATATATATATACACACACACACACACACAGTTGCAAGAAAAAGTATGTGAAACCCTTTTGGAATGATGAATTTCTGCACAAATTGGTCATAAAATGTGATCTGATCTTCATCTAAGTCACAATAATAGACAATCACAGTCTGCTTAAACTAATAACACACAAATAATTAAATGTTACCATGTTTTTGTTGAACATACCATGTAAACATTCACAGTGCAGGTGGAAAAAGTATTTGAACCCCTAGACTAATGACATCTCCAAGAGCTAATTGGAGTGAGTCAACTGGAGTCCAATCAATGAGAAGAGATTGGAGGTGTTGGTTACAGCTGCCCTAAAAACACACACACCAGTTCTGGGTTTGCTTTTCACAAGAAGCATTGCCTGATGCGAATGATGCCTCGCACAAAAGAGCTCTCAGAAGACCTACGATTAAGAATTGTTGACTTGCATAAAGCTGGAAAGGGTTATAAAAAAAAAAACTATCTCCAAAAGCCTTGCTGTTCATCAGTCCACAGTAAGAAATTGTCTATAAATGGAGAAAGTTCAGCACTGCTGCTACTCTCCCTAAAAATGGCTGTCCTGTAAAGATGACTGCAAGAGCACAGTGCAGACTGCTCAATGAGGTGAAGAAGAATCCTAGAGTGTCAGCTAAAGACTTACAAAAGTCTCTGGCATATGCCAACATCCCTGTTAGCAAATCTACGATACGTAAAACAAGAATGGATTTCATGGGAGGATTCCACAGAGGAAGCCACTGCTGTCCAAAAAAACATTGCTGCACGTTTACAGTTTGCACAAGAGCACCTGGATGTTCCACAGCAGTACAGGCAAAATATTCTGTGGACAGATGAAACCAAAGTTGAGTTGTTTGGAAGAAACACACAACACTATGTGTGGAGAAAAAGAGGCACAGCACACCAACATCAAAACCTCATCCCAACTGTGAAGTATGGTGGTGGGGCATCATGGTTTGGGGCAGCCTTGCTGTGTCAGGGCCTGGGCGGATTGCTATCATCGAAGAAAAAATAAATTCCCAAGTTTATCAAGACATTTTGCAGAACTTAAAGCGGAGGTTCACACAAAAAGTGAACCTCTGCTTTTTGGATCCCTTCCCCCCTTCGGTGTCACATTTGGAACCTTTCAGGGGGGGGGGTGCAGATACCTGTATAAAACAGGTATTTGCACCACTTCCGCAGGAGTCAGAACCCGGGAGTCCTGCCCCTTCACGTCACCCCCCCCCCCCGCTGTCTTCTGGGAAACACTGTTCCCAGGAGAGAGCGGGGACCAGTGTTGGCGTGCCGCATGCGCAGTAGGGAATCAGGCAGTGAAGCCACAAGGCTTCACTTCCCGATTCCCTCACCGAGGATGGCGGCGGAAGCAGCCGATTACCGAGCGATTGCTCAGCCTCGTCTGCTGACATCGCGGGCGCGCTGGACAGGTAAGTGTCAATTTTCTAAAAGTCAGCAGCTGCAGTATTTGTAGCTGCTGGCTTTAAAAAATAAATAAAAAAAACAGGTGGACCTCCGCTTTAAGGCCATCTGTCCACCAGCTGAAGCTAAAACAGAAGATTGGTGTTGCAACAGGACATCGACCCAAAGCATAGAAGTAAATCAACAACAGAATGGCTTAAAACAGAAGAAAATACGCCTTCTGGAGAGGCCTAGTCAGAGTCCTGACCTCAACCCGATTGAGATGCTGTGGCATGACCTCAAGAAAGCGATTCACACCAGACATCCCAAGAATATTGCTGAACTGAAACAGTTCTGTAAAGAGGAACGGTCAAGAATTACTCCTGACCGTTGTGCACGTCTGATCTGCAACTACAGGAAACGTTTGGTTGAAGTTATTGCTGCCAAAAGAGGTTCAAGCAGTTATTTAATCAAAGGGTTCACATACTTTTTCCACCTGTACTGTGAAAGTTTACATGGTGTGTTAAATAAAAACATGGTAACATTTAATTCTTTGTGTGTTATTAGTATAAGCAGACTGTGACAGTCTATTATTGTGACTTAGATGAAGATCAGATCACATTTTATGACCAATTTCTGCAGAAATCCATATCATTCCAAAGGGGTTCACATACTTTTTCTTGCAAGTGTGTGTGTGTATTATTTATATATATATATATATATATATACAGTATATATATATATATATATATATATATATATATATATATATATATATATACACACACACACACACATACATACATACACACACACACACACACACACATATACACATACACACACTTATGTAACCAAAACTAAAATAATAATAAAATGTGTCCTCATATCTCATGTGTTCCCTGCAAGCACACTTACTATTTGTCTACTTTGCCTACACTGTGACCACAAGATAGAAAGTTTATTCATATGTTAAAATAAAATGAGCAAAACAAAAAAGTTTTTAACCACTTAAGGACCGGCTCACGTATATATACACACACGTCAACACAATGCTTCCTGTGGGCAGAGCGACGTATATATACTACCCCTTTAAGATGCGGCATGGGTGCGTGGCCGGCCGCAAGCTCTGTGAGTCTGACCGCGGGACCCGCGTACTCCATGTGTGGGGGGATACCCACGATCGTGTCACGGAGAGGAAGAACGGGGAAATGCTGATATAAACAAACATTTCCCCAGTCATCCTAGTGACAGGACACTGATCACCGCTCCCTATAATCGGGAGGGGTGATCAGTGCTCAATAGCATTCCCAGTATTGTTATTAGTGGGAATACTTCAGCAGTCCCACTATTTTTATTCCCTTTTTTATTTATCTTTAATATTAATTTTCTTGTTCCGTACGTTTTTTGGCTCTGCGTAACTTCTGCATACTTTCAGCTATTAAAACCATTCAACTTTTAAAATGTTAAACTCTTTCAGCTGATGATGGGACTTCTTCAATTTTTCATTTTTTTACCATTTATACTTTTTAAAATATTAATCTTTTTAACACTTTTAACATTGAAGTCAATGAGCGCATGCTTCAAATCCTTAAAATCTTATTCTGCTCCCAAAAGTTTCAGCTCCTTCATACTTTCACCTACAGACGCCAAACAACCTTTAACATGTTCACAACATATTCAGCTATTCGGATATATCTTTTCAGTTTGATATCTTTTACAGTTTTTGTGAAAAAGCTGTTTAAGTTTAGTGATCATTTCAGGAAATGTTATCGATTAAACAGAGTGCGTATTGGGCTATTTAGAGTGGATGATGTCATAGCTAGAGCACAGAGCCTTAAAAAAAAATACCTTAGTTCCTTCTCTATAAATTGCTCTCACGCCTACAAGATCTACTTGTCATACACAATTTATACATCAAAACAAAGGTATTTTTTGTCAGTTTTGTGATACGCCTTTTACTTTTGGCTGGTTGAGCTTCCAAATGACAAGAGTTCTACACTTTCTTCCATTGACTGTCCTGTATAAAATTCTACACATTTCCCAGTGAAACACACAGTGAACTTTTTTTTTAAATCTCTGACATGCCCACATTTTTAAGTTTATCAACATAAATTTTATACCGATACGTTTACAAAGGTTGCGTGTCTCTAATGGTGAAGTCCGTGTTTCGATAGCATGTACTGTTGTGGATTTATTAAGGCTTGTTTGAAGGGTTCTCTCACACTGTCTCACTCATTAGATGTGGGGATTAATGATCCAAAAGCTTTTCAAAAAAACTTTAAATATTCCACATCTTTCATACATTAGTGGTGGTGTTTCACTTCAACTTTTTCTTACGGATTTAAGCTATTCATCCAGTTAGCTTTAGCAATTCAGCATTCCCATGCATTTTCTACAGGAAATGCATTTTCTAGTTGACAGGTGAAATTTAAGGGTTCATGACACTTCTTGAGATAACGCAGAGCGAACAGTATATAAGGTAGAAATAGATTTGTGGCTGGAACAACATATATTTTTTTGCACTTTTAGAATAGATATACCAGAATATTTTTAATTATATATTTACCACCAAGGATATACACCAAGTTATTGGACCCTAAAGGAAAGTCATAAACATGCACCTCACCCACAGGTTTTTCTGTTTGCACACACCCTGGATAGAGGCCAGTCTGTCTCTGACTTCTCCTTACTATCCAGGGCTTGTATTGTCCGGTGAACTGTAAAGACTGCACTTGTACTTAGCTTGTCAGTTCTTATCTCTATCATCAGACTTTTACTCTTCAATAGTATGCCATTATTCCAATAATCTATCTGAAGCTTGGACTTTGGTCACCTGCACTTGACCTGACAATCTTTCTAAGATCACAGAAAGAGCACAATAAAAATTTAAAAAAGAAAATAATTTTTACATGTTGTCTGAATAATTTTCTTATCTGGCCATTTGAATCGATCCATAGCTTGGCATAGCGTCGTATGCAGTATTTCTCTTCAATGTGTGGATTTATAACTTTCCTGATCACTTCATTAAGCTTTGAATGGGGAATGGTTTCATAGGCTCCCTTCACATCAGTCTGGAATCAGAAGAAAAAGCACCATTTTACTGGCACTACATTAAAACAGAAACTTTCCTATCAAATACTTACTGTGATTTTCTTTTTTTTATGAACTCCAAGGTAGCATATATATGGGTTAACACTGCCTCCTCTTCTATCCTATTGAACTCCACTACAATAAATTTTGGCTCAGTCCCGCCAGAGGCCGCGTTCCATAACTAGCCTACTTGAGATATTGGGAGGGAAATCCTGCTGCCATGGAGTCCATCAGGAAAGGAAAATTACAATAAGTATTTGATCTGAAATTTTCCGCATTCCTGACAGACTCCATGGCAGCATACGTATGGGAAATTACTAGCCATACACACCCGGGTTTTATTTTGTACTTTCAACGAACAGGACTTTGTTTCAATTGTTTTTATTAAGATTTTGAGAAGAGTAAAATCAACAAGATCACTGTGAGAAGCAGCGAACAATCCTTGCTGCTCTGTATAGACAATAAGAAATGGTACAAAAGTAGAGGGGGAAAAAACAGCAGAAAATCTTGGCAATTGGGTAGGTCTGCTCTAAACTCATATTTTGCTTTATAACATAGATAAACAACAAAAACAGTGTAAACACTGGGGGGTGGTCATCCATACGATTACCCCTTGGATCATAATGTGGGACAACAAAACCCAAGATTTTGAGACCACCTTAAATCGTAATCTCTGAAAGTAGGCACACCAGGTAGGAAAGCCCATGTAGCGGACAGGACTTTCAAACCAGAACAGAGGATAAAGAAGCAGGCTCTACAGAATAATGAGCCATAAAATGTGTTGATCGAGGACCATGAGGCTGCTTTACAAATCATCTGCAGGGGTAACAGGTTGCGAAGCCGTCCATGTTGCAGACACACCCCTGGTAGAGTGTGCAGTCACCGCTTCTGGAGGCACCAAGACCGTAGCTCTGTAGACCAGTTGGATGGACTGAACAAGCCACACTGCAATAATTCTGGATGAGGCACGATTTCCTTTGTTCTTCCCATAAAAGAGAAAAAACAGACGATCAGATAGTCGGAAGGGAGCTGTGGTTTGCAGATACAGTTTTAAAGTTTCTCCCACATCCAACGGATGTACATTGTTGCTTCCAGCCGATCTGAAGGTTGGAAGAACAATCTCTTGGTTCTCAATAAAGACCAATGTTACCTTAGGATTGGAGTCAAGCATAAGTATGAGTACCACCTTACAGAAAAAAAAATTTAAATAGAAGGCTCGCATACCTAGTGCATTACCAAAAATATAAAAAAAAAAAAAAAAAAAAAAAAAAGATACTCACAAGAGGGCAAATAATCATAGGCCATAAAATCACAATGATGAACAGGCTGGACATGATTGTACCGAATTCACATACACAGGGTATACAACTGACATGTTTCGGGGGGCGCACCCACTTCCTTAGAGCAAAGCTTGTTTTCTGTAGTATCTATCGGACAACCCCATCTGAAGAGGGCAGCATTCGCTTAGTTCTGTGGGATCACCATTGTCCTTGTGACTCCACACTAAGGAAGACCTCATGACTGTTAGCATGAGTACCACCTTATCTTGGAAGAACGATAAGAATAGTTATTTACAACCAAGAGCTCCTTTTTGCAGATGGGATTGCCATGAGAAATGCAGACTTAAGGTAAAGCTTTCCAATTGAGCTTAGCCTCGTAGACTCTTTTCCAGCTTCTGAGAGAAAATTGAGGACAAGAGGGAAGTCCCACTTGGGGCAGCTTGGCTTTCTCTGAGGTCTACGTATCACAGCTCCTCTGAAAAACAGACAGACAAGAGAGTGTCTGGCCCAGGGCACCCAGTTGAAGGCCGACACCTGCACCCTGAGGGAGCCAACTGATAAGGCAAGGTCTATGCCTGTTTTTAGGAAGCACAGAATATCCTGAATTTGTGGTCACTGTATGACCAGCCAGTAGTGGTGTTCTATGAACCTTGACTAGATTCTGCCATAGATTTTGTTGGTGCTCATTCTCCTGGCATTTATCAAAGTAGAGTAAACTCAAACAGGACAGCCTAGGGACTCCAGTCTCCCCTTTTCAAGAACCAGACCATCAGATGTAGCTGAGCCGGGCATTGGATGTAGAGTTGCCCCCTGCGACAGAAGTTCCGTTCTGGGAAACCGGACTCCAAAAGCTGAGCTGCGTCAACAAGGGGAACCATGGCCTGTTTGCTCAGTATGGAATTACAGCCACTATTTCCACATCTTCCACCCCCAGTCTTTGAAGGAAACGGAGGATGACTGGAACCAGAGGAAACGCTTGGGCCTTGCGAAACCTCCACTGATCCATCAAGGCATCTGTCTCAAAGACCGGGGCATAATTACTTTTCTAGTTTGTTGTTGCATGGGGAGGCACACAGGTCGACTTCTGGGCTATTACCCAGGGTCAGAATACAATCGAAGACTTCCACATGGACAGACCATTTGTTATCTAGTTGGATAGATAATCCGTTTGCATGTTTTAAACTCCAAACACATAAACCCATTGATCTGTTGGATAGGTTCTTCTGAGCCCAGGACATGTTTGGCTCCACTTCCCATAACAAGGATAGACAAATCCTCCCCCCTGCTTCCTTATGTAGGAGACCGCCGTGGTGTTGTCTAACCTTAAGAGCACTGACATTTCCACCATCAGGTGAGGAAAGACTTGTAGAGCTTAGAATGCTGCTCGAAGCTCCAGAATATTCAACACGATTCTGTGAGAGGGAAAGCTCCATCTGCCCCAAGCTATTTCCGATAGGCAATGAGTGCCCCATCTCGTATTGCTGGCATCTGTTATGGTGACCCAAGCAATGGGGGAAATGGGATAGCAGTTGAGATTTTTTCATTGCAGCCAAAGACTGTCCCTCAATCGAGGTTATGTAGGTAACTTGGTCCCTGCTTCCCAGACTTCGTTGTTGAAGAAAGCATTTTAGGAAGGGTCCCATTCTCCACTGCACCCATTTCATAAAAGGAGCTGTGGCCACCATGGTGCTGCTGATCTTAAGGCATTGGAAGGCATGAAGGTGTGAGGAGGACAGGGCCGGTAGTAGCCTGTTTGGGATCAATGGGATCTTCTCCGGGGGTAGGAAATGGTGCCCCTGAGGGGGTCGAATTGGGTCCCGAGATATAACGGACTGTGTGGCCTCTAGGTGACTCTTCTCCAGGTTCAACAGCCAGCCGAACTCGAGAAGCGTATAGACGACTTGAGCTCTTTGCTCCTGCAGCTGCTGTCTGTCAAGGGACAAAAGAGGATCGTCCAGGTAATGGTGCAGACATATACCACTGCCAATAAGATATTTGAAAAAACAATGTCGAAAGCCCAACGGGGAGACAGGTGAACTAGAGATGGATCTGACCTACAGCAAACCAAAGAAACTTCGGAAAATCTTCAGCTATGGGAAGATGAAAGTAAGCATCCCTCAGGTCTATGGACACAAGCCAGGTCGTGTTGTGAATAGTCTTAATTTCGAACTTTTCCTTTCTTATGAACGTGTTCAGTTGTGCAAGGTCTAGAACAGGCATCCATGAGCCGTTTTTCTTCAGAACCATGAAGAGGGGCGAGTACATGGCTTGAGACTTTTTGCATTCCAGAATTGGCACAGCAGCACCCTGTATGACCAGAGAATCTACGTATGATAGGAGTGTTCGCTTCTTCTCCAAGGAGTGCGGCAGAGCTGTGGGAATGAACCCGAGATGAGGAGGGCTCCTGAATGACCAAGCGTGTCCCAAAGTCTGTTTTGACCATCCAATTGTCCTGGATTGAGGCCGCCAAGACATGATGAAAATGGAGAAGACATGCCCCCACTTGGCCTGCCTGAGCGGGTCCAATACCAAAAGGACTCCCCGCCACCCGAGGTTGAGCTTTTAGAGGACTTCTGAAAGGATGACTGGCTTCTCCTCCAGCTACTCTTAAAATTCCCAACCTGGTTTGTAAGGCCGTGTACACACCAGCAAACATGTACGATGAAACCGGTCCGCCGGACCGTTTTCACCGTACATGTCTGCCCGGGGCTTTCTGTACGATGGCTGTACTAACCATCGTACAGAAATCCGCGCGTAAACAATGGCGGGCGCTCGGACATGTACGGTAGGTCTGTACAGACGACCGAACATGTCCGAGCGGGCAGGATTCCAGCGGACTGTTTTAAAACAAGTCCAGGAATATTTGTCCGCTGGGAAAAGACCCGGCGGGCAAATGTTTGCTGGAATCCTGCACGCTCGGGCCTACACACGACCGAACATGTCTGCTGAAACTGGCCCGCAGACCAGTTTCAGCAGACATGTTTGGTCGTCTGTACGGGGCCTTAGAGTGTGCTTCTCTTGCACGTTCCGAACTCTGTCTTCTGGGTTGTGCCCTCTTCCGGCCTAAAAGACGCTGGTCCTGGGGCAAGAAATCCGACTTGCCACCCGTGTTCTGGGCTATAGCACTGTCCAGCTTGTTGCCCTTCTTAAGGGATTCTTCATGATGCCTGCTTAGAGGTGGGATCCGCCAGCCATGGCTGAAGCCACAACGCACGATTGGCTGTAACTAAGAGCATGACCCGTGCCACTAGGCGAATGATGTTGATTGAGGCCTTAACCAGGAAAGCCGATGCCAGCTTCAGCTCCTGAACAGCGGAACGTCTGGCCACTTGTTCTTAGACACTCCTCAGTACTGCATCTACATGATCTGTCCAGACCTTCATCGCTTTGGACATTGCTGCAAGGGACAGAGCTGGCATATAGGCCATACGTGCCGTCACAAAAATCAGTTTAAGATCGGTGTCAATTTGCTTCTCAAAGCTGTCTTTAAAAGGAAACAGCATCCTCCAGTAGGAGTAGCATGTTTCACTAGCCTCATTGCCTAGAGCAGCGTTTCTTAACTCAAGTCCTCAAGGTGCCCCAACAGGTCATGTTCTCAGGCTTTCCATTATTTTGCACAAGTGATTTAATCAGTTTCACTGCCTTAGTAATTACCACAGTCGTTTCATCTGACAGAAATCCTGAAAACATGACCTGTTGGTATGCCTTGAGGACTGGGGTTGAGAAACGCTGGCCTAGAGGAGCTGTCGCTATACTATTCACTTCCTCATCCTTGATTGGATCGAGCTTAGGAGTATTGCTTAGCAGGGAGTTCTGTTGACGTTACCCCATTCCTCTGTAAGAATATCTCCTAGCTCCTCGAGGAATGGGAAATTCAAACAATTTGATTTATTTACAATCTCTATTGAGATTTTAATGACTCTTCCCACTTTAAGGCCTCCTTCCTTCAACAAGGAAGGTGCCAGGGCAAAGTCAAAGCCCACATAGGGATTCTCTTCCTCTGCCTCACAGTCTGAGGCCCCAACTGATCGGTGGCTTGGCTGGGAAGGCTCCAGAAAATCGTGACTGTCCTTTGGTAGGGAACACACCAAACTACGGGTGTAGACGGGTCTGGACTACGGATGCGGCTAGTACCCAACTCTTCAAGGGACTCTTGTACTATTCATTAAACCAAGGAATCTACCTGCTGGTTAACACTTTCCATTTCACCGACCGCCCGGGCATAGCATGACTCACAAACAGACTTACTGTCTGGGATCTGAGTCCCTCCACCTTAACAAGCTCTTCCCTCAGAGCAGCAGGCATGGTGGAGAGAGCAGTGCCTGGTGGATTCAGAACTTCACCCATGATGCCTGGATCTAGACGGAGGCCTATGGCGTCTGGATCTAGAAGAGGAGTGATAGTGTTGTGACCTAGAAGGATTTCCGTTATCACGTGCCATCTGTTGTCGATCAGACCTGGAAGGGCTACGAGAACAAAGCAGACAAAACAAAAAAAGGGATGCCCAGACAAGCGAAGAAGTTAAAAGGGCTAAAAACACCCACTCATACCTGCAGCGCAAGGCATAGTTAGGATACAGCAGGCAGTAGACAGGGAGGTCAAATGGCCATCACATAACTCAGGCAGAGAATAACAGTGCCTGGGGATACGGCCACCTATAACCGCAGGGAATCCCATTGCAATAGCTTTGACAGCAGTTTAAATTCCCCGCCTGTGCTGACGCCACCGTAGTGCACATGCGCCGAGTCCTGTGTGACCACCCCCATCTTAAAGGAAACGCACTTAACCAACGCTCGATTCCAGCCAAAGTTCCCACATGCGCAGCACCAACTGAGGGCACTGGCCAGAACACAGAGTGCCGTTCCGGAACACAAATCCGCTCCAGCCGCCACAAGAGGCCAAAAACTAGCACCAAGGAAAGACAAACAGAAAACACACATAACCGGCTGCCATGAGATTATAAAAACATGTACATCACCATGGTAACGGCACTCACTCAACCCACCTGGAGCAAGGAGACTGCTGCATCTGATCAGGGCATTACATTACTAGTAGGACTATCTGGCTGGCTGCCGCTTGCCCGCCAATGGCAGGGCCTTAGCTCTTCAAGGAATCATATCCTTCTGCCCCTTTTCCACTCCGCCAATAGCTGAGGACTGTTGGAACTGAATAGGGACACCTCTCTTCACATCTTCCGGATATGGCTTGCATGCTGAGCCACCAGGCCTTGGTCGTAGATGTGATCGATTGAGCGAAGGAACAAGGCAAGACTTCAACCTTAGGGTCCTAGAAGAACAAAAAAGGAACACAGCCTCGGGCACGGAGCCAAAATTTATAGGAGTTAGGTCCTATAGGGTAGGAGAGGAGGCGAGGTTTACCTGTATGCTGCATGGAGTCTGTCAGGAAAACTTCTATAAAACGATTTACAAAACAAGAGAAATACACATTTGCATAGTTATATATGCAATTGGTTATATATGTCATTATTTGATATTCGTTAGGTGATCATGAAAGCATATTTAACGTAAAACATTATATATATAAATAAAAGCAGTACATAATGGGCAGTGAAAAGTCCATGTACATGCGAGTAGAACATATGTGGTCAGTATTTATTACTTCAGAATTAAATCAGGCTTTGGGAGGTGAAATGAGCCCTACATCTCTGTGGAATGTACAATAATACCAAGAAAGAAAAATGGGACTTTATAGTGCATAATATCTCAGGAATTAAGACATTTTTTTAAGATAAAAAAGATCTTTCATTGGTTTACAAAAAAATAAAAAAAGCTTTTTCTTAAAGCCTGAATAGATTAAGAATAATACAGCTAGTGATGGACACAAATCCGCCTCCAAGCCCCTTCACATAACAAGAAGAAGAAATGATGTACTGTACAACATCATAGGAATGATTACAAATCCATAGCTAGACAGGTGCGTCAAGGCAATTGAGTCATCTCTACACATTTTGACGGTATGGCTTCATCAGGAGAATCATTGTGTCTAGACATATGTCAGTGTAGAAAAAACTCTCATAGTCAGTATAGAGGATTGAGCAGGGGTTTTTTAGTGGGTCCATGCAGATTTGTGTCTGGCACTAGCTGTATTGTTCTTAATCTATTTGGACTTTTTATCTTTTATAAACCAATAAAAGGTATTTTTTATCGTAAAGAATGCTTCCGTTTAATTCCTGAGATTTTAAGCACTGTAAAGTCCCATTTTTCTTTCTTGGTATTATTGTACAGTATTTGATACTTACAAACCAGCCAAGCAAGAAAATTTAAGCTATTTAATTGCTGTTTATCGCCTAATAACTTAAATCATGTGGATGTCAACAAGCCTGCCCAAGACTAATAATGAACCTTATAAACTTGCAGCAAACCTTTATTACAAATGTAGCAAGATACATTCAATGCAATACATACCTTTACAAAATAAAATTTGACCCTTTCTGCGTTTGATGCTTGGATCCCAAGAACAAATTTCTTCCACTTCTTGTATATGTCATCCAAACCAAACACAGTAGAGCCTATGATGCCAGGAGACTTGCTTCTCTCAAAGTTAAGAACACTAAAAAGATTTTTAACTTCACTGTTGAAATTGCGTATCTAAAACAAATAGGTGAAGGAATTTATATTTAATATATATATATATATATATATATATATATCTTTTTTGTATACATTTTTTTATATGAAAGTCAATAATAAAATTATTTCAGGAAGCAATCCAAAAGTCGTTAGTAGTTGTAGTTGTTGTAGTTATTTCTTGGTTTACAGAGGCAACATTTGGAAATTAAACTGTTGGCCAACCAATAACTACAGTATGTGCATCCAAGAGGTGACAAAGAAAATGTCTTCTTTCCGGACATGTTTTTCAATTTTTTACCTCTTGATAATTTGGGTACTCAAATTTTCTACACCCTCATTTGTAGATTTTATCAGCCACCCCCCTTTATGTTACTGTTGAAGAAAACATGAGGAATAAACTGAAACCAGCATTTTCTAATTATTATTGTAGGCTTTGATCATTTATGAACCTGGAAGTAGATATGTAATTATGCAACAATCGTTTTTAACTGCTCTGCATACCAAAATTATTTTTATTTACATTTTATATATTTTTTTAAGCACATATAGGGCCTTCATTTGTGTTGAAAATACCCTGAATATATTTGAGAATTAAGCAGAGAAATTCTCAAAAATGTGAAAAAAATTCAGTATTATTTTGTTTATAAAGTTCAGCAAAACTATCCAAATTATCGTTAGTATTTGAATTATAATAATTTTAAATTATTTCAAATTCTCATTATTTACTCCTACTTGCAAACTACGCCTAGAATTTGATGAAACCACTTGCGCAGTACATGTCAATTTTTCCAATCCCCTACAACAGTTTGCAGCCCCCTCCCTGGGTTCTGAACCTGCAAATATTAAAACATACATAAGCGTACTCGCAGCTCAGGGCACTTGCTGGGGGAATGTTCATGTATAGATTGTGGATGGACAAGGGGTAAAAATTGCAAGAGAGAATGTACCAAGGTCTTAGGCCGCGTACACACGGTCGGTCCATCCGATGAGAACGGTCCGAAGCTGACTGATGGTCCGATGTGCCTACACACCATCGGATTATAAACCGAGCGGGTCAGAACGCGGACACGTAAACCACGTACGACGTCACTATAAAAAAGGAAGGCCAAAGCCTTCGGCGCCACCCTTGAGTCTGCTTTTGCTAATTCCGTGTAACCGCGTGTTAGTGAAAGTTTGGTTAGAGCCGATTCGCGCTTTTCAGTCTCGGTGCTTTTTTTAGATCGTATTCTCGGGTTCAGTGTGTGCTTGTGGGTTCGTATTTGGCATTCAGTGCTGGCTGTCGGGTCGTTTCTGCTTTGCAGTGCCGTCCTGTCCGCTCGTATCTGTTTCCAGTGAGTTCTTTACAGGTATTGCTGGATTTGGGGGTGCTTTCTGTTTTAAGTGCGTTCTGACCAGCCGACCGGTTTGAAGCCATGATGGAGCAGCATGCTCATGCTAGAGTTCGTGCTGCGTATGGGCTGTCTTCTGCAGTTCATACTCACTCAAGGTCTTTGGCCAGGAACAGGGCAAGGAGGAGTTCCTGGGCCAAGAATTGGTTTGCGCCAGCGTGACCGATTCTCTCATATGCCTCTGCTTAGGGAAATCCAGGAGAATAATCCTGACGATTTCAGGAACTTTCTCTGTATGATGGACCCCATTTTCCACCGTCTATTGGATCTTCTGTCCCCCTTTATAAACGAGGCAGGACACTGATGCGCCAAGCCATCACGGCCAAGCAGAGGCTTATTGCCACCTTGCGGTACCTGGCGACTGGGAGGAGCCTGCAGGACCTCAAGTTCTCGACAGGCATCTCCTCCCAGCCGCTTGGGATCATCATACCGGAGACGTGTTCTGCCATCATACAAGTCATGCAGGAGGAGTATATTAAGGTAAGTTTCCTCCTTTAACATCACAATCTATGTCTTTAATGTATGCTAATGTCTTGTATTTCTTGCATTTTTCCCTAATTACCATGATTGTAATATGCTGTGAATGTCCCCTTTTGTCCCCATGCACGTTGTAAGCTTTCCATTCTCTTTTTTTGGCCTACATGCATCTTTCCCTTCACTAACCTGTCCAGCATGCTATCCTAGGCCCAAACACACCTAGCCTAGTCTTTTTTCAACCTGATTTTTGTCTGCTCCGTTGTAGTTCTGCCCCCCCCCCCTTAAAATGTGTCCCAATGTATTTTTTCTCCTTCAATTTAGGCAGAGTGCTACCCGTTTTTAATTTTTGTGCCTAAACTCAGCTAGAACCCCCCCCCCCCCAAAAAAAAAAGGTTTAATGGCCCATCAGAGGGGTGGAGGAGTCTGATAAGTGGGCTTCTTTTTTTGGGCCATGAAATACTCACTCCAATAATAAATGTTATACTGATGTTGCACAAGGATGTTTTTTGTATAGTGATTGCAATGTTTATGTGCCAAAGTACTAATTGTATTTTTTTGTTTTTCCCCACAGTTTCCCTCCACGCCACAGGAATGGCAGACTGTGGCTTCCCAATTTGCCCAGCGGTGTGACTTTCCGAACTGCGGAGGGGCAATAGACGGGAAACACGTCCGAATAGTACCGTCACCCCGTTCGGGGTCGTACTATTACAACTACAAAGTTTTTCATAGTATCACGTTGATGGCGGTGGTGTCGGCACAGTACGAATTTTTGTATGTGGATGTGGGGGAAGAACGGCCGGCTGTCTGATGAGGAGCGTTCGCGCAGACGGAGTTTGCCAAGCGTCTACAGTCTGGTGGTCTGGCACTGCCACGGGATGAAGACAATTTGGAGGGACTTCCATTTGTTTTTCTCGCGGATGAAGCTTTCGGGCTTGGACCTCACCTCGTGCTGCATTTTCCCCAGAGGCCCCTTACCCAGGAGAGGAGGGTTTTCAATTTTCGGCTGGCCAGAGCCCGGAGGGTAGTCAAAAATGCCTTTGGGATACTCGCCAGCCGGTTTTGCCTGTTCCAGACAGCAATACACCTGGCGGAATATAAACTGAACTCCGTTGCATTTGCCTGTTGCATTTTGCACAATTTTTTACGTAGGCACTCCCAGTCGTACCTAACCAACATTGGTGCTGAGGCAGGACTACCCTCAGATACCTTGACACTGGTCGCGCTGGCTTGGCCCCCCAATCTGCTCGTGAGGCACGCGACAAATATGTTGAGTACTTTGTGGGTAGGGGGGGCCATTGCTATGCCAGAACATATATAATTTCAAAATCAGACCACCTTTTTCTGAGCTGCTCCTTGGACCTCCTGACCCCAAATATGCCAAAGTCTCCTCGCCACTTTGTCCATTATTTTGGCCTTCCTCCGATTAGGGGTGTTGTATGGGCCATGATCTCCATCATAATCTTTCCTCCGTAGTATATCCACCATCTCTTCAAGTGACATATTTGTCGCTTTGTAGCGCCTGGGCCTGGATCGTGACGTTCCCGCCTCCGGCCTTTCCTCGTCAGGACAGGGTATACCACACTCCTGTGACACTGCCATATTCTCGTTTCACAATGATTAGGGGCGTGAAAAAGAGGAAAGGGTCCGTCATGGGCAGGTGAAGAGGGCGGCGTTTCACACATGCGCGGGGTATATAAGGAGAACGACGTGACTACGTTTGTTATGTGGAGTCTGCTCGAGCGGAAGTGACGAACTGCAGAAACGAGGGTAAATCTGAAAATGTGCCCAGCAGAGGCCAATAGACTTGAGTTATGGGATGGGGGGTTTATATGTTGATTGCACCCTTGCGCAATTATCTTGGGGCCCCCCATGCAATTTTGCTCTCAATCTGCTCGGAGACATCTCCAAAATATACATGTGAGACTGCAAAACCTCTTTATTTTATTGTGTATCAGATCAGGCAACGATTGTGATTGTTGGACAGAGGTAATTAGGCAGTGTATCATCTCATCAATGCTGAGGGGCATGATATCTACACATGAATGATGCCTTGATGAATGCTCTCATTACTTTTGCATGTTTTTATGCCACTTATTTAGTGAAATGTAAACACAGAGTCTGCAGGTAAAATCATCATTTCCTACAACAATGGGGCAGAGCTGGGCAGCATTTTAGTGGCAGCAGGAGACACTGTGTTTGAAGCTCAAAAGAATGTGCGCAGATTGTGACAAGGTAAAAGCTGAGCCTAGTGTTTATATGTTTATGTTTTGCTATTCTAGAAAGAAAATAAAAAGATGGAAAAATTCAATATACCGGACGTGCTTATGAAATTTATCGACAAGTACAGGAAACTCGCCTGCCTATGGGACATCAAGCACCCAGCGTATAAAAAAGCAAATCTGAGAACGGCAACACTTGAGCGATTTGCAGAATACATGCAGACTTGGATTCCGGAGGTCACATGCACCATGATCAAGAATAAAATCAACAACCTCAGGGGCACATACAGAAAGAACTACCTCAAAGTGCATCAATCTCAGAGGTCAGGAGCAGCAGCAAGTGATGTAAAGGAGCCCAAGCTGTGGTACTACAAGCACCTCATATTTTTGGATGATCAAATGGATGCCCAGGAATCACTTTCCAGTCTTTCTCCCACCCTTCCTTCCACCCTTCCTTCCAGCGGCCCTTCCACGGTTCCCCCCACCCCTGCAGAGTGTGCCCAGGAGCTGGCTGACACCGAGGAGCCAGATCGACGCATCTTCATTGAGGTATAGTAGTTTACAACATATTTCTTGCGTGCAAATTATTGTTGGTTTTACAGGATGATTTTGTAACCAAAAAGGAAAGCTTGGAAACACAAACAAAAGTCGTGAGCAGAAAGAATTGTGTCAGGGATGCCAACTGCAGGGGTCAGAATGAGAGTCTGTTAAAAAAATAAAAAAACAGTCAAGAACTTGAATGTGTGTGATTGATTTTGCAAAAAATTAAAACATGTCCCTTTTTTCTACACAGGAAGAGACCAGCCAGGAGGCGGCAGCTCCGGAAGGTGTCAGCCAGGAGGAAGGGGTGAGTGGCAGCCAGAAGGAGGCTGGGCCGAGTGGCAGTCAGCAGGTGCCCAGGCCCAGCGGCAGCACCATATCACAGGTGCCTCCCCTCCAGATGCGCCCACCAACAAAAAAGAGCAGGTCATCAGGGAGGCAGCTGAGATCATGAGGGCCCCCCTGAACCCAGTGGAAAGCTACGGCTCCTACCTTTGGTGGAGGGACAAAGGGGCCTGGCCCAAGACCTGATGGCATCTGTGATATGGTGGGGGAGAAGGGGCCTGCTGACTGTGACCACCGAATTGAGGGACCCGGCCCGGGCTTCTTCTTCTCCTCCTCCTCCTCCTGCTGCCACATCGTCACCACCCGCAAGGAGCCGTGGACGGGGCCGTGGAAGGAACGCTGCATAGAAGCCTGGAGGGAAGGCTGTAAGGAAGACCAGAAAGTGATTCCCTGGCTTCCAGCTGATTTGCCCCCAAACTGAGGTTGTTGTAGTACCACAGCTTGGGGTCATGTATGTCATCTGCTGCTGCTTCTGATTTCTGGGATTTGGGGAGCACATTGGGACTCCTGAGGTTGTTTATTTTGTTCTTGATCATGGTGGAATGTGCCTTTGGTGTCCAAAAAGTCTGCATGTATTTTGTGAATTGGTCAAGTGTTGCCCTTCTTTTTATAATTTGGGTTTGCCAGAATAAATGGTAATTTAATTTACGTTAAAACCTAGTCTATTGTGTTTTTCTGGTGAAAAGCCATCAAACATTTCCAAAATACAATGTGTAATTAACAAAGGACACAACCTCCTTGAGGGGGGGGGGGGGGTGAAACAAAAACATTGGTGTGATAACTTGCCAAAAAAAAAGAAAAAAATTAATTTCACCAAAAAACTAAAAGTCCAAAAAATTATTTGGGAGATCTGGCTTTCTAAAAAAACATGAGATCACAAGCAAAAAATAAAATAAATCAGTATGGGAGAACTCTAAATAGCATCAGCAAAACAACGTGTTTATTCTAGCATTTGAACGAAGAAAAAAATACGCTGCAATAAACGAGACACTAATTTTAAAAATGTAGAATGTGCCATTTCAAAAACGAACGCAAGTTTTACAAGAACGAGCGCTCCCGTCCCCTCATTTAGTCTGAGCATGCGTGGATTTTGAACTGATGGTCGTGCGTACTAACCAGGGCTGTGGAGTCGGAGTCGAGGAGTCGGGGGAAATTTTGGGTACCTGGAGTCGGAGTCGGCAAACAATGCACCGACTCCGACTCCTACTAAATTTAGATTGGAATTAAAAAAAAAATTCCAACAGGAGTTTTATAAAGCACTAAAAGAAGTTGAAAAGTATGATCGCTCATCAAAACTTACTGTTGAAGAAGCCATCCTTATTTATCCAGAGATCGTTAGTGATGTGGCCAGAATAGTTACTGCAATGCCACCCACCCAAGTCAGTGTCGAAAGATTATTTTCAGCCCTAAAAATAATAAAGTCTGACTTAAGAGCCTCTATGAAAGAGGATCTGGCAGAGGCAATTCTCTTCCTTAGAACTCTACATTGAATTGATTTGCATTTGCTAAGCCTATAACTACATTTCAAGATTAATATAAACCATTTCTAGGTTTTACAGATTTTGTTTTTGGTTCATTATAGATAAGCTTTGTTTTTGTTCTAAAACAACCAAATAATGTGGTTTGTATTTTTGAACTGGTAAAGATCCTGTTCCTGATGTTTATGCCTGCTGCTACTATCCAGCCACTTGATTGATTAATATTTTTTTTTTTTATAAAAAACTTTGTTTTCATTGTGTTTGTCTTTTGCTTAAACTGTGCAATACAGTAGACTGTTGGCTTCCCAGCCAGTAGTCCTGTGGTAGTAGGTTGCGTTTCTTTCCCTCAAGGAATGTATAAAATACATTCGCATATTAATACAGAGGAGTCGGAGTCGAGGAGTCGGAGTCGGAAGTACATAAAACTGAGGAGTCGGAGTCGGAACATTTATCTACCGACTCCACAGCCCTGGTACTAACGACCGGTTTTGACCTATCGGTTAGGCGTCCATCGGTTCAATTTTAAAGCAAGTTCTCTTTTTTTGGACCGAAGGACAAATGACCGATGGGGCCCACACACGGTCGGTTTGGACCGATAAAACTGAACTTCAGTCCGTTTTCATCGGTTTTGTCCGATCGTGTGTACAAGGCCTAATGCCGCGTACATACCATCACTTTATGTGATGAAAAAAACCGACGTTTTTAAAAACGTCACTTTAATTGACCGTGTGTGGGGGAAAACGTCATTTTATGTCTTGTAAAAAACGACCAAAAAAAATTGAAGCATGCTTCAATTTTATGTGTCGTTTTTCAAAACATCATTTTTTACTTCACATAAATTGACCGTGTGTAGTAAAAAATGTCGTTTAAAACGAAGTTTTTTCACCCGCGCATGCCCAGAAGCTACTTATGAAGCAAGCTTCAATGGAAAAAGTGGTGAGAACGTAACCTCGCTTTGCTAGAACATTGTGAGAAAAACAATGGTGTGTAGGCAACTTCGTCTTTGAAAATTGAAGTTTCAAAAAAACGTCATTTTTTACTTCACAGAAAATGTCGTTTTTTTTCATCACATAAATTGATGGTGTGTACGGGGCATTAGAATTACTCTTTTGGCTGCTAGCTCCATAAACCATCTGGTTAAACTAATGCCGCGTACACACGATAATTTTTCGGCATTAAAGAAAACGCTGTTTTTCAGCATGTCTAAAAAACGAAGTTTTCCAACTTCATCATTAAAAACGATGTTGCCCACACGCCATAGTTTTTAAAAATGATCTAGCAAAGCGCGGTGACGTACAACACGTACGACGGCACTATAAAGGGGAAGTTCCATTCACCTTTGGGCTGCTTTAGCTGATTCATTGTTAGTAAAATACGATTCGCGATTTTCTGTCTGTTACAGCGTGATGAATGTGCTTACTCCATTCAGAACGGTAGTTTTACCAGAACGAGCGCTCCCGTCTCATAACTTGCTTCTGAGCATGTGCGGGTTTTTTAACGTCGTTTTAGCCCACACACGATCATTTTTTACTACCCGAAAAACGACATGCAGCATATGTTTGAAAAAGAAAATTGTCGTTTTTCAGAACATGATCATTTTAAATGACGTTTTTAAAAAATGTTTTTTTCATGCTGAAAAATGATCGTGTGTACGCGGCATAACAGCTACAAGTTAGACCAACCTTTTAGACGCATGTACAGTCATGGCCAAAAATATTGGCACCCCTGGATTTCTGTCAAATAATGCACCACTTCGTCCAAAAAATTGTTGCAATTACAAATATTTATTCATTCTCATGTTTATTTTGTTTGTATTAATATGGCACAAAAAATCAGAGAAACCAAAAGCCAAATCTGACACATTCCACGCAAAAATGGACAGGACAAAATGATTGCGCCTTCTCAAAATTGTAAGAAATAATTGCATTCCAATTTTGTGATGCTCCTGCAATTTGTAATTTAGAAAGCAAGAGGGTAATGGGACTTTAACCACTTCCCGCCCGGCCTATAGCAAAATGACGGCCGGGCAGTGGTCCAGTTATCCTGACTGGACGTCACATGACGTCCAGCAGGATAACAGCCGCCTCGCGGCGATCGGTGGTGCGGTGTGTCAGTCTGACGGAGGCTCTTTACCACGTGATCAGCTGTGTCCAATCATGGCTGATCATGATGTAAATAGGAAGAGCCGTGGATCGGCTTTTCCTCACTCACGTCTGACAGATACGAGTAGAGGAGAGTCGATCGGCTGCTCTCCTGACCGGGGGGGGGGGGCTGTGCTGATAGTTTATCAGTGCAGCCCCCCCCTCGGATCCTGCCCAGGACCACCAGGGAGCCGCTCAGAACAACCAGGATGGCTACCCCACTGGACCACCAGGTATGCCCCCCCCCCCCCCAAGACCACCAGGGAAATGCAAATCTGTGGCCCGGTAGCTGCCAATCAATGCCCAGGTAGCTGCCATTCAGTGACCACCCACAATGCCTATCACTGCCAGTGCCACCAGGGATGCCTATCAGTGCCACGTATCAATGCCCACCAGTGCCACCAGTGCTGCATATCAGTGCCACCTACCAGTGCCCAGTGTCGCATTTCAGTGCCCATCGTCGGTGCCTGTCAGTGCCTGCTCATTGGTGCCACCTCATCGGTGCCGCCTTATCAGTGCCCATTAGTGCCACCATAACATTGACCATCAGTGAAGGAGAAAAACACTTATTTACAAAATGTTATAAACAAAAACAAAATACGCAAAACATTTTTTTCCAAAATTCCGTCTTTTTTTGTTTGTTTAGCAAAAAATAAAAACCGCAGAGGTGATCAAATACCACCAAAAGAAAGCTCTATTTGTGGGAACAAAATTATAAAAAATGTATTTGGGTACAGCGATTGGCTTGGGCAGGAAGGGGCGTAAGTGCCTGGTATTGAAGTGGTTAAATGATGTGCATGATTACATGCACCTCCGTCCCTAAATCGTAAATAAAAAGGCGATTTTTTTGTAAGGTTTTTTTTCTGTAATTTGTAATTAAACTCACCTGTATCAATTAACAGCTGCTGACAGTATAGAAATCACACCGGCAACCAGTTAAAATGGTGAACAATTGACTCAATCTGTTGTGTGTCTCTGTGTGCCACACTGAGCAGCGAGAAAAGAAAGAGTAGCAAAGAACTATCTGAGGATTTAAGATCAAAAATTGTGGAAAAGCATGAACAATCTCAAGGTTAAAAGCCCATCTTCAGAGATCTTAATGTTCCTGTGTCCACTGTGCGCAACATCGTCAAAGTTTACAGCCCATGGCACTGTAGCTAATCTCCTGGGCGTGGACAAAAGAGAAAAAAATTAAAAAAGTAAACTTACTCGAGGAAGCCAAAATCTATTTGGGAAAATGGGCTGTGGACAGACAAAGCAAAACGACAGCTTTTTGGTAAAGACCATCATTCTACTGTTTTCAGAAAAATAAATTAAGACCCCTTTCACGCTGAGCCGCCTATTCGGCTGCTTTTACCCCTGCTAGTGGCTGAAAAAAGGGTAAAAACCACCACAATGCACTGCTGCAGTAGCGCATTGCCAGTGGTACAGAAGCGCTGTCCCATTGATTTCAATGGGCAGGAGCGGTGGAGGAGCGGTAGACACACCGCTCCAAATATGCAGCTAGCATAACTTTTTTTTACCGTCCTGCTAGCGCAACGCTCCAGTGTGAAGCCCTTGGGCTTTCACACTGGAATGAATGATGCAAGCTGCTTGAGGGCGGATTGCAGGCGCTATTTAACACTATAACGCCCTCAGTGTGAAAGGGGTCTAAAGAAAAAGAATACAGTGTTCTGTCTCAAGGACATTCAGCTAAACCTTCTTATCCCATAAACTTCATACCAATATTTCTTTGATCTCAGTTTATAAGAACAAGTAGTAAAAACATACTTTTTAAAGTTCTCTAAGGTAAGGTGAACAGATTTTTTAAATTAAATCCGGGGACATATTTTTTTTTTTTACTAGTAATGGCGGCAATCAGCGACGTCGCTGCTGCCCACCTCACAGCCTGTCAAGTCTTACTCTCCGGGTCCCGGCTACTACTGGGTGGGGAGCGGAGGAAGATAACTCTGCCAGGGAAGGCAAGGAGATAAACGGGTAGGCAGCTGACTGGCACCCGAAACTGAAAAAATATTCCCTCCGACCAGCACATGATCATCAGAAAGGGGCACAGATAATGGAAAAAAATACACCCCCCCTAAGCTAGTAGGAGTGGCAGAGCGGGGGTGTGTAATTCAAATATATATTTTTTTATTCTGAGACTGACTGTCTTTGAAATTGCCCCAGCCCCTTTTCAAATCCAATCCGGGAACAAACTGGGGACAGACTTGGTCCGGGGACAGTGTCCTCAATGCAGGGACTGTCCCCTGAAACCGGGGATGTATGGTCACCCTACTCTAAGGGGTCATGTCCTGCTCCCTGGAGCGTCTTCTCAAAGCATGGTGGCTGTTCACTTCCTGTGAAGATTCTACCCAGAATTCCCCCTCTTTACTAACAACTTCCTTAACTACACACACAGTAATTAAATAACCTAGAACTGAAGAAATACCAAAAAAGAACACTAGATGGAGCCTGAACTCCACATATGGATTGTCTTACGTAAATTACAAAACTTTACAGATAATCAGAATATAAGTCTGGTGGACAGAACATACAGTCCCTGTGAAAAGTTCTCTAAACAGCAGTTGGGAAAAGAAGCCCTTCCAATCTGAGAGACCTGGAGCAGCTGGCGAAATAAGAGTGGTCCAAAATTCCAGTAGAGAGGAATAAGAAACGTATTGATGGTTACAGGAAGCAATTGATTTCAGTTAATTTTTTCCAAGGGGTGTGCCAACACAAATTAAATTGAGTGTGCCAATAATTTTGTCCAGTCCATTCTTGGAGTTTTGCATGGAAAATGTCAGATTTAGCTTTTTGTTTCTCCACTTTTTTTATGTGTCATACCAATACAAACAAAAGAAATAAAAACATGAGAATGCCTAAACATTTGTAATCGCAACAATTTTCCGGGTGAAGTGGTGCATTATCTGACAGAAATGCAGGGGTGCCAATATTTTTGGCCATGATTGTATCAAATGGTATGCCTTAAATGCGCAGTTCTTAAGAGGAGGCCTTAAGAGGCCTAACTTGAAGGAACATGGATCGCCCTCTATATAAATGTCTGCACCAAGATATAATTGAAAATTGGCACTGGAAAAGGATTATGAAGGCAAAAAAACGTGTGATTTGATGGAACTCAATGGCAGGGGCTGACCCATCCCTGCTGCAGAAACGATAAGATTTTACCAGTTGGGAGGGTAAACTCCCAGAGACTTGCATTGGGCTTTCTAGATACATTTGTATACCTTGGGAGAGATGAACTTGCAAATCTAAAGGTGTGTGGGAATAGTTGCAGACTAAGAAATGTTCTCTCTTTCAGCACCCAGGCTTTAACAAACATGCCATTAAAGTCAACAACTGAGAAGAAGAATGCAAGACCTTGTGTCACATGGTCCAGATGTAACAGCGGATTCCATATAGTAAGTGTGTCCCAGCAGAAAAATTAAATCTGTATACCAGGCCCTTCTGAGGCAAATGGAGACATGAGTATGGCAGGAATCACTTTCAACCTGATCCTATGCATCAATCAGCATGGAAGTCTCATTGGTGGGAACGTGTAGTTTATGTAATAAAGATCCCATGAAGCTACCAAGATATTTGTTGCATCTGCCAGCAGATCCTTTTATCATGTACCTTTCCAACATCTAACTGAAACTAGAAATGATTGATCTGACCACCAAAGAGACATATATTTGATGGCCAAGCTGGGAAGACTACAATGATTTGGGATGTCCAATCAAGTCAGCACTTGATCGAAGATCTCAGATATAAAAAAAAAATGAATCTGGATTTCTTTGAGACAAAGCCTTAAACCAGGGGTCTCAAAGTATCGGCCCGCGGACCGGTTTTAAATGGCCCGCAGGCAGGGCAGGTGCCGTGGAAGTGTAGATCGAGGTGCATGAAGAGTAGCGCAGGAAGTGTCTGTCATAAGTTCACTTGTCTCTCATGTCACACTGCTACTCCCCGGCGGCCCCTGCTCTCTTCTCGTCCATCCCCATTTGCTTGTGACATCTGAGATGGACGAGAAGAGAGGGGGGGCTGCCGGGGAGTAGCAGTGTGACATGAGAGACAAGTGAACTTATGACAGATGCTTCCTGCGCTACTCTGCCTTTGAAGAAAACAACAAGTAAATGCTGACCTGTGCCCTGGTGTGCTCTCATGTGCCCTGATGTGCTCTCATGTGCCCTAATTGTGCCCTAATGTGCTCTCATGTGCCCTGATTGTGCCCTGATGTGCTCTGATGTGCTCTCATGTGCCCCGATGTGCTCTCATGTGCCCCCATGTGCTCCCATGTGCCCCGATGTGCTCCCATGTGCCCTGATGTGCTCCCATGTGCCCTGATTGTGCCCTCATGTGCCCTGGTGTGCTCTCATGTGCCCCGATGTGCTCTCATGTGCCCCGATGTGCTCTCATGTGCCCCAATGTGCCATCATGTGCCCCATGTACCCTCATGTGCTGAGCTCTGTACATCAGGGTACCCTGTGCCCTGATGTGCCATGTGCCCTGTCCTGATGTGCTGTGCCCCATGTGCCCTGATGTGCTCTCATGTGCCCCATGTTCCCTGATTGTGCCCTGTTGTGCCCCATGTGCCCTGATATGCCCCATGTGCTCTGATTGTGCCCTGATGTGGCCCATGTACCCTGATGTGCCATGGGGCACATGAGAGCACATCAGGGCACAATCAGGGAACATGGGGCACACCAGGGAACATGGGGCACATGAGAGCACATCAGGGCACAGCACATCAGGACAGGGCACATGGCACATCAGGGTACAGGACATGGCACATCAGGGCACAGCACATCAGGACAGGGCACATGGCACATCAGGGTACAGGGCACATGAAACAGCACATCAGAGTACAAAGCCCAGCACATCAGGGCACATGGCACATCAGGGTACAGGGCACATGAAACAGCACATCAGGGTACAAAGCCCAGCACATCAGGGTACATGGGGTACCCTGATGTGCTGGGCTTTGTACCCTGATGTGCTGTTTCATGTGCCCTGTACCCTGATGTGCCATGTGCCCTGTCCTGATGTGCCATGTCCTGTACCCTGATGTGCCATGTGCCATGTCCTGATGTGCTGTGCCCTGATGTGCTCTCATGTGCCCCATGTTCCCTGGTGTGCCCCATGTTCCCTGTTTGTGCCCTGATATGCTCTCATGTGCCCTGATATGCCCCATGTGCCCTGATGTGCTCTGATTGTGCCCCATGTACCCTGATGTGCCATGTGCCCCATGTACCCTGATGTGGCCCATGTACCCTGATGTGCCATGTGCCCCATGTACCCTGATGTGGCCCATGTACCCTGATGTGCCATGTGCCCCATGTACCCTGATGTGCCCCATGTACCCTGATGTGCTGGGCTTTGTACCCTGATGTGCTGTTTCATGTGCCCTGTACCCTGATGTGCCATGTGCCCTGTCCTGATGTGCTGTGCCCTGATGTGCCATGTCCTGCACTGTGCCATGTGCCCTGTCCTGATATGCCCTGCCCTGATGTGCCGTGCACCCTGATGTGGCCTGTTGTGCTGTACCCCTATGTGCTGTGCACTGATGTGCCCTGTACCCTGATGTGCTGGGCTTTGTACCCTGATGTGCGCTGTGCACTCATGTGTGCTGTGCCCTGATGTGCTGTACCCTGATGGTGAGTGGTCAGTGTGTAGTGTAGTGGTCAGGGTTAATAATGCGTTCGCTGACACCAGTACTGTTTTTGAAGTTTGAATGCGGCCCCCCATGGGATATGGAAACTTGTCTTGTGGCCCTCAGGTGATTTGAGTTTGAGACCCCTGCCTTAAACACACAGAGCTGGGTGACAGATACCCTTCCTCTTTTGATGTTCCAACAAAAAAACGAAGAATTTTGTCAGTTGAGTTTGGCCAATAGTTGGTGCCATCCCCTTAGTTGTAATTTTAAACGTCAATTCCGCCTATAGCTCTTAAAGGGCCATTTTTTTCTTCAAATGACAACATTTTTATTTATTTTTTATTGCAATTTAGTGTGACCGCAGGTCCCACAGGCGCTATGTCCGCCGGGTGCCCGCGATCGTGTCACAAAGCTGCAGAGAGGGGGGATGCCTGTGTAAACAAGGCATTTCCCTGTTCTGCTTAGTGACAGGACACCGATCTTCTGCTCCCTGCCATCATGAGCAGTGATGAGTGTTGTGTCACATGTAGCCCACCCCCCCACCACAGTTAGAATCACTCCCTAGGACACACTTAACCCCTTCCTCTCCCCCTACTGGTAAACCCCTTCCCTGCCAGTGTCATTTACACAGTAATTAGTGCATTTTTATAGCAAAAAATAGTTACAGTACCACCAGCATAATTGCAGCATAACAAAGTGACAGTTTATAATGAACGTGCAAGCAGATTACCTTCTTCTGCAGGACTTCCTTCCTCGGTTGCAACTCCAAAGCAGCATATATTTTTGCTATGGGGCGCAATCCATTTTTTTTTGGAATGAAGCGTAATGTGGATACCAGGGGATGTTTTTTCTTTTGTTGCATGCTCACTATTTCATCAGGTGACATTGAATGCAACTTTACATTTGTCAAATGTTTCCTTTTTGAAATGAAAATAAACAAACAGTTTAAAGTTATATTGGGTATATACAAACACACAAATATCATATCAATTTTAGATCACATAAAACATGTACTTTAGGAATTGCAGACTTGCAAGTTTTAGGACTGCTAAAATTATTGTATGTATGTAAAACTGCAGACAAGCTGCATATATTCTCCCTATCACTTTCTTCAGTACTCCCTAGATTACAGGAAACTGCTTGCCAATATTGGAGAAATATTTTTTGGGGCATAACTCCCAACTATCTAATTTGTCCAACCCTTAATTTAATTTTTAAGAAATACCTACGTGAAGCCTGGGAAGAGGAAGTTGTAAACTGAACTCTGCCTACAAAAATACTTGGTCCAAAAGGGTGGGATAAATCTTCAGGAAAAAATTGTTTGGACTAGAGTTACTTTACTTCATTTTTAAAGAGGTATCAACAGAGAACAAAGCAATACAGCACTTTATTACAGGTGGTACATGTATGCTCTACAGAAACATGAGTTTTATAGTACAGCTATTAATTATGACTAATGATCAAATACAGTTTTGTTTTTTCATGGTCATTAAATATTATAAAGGATTCCTACCAAAGCCCAAAAAATATGACTGTGCATTAGGACAAAACAAATTTTAACAAATTTTTGCTATGATGTGTGGTGTTTGAAAACTTTTACCAATAAAAGGCAACCAAGAGGTTTTTTTCAGAGTGCGGCTGTCCAAACATTTCTTTCTACATAACAAATTTACAGTAATAAAGGAAGCAAATACTGCAGGCTAGGGTTATATGAAAAAGAGATTTAAAGTTTGTTTGATTTTCTTGCATTGGGTTAGTGTCTTTGTTTATTAGATTCATTTTTTATCTAACGATAAGATCTTTTTAAGCTTCAATGCAGAGGGAGGCCCGATATGAATATGAATGCAAGCTGCTTTGCAACAAATTGAATAAACCTGTGTTTTTCAGGCTATCTACATTCCAAAGGCAGGACCAAGTTAGACTTGCGTACATTTTACGCTATCTGGTTCCACAAACAGCAAAAGCCAGCTGATTTGTGGTGAGGTCTCTGTTTACAATCACCAAAAATGTAAATGTAGAAAAGATTTTCAGTAGGGTGCCTCCTTGATGACTAATGTAGGTCATGGCCATGTCACCGTCCAACTATATTCCTATCAGGTGCACTTGCTAGAGAATTCCAGGGTTAAAAGGATAACTGAATTTACATGAAGCCGGGTTCACACTGGTACGACAAATGCTCTGACATTGGGAGCTCATGTCGCATGGCGTGTGAAAATCAATGTTTCCCTATGGGAGCCATCTTAACTTGCCCGACACAAGTCGGTCCGACTTTGAAAATACTCCCTGCACTACTTTGGTCCGACTTTGATCCTATTAAGCCCATTGAATATCACTGAAGTCGGATCGCCCTCTTGCATGATCCGACTTTGGCATGCGACTCTTTCTGATGATCTTGAGGGGGAACTCCACGCCAAAAAAAAACAGCATGGGTTCCCCATCCAAGAGCATACCAGGCCCTTCGGACTGGTATGGATTTTAAGGGGAACCCCCTATGCCAAAAAAACGGCGCGGGGTCCCCCCAAAATCCATACCAGACCCTTATCTGGGCACGCAGCCCGGCCGGTCAGGAAAAGGGATGGGGACAAGCGTTTTTTATAATTTATTAATTTATTAGGCAGCTCCCATGGTCTCTTCCAACTTTTGCGTGCTTTCTGGTTCTTCTCCCGCTGTCCCGTGTCTTCTGCTGGTTCTCCTCTGCTACCTTCTGCTAGCTCTTGCCCGGTCTTCTCCGTTGTCTTTTTCCCTCCGCTCTTCTTCCGATGTTGACGCAACGCTCTCTCCCGCTGTAATGCAGTGTGCACAACGACTTATATTGGCATGGGGCGGGGTCACCGGATGAGGTCATCTGGTGACCCTGCCCCTTATGACATTACAGCCCCATCATGCCCCATGCCAATATAAGTCGTTGCGCACATGGCATTACAGCAAGAGAGCGTTGCGTCAACATCGGAAGAAGAGCGGAGAGAAAAAGACGACGGAGAAGACCGGGCAAGAGCTAGCAAAAGAGCAGAAGATAGCGGAGGAGACCCGGCAGACGACTCCAGACAGCAGGAGAAAAACCGGAGAGCT
This sequence comes from Rana temporaria, assembly GCF_905171775.1. Classification (NCBI taxonomy): domain Eukaryota; kingdom Metazoa; phylum Chordata; class Amphibia; order Anura; family Ranidae; genus Rana; species Rana temporaria. The sequence continues at coordinate 171,161,648 of NC_053493.1, forward strand.
TGAAGAAGAGGCTGAAGAGAACAGAGAAGTCAGAAGAGACCCCCGAAGTCGGAAGAGACCCACGGAGCTGCCTAATAAATTATTTTATTTTAAAAACCTGTGTAGTGTTTTATTTTTGACACTTTTTTTTCCAGGTGAATGGATAGGGGAACAATGTATCCCATACTCATTCACATAGGGTGGGGGCCAGCATCTGGGGGCCCCTTTATTAAGGAGGGTTCCTAGATTTCGATAAGCCCCCGCCCGCAGACCCCGACGACCAAAATTTTCGGAAAGAGGCCATTGTCCTCATCAACATGGGGAAAAGGTGCTTTGGGGTGGGGGGCGCAGGGCCCCCCCGCCCCAAAGCACCCACCCCCATGTTGTGGGCATGCGGCCTGGTACGGTTCAGGAGGCTCATCTCCACCACCTTTCACGACCGGCCAAGCTGCGTGCTTGGATGAGGGTCTGGTTTGGATTTTGGGGGGCCCCCCATGTTGTTTTTTCAGCGTGGGTGTTCCCCTTAAAATCCATACCTAACCGAAAGATCTGGTATGCTCTCAGAGAGGGAACCCATGCCGTTATTTATTTATATTTGGCGTGGCATTCCCCCTCAAGATTCATACCAGACACAGTGCCTGGTATTGTTGGGGATCGAAGTCGGATCCCTGTTCATTGAAGTCAGACGCATGTCGGACTTCAAGTCACAGGGCAAAGTCGGATCCAAAGTAGTATGACTGTCGTGTCATACCAGTATGAACCCAGCCTGAGTTCCAGAATGTTGATTAGGATTTTTACATTGCACCTTGTACAAAATGGTGCAAAGCAAACATACGCAAAAATGTTAATATCCAAATTTAATATGAAGGTTTTCATTTTTCCCTTAAAGCTTTTAGAATTTGTGAACAAAATAAAAAAAATTCTTTCGGAAAGCACATGACCTGTAGCATAAAAAGAAGGCGCTACTGATTTTTTAAGACCCCACAATATTTGCACAAGTGTTAAAAAAATATTTTCGCAAAAAAAAAAACACTAAAACCCATTATTAGCAGATAAAAACACAGCAAATTTTACAAAATTCCTACCAAATAGAAAAAGCTTAAAGCGGGGGTTCACCCTATAAACGAAAAAAAAAAATTTTTTTTCTTCTACCATAAAATCAGGCATTGTAGCGCGAGCTACAGTATGCCTGTCCCGATTTTTTTACCCCCGTACTCACCTTGTACTCGTACATCAAAGATACCGACTCCCCTCGGGGAATGGGCGTGCCTATGGAGACGGAGGATGATTGACGGCCGGCTCTGGCGCGTCACGCTTCTCCGGAAATAGCCGAAATAGGCTTGGCTCTTCACGGTGCCTGCGCATAGCCTGTGCGCAGGTGCCGTGAAGATCCGAGACCTACTCCGGCTGTCTTCGGGGAGAGTGACGTGCCAGGGCCGGCCGTCAATCATCCTCCCTCTCCATAGGCACGCCCATTCCCCGCGGGAGCCGAAATCTTTAATGTACGAGTACACGGTGAGTACGGGGGTAAAAAAATCGGGACAGGCATACTGTAGCTCGCGCTACAATGCCTGTCTCGATGGTAAAATCATGTCAGTGAGGGTGAACTACCGCTTTAAACGGTGTTGAGTTAACCACTTTAAGACCGGGCCTATTTTTCAAACTTGTTGCTTACAAGTTAACCACTTTAGCCCTGAACCATGTCAGCCTAAGGACCAGAGGTGTTTTTACAATTTGGCACTGCGCTGCTTTAACTGGTAATTGCGCAGTCATGCAATGTTGTACCCAAACGAAATTTGTGTACCTTTTTTTCCCACAAATAGAGCTTTCTTTTGATGATATTTGATTGCCTCTGAGATTTTTTTTTTTGCGATATAAAAACGGAAGACCGAAAATTTGGAAAAAAAAATAAGATATTTTTGTTAAAAGAAAAATCTAATAAAAACTCAATTTTAGCCATACAATTTTAGTCATACAAATGTATTCAGCAAAAAAAAATGTCAGTAAGCGTATATTTATTGGTTTGCGCAAAAGTTACAAGCGTCTACGAACTAGGGTACATTTTCTGGAATTTACTCAGCTTTTAGTTTATGACTGCCTATCTAATTTCTTGAGGTGCTACAATGGCAGGGCAGTACAAAACCCCCCAAAATTACCCCATTTTGGAAAGTAGACACCCCAAGGAAATTGCTGAGTTGAGTTGAGCCCATTGAATATTTTTTTGTTTTGTTCCAAGTGATTGAATAATGACAATAAAAATAAAAAAATTCAAGTTAGACTTACTGGTAAACTTGTTTTCCAGAAGCCTTTCAGGACAGCAACTTGAGATAGTGACTCCTCCCACCAACCACAGGAAACACCTTCTTCCTCCAGATCTTTAAAGGGAGGTACCTCCCTAGCATAACTCATTTGTCTCAGAGAACCACCGGCCCTGGCTGGAACACATAAACACATGTTAGTCACAGCATAGTATATTAAACCAATAGGTCTGGTTGTTACTGTCCTGAAAGACTTCTGGAAAACAAGTTACCGGTAAGTCTAACTTGAATTTTCCCAAGGCGTCTATCAGAACAGCACCTTGAGAGGATAACAGAGACTTACCCCCTTAGGGCGGGACAACAGCCTGAAGGACCTTTCTGCCAAATGCCTGGTCACTGGCAGATGATCAGTCCAGTCTGTAATGCCGCACGAATGTGCGGAAGCTTGACCATGTCGCTGCTTTGCAGATTTGCTCAGGGATGGCACCAGCTCTTTCTGCCCATGTGGCCACAAGTGCTCTTGTTGAATGAGCACAGATTCCTACTGGTGGCACCATGTCTGCGTGAGAGTAGGCTTCCAGAATGGATAACTTTAACCATCTAGCCAAGGTACCTTTTGAAGCTTGGCAACCTTTTTTGTTGCCCCCAAAAAGAATAAAGAGTTTGTGCGTCTGAAGCTCTTTCTTATTTTTAGATAGATGTAAGAAGGGCTTTGTTATGCTAACATATGAAAAAAAGTTTCTTTATCCCCTGAGGGGTTTGCACAGAAAGTAGGTAGCACTATTGTGCTGGGGATGATTAATTGTCAAGGCCACCTTAAGTAAAAATGTGGGATCTGTTCTGAGAACAATTCTGTCCAAAAAATAAAGATAAATAGGGTTCCCTTATTGACAGGGCATGTAACTCACTGATCCTGCACACTGAAGTGATAGCGGCCAGGAACAGAGTTTTTAAGGCGAGATCTCTGAGAGACACATGTTTTAAAGGTTCGAATGGTTTCCCTGCCAGGGATTGCAGAACTATTGAGAGATTCCATTTCGGGAAACCCTTGATCTGGGTCGGTCTAGCTCTTGTAAGGGCTTTGAAGAACCTAGCTACCAGTAGTTCTGAGGCCACGGATCTTCCCTGAAATACTGATAGAGCAGATACCTGTACCTTCAAAGTACTGACTGCTAGACCCTTATCGGCTCCCTCTTGTAAAAACTCCAAAATCGACTTAAGATCGTTCGGATCTTGACCAGATGAGTTGCACCAGAAGTTTAAAACTTTCCACACCTGTGTGTATATGGCCCTCGTCACTTTTTTCCTACTTTCTAGTGTTGAGTCTAAACGGTCTGAAAAACCCTTCTTCAAGAGTTGCCTTTCAGATACCACGCTGCAAGGGAGAGACTGGACACATCTGGGTGATTTACAGGACCCTGTGGTAATAGATCCTGTCTGAGAGGCAGATGCCAATATGGTTTTGTCGCCATTCCTAGGTCCCCTGGATGAAATTCTTTCCTAAGTGGGCTCCCCATCCCCATGCACTGCCATCTGTGGTCAGTCTCTTTTCTACTGGAAAGGACCACTCCAGATTCCTTGCAAGGACCTCCCGATCTTTCCACCAATGAAGTGACCTCTTCACTCTAGATGGGATTTTTATCTGAGTGTCCAGGGATCTGAGACTGTGAACCCATGACCTCAGGAGAAAGGCCTGTAGGCATCTGAAATGCAATCTTGCCCATTGAATGGCTGGCATCGTTGAAGTCAGAACTCCCAATGCCGACGTTACTTGCCTTATTGTTATAGGCTGGTTGGACTGCAGTCGCGACACGAGGTCCTGTACTCGGTCCTTTTTCTCCTGTGGGAGAAACATTTTTTGGTTCACCAAAATCGACTTGGTAACCCAAAAAACATTGAGATGGCACCAGGGAGGACTTTTGTAGATTAAAAATCCAACCCAGAGATTCCAGGTGGTTTTGCGCTATGGATAGGTTGTCTAGTAAACTTTCTTTTGATGGGGCGAAGAATAACAGGTTGTCTAGGTAGGATATAACTGCACCCCCCTGTAGACGAAGCAGGGCTAGGGCTTCCGCAATCACTTTGGTACAAATTTGAGGCTAGGATGACAGCCCGAATGGAACTGTAGATGATGTACCACTCCCCCCATCCTTACTGCCAAACTCTGTGACTGAGGGGAGATTGGGATGTGCAGATATGCATCGCTCAAGTATATTGACGCCATATAACACTCTGGCGTCAACAGGTTTTTGACCGAAAATATTGAGTCCATCTTGAATTTTCTGTATTTGACAGACTTGTTCAGAGGTTTCAAGTTTAGGATCATTCTGAATTTTCCTGTTGGTTTCTCAGGAAGATGTGTGAATAGAACCCCAGTTGCTGCTCTTCTGGAGGTGCTTGTACCACCACACCCTGTTGGATCAGTTCTCTCAATGAGGACTTCATGAGTCTTTTTGGGTATTTGTTATCAAAAACCTCTTTGAGGGGGCCTCCAAGAACTATTTGACATAACCCTGAGTGGTCAGGATGTACTGATTGGATGTTACCGCTGACCATTGTGGAAGAAACTCCTGTAATCTTCCGCCTACCCGCACAGCTGAGTCATTGGAATTTCTCAGCTTGTGTAGGAGGATGGAAAAGGATTCCACCTTTTCCTTTTACCTTCTGTGCGGCCCAATTCCTCCTACCCCCTTGGGGTTTGTTGTCTTTTTCTTGAGTTTTTTGAGGTTGAAAAAAAACGTCTTGGGGGTCGTTTCTTCTTTTTAACTGGAAAAGATTTTTTCCTATCAGCCATCCTGTCTAGGATACTTTCTAGATCAGGCCCAAAAAGAAGGTCCCCTGAAAAAGGAATGCTTATTTTTTGAAGCTGCATCACATGGCCAAGTCTTTAACCGCAATGCCCTTCTTGCGGTATTAGTCAAGGCTGCGGATCTTGCCGACATCTTGATTGCTTCAGCTGAAGCATCTGCTATGTAAGCTACCGCAGAAGATAAAGTGGAAAGAGAGTCTAAGATTTCTTGTTTAGGTGAATCCTCCACTATATGGGACTTTAACTGGTTAGTCCAAAACTCAAAGTTTCTGGCTACACACGTTGTGGCCATAGCGGGCTTTAAATTATTCATGATCGACTGCCATGACCTTTTAAGTAGGAGATCCATGCGTTTACCATAGGGTCCAGACCATAGGGTCTTTGAGAACCCCCATGTCTTCAAAAGACAGATCAGTGGACCTGAAAACTTGAGAAAAGGCCGCATACAGTTTGGGGACCTTATTCCAAACTGCAGAGGGATCTTCCTCAAAAGGAAAACGCCTTTTATGGGCTTTTGAGAAAAATGTTTTTTTTTTCTGGATCTTGCCATTCCTTTTTTTATGGCATCAGAATTGACCGGGTGGACCGGGAATGTCCGACCCTTGGGTTCACTTAGGCCTGCATACATGCGGTCATGTAAACTTAAATCTTTCCTTTCCTCACTTAGACCCAAAGTAACATAAATGGTCCTAGGTAAACCATCCACCTCCTCCAGGGATAATTTAAATTTTGAAGGGGACACTGCCGACTCCTCCCGAGTCCTCTGAATCCTTGCTAGAAGGTACGTGGGACTGTCCTTCCCTGGTAACAGGCTCTTCAGCTAGGGATTCTAGTGCAGGTATAGCCACAGACTCCTGAGAGGACTGTGAAGTGGAGGCCTGGGTAGTAGTCGGGGAAACGAATGAGTCACGAAAAGTTTGAATCGTGGCAAAAAGTTCTTTCTTTAGAGAGGCAACCAACTCTTCCCGTACTGAGGCTGATTCCTCCTGAACGAAAGAAGAAATGCACAGAGACCCAGTCTCTGTAGATGGACCACCCCTATAGGTGCACTAGGAAAGAAATTTGAAAATTCCAGTGTCCAGACAGGCCCCTTGCCGCTAGGGGGTATTTAGAAATAAAGGAGGCAGGAAAGGGAAAAGGCAGACTTAACTGCTGCCTCCTACCTGAGCCTTGCTGGTGCCTGTCCCCACCGCTGTAACCTCTGCATCCTCCATTGCAGATGTACAGCGCTCCACAGTGGCTCACAACGTTTCCAGACTCCCACAGCGCCTCTGCACCAGACCGGAAATGGAAATAGGCCCCAGTCTCTGTCCTGCCTCTTCCCCCTGCGGTCGCACCGGAAATGACGCTCGCGCTGACCCAGCGACCTGCTGTTACATCCTGGACCACGCCCACGCTCCTTTTTCAGGCCACCGAGCGCTTTTCGGCTCTCTCCGAGCACTAAGGGGGAAAACGAGCCTGAATGCTACCGCTGCCGTTTGGGTAGCAGGGGAGGACAGGCAGTCTCAACGGAGGAGAGTTAAGGAGGGAAGCCAAGCCGTCTTTCCAGGAACACCTGAGTAGATATTGACTCCCCTCACAGAAGATGTTCCCTCCAGGCCGGAGGAAACACAAAAACTAAAGGGAGGTACCTCCCTTTAAAGATCTGGAGGAAGAAGGTGTTTCCTGTGGTTGGTGGGAGGAGTCACTATCTCAAGGTGCTGTCCTGAAAGACGTCTTGGGGGAAAAAAATTACCAAAAAGTTGTTACTAAATGATATATTGCTCACACGCCATGGTTATATGTGGAATTGCACCCCAAAATACATTCTTCTGCTTCTCCTTAGTATGGGGATACCACATGTGTGGGACTTTTTGGGAGCCTAGCCGCATACAGGGCCATCTGGGCATTCCCAGAGAGAGAGAGAGAGAGAGAGAGAGAGACACACACACACACACACACACACACAATAAAACGACAACTATTTTTTTTTTTTTATCTTATATTTTTTTGTGGTTTTTTTTTTACTTTTTTTTTGTAACTAACGGTTCGGGTCTCTCAAATGCGATGGCATCTTGGAAGACCCTGTGTAAGTGTGTCCTAGTCTGTGAAATGCTGTACTCTACGCTAAAACTTCACTAGTGTGTGGTAGCGTTCAACACATTCATCAAAGCAAAGACCAGGATTGTCAGGACAGCATGGACAATAATAAACGGGTGTCACGCCTATATCTGCGCTTGTTACAGACACGACATCTTCTTTGGGGGGTTCGTTGGGTAGGGGTACTCTGGAGGACATACGGAAAATGCTTCTCATGCAGCCGGCTTACTGCATTTGGTTGGGAATGGTGAGGTGCAGCACCGCCTGGATACAAAAGGGCTGCAACAATCTCTTCCTGGAATTCAAGGAAGGATAAAGTCTGTTCTGAAGCTCTGTATAGCACATGAGCGTTCAGCAAAGCCAATTGAAATAAGTAAAACAGACTCTTTTTTGTACCAGAGTCTGGCCTTACGGCAACTAGGTACAGCGCCAACTGGTCGTTGAGGTCCACCCCTCCCATATTTTGGTTATATTCGTGGACACAGAGGGCATTCTCCACAACACCAGTCGCCATAGAAATTTGTACTGTCGTGTCTGCGTGAAGGTAGGAAAGAACGAAAACATTCTTTTTATCCCTCCACTTGTATACCCTAGCCTCTGTGTATAGGGGTGGGCTGAAGAGGGCCCCATCAGGTAGGCCGTACGGGACCCATGATTTAAAAAAAAAAAAAAAATGTTACTGGTACATGTTTTGAGTTACAGAGGAGGTCTAGGGCTAGAATTATTGCTTTCACTCTAATGTTCGTGGCGATACCTCAAATGTGTAATTTAAAACACAGTTTACATATGTGGGCGTGACTTACGTATGAGCACACGGGGACAGTTGTTAATTTTTCTTTTTTTATTATTTTTATTGCAAGTTTTATAGACAAACAAGACACATACAACTTAAGTGCTTACAGTACTCATGAACAACGACGGTGCTACATTACAATTCTGCAAATACGGGTATGATGGATAAAGATACATCAATTGTATGGTACACAACCTCATGCCTAGAACATGCTCTTGAAAAGCGTCAGAGTGGGCTTCAGCAGAAAACAATAGAAAAGAGAAAAAAAAACAAAAAAACAAAAAACAAAAAAAATATATATATAAAAAAAAAAAAAAAAATTCACCATCAGGCCGTTTCAGGTTCAGCCAACCATGTACGCCAGACTTCATACTTTAGTGGGCAGCCTCTGTTTACGTAAGTATCCTTGTACAAAGGAAGGCTGTTGTTTCCCAACTGTTTCCACTGAACCAACGAAGGGGCAGTGGGTTTTTTCCACTACATTGCAATATTTTTCCGGGCGTAAAATAGTTACAGACCAATCATTGTGCGTTTAGCCATGGTCGGTATGATAGTTTCAATGAGTCCTAGTAGGCATACCTCCATTGCCAATGGTAAAGTGACTGAAGCGACTCTATTAAATCAATTCAAGCACCCCCCCCAATACTGCTGGACCCTAGGGCAACGCCAAAAGATATGGGAGAAATCTCCTGGCGATGCTCCACATCTCCAGCACTCTGAGGAATGTGCAGGGTCCCTCTTATGGAGTCTGTGTGGGGTGAAGTATGCCCTATGAACCATTTTGAACTGCACCAGTCTCACGAATGGTAATTAGCAAACTGAAAGGGAAGTCCCAATCATCATTATCTAGTGTGGGAATGTCACGCTGCCAGCAAGACCAAAGTTTGTCCAGCGGTGGGAGAGACACAAAGATCAAGTGTGTATACAAATGTGTCCTCTCCAACTCCGTATTTTGTTAATTTTACTTTTATTTTTCAAGTTCGAAAAAAAAATTGTTTTACTTTTTTTTTTAATCACTTTTATACCTATTACAAGGAATGTAAACATCCCTAGTAATATAAGCATGACAGGTCCTCTTTACAGTGAGATATGGGGTCAATAAGTCCCCACATCTCACCTCTAGGCTGGGAAGCCTGAAATTTATAAAAAAAAAAAAAAAAAAGAAGAAGAAGAATTAGAGGATCTCAGCTTCCTAGCCGAGGCAGTGTTTTTTTTAAAACACAGAGACAGAGGGGGGGGGCACTCTCTCAGGAAACAAAACAGATTATTAGCTAGATTCATGTATGGTGTCCTAACTTTGCGGCGGCGTAGCTTAGCGTGTTTAGGCTACGCCGCCGTAAGTTAGCGAGGCAAGTACTTGATTCTCAAAGTACTTGCCTGCTAAGTTACGGCGGCGTAGCCTAAAGCCGGCGGGCGGGCGCAAGGGCACCTAATTCAAATTTGTCTGAGGGGGCGTGTTTTACAATAATGAGACTTGACCCGACGTGATTGACGTTTCTTATTTAACTGCGCATGCGCCGGGCGCCTACATTTCCCAGTGTGCATTGCGGGCAAGTCCGCCGCACAGGCCTATTGATTTTGGCGTGGACGTAAATCCCTATTCACGGACGACTTACGCAAACGACATAAAATTTTCAAATTTCGACGCGAGAACGGCGGCCATACTTAACATTACTATTCCATCTATTTGATTGAATAACTTTAGGCTGCCTATCTCTTACGTAAACGGTGTATCTGTACTGCGTCAGCCGGGCGTACGTTCGTGAATAGGCGTATCTAGTGATTTACATATTCTACGCCGACCGCAATGGAAGCGACACCTAGCGGCCAGCCAAAATATTGCAACCTAAGATAGGACCGCGCAAGCTGTCGTATCTTAGATAGGTTTAAGTGTATCTCTGTTTGAGAATACACTTAAACCTAGGTCGGCGCAGATTCTGAGTTAGGTCAGCGTATCTACTGATACGCCGACCTAACTCTTACTGAATCTAGCTATATATTAATATGTGAAAGTGGTTTAACAACCACTTTAACCACTTAAGCCCCGGACCATTTTGTTGCTAAATGACTGGGCCACTTTTTGCACTGTTTTTTTGTCAATTGACATTTTCATATGTGTATTTATCATCTCTTTCTTTAATTGCCCCCCTTTCACTATATTGGAGACTTACATGTTCTATGTTCTATCTATATGAACCTTTCCACTAGGTTTGTCGGGGGTTATGTGCCTGAAATCTTTTCCGCACACACATATATAGGGAGATAATTATACAACTATAAACGTATTGGAATGCTCACATCGTTATACGTGTGCATTTTTACTTGCACACCTACAGGGTTATGGCCATTTGCCAATTCTCATCACTATCTGTCACAACATATTTCATTATACTTCATCACATCTATATTTAAATCCTTATGTGTTATAATGTTATAATTTCATTCACTATAATAACTTTCATGTCATAATTTTAGTGCCACATAATTGGCCTTTTACATGATTTACATAAAACGCAAAAACTAAAATGTATAAAAAAACATAAATAATACTCATTTACACATTATATTGATTATTTTTATTTCACCTTTTATTACATCACATTAGAAATATTTTTAATATTTTCTATATTTTTATGCATTTTAGGTGGTAACTGGTCATTTATATATACAGTGCCTTGCGAAGGTATTCGGCCCCCTTGAACTTTGCGACCTTTTGCCACATTTCAGGCTTCAAACATAAAGATATAAAACTGTAATTTTTTTTGAAGAATCAACAAGTGGGACACAATCATGAAGTGGAACGAAATTTATTGGATACTTTTTTAATAAATAAAAAACTGAAAAATTGTCGTTTAAAGTTTGCCACAAGCCACCTGGGAGACACACCAAACATGTGGAAGAAGGTGCTCTGGTCAGATGAAACCAAAATCGAACTTTTTGGCAACAATGCAAAACGTTATGTTTGGCGTAAAAGCAACACAGCTCATCACCCTGAACACCCCATCCCCACTGTCAAACATGGTGGTGGCAGCATCATGGTTTGGGCCTGCTTTTCTTCAGCAGGGACAGGGAAGATGGTTAAAATTGATGGGAAGATGGATGGAGCCAAATACAGGACCATTCTGGAAGAAAACCTGATGGAGTCTGCAAAAGACCTGAGACTGGGATGGAGATTTGTCTTCCAACAAGACAATGATCCAAAACATAAAGCAAAATCTACAATGGAATGGTTCACAAATAAACATATCCAGGTGTTAGAATGGCCAAGTCAAAGTCCAGACCTGAATCCAATCGAGAATCTGTGGAAAGAACTGAAAACTGCTGTTCACAAACGCTCTCCATCCAACCTCACTGAGCTCGAGCGGTTTTGCAAGGAGGAATGGGCAAAAATTTCAGTCTCTCGATGTGCAAAACTGATAGAGACATACCCCAAGCGACTGATTACTACAGCTGTAATCGCAGCAAAAGGTGGCGCTACAAAGTATTAACTTAAGGGGGCTGAATAATTTTGCACGCCCAATTTTTCAGTTTTTTATTTGTTAAAAAAGTTTGAAATATCCAATAAATTTCGTCCCACTTGTTGTTGATTCTACAAAAAAAAAAATAGATTTCTTTATGTTTGAAGCCTGAAATGTGGCAAAAGGTCGCAAAGTTCAAGGGGGCCGAATACTTTCGCAAGGCACTGTATATACACAAACACACACACACCACTTAATAATTTTTAATAGTTCCTGGAAGTGAACAAGATTTACTAGTAGTTTTTTCACTGCTTGATTTTCACTTTCATTTTCATTCCCTACAAATCATATATTTTCACCATAAAAATCATATCACAAAGGGCATTCTATTTATTAGTTAACAGGTGTGTACACACGGTTATTATAACAATAGTCTTATCACTAGATACACACATCTATTTAATTTAATTCAATTAATTCACTGCATTTTCGATACGGTACCACTATATTTACAGATAAATTCATATATTCTTAGCCATTTTATTTAATTTTTCTTTAAATATGAGCTATATTTTTGCATTTACATTCTTTATACGAGAAACATTCATCATATTTGTTTTCTATTATACACTTTCTAACAATCCAGATATTCCGGGGTTAAATCTCAGTTATCTCTGAGATCTATTCACATACACAGATGATTGTGGTTTGGGATTTAGATCTGGTTACTTGGTTTTGACCTATCAGGGGCCAGCATTGATCACGTTTTTAAAAGTTTATTATATATTAGGCCCCGTACACACGATAGAATCTATCCGCAGATAAATCCCAGCAAATGGGTTTCTGCGGATAGATCCTATGGTGTGTACACGCCAGCGGATCTGTTTCCGCGGAGAAATCTCCTCTGGGATGGATTCCAGCAGATCGAATATTTGTTGTGCTGCGCAACATATCCATCTGCTGGAATCCATTCCAACGGATGGATCCGCTCGTCTGTACAGACTTACCGGATCCATTCGTCCAAAGGGATTCCCCGCACGCGTCGTAATGATTTGACGCATGCGTGGAATTCCTTATATGACAGCGTCGCGCCCGTCGCCGCGTCATAATCGCGGCGACGGCGCGACACGTCATCGGCAGAGGATTTCCGCGCGGATTTCAATGGGATGGTGTGTACACTCCATCCCATCGAAATCAGCGGATTTCTTTGAGAGGATTTATCCGTGGAAACGGTCCGCTGGACCGTATCTGCGGATAAATCCTCTCGTGTGTATGGGGCCTAAGATGTGTTTTTTTTTTTTATTATAAATTGTCAGCTATGATTAAGCACTAGTTAATAGTGCGAAACGCATCAGCTGTTTTACCCCTGTGTCGTGTGCTGTGACTTGTAGTGCATCTTTCCTTTTTTAAATAAAGACAACCATCAAGGTTTTTTGGAGTGCGGCTGTTCATATTTCCTATTTCTACTTGATGCCTTGTGCATTGCCAGCACCCTCGATTTCCTGAGATCATACTGATCATTCCAACACAATCCACCTAGAGCGGTAACTTTTTCTCTTTCACTTTTTGCACTGTGTCGCTTTAACCGACAATTGCAGTAGTGCGACGTGGCTCCCAAACTTTTTTTCCCACAAATAGAGCTTTTTGGTGGTATTTGATCACCTCTGCGGTTTTTAATTTTTGCGCTATAAAACAAAATTAGAGTGACAATTTTGGAAAAAGATGCAATATTTTTTACTAATAAATATCCCCCAAAAATATATAAAAAAAATACTTATTCTTCTACATATTTTTGGAAAAAAAACGCAATAAGCGTTTATTGATCATTTGGGGAAAAGTTATAGTGTCTCCAAAATAGGGGAGAGTTTTATGGCATTTTTATTAAAACATTTTTTTTTTTTTTACTAGTAATGGTGGCGATTTGTATCGTGACCGAGACATTATGGCGGACACATTGGACACATTTCTGGGACCACTGTCATTTTTACAGCGATCAGTGCTATAAAAATGCTCAGATTACTGTGAAAATGACACTGGCAGTGAAGGGGTTAACCACTAGGTGGCGCTGTAGGGGTTAAGTGTGCCCTAGTGAGTGATTCTTGCTGTAGGGGGGATGGGCTACATGTGACAAGACAGTGATCACCACTTCCGATTACAGGAAGCGGTGATCACTGTCATTGTCACTAGGCAGAGCGGGGAGAATCTGTGTTTACATCAGCATCTCCCCGTTCTTCCTTACCGTGAGATGATTGCGGGTATTCCCGCGGCGATCGAGTCCGCGGGACCCGCAGTCGGGCTCACGGAGCTCGCAGCGTGCGCCCACAATGCAGCGATCTTAAATGGGACGTATGTATGTATATATATATATATATATATATATATATATATATATATATATATATATATATATATATATATATATATATATATATATTAGGGGTGCACCGATATAATCGGTGCCGAAACATATCGGCCGAAAACAGCTGTTTTGGGCAAATGCCGAAACAGCTTTAAAATTGCCGATATGACTAGTGGCTGCAGAGCGGTAAAACACACTGAAACTGTCTTCGCTTTGCTCGCACACAGCCCCGCTTGCTCCTAACCACGCTGTGTTAAACAGAATGCCGTTCTAATGCTGAGATGTTTTCTGTCTATCGCAGCGTGGGGTTAGGAGGAGGCAGGGCTGTGTAGCAGAGCGGAGACAGTTTCATCCTACGGGCGGCGGTGAGTTTCTTTTGTTTTCTAACCGGCGGGTCTCTGTTGCTGGAATTCCTGGACTGCAGGCCAGCGTGTAGAGGAGGAGAGGAATAGCCCGGCATCCAGGAGCCGTCCATCTGCCTATCTGGAGACCATCCCCCGAGCCGGGGCCGCGCTGTATTAAGTAATGTTGGCTCAGGCTGCGGGCTGCTCCAGCTCCTGCATGGGGCTCTCTGCACTCCGCACACACATCCGTACCAAGGCTGAGAGAGAGAGAGAGAGAGAGAGACAGCCCATACACAGCAGCACTGTGCCCAGTCCTAATGCCATCCCTGTGTACTGCTAGAAGGATGGTGGTGGCACCAGGACAGACCTGCTGGATGCTCCTCTTACTGCTGTTACAGGAGATGTATACTCTCTGCACTGAGTGAATGGGCAGCAGACTGTGCTCATTGTCTCCTCACCACACTCATACAACATGTTTTTGGAGGTGACAGGGTTAAAAAAGAGAACCTGTCACCTCCAATTGCTATCACAATTGCTAAATTATTAAAATAAGTAATTAAAAAGTAAATGAGAAAAATAATATTAAAAATAAGAAAATTATACAAAAATAAAAAAAAGTAAAACAAGCTACAAAAAAAAAAGTGATAAAGTAATAAATAAAAAAAAAGAAACAAGAGGCGGCAATTCAGGGCACAGTGAGGCGGTAATGGGGGGCACAGTGAGAGTATGTTTTAACATACAATTATTTAAATAAAAATGTAATTTTCGGTTTCGGCCTGACATTTTTTTTTATTTCGGTTTCGTTTCGGTTCTGAAATTTCCATTTCGGTGCACCACTAATATATATATATATATATATATATATATATATATATATACACACATATATACATACACACACACACATATATATATATACACACACACGTCCTTCTGCCTGTCTGTGCCATGCTTCCGACGTATATAGTTGTGCGCTGGTCGGCAAGCAGTTAATGGTTGAACGACAAACTGAAATCTTTTAGGTGGAGGGAAGTATAACTAAGAAACTAAAATAATATGGTTGCATCAGTGTGCATACCCTTAAAACTAATACTTTGTTGAAGCACCTTTTGATTTTATTACAGCACGCAGTCTTTTGGGGTATGAGTCTAAACAGCATGGCACATCTTGACTTGGCAATATTTGCCCACTCTACCCTGCAAAAACACTCCAAATCGGTCAGATTGCCAGGGCATCTCTTGCGCACAGCCCTCTCCAGATCACCCCACAGATTTTCAAATCAGATTCAGACCTGGGCTCTGGCTGGGCCATTCCAACACTTTAATCTTCTTCTGGTGAAGCCATTCCTTTGTTGATTTGGATGTATGCTTTGGGTGAAAGATGAAGTTCCTCTTCGTGTTCAGATTTTTAGCAGAAGCCTGAAGGTTTTGTGCCAATATTGACTAGTATTTGGAACTGTTTATAATTCCCTCTACCTTGACTAAGGATCCTGTCCCAGCTGAAGAAAAACAGCCCCAAAGCATGATGCTGCCACCACCATGCTTCACTGTGGGTATGTTGTTCTTTAAGTGATGTGCCGTGTTGTTATTGCACCAAACATATCTTTTAGAATTATGGCCAAAAAGTTCAAACTTGGTATCAGACCACAACACATTTTCCCACGTGCTTTTGGGAGACTTCAGATGTGTTTATGCAAAATTTAGCCATGCTTGGATGTTTTTCTTCATAAAAAAAAGGTTCCGTCTGTTTTCACATGTACCACACAGCCAGTACTTGCCAGATATTCCTGCAGCTCCTTTAATGTTGCTGTAGGTCTCTTGGCAGCCTCCCTGACCAAGATGCTTCTCGTCTTTTCAACAAATTTGGAAGGATGTCCAGTTTTTGGTAATGTCACTGTTGTGCCATATTTTCTCCTTATGAGGACTGTCCATGGTATATCTCATGCCTTGGAAATTCTTTTGTACCTTCCTCCTGACAGATACCTTTTAAACAATGAGATCCCTCTGATGCTTTGGAAGCTCTGCGGACCATGGCTTTTGCTGTAGGATGCAACTAACAAAATGTCAGGAAAGACCTACTAGAACAGCTGAAATTTATGGTTAATCAGAGGCACTTTAAAATGACGGCAGATGTGTACGGACTCCTATTTAACATGAGTTTGAATGTGATTGCTTAATTTTTAACACAGCTACATCCCCAGCTATAATGTAAGAGGTTGTGCACACTTATGCAACCACAAATATTTTATTTTTTCTTTCCCCCTCTAAAAGATTTTTGTTTGTTTTTCAATTGAGTTGTACAGTTTATAGGTCACATTAAACGTGGAAAAAGTTCTGAAATTATTTAGCTTTGTCTCATCACAGAAACCTGACATTTTAACAGGGTTGTATAGACTTTTTATATCCACTTTATGCAGAGGTATGAAGCTTCCCCACACCCCACCATGAATGCTGGGAGAAAATGAGTGTGCAATACTATCAGGAGGATCTATGTCATCACAAGAACTAAGCTGAAATGCATCTGCTAACATCTGTTTCAGTCAAGACCCTGGTACAAGATGTTTAAATAAAATATAATTACATACAAATTATAAAAGCAAAATCTTACCAAATTCCAATGGTTTGAAGTTTTCTCCAGATACATTTTCTGTAAAAGAAAAGCTTGTTTTTCTGAAACATGGTTTCAGTGATGTAAAAAAATGCCTTTAATAGCTGAACAACATAAGTGTCCATCAGCCAGTACAAGAATTCTGCAAGTATTCTCTCTCTTAATAAGTGTTCTGATGCAGGAACAAAGTGATAACCTACAATTAAAAACAAGAACTTTGGTTAAAAAATAAAATAGACCCAAATACTATAGGGCAGAGATATGCAATTAGCGGACCTCCAGATGTTGCAAAAGAACAAGTCCCATGAGGAATAGCAAGACTCTGACAGCCACAAGCATGACACCCAGAGGCAGATGCTTGATGGGACTTGTAGTTTTGCAACAGATGGAGGTCTGCTAATTGCATATCCCTGCTATAGGGTATATGAAATTTCTTTCTTTTAAAGCAGAGGTCCCCAACCCCAGAGCTGTGGACCGGTGCTGGTCCGTGGCCTGCTTGAAACCGGGCCACATTAAATGTGAGTGGCGGGTGAGCAGAAACCTGGCTTGTTGTTTATATTCAGCCCTCGTATTACTGCCCACATCACCACCGTAGGGTCCATCTCCTCTGAGATCAGCAGCCCATGAGATTGTCATAGGAGCGGAACCCTACTGTTAACTGTGCACGTGCCAGTTTTAGGTACCCCGCACATTGAAAATGAAATGCAGCCAGATGCCTGCTGAGGCGGTAGCACTGGAGAGAGAGCAAGGCTGTAAGAGGTTTTACTTTAGTAAGTTAACTACTGCACAGAGAAAACGCTGACAACGCTGCAACTGGTGGCAGGCTACAAAGGCAAAAGACAGGCAGCATCTGGTGGCAGGCTACCGTGGCAAGTGACAAGCTATGGTGAGTTTATATATATTACAATAATAAAAATAATGTAATGTGCATCAACCTGACACTAATTTACCGCCGTGGTGTCAGATTGACTGAAGCACCATTAACCCACCCCCGGTCCGTGGAAAAAAAAATCACAATCACAGAGAGGGCCTGTGGCAGAGGCTTTTCCCTGAGTCCATTTCAGGAGGATCTGTGGCAGAGACTTTTCCTACAAGTTCGAGCGGTACTCTGGCTGCCAGGTCAGTGAGAGTAGGCCTGTCCAGGTACGCTATACCCAATCAGGCTAGAGTGGTGGAGAATACAAAGCATTGTTGAAAGCAGGACTGTTTTCCTATTGTTGCACCGGAGTCTGCTATTTCTTCTTCTACTTCACCTCTACTATTCATCACAAGTTTTAATGTTTTTACCCGGCTGGGTAATAAAGAGCACAGCAAAAGACACCTGTCGTGGACATTCTGTTTCTGCTATATGCACCGTACACACCTAGGCCGGCGGAAGAGCCATGAGGTAACATGCCACCCAAAACAAACCAGCAGCTCCTCCGGGGGTAGTGCTACACGTAGAATAGCTTGTAGACTAACTTTCACACAAGCCAATAACTGGGGGGGGGGGGGGGGGGTCAACGATCGGAGGAGAAACCCATTTTTTTCAAAAGTCTCTGCGGCCATTCCTATTCCTTATCTATGAACTTATCGAAGAAAGACAAATAAGGAAAAAAACTTTAACAGAGCGGTTCGCTTTGTGCGACCCAAAAATGGGACTGAGCCCTGCGTGGATGTCTCAGCTGTATCCTCCAGCTTGAGAGTCCCTCACAGCATTGATAAGTGCACTCACAAGTGCCCTGTCTTGTGCTGACCCGGACGAGAGATCCTCCTCACTGGGAAGGTCCTGGTCCGCATCCTCTCAAAGTCCAGAACCTGGGTTCTGTGCCGCAGTCAGGCCCGAATCTGAGTCAGAGCATTCCCCAGAAGATGGTGGGGGGAGGGGGGCGCTTACGCTTGCACGCCACTTCCACCCTGGCAACAAATGACTCCAGGACTGCCGACAGCGTATCCATGGGAACCGCAGGTGCAGGGGCACCGGTTGTTGCCTCAGGAATGTTTGCGAAAGCAAAGTCAGCCACTGACTCCATGTTGCCCACTGACAGCCCTTAGACAGCCCTCCCTCTGTTGACCTTTGTCTTCCTTCTCTTGCTGGGCTCGCTGTGACCGGGGTATACCTTTGTGGGTCTCCAGGTCCCGGTTATGGTCTGTGGGGGTGTCCAGGCCCGCTCTCTGTGGGGGGTAGTCTTTTTAGTGGATAAAAACAGGGGTGGGTGTAATGGCGCTTGCAAATAACTATGCTAATAAAATATTAAATAACAATTCCTGTTGATGAATAATTCTCCACAGAACAAAGAAATAAATCCAAATGACGAATGGGTCAATCCGCCACCTGATGTGGGTCTAAACATGTTCCACTCTAAATATATCCAAGAATACCACCCAACATTAAGGAATAATGTGGAGGGTACTGAGAGTGGTGAATAATAAATACCTAATAACAGGTAAACAAATGTGCCAAGACTCTGCACAATGTTAATATACACCATAAAATCACCATAAAAAATATAAAATAAAACGGCAAGTAATAAATAATTGGATGCAATAAAAATCAGTGATAATCCATGAAGTGCTTCATCCATTAAAAGTGCATAGTGCAATGATTCTGTGAAATATTAGTGAAAGAATGTCCCAAAAAATATGAATATATAAATATAAATAGTAGACACAAAAAAACTAAAATTAGAATAAATAAAATGCACAGGTGGGCATGAAAATAATGATGATAGTGCAGTGAAAAAATAATAATGTCCCAAGTGATCCACCAAGGGATCAAACGAAATCCAGTGTAATATTAAACGTGTCCAGTGCACAAACCGTAGAAATATTAATAATTGGTCCAAAATGATCAATCAACAATAGTTTTTAAGTGCAAAAGTGCTCCAAAGGATCCATAAATCAAAACTTCAGTGCTTGATGCTGAACGTGCATGCGTGCTTGTAAATATCACCGTCAGGCATCCCACAGTGTCTGGCAGATAAGTGTTCCAGCCCCATACCTTAAGAAGGCTTGTATTAAAGCCTATGTAATACTGCTCCCACAGCCAGCCTGCTGCTGATCCACTCCCATACACCACGGCTCAATAGGGGAAAACGATGTCTCTCAAATAGAAAATAAAGGAAGGGAAGCCTCCATAGCGTAAAATCATTAGGGATTTATTAAATAAAAACAAGTAGGCACTCACAGACAGCTACGAATAATCGGCGTGTAAAACCATGTGTCTCCGCTCTGCGGCCGCGAGCGGATGACGTCACCAGCAGCTCTCCACATCCTCATGCGTATCGTGACAGCCAAACGTCACTTAATCATAGGATGGCTATGATTAAGTGACGTTTGGCTGTCACGATATGTGTGAGGACGTGGAGAGCTGCTGGTGACGTCATCCGCTCGCGGCCGCAGATCAAGCACTGAAGTGTTGATCCTTTGGAGCACCTTTGCACTTAAAAACTATTGTTGATTGATCATTTTGGACCAATTATTAATATTTCTACGGTTTGTGCACTGGACACGTTTAATATTACACTGGATTTCGTTTGATCCCTTGGTGGATCACTTGGGACATTATTATTTTTTCACTGCACTATCATCATTATTTTCATGCCCACCTGTGCATGTTATTTATTTATTTATTCTAATTTTAGTTTTTTTGTGTCTACTATTTATATATTCATATGTTTTGGGACATTCTTTCACTAATATTTCACAGAATCATTGCACTATGCACTTTTAACGGATGAAGCACTTCATGGATTATCACTGATTTTTATTGCATCCAATTATTTATTACTTGCCGTTTTATTTTATATTTTTTATGGTGATTTTATGGTGTATATTAACATTGTGCAGAGTCTTGGCACATTTGTTTACCTGTTATTAGGTATTTATTATTCACCACTCTCAGTACCCTCCACATTATTCCTTAATGTTGGGTGGTATTCTTGGATATATTTAGAGTGGAACATGTTTAGACCCACATCAGGTGGTGGATTGACCCATTAGTCATTTGGATTTATTTCTTTGTTCTGTGGAGAATTATTCATCAACAGGAATTGTTATTTAATATTTTATTAGCATAGTTATTTGCAAGCGCCATTACACCCACCCCTGTTTTTATCCACTAAAAAGACTACCCCCCACAGAGAGCGGGCCTGGACACCCCCACAAACCATAACCGGGACCTGGAGACCCACAAAAGGTATACCCCGGTCGCAGCGAGCCCAGCAAGGGAAGGAAGAAAAAGGTCGACAGAGGGAGGAAGAGGACAGGAGAACCCCCTTCCCGGGAATGCCCAGCTGTTTCATCCTGCCGAGGCAGGAGGAACTGTACTTGCCCGTCCCTGCGAGGACCTGCTGGTGCGTTCCCGACAGACCTACAACCAAGTAGTACAGAGTAGCTGTCGACCCGGTCCACTATGACTGAGACAGCAAGCAGCCCGGTCATATGTGAACCCTGGAGCATATAGCTCACCGGCCACCCCTGGAGCCATGGGGTATGTCGTGGCCAACCCAGCGCGTAGCTAAGGCCTGCTCATGCTCGATGGCCGGACTGGGGGGACTACAAGGATCCATATTATTCAGCCTGTCACCTAGCCGGCAGTTGATAGAAGATTCTTCAAAATAAAATCATAAAAATAAAATAAAACATTTCCTCAGGACCGAGACCAAAAGGTAGCCAGGTCCTCCTCAATTAGGCAGAAAAAAACTTTGACTGCAATGCGGAGGGTTATGTCTGGAGGGACAGCCCCCTGGGCGGGGCTGTTCAACTGTTTGAAGTAACATGTATTTAAATATCTAACATGTTCTGCCTAGTCCTCTCCTATAGAACAGGAACATAACCCACAAGTCAAGATTTAAGGAGCTGTGTCCGTCCATGGACGAAAAGAGAAAATAGGATTTTTATAAACCCTCCCATAACAGGAGTACAGTTTTTGTATCAAAGCAATAAGTATCCCAAGAAGAGGGGCGGGAGCTCTGTATTCCCATGATTTACTTGAAGAGAAGGATTTTACAGGTAAGCTGTTATACAAATCCTATTTGCTTTTTGGTACATCATGGGACACAGAGCTTATAGTAATAACTATGTGGGATGTCACAAAGCAATGTCCCTTGAGGGGAAGGAGACACAAACAAAGCAGGACGCCATCAGACTTGAGCATCTAAACCGCTGCCTGAAGTACACTGCACCCAAAGCGGTATCCTAATGCCTTTGTACATCCAGCTGATAAAATTTGGTGAATGTATCGAAGACCAAGTTGCGGCTTTGCAGATCTAAGTCATAGAGGCTTGATGATGCACCGCCCATGAAGCACTAACTGTCCTGGTAGAATGTAATCTAATTTGAAAAGGCGGAACTCTTTCTTTCAAACCATAAGCCTGAAAAATACCTTGTCGAATACACTTGGAAATAGTAGACTTCGATGCTGCCTGCTCCTTCCTAAGGCCTTCTCTTCAACTAGGTTCTGTAAAAAATGAAGGGAGAACCACATCTTGGTTCAAATGAAACCTTGACACCACTTTAGGGAGAAAGGTTGGATGAGGACGTAACACTACCTTATCCTTATGAAAAATCAAATATGGCTCTTTACAAGAAAAAGCAGCCAATTCTAAAACCCTTTCTAGCAGAGGATATGGCTACCAGAAAAAACAATTACCTTGTTAAAAGAACTAATGAAATATGGCATAAAGGCTCAAAAGGCTGCTTCTGCAATGCTGACAGACCCCAATTCAAATCCCATGGACACAAAGGTGTCCCGACTGGGGGGTTGATCAGCGTTACCCCTTGTATGAAAGCACGGACCAAAGAGTGCGTTGCCAGTGGTCTTTGAAATAAGATCGACAAGACCGAGATCTGACCCTTGATAGTACTCAGGGCCAGCTTCAGCTCAACGTCCAACTGTAAAAAGGCAAGAATCCTACTTCTGACATACTTTTGAGGATGCCAATCCTTAGACTAGCACCAAGTCACATTCGCCTTCCAGACTCTATAATATATGACTGTTGCAAAAGTTTTTTTATGTCTATTGTGTGACTATTTATAGGAATTAAAAATGGAGTCCAATTTCTAAAATGGCTTCTAAAGACACGTTGCTCTAACAGGCATTTTCCTATTGTTTCAACTTACTTCCTAGAATCATAAGCTTTGCTATGAATTGTAAAGAGACACTGCGATTGGCAAATAAAGCTGTTATGCGTCATGAGCCACCAGTGAACTTTTAGCCAATAGTATTCTTCCTGTCGATTTTCTAAAAAGGTCACACAAAAGGTTCCCCTTTTGCAGATTCCTGGCCACCAACCATCAAGTGAGGCTCCGACGCACCTCCCAGGTGAGGCACATTGGCAAATCTAGTATTTGGATATTCTTGTTCCATGCAGAAAGGATACCATTTTGAAACAGCCTTGAATGAAATTGGGCATATGAAACGGCCTTGAATGAAGCCACCATCTTCCCTAGCACCCTCATGCAAAGACGAAAGGAGGGACTCTTCTTCGCCAACATTACCTGGACCAGTTTCTTTGAAGTGTTGACCTTTGCCTGGGGCAAAAAAAAAAAAAACTCTCCTTTGGTCTGTATCTATGACCAGACCTTTTTACTGGATGCAGGGATGATTTCTCTAAATTGAGAATCCAACCCAAGTGTCTCAGAAACCTGATCATGCTATCCACAGACTGGTTCAAATGGTCTATCGACTGATCCACCAATAGCAAATCGTTCAAGTAAGCTACAACCGTTATGCCCTGAGCACTTAGACTGGCCAGGAGTGGGGCCAGAACCTTTGTAAACACTCAGGGTGCAGTTGCCAGACCGAAGGGTAAGGCTATGAACTGATAATAATGATGTTCTACTTCGAATCTCAGGAATCTCTGGTGAGCGGGGAAAATAGGTACTTGCAAATATGCGTCTTTGATTCAAGCAATTCTCCTCCCTGAAGGGTGGAGACTACCGACCGAATTGATTCTATGCAAAAAGAGCAAATTTTTAAGAAGTGATTCAGCCCCTTGAGATCCAAGATGGGTCCGACATCTCCGTTTGGTTTTGGCACTGCAAAGAAATTTAAAATCTTTACGATCACCCCCTGAGCTAGCAATCGGTCTAGTGCCAAAAATAGGGACATTCTCTTTAGTGGATCTTTGGGAATGCTGGATTTCAGGAGGCGAGGTGGTGGAAACTCTGGCAACTCTAGCTTGTAACCTGGAGATACGGTAGAGATGACTCATCTGTCCTGGATCTCTTTTTGCCAAGTTCCTGAGAACTGCAGAAGACTTCACCCCACCCGATCGAGCAGGGGCGCCCTTTCATAAGGAAGCTTTAAAACTCTGCTTAATAGGCTTCCGCCCCCAGTGCCTCTTGTGTCCCTGGGTCTGACCTTGAGGTTTTCCCCTTGACTCTGATGGCGGAGGCCATCGTCACTGCCTAGAGATTGCTGTCCCTGGAATCGGAGAGGAGGCCCATTTAAAAGGAAGGACGCCTACTCCTCCTTTTAACAGGTAAAAGAGTACTCTTTTCACTAGAAATCTTTTGAATGTATTTGTCCAAATTATCCCCGAACAAATGTTCCCCTTGAAACGGAAAACGGCTAAAAGCTTTTTGCATGGTGCCTCGGCTGACCAATAGTTCAACCACAGGATTCTATGCATATGCACCAACAGGAGCGTCAGACGGGAGGTCTGGTGAATAGAATCCTTAATAACGTCAACAGCAAAGCATAAAGTCTTTGGTAGATCGGCTAAGTCTCAAGCTTGCTGAGCAGGAATCGCCATGAGGGTCTGTTTCACCTGATCCTTTAGGGGTTGACAAATGCCAATTGCTGCCACTGCAGGCTAAACACCTGCCATAGAAAATGAGGCCTTCAATAAAGATTCCAATCTTTTATCTGTCGTGTCTCTAAACATCTGAAAATGTTTATCTGGATAACCCCAATCCTCATATATAAGCTGCTCTAGCAAGAGATGGGCAGGTAATGCATGCAGGGCCTGCAGAGCTTTTAAAGAACTCAAGGAAGACACAGGTTTGCCAGTAGGCTCTGTTAAAAGCAACTTAAATTCAAACCATACCATCTCTGTAAGGGATTGCACCAGTAATTTTTCAGACTGAAAATCCGAAAAGGGCACCTCTGTGGTCGATTCTTCAGAAGAGCCATCAAACTGACCCTCTTCTTTAACTCCTGAGAGAGACTCATCCCCTACCAGCCACTGCTGGTCAATAGGTGAGGACCCGGGGTGGGAGAGGGAGACCTAGCCCGCTTTGTTCCACCCTGGGAAGAAAAAACCGATTAGAGACGCTAAACGCTCCTCCAAACCTACGAAAGCTGAAGAGAGTACATCCTCAGTAATATAGGCAGGGGTCTGGAGGCTGGGAATGGCTGCAGTACTTGACAGCCCCTATGACTCACCCTGATCAGCCGCACCTGGTCCCTCTGGAGAGGCTGGTATAGCGGAGGCATGACCAGGAACCTCAGAGCCTGATGGTGACACCTTTTGGAGGAATTCACAGCTGTTTTAGGAGTTTTAGACCCTGAATTCCTGGAAGACATAGTCCTAAACACAAAAGCCAAAGCACTGCAAAAAAACAACTGCTGAAATATAGTCCAGCTAGACAGAAAAAAGAAAAAAAAAGTTAACAAATCGTGGCAAAATACGCCGCGTATGCCGCGTGAATGCAGCCTTAATGACCAGTAAATTTTTTGTGGCACGGCACTACATCACTGTAACTGACTGTTGCGCAGTCGTGTGACACTGTACCCAAACAAAATTTACGTCTTTTTTTTCCCACCACAAAAAGAGCTTTCTTTTGGTGGTATTTGATCACCTCTGCGGTTTTTATTTTTTGCAAAAAAAAAAAAAAAAGGAAACAATATTTTTTACTAAATATCCCCCCAAATTTTGTTTTAAAAACAAATTTCTTCCTCAGTTTAGGCTGATATATATAATTCTACATATTTTTGGAGAAAAAAATTAAATTTTTTATTATTGTTTTTATTAGTAAATGGCGGTGATCAGCGGAACTGCAACATTGAAACAGACAGATCATTTTGGGACCATTGACATTTATACAGCGATCAGAGCTAAGAAGATCCACTGATAACTGTATAAATATCATTGGCATGGAAGGGGTTAACACTAGGGGCAATCAAGGGGTTAAATGGGTGTCCTAGGCAGTGATTCTAACGGTGGGGCGGATGGGACTGACTGGGAGGGGAGACTGATCATTGTTCATAAGCAGTAGGAACAAAAAGAACAGTCTCCTCACCCCTGACAGAACGGAGATCTGTTAATTTACATCGACAGACCTCCGTTCTGTCTCTCTCAGGAGTGATCGCGGGGTTCCCGGCGGACATTTTGACTGCCGGGCACGTGCATTGGCTCTGTCGTCGCATGCGCCCCCTAGTACACTTAAAGAAAAAGATCACAGTCCCTACAAGTCAAACAAACATAATGGAGGTTCACTGATATTTTTGTGTTGCTTTGCTGCTTCAGGCACTGGTGTCTTGATTGTGTGGTGTCTTGATTGTGTGCATAGAATTAAGAAATCTGAAGACTACCAAAGAATTCTGGAGTGCAATGTAGGGCCCAGTGTCAGAAAGTTGGGTCTCCGTCAGAGGCCATGGGTCTAACAGCAAGACAACGACCCAAAGCACATGTAAATAAAACACCCAGAAATGGTTTAAGACAAAAGCGCTGGATAGTACTGAACTGGCCAGCAAGGAGTTCAGAGCTAAATCCCAGCCGTGGAGAGATCTCAAAACAGCAGTTGGGAAATGAAACCCTTCCAATCCAAGACACCTGGAGTAGTTGGCAAAAGAGTGGTCTACAACAGTGTTTCTCAACTCCAGTCCTCAAGGCACCCCAACAGGTCATGTTTTCAGGATTTCCCTCAGATGAAACAGCTGTGGTAATTACAAGGCAGTGAAACTGATCAAATCACCTATGCAAAACAATGGAAAGCCTGAAAACATGACCTGTTGGGGCGCCTTGAGGACTGGAGTTGAGAAACCCTGGTCTACAATTCCAGTAGAGAGGTATAAGAAACTCATTGATGGTTACAGGAAGCAATTGGATGTCAGTTATTTTTTTCCCAAGGGGTGTGCTACCAAATATAAAATTGAGGATAACAATAATTTTGTCCAGTTCATTTTTGGAGTTTTGCAAAAGTGTCAGATTTGGGTTTTTCCATTTCATGTCATACCAATACAAACATAAGAATGCCTAACAATTTGTAATTGCAACAATTTTCTGGGCAAAGTGGTGCATTATCTAACAAGGGTGACAATATTTCTGGCCACAATTGTAGGTATGAAACATTCTCAAGATACTAGCAAAGCTTAGATCTCGTTGCATGTGCCATTGTAAACTGTAAAATAAGTGAAAGGTAAAACAAAATAAAAAATAAAGGGATATAAAATGAGCTGAACAATACAAATACCTACTTTTCTTAAGATGTAGCCAAAGGCAGTCTTCAACTTTTATCTTCCACATTAGTTCTGACAAACACATTTTTTCAGATTTGGGAGAATTAATCAACAATTTCACATTTTTCAAAAAGCGGCATTTGTTATGGCTGGAACCCCATAGTGTCTCCGGTACCACTCTGTGCAAACATTCCCTGACAAAAGAATACACTTGCCAGACACTGTTATGCTTCTCAAGAAAAAACAACACCTCTGTATCATTAACAGATCTTGTAGTTCGTTTTTCACTTTTAGTGGCATCCTCCACAAGGTTGTGCAATGAAGATACGACTGTGTCAGTTCTTTTAAAGTCAATGTTTAAGGTACTGCATGGTTTCATTTCACTCGGCTGATCACTGTCAATGTTTAATAAGGTATTGCCATATCTATCAACTTTCATCCCTTTTTCTGTTACATTACAACATTTCTTTAAGAGTTCCAAGTAAGGACATTTTTTATGATTTTGTATTAATTCTTGAAAAATGTGTCTCATTTGCCAGTAACGATTTGGAAGTTTCTTACTATCCATACGTTGAAAATGGCATTCTGTATGGGAGTTTTCTATGAATGGGCTGGCTCTCAGGAATACAGTTTTAATCAAAGTCAGACTTCCTTTGGCGTTTCCTTCAAGTGTGTTGAGCAAAAACGTTTTTAAAAAACCTTCCTTTGAAAGGTGCCTTGAATACAAGAGCTTTCCAAAATCAATGTAAATATTGTTGCCTTTATCTGGCGTTGTACCCATTAAAGAGTGTGAGGTAGGACAATCTTGTGGCACATCATGGTTACGTAGTAGAAGAGCATTACCAGCAGCATTTGTTTCAAGGATGTTGTGTTTCGAGATATTCTGCTTTTCTGAGAATGATGTTAGTGACACATGGTACATACCTTCGACTTTAGGAACAGGAGGATTAACCTCTTCCATTGTAAAATCCAAACTGCAGTCGTTCAATGGCAGCGCTGTCCTGCATTTCTTACGTGGAATACTACATATATCCAATTCTGACAATCTTTTATTACACTTTGTTTTGGTGGAAGAGGCACCAACAT
Organism: Rana temporaria; assembly: GCF_905171775.1. Lineage (NCBI taxonomy): Eukaryota > Metazoa > Chordata > Amphibia > Anura > Ranidae > Rana > Rana temporaria. Next base: position 171,189,807 of record NC_053493.1, read on the forward strand.
TTCTTGGATGTCTCAGCTCTAAACTATTAGGTTCTGGTATTCCCGTTGCAGCCCAATTTACAGAGGGAAAAATCTCTTTTCTTTTTTCTGGTGTGTGCTTCATCCAGCTCTGTGCTTTGAAAGAACATATTTTAGAAGATTTTGAGCTTTTCTGAGTGAACTGAAATAAAATATTTCTCCTGTAAAGTGATGAACTCTGTTTAAACCAAGCAGGTAAAACAGTCTCTGTCCTGGATAGACTGTACACTGGTACACCACTAATTTGATAGCAACATGTGGGTGGCACAATCATAAACAAGGAACAATTTTCAAGTAAGTGCATCATTACACTGTCCCCTACTCTACCGAGAAGGGTTTCCCAGAGAACACTGGTGCTAACAGTAGTTGTCGTTGAATTAGGATAATAACTACATATATTTGGTGCAATTATGACCTGTAGTGAGTTATTTTCATCAGCCAAGCCATAACCAAACGCTAGAACGTTCTTTTTCTTCTTTTCACAGACGCGTTGGATCACTCTGGCAACAACTTCTTCTTGATTTGAGGTCTAAACAAAAATGAATAAAATTATTTTACATATAAAAAAGGAGTTATATTCATCAAAATTATCTACATACCTATTTAGGCTACTTTCACACTGGGGAGGGGGCGGCGTTAGCGGTAAAGCACTGCTAGTTTTAGCGGTGCTTTTCAGCCGCTGGCGGGGCGCATTTACTCCCCTCTAGCGGCCAAGGAAAGGGTGAAAAAAAATTGCACGAAAAGCGCCACTGCCGAATCACTTTGCAGGCACTTTGGCAGCGCTGCCCATTGCTTTCAATGGCAGGGCCGGTTTAGGAGCGGCGTATACACTGCTTTCGCAACGCCCCAAAGATGCTGCTTGCAGGACTTTTTTTTCCCGTCCTGCAAACGCATTGCCCCAATGTAAAAACACTTGTCCTTTCGCACTGGAGAGGCATAAGAGGCACTTTTCAGGCGCCCCAGTGTGAAAGGAGTCTAATGGAAAGGATGGAAAGAACAGTTTGGTTTTCTGGAATGCATTCACTCTGTATGTTGTTGTGGATGAAGAATGCTTTGTTAACGCGATTTGCTATTGGATTATGACCAACACAATTTTAGGACTCTTGCATAGATTTTTACTATATGGCAACAATCATCATCAGATAAAGCAAGTTAATCTATTTCTGTGAATATTATTCTTTGAATCTCAGACAGAAATTAATGCCAAGTTACACAAGTGCATGACTCAAGAAGATATACAGTATGTCTGTAGGATTGTCTCCTGACAGTTTACAACCAGCAGTCCGCAATGAACTGAACTATGTGAACAGTGGGATAGAATGGTACAAAAAAGTAGTCCATATGCAAGAGAAACATCAGTAGCAATAAACAAGCAATAAAAGGCGGGTTTAAAATATGAATTACCTCTAGAACAAATCATTCATCCACCACAGGACTGACCCTACATTCACCCCTGCCACAGTGGCATCAACGCACACCTCTACCTCAGTGGTCATACATGTGCAATTTAAGATTTAAGATAGGAACTTGCTGTGTTTGGACTAAAATCTGTGACGAACTAGGCAAGCCCTAAAGCAAATAAGAGTGGATGCATAGTTAAAACTTTATGAGAAAAATATCAGAAACTTCACACAAAAAAAAAAAACGTTGTTATGCATACAGCTTAACCCCTGCTTTAAAGGATCACTAAAGTTTTTTTTTAAATAACAAACATGTTATACTTACCTCTACTGTGCAGCTCGTTTTGCACAGAGTGGCCCCGAGACTGGTCTTCTGGGGTCCCTCGGCGGCTGTCTCGGCTCCCCCTGCAAGGACTCAACACCTTCATGTGAGCGAGCTTGCATGGTGTTGAGTTCTTGCGGGCGTGCTCCCGTATCACTCGGCCCCGCCGTGACGCATCATTGGATGTGATTGACAGCAGCGTGAGCCAATGTCTGCGCTGCTTTCAATCAACCAACAAACGGGCCGAAAAGCCTGCATTAAGGTGAAAAAACTTTTACCTTTACAACCCTTTTAAGCAGTGTTCGACAATTCCCGGGTGCCAGGTCGCAATTGCGACTAGAATTAGCGACCTGGCGCCTGGGGTATCCTGCATCTCCGTTCCCCCCCCCCCCCCCCCCCCCCCCGCCGCGCGATCACGAAACGCCGCTCTGGCCGGCAATTGAGGCTGTAGCTTTGCGGCCTACTGCAGGCCTATAATTCCTACTGTAGTCTGGCGCCATCTTGTGGTCACCGCTGGTATGACAAGAGACAACCAGCAATACTAATGGGGATTTCTGCCAGTATTTACTGCCCGTCCATCTCTTTCCCAAAGTGGAGAAGAGCAGGAAGTGATTGTGGCCGTCATCTGGTGCCTTTTGTCTAATGGTGAGTGTGGGGGGGAGCTGGTTTAAATAGCTTCATATAGCCTTTTTTTTTTTTTTAATAGCCTTTTTTGTTTTTCTTAATTAAAATGGTTTTATTATTTGTCATCTCCCTGCTTGGCCTCTTTCACCTCTTTTTATATATATTTTTTATTCTAACACCCTAGAGAATAAAATGGCAGTCGTTGCAATACTTTCTGTCACACCGTATTTGCGCAGCGGTCTTACAATTGCACTTTTTTGGGAAAAAATACACTTTTTTAAATTAAAAAATAACACAACAGTAAAGTTAGCCCAATTTTTTTGTTATATTGTGAAAGATAAAATTGTGAAAGATAATGTTACTCCGAGTAAATGGATACCCAACATGTCACGCTTCAAAATTGTGGAATGGCAACAAACTTTTACCCTTTAAAATCTTCATAGGCGACGTTTAAAAAAATTGGGTCGCGGGGCGCTCCCGCGACCTGGTCCGAAGCTCCGTGACCGCGGGACCCGATCGCCGTTGGAGTCCCGCGATCGGTCCCCGGAGCTGAAGAACGAGGAGAGCTGTGTGTAAACACAGCTTCCCCGTTCTTCACTGTGGCGCTGTCATTGATCGTGTGTTCCCCGATATAGGGAAGCACGATCAATGATGTCACACGTCCAGCCCCGCCCCCCTACAGTTAGAAACACATATGAGGTCACACTTAACCCCTTCAGCGCCCCCTAGTGGTTAACTCTCAAACTGCAATTGTCATTTTCACAGTAAACAATGCATTTTTATAGCATTTTTTGCTGTGAAAATGACAATTGTCCCAAAAATGTGTCGAAATTATCCGATGTGTCCGCCATAATGTCGGGGTCACGAAAAAATAAAAAACATAAAAAACGCTGATCGCCGCCATTAGTAGTAAAAAAAAATATTAATAAAAATGCAATAAAACTATCCCCTATTTTGTAAACACTATAAATTTTGCGCAAACCAATCGATAAACGCTTATTGCGATTTTTTTTACCAAAAATAGGTAGAACGTATCGGCCTAAAGTTTTTTTTATATATTTTTGGGGGATATTTATTATTGCAAAAAGTAAAAAATATAATATTTTTTTCAAAATTGTCGCTATTTTTTTGTTTATAGCGCAAAAAATAAAAACCGCAGAGGTGATCAAATACAACCAAAAGAAAACTCTATTTGTGGGAAAAAAAGGACGCCAATTTTGTTTGGGAGCCACGTCGCACGACCGCGCAATTGTCCGTTAAATCGACGCAGTGCCAAATCGCAAAAACTGGCCAGGTCCTTTACCTGCATTTTGGTCCGGTTAAGCAAGATCTGTGCTTGATTAGCTGCGCTGGAGACATTGGGAGTCTAAAGGCCCGTACACACACATGGATATTCTGACAACAATTGTGTGATGGAAGGGTTGTGTCGGATAATCCGGCTGTCTGCATGCTCCATAGGACAATTGTTGTCGGAATTTCCGACAACAAATGTTGGATAGCCATGCTCTCAAATTGTCTGACAACAAACGTGTTCCGTTGGATTATCTGATCGTGTGTACACAAGTCCATCGAACTAAAATCCAAAAGTACAAACACGCATGCTATGAACCAATGCTAACCATCAGACAACATTAGCAGAAGTTGCCCAAAGGGTGGTGCTAAAGAGCTGAAAAACCACGTTGTTTCGTGTATGTTGGCTGAAAAAGTTCACAATCAACGCCCTTCGCACAAAAATCCACGGATTTGTCCGATGGAAATTCAATCGTGTGCAGGAGACTTAAAGATTCCTACACACGATCTGATTGTTGGCAGGGGATTGTCTGTTGACAACCTGTTGTCCTAAAATCTGACCGTTAATACGCTCCTTTTGTCAATTGTTGGATGACATGCTAGTAATTTTTTGGCGGACACAAAAGTCGAAAACTACCAACACGCATGCTCGGAATCAACGCTCACCAAACATGAAATTAGCAGAATGGGCCCAAAGGGTGGTACTCAAGAGCTGAAATTCCATGCAGTACATCACTACGTTCGTGTTTGTTGGCCGACAATTATGTACCGTTAGTATGCAAGACAAGATCCAGGCACACGCCCTGAAGGCAAAAATCAGACACTCGGTTGGCCAACAATCGGATCGTGTGTACGAAGCTTAAGGCTCAATTCACACTTGTGCGACTTGTCATGCCACTTTGCACATCAAGTTGCATTAAAGTCATTCCCCGTGTTTTCCAATGATAACCATTGGAAAACCTAGCCCACCAGGACAACAATTTCATATGGGTACAGTGTTGCATGACCAGGGTTGTGGAGTCGGTTGATAAATGTTCCGACTCCTCAGTTTTATGTACTTCCGACTCCAACTCCCCGACTCCGACTCCTCTGTATTAATATGCGAATGTATTTTATACATTCCTTGAGGGAAAGAAACGCAACCTAACACAGGACTACTGGCTGGGAAGCCAACAGTCTACTGTATTGCACAGTTTAAGCAAAAGACAAACACAATGAAAACAATCAAGTGGCTGGATAGTAGCAGCAGGCATAAACATCAGGAACAGGATCTTTACCAGTTCAAAAATGCAAACCACATTATTTGGTTGTTTTAGAACAAAAACAAAGCTAAATGAACCAAAAACAAAATCTGCAAAACCTAGAAATGGTTTATATTAATCTTGAAATGTAGTTATAGGCTTAGCAAATGCAAATCAATTCAATGTAGAGTTCTAAGGAAGAGAATTGCCTCTGCCAGATCCTCTTTCATAGAGCCTCTTAAGTCAGACTTTATTATTTTTAGGGCTGAAAATAATCTTTCGACACTGACTTGGGTGGGTGGCATTGCAGTAACTATTCTGGCCACATCACTAACGATCTCTGGATAAACAAGGATGGCTTCTTCAACAGTAAGTTTTGATGAGCGATCATACTTTTCAACTTCTTTTAGTGCTTTATAAAACTCCTGTTGGAATTTTTTTATTTGGACACTTACTGGTTCTCTAATTCTTCGTTTGAAGAAGATGATCCGGAGTTACCACTATTGCTTAAAACAGGGATCTTCAAACTACGGCCCTCCAGCTGTTGCGGAACTACACATCCCATGAGGCATTGCAAGACTCTGACATTCACTGACATGACTAGGCATGATGGGAATTGTAGTTCCTGAACAACTGGAGGGCCATAGTTTGCATGCATTGGTCTTTATTCTTACAGTAGAGAAGTCATTAATTATAACTTTTTGTGAATTGGGACATTTAAACTTGATTTTTTTTTTTTATTACAATCTAAATTTAGTAGGAGTCGGAGTCGGAGCATTGTTTTCCGACTCCGACTCCAGGTACCCAAAATTTCCCCCGACTCCGACTCCACAGCCCTGGCTGGCAGGACGCTCAAAAAGTCCTGCCAGCTGCATCTTTGAGGCACTGTAGGAGCATTGTATACACCGTTCCTACAGCGCCCCTTCCCATTCAAAATTAATGGGCAGCGCTGCCCAACCGCTATGCTTTGCAGCGGTTGCACCAGGGTTTCAACAGCATACATACATCGCATAACTAATTCGCCATGCACCAGTGTCCCAATCACCTACTGCTTGCACCAAGGTCCCCAGGCCTGAAGGCAGCAAGGCAGAACCAGGGAGATGGAGCAGGTCTTGATGGCAGAAGTTTCATCCTCCAGTCAATTCAGGGGCTAGCATCTCACGGGTTGCTAGGATGCCAATGGTCCTAGCAACAACAATGGGAATGGTGACAAAGCAGTAGGGGGCTGAAGTAATCTGAATTCACAGTCTGTGCACGTGGAGGATATAACACTAACACTAGCTCAGGACCCCTGTTCTACACTAGATCAGTGTTTCTCAACTTCAGTTCTCAAGGCGCACCAACGGGTCATGTTTTCAGGATTTCCCAGAGATGAAACGGCTGTGGTAATTACTGAGGCAGTGAAACTGATTGAATCAAAATAATGGAAAGCATGAAAACATGACCTATTGGGGCACCTTGAGAACTGAAGTTGAGAAACCCTGACTTAGTGTAGATCAGGGGTCCTGAGCTAGGGTTAGTGTTATATCCTCCATGTGCACAGACTGTGAATTCAGATTACTTCAGCCCCCTACTGCTTTGTCACCATTCCCATTGTTGTTGCTAGGACCATTGGCATCCTAGCAACCGGTGAGATGCTAGCCCCTGAATTCACTGGATGATGAAACTCCTGCTATCAAGACCTGCTCCATCTCCCTGGTTCTGCCTTGCTGGCTGCAGGCCTGGGGACCTTGGTGCAAGCAGGGGGGGGGGGGGGACTCCAGTGCAACCTTGGAGGGGGGGGGGTTGATTGGAACACTGGTGCATGGTGAATTGGTTATGTGATGTGTGTATGCTGTTGAGACCCTGGTCCAAGCAGGGGGTAGTGTTAGGGGACGAGACACACTAATAGGGACCCTGTTGCGAAGAGGAGGGGGGGCTTGGTTGGTGACTCTGATGGGGACCTGGTGGGGGGGGGGTGGACCTGGTGCAGGGGGGGGGGGGGGGCGGTGGACTCAGTTGGAATCCCTGGCGCAAGAAGGGTGAGTGGGTTGGGGACTATGATGGGGGGCCCTGATGGAGACCCTATTGCAAACAACGACACCGATGAGAACTCTAAAAGTTTGGAGGCCCTTGGTAGAATAACGTCTGCATATGCAGACTACACGTTAGGCATCCTTACAAAATATTCTATTTCCACCAACCCCGCCCCTCTTCATGCCAATGAAGGTCTTACCTGCTGGAATGATATGGGGGTGGGGGGTTTCTTAGCCCCCCAGGGAATGCAAACCAAAAGTCCGGCTAACAAAGTCCGAAATTGCTCCGTATCCCCCTCCCGGGTGATGAGCGCTCTCTCCGTACTGTACATGTGTAACATCTCCACATAGTCCGCAATACAGAACACTCCGCTGTACAGAGCGTGCAGCATGTCCACAGGCGGCACACACCGGGCTCCCCGCTCCATCTTCCCTGCACGGAGAATACACGGGCGGCTCTCACTGCTCATAATGTAAACACATTGCACGTTACACTCCCTGTAATCACGTGTCTTCACGTTCTAGTAAACAGGAAACCCAAGTTCTTCCTTACCGCCTCCCTCGTGTATCGGGTCCCTCTGTAATAGGAAAGTAAACATCTCAGAGTAAAGCCATGCCACTCTGCTAGACATGTCACGTGTACTCTCCACCAATCACAACACTTCTTCATATGCCTCCCATTCCCGGTGTATTCTACTTTCCTGGTGCCTTCATGGCATTATTTTATGCGTATGCTACCATGGATAGGCACCAGGAAAGAAAAAAGTATTACATTTTCCATTATTGCATCTCACCGGGCATGGCATACATCATCTGAGGACATGGTTTAGACCAAGGTGACCAGATTTTTAAAATTAAAACCATTGACATATTATTTTACTAGTAATGGCGGCAATCAGCGACTCTATCAACGTCGCCACTGCTGCCCACCTCACAGCCTGTCAAGTCTTATAGCCAGATTCAGAGAGGTTTACGCCGGCGTATCAGTAGATACGCCGTCGTAACTCTGAATCTGCGCCGTCCTAAATTTAAGTGTATTCTCAAATTGAGATACACTTAAATCTAGCTAAGATACGACAGCGGGCACCGTCGTATCTTAGCTGTCTATTTAGAACCGCTAGGTTCGTGTACGCTGATTTATGCCTAGAATGCGTAAATCAGCGAGAACGTGCGCTTGCCCGTCGCAGTAAAGATACGCCATTTACGTAAGGTGTTTTCAGGCGTAAAGTTTATTTCAACAAAAAGCTGGCCTAGCCAATGTTAAGTATGGACTTCGGTCCCGCGTCAAATTTTGAAATTTTTACGTCGTTTGCGTAAGTCGTCCGTGAATGGGGCTGGGCGTCATTTACGTTCACGTCGAAACCAATAAGTCTTTGCGGCGTAATTTGGAGCATGCGCACTGGGATATGTCCACAGACGGCGCACGTCGGGTCAATCACTTTGGGTCACGATTCATTAGCATAAAACACGCCCACCTCTTCACAATTTGAATTAGGCGCGCTTAGGCCGGCACATTTACACTACGCCGCCGTAACTTAGGACACAAGTGCTTTGTGAATACAGCACTTGCCTCTCTAACTTACGGCGGTGTAGCGTAAATACAATACGCTACGCCGGATCAAACATAATCCGTCCTACGTGAATCTAGCTATTAGTTTCCAGGCCCTGGCTACTACTGGGTGGGGAGCGGAGGAAGATCACCAGGGAAGGCAAGGAGATAAACAGGCAGGCGGCTGGCCGGGACTTTAGCCAAGGCAGAAGAACATGAGCGGAGCTGAATGGGAATGCACCCGAAACTGAAGAAATATTCCCTCCACTCCAACCAGGATGCACTGTATTTGAAATTGCCCCAGCCCCTGTTCAAATCCAATCAGTGGACAAAACCAGGGACAAACTTCGTCTGGGGACAGTGTCCTCAATCTGGTCACCCTAGTTTAGACCCCTTTCACACTGAGGCAGTTTTCAGGCGTTTTAGCACTAGAAATAGCGCCTGAAAACTGCCTCTATTCTCAGCAATGGGTGCTTTGACACTGGGGTGGTGCACTTGCGGGATGTTCGGAAAAGTCATGCATGCAGCATCTTAGGAGAATGGGCAGCGCTTCTGAAGTGCCTGAAAAGCGTTTCGAAAGCGCCGCATCACAGGAGTATTAACCCCTAAAACGAGCGACGCTTTGCTGCGGTCACGGTACCAATGGGAAAGGGGTCTTAGGAACAGCTCGTTCTACTTTGGGGAACATTCCAGTAGTGGCGTTAGTAGAAGGAGTAACTATACAGTCATGTGACTGTCACAGATTGGTGTGAGACTATGCTGACTGAATGTGGTCACTAGCAGTGGCGGCTGGTGCTCTATTTTATGGGGAGGCGACAAACAAACCACCAATGGCGGCCAGTTCTCACTATTTTGGAGGGGGTGGCAGACTAACGCCACGCCCCCCTTGCGGGTAATGAACGGAAAGGCAGTAATCCCCCCCCCCCCCCCCAGGAGCCACACAGGAAGGCGGCGATCAGAGGCATTACCTTAGGAGGCAGGGGGGAGGAAGAGCCAGGCCATTGCTTCTCTTCTTGGCTGAACAGGAAGTGTGTTCTGAGACCCAATTGGCCAGGGAGTCTTAGGACCCGCTTTCTGATTGTCCGGGAGGAGAATCAGGAAGACAATAGTGAATATTAATTTGCTATTGTTGCATAACTGGGTGGGCTCGGAGCAGTGCTCTGCGGCCCAAGCCCACCCTTATTTGAAGCCAATTAGAGCCTCAGGCTCTAATCATGTGCTTAAAAAAAATATTGAAATCCATGCGTCCGGCGCCATGCATGTAGATCAGGGGCCGGGCGCATGGATTAGGGGGGTGGCGCCCCTGCACCCCTTATGGACAGGCCACCGCTGGTCACTAAAAAAGTTATCCATTTGGTATATGTTCATTATTGTGGTCATCAGGTTAACCACTTGACCTCCTGAAGGTTTTACCCTCCCTCATGACCAGGGCTTTTTTTTTCTATTCAGTACTATTTTAACTGACTTTTGCACCCAAATGAAATTGTTTTCAAATAGAGCTTTCTTTTGGTGGTATTTGATCACCACTGGGCTTTTTACCTTTTTGCAATATAAACAAACAAAAGACAGAACATTTTGAAATAAAAAACAATATTTTCAACTTTCTGTTATTAAACATATTCAATAAAATCAAATTTTTTCATGAATTTAGGCCAAAATGTATTCTGCCACATGTCGAATGTCATGTCACAATAAGTTAGGGGTGTCAAATTGAATCGCTGCATCGGTGCATCGCGATTCGGGTGTCCCCAATGCGGCACCGATGCATGCGACTGTGATAATCGATGTTTAGCCCCGCCCCCGTCCCTCCCGGGAGAGTGCTCCGTTCAGATGTTACCTTCTCTCGTCAGCATCAGCAGGGTGTTTGTATATGGTGCGCTCATGTGACTGCCCGGCCCGCCTCTCTCCTCTTACGTCTCACGTCTCTCCTGGCGTCAGCCCCGCCCACTGACTAACTATCAGATCAGTAGAAAGGTGGGAAGGGCTGACGCCAGGAGGGACGTGAGACGTAAGAGGAGGGAGGCGGGCCGGGCAGTCAGTCAAATGAGCGCGGCATATACAAACACCCTGCTGATGCTGACGAGAGAATGGACGAGAGCTGGAATGGAGATCGGGGGATGGTGAGCACTGCAGGCAGATCGCCCATCTCATTACAAGGCTGCAATGACAAGTAAGATGACTGTATTCTACAAGCCCTATTTTTTACAACCTCTGAAGTTTACTTCTGTGGTGTGGCACCATCTATGTGATTTTAAGAAGCAGAGCGGTCACTTAATGTATGAAAAAAGATCAGATTCTCTAATAAGTGCTATTGCTTTTACTCGTGTGAGAAAATGTGGCAATTGATTTAAAAAAATAAATAACATGGTAGTGTAGTCCAAGTCCTCGATGTACTGATATTTTTATTGAGGGTTCATTGTCATCTGTGCATTTTTAAAGGGCGTATTGATGACAATGGCAGTACATAAAAACACACTGAAAATGCACATTAGTGTATTTTAAAAATCCACAATAAAATGCATAAAAACATGCATTGAATGGTGACAATCCAGCCTAAAGTGGGGTGCACACTATAAGAAAATCAGGCAAATGTATTTTCCTCATTGTTCCCTCCAATCATCCTCTGTGCGCAGAACAGCATGTAAGTACAGAGGAGGAGGGGGTGCTGTGATCCGGGGACACAGGGGGGGTACGGGCATGTAGTGGAATCTGATGTGTCACCTGTGATAAGTCATTGTCACTGCAGGCAGGGACTGGGCTGTATGGAGGAGAAATATAGACCATCTCCTGTACACAGGAGTCTCTGATCATCTCCTGTAGCATGTCTGCAGTCTCTGATCATCTCCTGTAGCATGTCTGCAGTCTCTGATCATCTCCTGTAGCATGTCTGCAGTCTCTGATCATCTCCTGTAGCATGTCTGCAGTCTCTGATCATCTCCTGTAGCATGTCCGCAGTCTCTGATCATCTCCTGTACTATGCCCGCAGTCTCTGATCATCTCCTGTACTATATCCGCAGTCTCTCATCATCTCCTGTACTTTGTCTGCAGTCTCTCATCATCTCCTGTACTATGCCCGCAGTCTCTGATCATCTCCTGTACTATGCCCGCAGTCTCTGATCATCTCCTGTACTATGTCCGCAGTCTCTGATCATCTCCTGTACTATATCCGCAGTCTCTCATCATCTCCTGTACTTTGTCTGCAGTCTCTGATCATCTCCTGTACTATGCCCGCAGTCTCTGATCATCTCATGTACTATGCCCGCAGTCTCTGATCGTCTACTGTACTATGCCCGCAGTCTCTGATCATCTCATGTACTATGCCTGCAGTCTCTGATCATCTCCTGTACTATGCCCACAGTCTCTGATCATCTCCTGTACCACCTCTGCAGTCTCTGATCATCTCCTTTAGTATTTTGGGGGGAGAGCCATGGGCACTTGCGCTGCAATCGTGATGCATCGCGGAACTGAACCGAATCGTGGACTTGATAATCGTAATCGCATCGAATCGTGAGACCGGTGAAGATGCGCAGCCCTACAATAAGTGTAGGTTGATTTTTTGTTAAGGCCAGGTTCTCACATGCAAATTGGTTGAGGGTTTCACCGCAACCAATTCGCATGACAGGAGGGTGTGACCAGCTCTCAATGGAGCCGGTTCACACAGCTCCGGGGTCCTGTGCGTTTTTGGTTTCGATTCAGGTGTGAATTCAGGCAAAAATTTGGACCTCATTCACAGCTGAATCGGTGAACAGGGACGCACCGAATCTCATGCTGTAAACCGCGACCACAGCATATGTGAACGGAGCCTCAGGTTATAGCATCTACAAACTATGGTATACAGGTCCACCTCATAAAATCACGCTATATATATCCAAAGAGGAAAATTACGCTATATATATCCACCACGTGTGCAAAATGACCGCTCCTAATCATAGGGTCATAACCTTTTGGTAAACGGCTTTTGGAGCTCCATTTTGCATACGTGGTGGATATACAGTATCTCACAAATATGAGTACACCCCTTACATTTTTGTAAATATTTCATTATATATTTTCATGCGACAACACTGAAGAAATTACACTTTGCTACAGTGAGTGTACATTTGCTGTCCACTCAAATTAACTCAACACACAGCCATTAATGTCTTAACCACTGGCAACAAAAGTAAATACAAGTGTCAATATTTTGTGTGGCCACCATTATTTTCCAGCACTACCTTAACCCTCTTGGGCATGGAGTTCACCAGAGCTTCACAGGTTGCCACTGGAGTTCTCTTTCACATGATGACATCACAGGGCTGGTGGATGTTAGAGGCCTTGTGCTCCTCTACCTTCCGTTGGAGGATGCCCCACAGATGCTCAATAGGGTTTAGGTCTGGAGACATGCTTGGCCAGTCCATCGCCTTTACCCTCAGCTTCTTTAGCAAGGTAGTAGTCGTCTTGGAGGTGTGTTTGGGGTTGTTATCATGTTGAAAAACTGCCCTGCCGCCCAGTCTCTGAAGGGAGGGGATCATGCTCTGCTTCAGTATGTCACAGTACATGTTGGCATTCATGGTTCCCTCAATGAACTGTAGCTCCCCAGCACTTATGCAGCCCCAGACCATGACACTCCCACCACCATGCTTGACTGTAGGCAACACACACTTGGTCGCCTGGTTGCCACCACACATGCTTGACATTATTTGAACCAAATACGTTTATCTAGATCTCATCAGACAACAGGACATGGTTCTATTAATGTCCATAGTCTGCTTGTCTTTAGCAAACTGCAGGCTTTCTTGTGCATCATCTTTAGAAGAGACTCATCTGGGACGACAGCCATGCAGACCAATTTGATGCAGTGTGCAGGGTATGGTCTGAGCACTGACAAGTTGACCCCCCACCCTTCAACCTCTGCAGCAATACTGGCAGCACTCATACGTCTATTTCCCAAAGACAACCTCTAGATATGATGCTAAGCACGTGTACTAAACTTCTTTGGTCGACCATGGCGAGGCCTGTTCTGAGTGGAACCTGTCCCGTTAAACTGCTGTATGGTCTTAGCCACCTATGCTGCAGCTCAGTTTTAGGGTCTTGGCAATCTTCTTATAGCCTAGGTCAGATTATGTAGTGCAACAATAATTTTTTTCACATCCTCAGAGAGTTTTTTGCCATGAGGTGCCATGTTGAACTTCCAGTGACCAGTATGAGGGAGTGAGAGCGATAACATCAAATTTAACACACCTGCTCCCCATTCACACCTGAGACCTTGTAACACTAACGAGTCAGTCACATGACACCGGGGAAGGAAAATTGGTAATTTGGCCCAATCTGGAAATTTTCACTTAGGGGTGTACTCACTTTTGTTTCCAGCAGTTTAGACATTAATGGCTGTGTGTTGAGTTATTTTGAGGGGGCAGCAAATTTACACTGTTATACAAGATGTACACTTAATACTTTACATTGTAACAAAGTTTAATTTCTTCAGTGTTGTCACATGAAAAGATATAATAAAATATTTACAAAAATGTGAGGGGTGTACTCATACTGTATATAGCGTCCTTTTCCTCTTTGGGAGACATGCTCTGTTTTTTCTATTATACTGGAACATTTTCACTCTGCAATTGGGTGCACAGGTCACATGTTTGGATGGACAATTTTTATGTGTCACATTATTATTATTATTATTATACAGCATTTATATAGCGCCAACAGTTTACACAGCGCTTTACAATATAAAAGGGAGACAATACAGTTATAATACAATAAAATACAAGATGATTAAGAGGGCCCTGCTCAGAAGAGCTTACAATCGAATAGGGTGGGGCAGGTGGTACAAAAGGTTGTAACTGTGGGGAATGAGCTAATGGAAGTGGTAAAAGATTAGTTGTAGACGTGATAGGCTTCCCTGAAAAGAAGAGTTTTCAGGGATCGCCTGAAGGAAGCAAGAGTAGGGGATAGTCGGACAGGTTAAGGTAGCAAATTCCAGAGGATGGGAGAGGCTCTGGAGAAATCCTGGAGACAAGCATGGGAGGAGGAGAGAGAGCTTGACAGGTCTTGAGAAGAGCGGAGAGGACAATTTGGGATATGTTTGGAGACAAGATTGGTGCTGTAGCTCGGGGCAGAGTTGTAAATGGCTTTGTAAGTTGTGGTTAGTTTTTTTAATTTAATTCGGTGGATAAGTCTGGCAGCAGCATTCATGATAGACTGAAGAGGGGATAGCCTATGGAGAGTCAGGCCAATGAGAAGGGAGTTGCAATAGTCAAGGCGAGAGATAACGAGGGAACAAATCAGGAGCTTGGTGGTTTCATTTGTTAAAAATGGGCGAATTTTAGAGATATTACGGAGGTGAATTCTATTAGTAACTCATTTTTAGTGAGATTTCTTTTAAAAATCACCCCCCCTCCATTAGTACAGACACCCCAGACAAAGCACCCCCCCTCCATTAGACCCCTCTGGACAGACTCCCCCCCCCTCTCCATTAGTACAGACCCCCCCGGACAAATCACCCCCCCTACATTAGTACAGACCCCCGGGACAAACCACCCCCTTTCCATTAGTACAGACCTCCCCCCGGACAAACCACCCCCTCTCCATTAATACAGACCCCCCCAGATAAACCACACCCTCTCTATTAGTACAGACCTCCCCCAGACAAATCACCCCCTCTCCATTAGTACAGACCTCCCCCCGGACAAACCACCCCCTCTCCATTAGTACAGACCCCCGAAATCACCCCTCCTCCTTTAGTACAGACCCCCCCCAGGACAAACCACCCCCTCCATTAGTACAGAACCACCCGCACAAACCACCCCCTCCATTAGTACAGACCCCCACCGGACAAACCACCACCCTCCATTAGTACAGACCCCCCCAGAAAAACCTCCATTAGTACAGAGCATGTCAGGTTTTGGCAACAGTCTAATAAATATTCCAATCGCACACCTTCCTGGGGAAACAGCTCAAAAATAGGCACTGAAGCTATCACCAGCTGTGTACTGTAAAAATCAATCACATGAACATATTCGCCAGCACACCACGGATCGTATATAACGTCCAAAAAGTTCATAGGTTTGGGCAACAGGCAAGAGTTAGAAACAGAGAGAGAAGAACTGGAACACGTCAGGCATTGAACGCCCCCTCCCCCAGCGACGTCACTGCGTGGCTGGGGGTGCACACAGAGACAGCCGCTCCAATCTCTAGCTGTTCCGCTCTGTAGGCTAGCCACAGCAGATGTCTCCCCAAGAATGATGGGCAGGATGACAGGAAGTATGCCCACGTAAGCCACTCCTAAAAATGAAGGTCTTGGTAGGTTTGCAGTTGTGCCATACTCTTTCCATTTCAGCATGATGGATTGAACAGTGCTCCGTGCAAAGGTGAAAGCTCTGGATATTTTTTTTATAATTTAACCATGCTTTAAAACGTCTCCCCAACTTTATCCATGACCTGCCTGGTGTGTTCCCTGGCCTTCACGATTCTGTTTGTTCACGAAACGTTCTCTAACAAATATCTGAGGGCTTCACAGAACAGCTGTATTTATAACGAGATTAAATTACACACATTTGGACACTATTTACTAATTAGGTGACTTCTGAAGGCAATTTGGTTCCAATAGATTTTATAGTTGGGGGTATCAGAGTAAAGTGGGCTGAATACAAATGCATGCCACACTTTTCAGATACAGTATTTATTAAAAAAAAAATGAAAACCATTTATCATTTCCCCTCCACTTTACAATTATGTGCCACTTTGTGTTGGTCTATCACATAAAATCCCAATTTTTTTTATCATACATCACGGGACACAGAGCACTATAACAATTACTATATGGGTTATACGCCCACCTTCAGGTGACAGACACTGGCATAATCAAGTCAGGAAGTCCCCCCCTATATAACCCCTCCCATACCGGGAATAGCTCAGTTTTTTCGCCAGTGTCTAAAAAGGTGTTGGTCACAGTTAATATTGTGCTAAAAAGTACTCCATAGATGGCCTGGAAAGGGTCAAGGAGCTACGCTATCAGATCCATTCAAAGAGCCAGAAACAAAGGCTAAAGTGAATGGTACCTGAGCCTTGGTACAGAAGAACAAGATTTTGCCTGTAACGCTTCTCTCAGGAGAGCTGGGCTCTGGGATCCAGCACCTTGGTCACATTCCTATACCACAGGTTTTGCTCTGGCAGGGCGCTATGCAGGTCCAAGACAGTGGACCCTACATACAAAGGGGACCCTTTTATGGATGAAGATTGGGTCGCTGTGATGTTCCAGCAGTACCCTTCGGCGGGAATGGTAAGTTAAAGCGGAGTTCCGGCCACAA
This sequence comes from Rana temporaria, assembly GCF_905171775.1. Lineage (NCBI taxonomy): Eukaryota > Metazoa > Chordata > Amphibia > Anura > Ranidae > Rana > Rana temporaria. Next base: position 171,206,557 of record NC_053493.1, read on the forward strand.
TTTCACTTTTTAAATATAAAAACCCCTGTAATACACAAGCTTAATGTATTCTAGTAAAGTTAGTCTGTAAACTAAGGTCAGTTTTGTTAGGTTGTTACAGCATTTAGACACTTTATAAAATAGAAATTGACTGGGGCCATCTTAAGTGTGGGCATTATGAAGCCAGACTGTATGACTTCCTGGATTTCAGCCTTGCAGATCTCGCACATGCTCAGTGCTGCACAAGCAGTGTCATATCAGGTTTCAGCACCTGTGCTGTCCAAGTCACATGATTCTTTGAGACTGGGGAGTGCACAGACTCCTGGAAAGTTACACCCACTACATTCCCAGGAGTCTGTGCGGTGTAGGTTAGGAAGCATTAAGCACCTAGGTGCAGGAAGTGGGAATATTAACTATTCTGCCTAGCAACAACACTTTGAAGGCATCTAAAAAAAAAAAAAAAATTCGTAAAGGACTAATGACATTTTTTTAAAACTACTGATGTAATGTTATATTTATGGGTGGAACTCCACTTTAAGAAGATCTTGGGAATCTCCTGTGGACTTCTAATGAGTAGATGTGGTCTGCCTGTTTTTTTTTTTTTTACCACTGGAGGCTGTGTATAGCTGTTTTTTTTTTCCACTGGAGGCTGTGTATAGACATACCTGTGTCAACATCCCATGCCTGCCTGAGTGGATGGATGTGTCAGCAGTGCTTGTGGATGAGTTCTGACTTCCTGCTCTGGTCGTCAGCCGCCTAAAAGGGTGGAGAATTTAGGGGCTCCATCTGCCATAAAATGTTGGGCATTAGCTGGGACCCTTCTGCTATGCACCCGGATTCATGTTGCGAATCGTCGTGTGCGAGTTACCCCTCCTTTCATAATATTGAACAGCGAGGACGTCACAGGAGGGCAGGACTCTGCGCCACCGGTGTGCACATTTTCTCTTGGCGCCTTCTCTTAAATGTTCAGGCTGTGTGAGTAGATGGTGGCTGACGGAGGGACACTGATCCAGGGGCATGTAAGTGCTGGTTGATGGGCACAGGCATTTCAAGATCCACCTACTCAGCATCTGGCTGTGGCATTAACAGTGACATATTAATCATTGCCAAGACTGAGCACAGCAATAGATGCATGATTGACAGTACCTCTGCTTTGTGCTTAGGACTATGTATTCCTGTAGAAGAGAGGGGCTAAAACAGGGAGGAGCGCAAAAGCAAAGCGGTCAGGGTCTGGGGATCCTAGTCGCACCTCCACAGTACCATCTTCCCCTGAAAGTCCTGAAACGGCTGACCAAGCTGAGCCATTAGGCTTGTCAGGCACTGTATCTACCTCCAACACTCTAGCCTCTGCATACATCACTAAGGTTGACTTGGCTACGGCTTTGGACATTTTAGAGGGAAAGATAGCTAGCCTGTTTGCATCCTACTCCCAGGCTGAGAAGAAGCGTGACATGTCCAATTCCCCTGTTCTGGGAACGTCTTCTGCAGATCAGGAATGGGTAAGGGATTCAGATGTGCCCTTAGGAGACCCTGTAGAAGGGCAGGATGATGGTTCCTCATTTGAGGACTCAGTTCTAGAGAAGCCCTTCACAACTTCGCAGTCTCATAGATTGCTGATTCAATCTCTCACTGAGACAGTGCGGTTTGGATATAAGTTATCCCTGACAGAGACGGCTGAAGTCAGTTCTCCTCTTTGGGTTCTTTAAAGTGGATGTAAACCCACTCTCATTCTTTTCTAAACTACTGCCATAGTGCTGATCTATAAGGATATATATGCCTCCTGCATGTATCCTTACCTGTCAAATGCCTCCCCTCTGTCTGTTATAAGAACTGAAAAACTGAAGATTCTGTGGGTGGATCTGTTGTCTGGAGCTCGGTGGGTGGAGTCGGGATGTCAGTAGACTCCCGCGCCCACCTCTACACTCCCCTTGTCAGCATGCATTTTTTCCTGTGTATTCCTTATAATGAATTCTGCTATGATCACTAACATCCAGTCAAAATCCAGAAAAGTAACCACATGACTTCAGAAAAGGAGTGGGAATTAAAAAATAATGCCCGTCTTAGGCTAGTGCATGAGATATGTAAATAACCTGTCATTCACAGCAAGGGGGAAGAACGGACAAAAGTTTTCTCCTGTTTGTGGTTTATCTCACTGAAAAAAAAGAAGAAGAGGATTGTTCAGAGCTGGATTAACTCTTTGTGGCAAGACTGGGCACATATGATAGGAAATCCTATACTACACATTGTGGCATCATAAAAAAAAAAAAAAAAATCCACTTTAAAGCCGCCTCAAGGTTCACACGCTTTTGCTATACACCCGTTGCTGGAACAGCTTATTTATGCTGACTGGGATCATCCAGACAGGCATTTTATTCCTCCTAAGAGATTCTCTCAAATTTATCCTTTGGAGGATACATTTCAAGAAATGGTGTGTGCCAGCAGTAGACGCTGCTGTCTCGCCCCTGAATAAAAGTCTTACTTGTCCGGTAGACAAATGTTCAAGTGTTTAAGGATCCAGCAGATAAGAGGCTGGAGTCATTGCTTAAAGCCTCATTTGCTATGGCTGGTGCTGTGGCACAGCCTGTAGCGGCAATTGGCGTCTGTCAATCCCTTAAAGACAAAGTGAAGCAGGTCGTCAAAGGGGAAGAGGTCCCAGACCTGGCAGAGCTGCCTAGGGCCCTTTGTTTTGCGATTGACGCGATTAAAGATTCTATTCATCAAACGTCTTGCCTTGCCTTGCCCTCATGTTAGTACACATGTGGATAGTTCTATGGCTTAAGCATTGGCCAGCAGAGTTGCCTTGTAAAAAGCTGCTGACTGGTTTTCCCTTTCATGAGGAACAATTGTTTGGGGATGACTTGGATAAGTACATCCAGAAAATCTCAGGTGGAAAGAGTACCCTTCTTCCAGTGAAAAGGAGTAGGCGTCCTTCATTTAAGCGTTCTGCTTCTTCGTCGCCCGGGGCAACAGCCTCCAGGCCTCCGCCATCAGCTACAAGGGGAAGGCCTCAGAACCAAGCTTAGGGCCAGAAAAAGTCCTAGGGGCAGAAATATGCAAAGCAGAGCCCCAAGTCCTCCTTATGAAGGGGCGCCCCCGCTTGATCGAGTGGTGGGAAGGCCTCTGCAGTTTGCAGGTGCCTAGCGGGAGGTCATCTCCCCAGTATCTCTGGGATACAAGATAGAATTTTCTTATAAAGAGCCATTCTTAGTGGTTCATAGGGACAAGGTGATGTTACGTCCTCGCCCGTCCTTTTTGTCTAAGGTAGTATACAGTTTTCATATGAACCAGGATATTTCCCTGCCTTTGTTTTTCCAGAACCATGTTCTGCAGAATAATTATTACATTCTCTTGATGTAGTAAGGGCAGTTAATTTCTACCTGGAAGCAAATGCCCAGATACGGAAAACACTTTGTGTTGCCAAAATAACCCAGAAGAGTGCAGGCATCAAAATCAACAATTTCTAGATGGATTCGTCAGGTCATTTTTCAGGCTTATGATTTAAGGGGGAAGATTCCACCTTTTCGTCCTAGAGCGCACTCTACCAGAGCAGTTAGTGCTTCATTGGCAGTGTGTCACCAAGCCTCCATGGCTCAGGTTTGCAAACATTTACGAAATTCTACCAGGTGAATGTAGGTCAGCAAGAGGATGCCGCCTTTGGGCGCAGTGTTCTGCAGGCAGCAGTATAGGTCCTCACGTCTGACAGTGGTCTGCTTTTTTTTGTCTCCCTCCCCTCAGATGGCATTGCTTTGGGACATCCCATATAGTAATTGTTATAGTGCTATGTGTTCCATGATGTACGATAAAGAAAATAGGATTTTTATAACAGCTCACCTGTAAAATCCTTTTCTTGGAGTACATCACGGGACACAGGAGGTCCCTCCCCTCTTACTGGGAAATGTATATATATATGTATATATATATATATATATATATATATATATATATATATATATATATATTGCTTTGCTACAAAATGGAGGTATTCCCGGTATGGGAGGGGTTATGTAGGGGAGGACTTCCTGTCTTGATTATGCCAGTGTCTATCACCTGAAGGTGGGCATATAACCCATATAGTAATTGTTTTAGTGCTCTGTGTCCCCTGATGTACTCCAAGAAAAGGATTTTACAGGTAAGCTGTTATAAAGATCCTATTACAGTGGAACCTCGGATTACAAGAATAATCCGTTCCAGGAGAATGCTCGTACTCCAAAGTACTTGCATATCAAAGCTAATTTCCCCATTGAAGTCAATGGAAACTAGAATAATTTGTTCCGCATTGACTTAAATGGCATGCAATACCGCATGCGGCCAGAGGTGGGGGGGGGGGGGAACGGAGAGCCTCGGAAACGGCCGGAAAGGCCCGAGGACACCTCAGCAAACCTTGGAAAGGTTCAGGATCTGAGTATTTTTGTGTCTTTCCAAGCATTACTGAACAGCGCTGATCGGCTCTGCTTGGCTGCGATCAACTCTGGCTCCCCCCACCTCAGGCCAAACGTGGTACTGCACATCGCTTTGTCCTGAATCCTGCTCGTTTTGCCAGACAACACTCGCAAACCGAGTTAGGATTTTTCATTAAAAAGTGCTCGTATTGCGAACCGTTTGGTAACCGCGTTACTCGCAATCCGAGGTTCCACTGTATAATACATTCATGTTTTTGGTTGTAACATCACAAAATGTGGAAAATTTCAAGAAGTATGGATACTTTTTCAAGGCACTGTACTTTACAGTAAGGTTCTAGTACTGGTAAAATAAAGAATAAAAAGTCTACAAATAAGTGTACTATGAAGATATTTGTTTCCTTACTGATCTATTGTACATGTTTAAGATTTTTGGGCAAATGTAATGTCAGATTTCCTCTGCTGTCATATTTCTGGAGGTAAAAAAAAAAAAAAAACATACAAGACCAAAAATGGAACATGATATTTCTTATCCTTTGTTGTAAACTTGTTTATTATTAATAGAGCGTTCATTAGAAGAGTTACATTTTCATTGGTTATAAAGCAGAAATAGGTTTAATCTTGCATGTTATATTTGTACATCCCCTTTACAGACATTACCTAAAAATGCATTTACATTAAGAAATACAATTTTCTTATTTTGCAAAAACCATGTACATATGTTAAAAAAGGTCCCAGATCTTTAAATTAATTATTTTTCTGTTAATATGCAACAGAGAACAAAAGCTTTTTTATTACAAATACATTTATAAATTAAGTAACATGTACATTGATAAAATGAGTGGTTATTTTGCAACCAGTATAGAATTACAACGTAATTTCATTGAAAGTAATGAAAGCTGCATCATGTAAGCATAATATATAGATATCAGTGTTTAAGGTGTTAAGGGATCCACAATATTGGATTACATATTTCAAAATTAACTTGATTCTAGAGAAAGCATATAAAGTTAGGTAATGATCAACATGCTTTTCTACAGAGTGCAGCATTTAGTGCCCATAGAAATAAGCGCTGCGCCACCTGATGGACCAAATATGAAAATATTCTATGAACACACATTTTTAGTGGATACATTTACAATGGAATTTTCAGTAACACTTTTACCCAAGGCAACTTACAATCTAATACTTTCTACCAAAGACATATTCACACCATTTGTGCTACTTGTTGGTTGGTTGCCAGGTAACATAACAACATTATTATATCTTCTTATTGAAGAATATTGAACACCAGGTATGCAAAAGGAAAACATACCAGCTCCATGTATATGGGGTTCTTGGTGGCTAGCTTATCTTAGCACTGAAATTATTAGTATTAGAAAAAAAAAAAAAAAAAAAAAAAAATCACAGAAAAGCAGGTTGCACAGAAAAAAAAAAAGACAATTTAACCATCGTTTTGTGTTTCCAGCATAGAGTCAGGTGGTAACTATTTAAATTCCAGGATATTCAAACACAGCAGCTGCTCCCATTCCAGTACCTATACACATTGACACAACACCTAGGCCCCTGCAAAATAAGAAGCATATGTTGTAATCATGATATTTTGATAAAAGAACATGCAAAATACCGATTTAAAAGATTGGTCCTTACATGGATACCACTAAACTCAGAGACACTGGCTTCTTAAAAGCCAACAGACACAAAGGATATACAGTGCCAAACCCAATCAAACACCTATGTGGAATTCTGAAGAGACAAGTTGAGCATTACTCTCCATCCAGCATCCAGGCTCTAAAAGAGGCCATTCTTGAAGAATGGAAAAAGATAGATGTTGCAATATGTCACAAACTTGTTCATTCCATGCCTAGAAGACTTGGTGCTGTTCTTACAAATCACGGAGGCCATACAAAATACTAAGGGGCAGATCCACAGACATCTGCACGGGCGCAGCGTATCTAAGGTACGCTACGCCGCCGTAACTTATCTTTTTTAGTTTGAATCCACCACAAATCTGCGCCATAAGTTACGGCGGCGTAGTGTATCTATCGCGGCGTAAGGGCGCGGAATTTAAATGGCTGTGTTGGGGGCATGTTTTTTGTTAATACGTCATGACCCGACGTAAACAACGTTTTTTTGGAACTGCGCATGCGCCGTCCCTGGGGTATCCCAGTGCGCATGTTCGAAATTAAACCGGAACCCGCCAATGCTTACGACGGTGACGTCATTCTACGCAAATTCCTATTCGCGAACAACTTAGGCAAACGACGTAAAAAATTAAAAATTGTACGCGGGAAGGACGGCCATACTTAACATTGAGTACGCCTCAGTATAGCAGCTTTAACTATACGCCGGAAAAAGCCGAACGCAAACGACGAAAAAAAATGTGCCGGGCCGACGTACGTTCGTGGATTGCCGTAAATAGCTAATTTGCATACTCGACGCAGATTTCGACGGGAACGCCACCTAGCGGCCAATTGCAACTTCGATCCGACGGCGTACGAAGACGTACGCCTGTCGGATCTAGCCAAGATGCCGTCGTATCTTGTTTTGTGGATACAAAACAAAGATACAACACGGGAATTTTGAAATTACGCCGGCATATCAATAGATACGCCGGCGTAATTTCTTTGTGGATCTGCCCCTAGATGCAGTAGGTTTTGTTGTGGGGTGTATTCATTTTTGCATTAACTAATTCGAGTAAAACTGAAGATTTTGTAATCCAGGTTATATTATTAACCTTACTTTCATCATGTAATAACCTAAAAAAAAATTCGAAGTTGTTCTTGTGTTCATTGAGATATTGATTAAAATCTTACTTTCAAAAAGGGGTTACGCATTATTTATGCTGAGCACTGTAAATCTTGTATGCATCAATTTCCCAGATGCTTCTCTGTAAAAATTGTTGTTACACCATCACTGTGCTACCCATAGCCTGTACAAAGAACGCAGCAGGCCTGCCCACTACAGACTGCCTTGAGAAACTACAGGAAGGGTAGATGCAAAATCAGTCACCCTGCACAAGGAGAGAGAGCTGAAATCTTTATTACTGGAAACTCCTGAACAGTGAAAGTTTTACAGATCTGAAAGAAATACACAAAGGACACCAATAGGCTTATCACAGAGTTCAGCTTAACATTTTTAGGGTAATTCCATAGGTGAGAAAAACCTGCTACGTGTCCCAGCTCCAAGACCTCCTGCATATTACGTTTTAAATTCTTCATAGTCCAAAATAAAGCACAAATTTAGTTTTGTACTATGATTACAAAGCAAAACTTCCAGCTCACAATCTGTAATAAATTGATTCCTGGAATAGTTCCTGGTGATGGTAACACCATTAAAAACACCCTGCCATTTGAGAGCCAGCAGCCTACACTCCTGGACTCCCTGCTCTCAATCTGGGCTGACAGCTTGCCACTGATGATAGGGGACCAGTCAGAATGGTTCTGATCTGGTCTCCCAGATTCTCTTACATTTCCCCCAGGAAGCACTGTTCAGCTTGACGCAGTGGGGGTTATTTGCAACATCTGGTGAAGCTCTGCATACAAACCAATCAGCTTCCAGGTTTTATTACCAAAACAAAACTGAACAAGCTGAAGTTAAAAGGCAATTGGCTACCATGCACAGCTGCACCGGATTTTGAGTGACCTAGCGTTATTTTCCAGGAGGGCTGAAATATAAGCCCTACCCCAAAAATAAGCCCTAGTTTAACATGCTTTTAAAATCCTATAATCCTCTTTCACAGTAGAATATAATGTACAATGTGTATGTTTCTGTAATATAAATGCAGGCAAAGAGAGCTCTGGCGGGTCACAGAAGCGCAGAGCGGAGCTGTAATGAAGTTATATGGCACAATTATATTACAGGAACACACAGATTGTACATTATATACTACTGTAATAGAGTGGATTATAGGATTTTTCCAAGCATTTTTAGGGCCCCTTTCACACAGGCGGACCGTTCATTTCCACCCGTCAGTTTTTTAGGCGGACCTGAATGGACGCTCCATACAGGTCTATGGAGCGACAGATGTCAGCGGTGACATGTCCACCGACATCCGACCCGCTCTGATCCGCTAAAGTGTGACGGATGGAAACCTTATTTTCCATCCGACTGGTGGTTCAGATTGGATGAAAACGGATTTTACGGTCCGTCTTCATCCGATCCCCAATAGAGGAGAGCGGCACAGTTTGCAGAGACAGACATGTCATCTGCCTGCTTAGCGGGGATCGATGGAACTATCCCCACCGAGCCAAGCGGAGCCTGTACACGGACACGTCCGTGTAAAAGAGCCCTAACTCAGTTCACACTGGGGATTCATGACAGGTAGGGACAGAGGGAGAGAAGACAGCGCATTACATGGTAAGACCTACCCCGAAAATAAGCCCTACTGTGTCTTTTGTTGCCAAAATTAATATAAGGCTTAATATAAGGCCCAGGCTTATTTTCAGGGAAACACGGTATTAAATAACCAGGACTCAAACTGCACGTTTCAAAGAGGAAATAAACCCTGGTGGTGGGTTTTACTTCCTCTTTGTTTCCCTGCAAAGGTAAAGCATAATGGGCTACTATGCATCGCATAGTAGCCCATTATGTGTCACTTACCTGAAACCGAAGCCTGCAATGTCACCGCTGTTCCCTCTTCCACGAAGCGTCTATCTTCCTTCCGGGTATCGCGGCTCCGGCACTGTGATTGGCCGGAGCCATGATGACGTTACTTCCGCGCATGCGCGAGGCCAGTCACTACACAATCTCCTTTACAAACGGCACGCTCGCCGTTTCTAAAGTGCGCCATTTGTAAATATCACCTAAACTGTGGAGGTTTGGGAGATATTTCAAGCACCTACAGGTAAGCCTTAATTTAGGCTTAGCTGTAGGCAAAAGTGGTTGTAATGGGTTTACAACCAATTTAAAAGAAAAGTTTGGCCAAAGTCTCGCTCTTGTCACAGGAGTGCACTTTAGCCAACAGCGGGCTAATTTATGCTGTCCACTGGGGTCACAGTGCTGCTCCGGGCTCTGAAAGAATTCCGACCATATTGTCAGGATCCTCCCAGATGCCTAATCAGCAGCTGGCTTAACCTCTCGGCACACGGCTTAGAGCCAGAACCAGCGGCCCCCACCATTGCCCGGCGCTAAAGCAAGTGCTGGAGGGGCAGAGCCCTTTTCAATGCAAGATAATAGCATGCTAAACTTACTTGCTGCAGCTTGGCATTGCATGCTATTGCCAAGTCTCCAAGCTGCAAGACCCCCAGATCCTTTTCCATACTTAAAATTTCCTCAGATTTTCAGCTCCTTAAGACCGGCCGAGATTCGAACCATCTATGGCCAGCCTAGGAACTCAATTTCAGACAACTTGTCTTCAAAGACCCAAAACGTATAAGTAAACAGTGGGTGGTTCAACCAAAATCTGTGTTTCTGTGGACAGCTGAAAGCTCAGACTAGAAAATGTCATACCTTTTCCCCGTTCTCTTTAGCTCATTCAGTAAAGTGACTGTCTGTCGAGCTCCAGTGCAGCCCAGAGGATGCCCAAGGGCTATGGCTCCTCCATTAGGGTTAACTTTCTCCAGGGGAATGCCCAGCTTCTCCACGCAGTACACCGCCTGCATACACCAAAGAAAATAAAATGTGTTTTAAAAAGGAAAACGTATTACTACACTCAAGTCTTTTTGTGTGTGATGGAATGCTAAATATAAGTTCTAAATACAGCAAGCTCATACAATTCTATGTCACATCAGTCATAAAATATAGAGAAGTCCTGAGAAGCAGAACAAGCACAGCCCTCTTACATCCCACAATGCAATGCACCTCAGTTGGTTGGCAGGATTGCATTGTGGGATGCAGTCTACTGGAAACAATGAAGCTGCTTGGGAAAAATTGGGTGCGCTTTGGGTGCAATTGTATATGGAGGAAAGAATGGGTGGGACTTTAACCACTTCAACCAGAAAAATATGGCTGCTCAATGACCAGGCCATTTTTTGCGATACGGTACTGCGTCGCTTTAACTGACAACTGCGCGGTCTTGCGATGTTGTACCCAAACAAAATTGACGTCCTTTTTTTATCCCCACAAATAGAGCTTTCTTTTGGCAGTATTTATTTTTTGCACTATAAAACAAAAACAAAAAAAGCGACAATTTTGAAAAAACACAATGGGGGTTATTTATGAATGGCAAATCCACTTTGCTCTACAAGTGCACTGCAAGTGCACGTGAAAGTACGCTGAAAGTGCACTTGGAAGTGCAGTCGTAAATCTGAGGGCTAGATCTGAAATGAAGGGGAAGCTCTGCTGATTTTATAATCCAATCATGTGCAAGCTAAAATGCTGTTTTTTATTTTCCTTGCATGTCCCCCTCAGGCTTGCTGTGCACTTGTAGTGCAAAGTGGATTTTCCTTTAGTAAATATCCCCCAATATCTTTTACTTTTTGCTATAGTAAATATACCAAATTTTTTTTTTTTAAATGTTGCCTCAGTTTAGGCCGATGTGTATTCTACATATTTTTGGTGAAAAAAACGCAATAAGCGTCTATTGATTGGTTTGCGCAAAAGTTACAGGTCGGACACTTTTGACACATTTTTGGGATCATTGACATCCACAGAGCGATCAGTGCTATAAATATGTGAATGTCACTGGCAGGGAAGAGGTTGACACTAGGGGGCGATATAGGGGTTAACTGTGGTCCCTTACGTGTGTTCTAACTGTGTGGGGGGGGGGACTAACTATAGGAGATGACATTGTGTTTTCTATTTTATAGAAAGACACGATCTGTCCTTCTCTCCTCAGACAGCACACTGAACAAACCCCTGTGCTCCCACTCGTGCACGCAATTGCACGTAGCCCATGGCGATCGCGCCCACGCGCATTGGGTTCCCCCGCCGCGCAGCGGGCGCGCAAACCTCTGGTGGCTCTCCTGGGCGAAGCCGTATATGTACAGGATTTCACCCAGGAGAGCCATTCGGTTAAATGAGACACAAAGAATATAGGTCTCCATCCCTAAATCAGAAACAAGAGGGAAAAGTTTGGGGCGTATGACAGACCATTGGGTAAAAATGTATAAACGTATTTATTGTCAAAAGAGTGAACCTAGCACATAACAGTAGTCATGCAAAATGTCATATATGTCCCCAACATAAAAACATGTCATTATACATAAATAAAAAAAAAAAAAAACACATAAATGGTAAAACAGCACATGCCATGTACTAGCATACATGGCTCCATATAATAAAATAATAGGTGGTAACAGGTCAAAATGTGAGAGTATAAAAAAGACATGATATAATAGAGTCATGACTACGTCCTGGATATACTGATGTGCTTTGTGGTACAAACCACTCTTCAGGGACGAATGCGTGAACGTGTCTGAAAAAGACATAAGTACCAATAAATCTAATAATCTGACAAGGAAAGAGGAGATGGATATCAAATCCTGATAGCTTACATGGGGCTGAAAAGCAAAAACATGCGCCATTATCGAACAAGGAGCCCATAGAGTAGTCTGTCACAGGATCAATAAATTGGAAGGGCTCTCGCGCTATCGGTGCTAAATACTATGGGGGGGGGGGGGCACTGCTGCAGTTACCTGGAACCGGTCCTGGCCGGAAATGTGTGAATGAAATAGATGATGGTGACTGCGCTGTGTGAGGAAGGGTAAAGAGCAGATGCACAAGGAAGTGAGTAGCAAAAACCCACCACTGAGTAATCGCTAGAGCCAGTGAGGGTAGGAGGTCTGTGAGTCAGTAATGGTGAGCATAAATTAAATATTAATCATACACTATAATTAAATTAAATGATGAACATCACAAACATGAGAAGCATGTAAAACCAAACAGCTTAGTTAATGTGAATAGTGCCAAAAAGTTCAAATATAACACAATCCAGATGAGGTCCCAGAAGTGGGAAGATGTGGGACCGTAATAGGTAAAGAAGTCAAATAACAGCTTAGTTGATGTGAATGGTGCCAAATAGTTCAAATATAACACAATCCAAATGGAGTCCCATAAGTCCCAGAAGAGGGAAGATGTGGGACCACAATGAGGTAAAAACGTAAAATAACACAAATAAAGTCTTAAAGTGCACTGTGAACGATAATAGAGACCCAAGGGGGTGCCAAAAAGTTCAAATAAAACACAATCCAAATGGAGTCCCAGAAGTCCCAGAAGAGGGAAGATGTGGGACCGTAATGGGGTAAAAACGTCAAATAACACAAATGAAATCTTAAAGTGCACTGTGAACAATAATAGAGGCCCAAGGGGGTATCCCGTGGTTGAACAGCAGACTTCGGTGCGCACACCTCTAGTGGTATAAAAGGCTCACCTCCAGGCCATAGCACGGACAGCCTAAAACCAATTAACACACTGTATGTTCACAGGCTCAGCAGGGTAGAGGTGACATCAAAATCTCCAAATCAAATGGTCATGTTGAAAGTGAAAGACAAGGGCAAATATGGCATAATACTGTGACTGCAGGTGTGGAAGATAATATATCACATGCACGTGCACTCACATGGAGGCCTCTAGCAGCGGGCCTATCTCCTACGAACATCGAGTTTGTGCGATCCGTCTTGATAGGTGTACTTCCTCTATCTTTCGTTACCACCTAGGCATCCACTGGGTATTGGGTGCTCGGAGGGGTATATAAACAAAAGACAAAAAGAAGGCAATGGTGCAGCTCCGCATAAAAAGGTTTAATAAAATGTCCCCTGATGAAGTCATGTGACATGACGCCACGCGTAGGGACAGGAAGTACCAGACCCCACACATCCTAACAGGAGGAACACGTGCACGGCGCTCGTTTTGTTTGGAAACATCTCACCATTGGAAATGTGAGTTTTTAACTTTTCTTTTATTAAACCTTTTTATGCGGAGCTGCACCATTGCCTTCTTTTTGTCTTTTGTTTATATACCCCTCCGAGCACCCAATACCCAGTGGATGCCTAGGTGGTAACGAAAGATAGAGGAAGTACACCTATCAAGACGGATCGCACAAACTCGATGTTCGTAGGAGATAGGCCCGCTGCTAGAGGCCTCCATGTGAGTGCACGTGCATGTGATATATTATCTTCCACACCTGCAGTCACAGTATTATGCCATATCTGCCCTTGTCTTTCACTTTCAACATGACCATTTGATTTGGAGATTTTGATGTCACCTCTACCCTGCTGAGCCTGTGAACATACAGTGTGTTAATTGGTTTTAGGCTGTCCGTGCTATGGCCTGGAGGTGAGCCTTTTATACCACTAGAGGTGTGCGCACTGAAGTCTGCTCTTCAACCACGGGATACCCCCTTGGGCCTCTATTATTGTTCACAGTGCACTTTAAGATTTCATTTGTGTTATTTGACGTTTTTACCCCATTACGGTCCCACATCTTCCCTCTTCTGGGACTTCTGGGACCTCATCTGGATTGTGTTATATTTGAACTTTTTGGCACTATTCACATTAACTAAGCTGTTTGGTTTTACATGATTCTCATGTTTGTGATGTTCATCATTTAATTTAATTATAGTGTATGATTAATTTTTAATTTATGCTCACCATTACTGACTCACAGACCTCCCACCCTCACTGGCTCTAGCGATTACTCAGTGGTGGGTTTTTGCTACTCACTTCCTTGTGCATCTGCTCTTTACCCTTCCTCACACAGCGCAGTCACCATCATCTATTTCTTTCTGTCACAGTAGCTGAGGTATGGGACAACTGCCATGTGCCGTTTTACCATACACGTGTGTTCATATATGACGTTTTCATGTTGGGGACATACCGTATATGAAATTTTGCATGTATACCATTACGTGCTAGGTTTACTCCTTTGACAATAAATACGTTTATACATTTTTTCCCAATGGTCTGTCATATGCCTCATCTAAAGTCCTGAGCTTTTCCCTCTGGTTTGGGTGCAATTGAGATAATTTGAAAAATGCAATTGTCTTTGGCAAGTACTAAATGAAGCCTGCTAATACATAATGTAAGATTTGTGAGTGCTGGTTTCCTTTAAAGTGCATACTCTATACTCTACTATTACTGAGCGAGTCCCATATTGCTATAACACAGTGAATGTTTGCATAAAGGTTGCTGTTACTTAGTAAGTTTGAGGGGTCATTCTGCCTGCCAGGGTGGATAAAAATCAATGATTAAAAACAAAAAAACACTACTGATTTTCTAAATTAAAATCATATTTATCAAATTTATTTTAATAAAATGCTTTTGCACTAAAAATCTATCTAACATATAGTTTTCTATTTAAGATACATTAATAATTTAGTTTATTCAGCATGTAATGAAGCTTAGTTATGTAGCATGAGGCTACATAACTAATGGTAAACTCATTCAATGTATCCAAGCTCTGCAAGCTGAGATAACATGCACTGTATTGATGCATTCACACAATTTCACAGTAACCATGAGATAAAAAAAATATTCCTTTATCCCTTTATTTGCACTACACTATGTACACTTCAAACTGTATGATTGAATAGGTTCTGAGATCGCTGTTTTACTAACCTGACATTAAATTATTATAAATAGGAAACCTTCATTTTGTTTGCAAATATTAACCACTTAAGGACCCCTCACTGTACATATACGTCATTTTTTAAAAGATGGATATCTCGGTAACGGCAGCAGCTGTGTTACCGAGATAAAGGACCGAGCTGCGGTCCTTTAAACGATAACGGTGGTCTCTGCGGCGGATTCGCCGCAAGATCACCGTTATCGACAGCGGGAGAGGGGGTTCCCCCTCCCGCCGATTACCTCCTGCTCGGCTGGGATACGAGTGAGGGCAAGATGGCCCCCACCCGTCCCCATAGCATAGCAGGGCGGAAGCGATGTCAAAACGTCACTTCCGCCCATGCTTCTTAAAGCAATATTTTCTTGTCATTTTTTCAAATGACAATTTTTTTTTTTTTTTGCATTTTAGTCTAAATATGAGATCTGAGGTCTTTTTGACCCCAGATCTCATATTTAAGAGGACCTGTCATATTTTTTTTTATTAAAAGGGATGTTTACATTCCTTGTAATAGGAATAAAAGTGATCCATTTTTTTTTTGTGTGTGTAAAAATTAATAAAAATAAATAAGAAAACAAAAACATTTTTTTTTAAAGCGTCCCGTCGAGCTCGCGCGCAGAAGCGAACGCATACGTGAGCAGTGCCCGCATATGAAAACGGTGTTCAAACCACACAAGTGAGGTATCACCGCGATCGTTAGAGCGAGAGCAATAATTCTAGCCCTAGACCTCCTCTGTAGCTCAAAAGATGCAACCTATAGAATTTTTTAAACTTTGCCTATGGAGATTAAGGGTAAAAGTTTGACGCCATTCCACGAGCAGGCGCAATTTTGAAGCGTGACATGTTGGGTATTATTTTACTCGGCATAACATTATCTTTCACAATATATAAAAAAATTGGGCTAACTTTACTGTTGTCTTATTTTTTTATTCAAAAAAGTGTAATTTTTCAAAAAAAAAGTGCGCTTGTAAGACCGCTGCGCAAATACGGTGTGACAAAAAGTACTGCAATGACCGCCATTTTATTCTCTAGGGCGTTAGAAAAAAATATATATAATGTTTGGGGGTTTTAAGTAATTTTCTAGCAAAGAAAAATATTTTAATCTTGTAAAAGCCAAATCTGAAAAGCAGGTTAGGTCCTTAAGTGGTTAAAGATTCTAACTACCAGCAAGAAAAAGTCCTTACATTAAGAGCACCGTTTGATTTCATGGCAGTGCCTGTTAGCGGCATCCACTCGCCTGCTGCCACACCATTGTGCACGTCATTTTGTTATATGGCGGGCGGGAAGTGGTTAAGAAAGTGTAGTGAGCATTTGGGCATTATATTTTTAAAGCATAACTTCACTCTCTCAATCAACATTGACTAATTTTAACACTTCATGTACACACAGACTAGGTTGACTGTCAGCGGCGGTAAAACGCAGGAAAATTGTGCTACGATTTTACTGCATTTTGTGGCTGGGAGGTCAAAACGTTCCTATCCTGAACGCGATTCAGGAGAGGGAGGTTCAACCTCCCCTAACCGCAGCAGCTTCTAAACTCCTGTAAAAGCCTATGTGTACATGGACACAAACTTGTATGGGGTAGAGTTTAGGAGCTTTGGCAACAAAAAAAACACCCCAGTTTAGATGCTGTAGTGTACACGACCCGTAATTCTAATGCTGCTAGCATTTGTAAATGGATAGTAAACTACATCAAACATATTTTTAAATTTCTTCAGCTACTTCCTGGTTTCCATGCCTAAGCAAAATGTCATCATACATCCCAGGAATCTTCAATAGGGGAGGGAGGGATTTCTCAGCTAAACACACCCTCTCCTGCTTCCAAAAGGTAAATGCTACATGAATCATCTGCCCTTACTCAAAATGGCCACAGCCAGGAATGGCAGGGGTCTTTTTCAAAGTGATTTCTTAACAAAATAAAGCACGCTTTATAAATAAAGTTTGCTTTTAATATTACAAAAATAGCATTTTTGGTTTGTGGTTCTCAGATGAAGTGTAGTTCTGATATACCGGTAGCTATTGTTCGTAGGGAGGCAGGCGTTGCTAGGGCCATTGTTCGGTAAAGCCAGCATGCAGAAAAATGTGGCAGCTATTGTGACTGTATTGGCAGCTGGCGACAGACTGAGCCAAGTTTGCATTTCTCATACGCTGGCAAGACAAGTCAGTCTCGCATAATGCCAGCTGTTAACAGTTACATTATCGGCAAAAATGCTCAATATCTGGGATTTTGCACTTTCCTAAACTCCGTATTTCTAAAGTTCTTGTTTTGTATAATCAATATCTGTGCAGGCAATAAAATATTAAAATACTAGATTTACGCAAGATTCAGCACTAGTTTAAAGACTTCAGAAGTTTTAACTACTTAATGAAAAATTAAATGTAGTTTAAAATACAACAAATTATATTCACTTCATTCTGTAAAACGTGTTTGAAGCTGACCAGGTTGTGTCGTCGTTGGGCACCTAATGTATTCGCTGAAATAGTTCATCAGAGAACAGAACTCACCTGACTGGCAAATGCTTCATTAATTTCATACACGTCAATATCATCAATTGTGAGACCTGTAGGCATAAACAAGATTTAAAACATTTATA
The DNA here is from genome assembly GCF_905171775.1 of Rana temporaria. Taxonomy (NCBI): domain Eukaryota; kingdom Metazoa; phylum Chordata; class Amphibia; order Anura; family Ranidae; genus Rana; species Rana temporaria. Next base: position 171,224,027 of record NC_053493.1, read on the forward strand.
TCATTTATATTATCACACTTTACATTAAATAGTCTGCAGTTAACAGATTAAACAAACCAGTTAATACCGACCTGCTTTCTCTAAAGCCACAGGTATAGCATAGGCTGGTCCTATCCCCATAACATCAGGAGGGACCCCCACTACAGCAAAGGACCTTAGCACCCCCATGATGGGAAGCCCCAGACGCGTGGCTGTTGATCGTCTAGCTAGCAAAACTGCTGCAGCTCCATCACTTACTTGACTGGCATTGCCTGTACACATAGGACAAAAAAAAGTGACTTTTACACTCCATTGAGAAAAACAAAAACTCAGCAGCTGAAGTTTGCTTATAGAAGAAATAAATACAAATAAATGATGATTCAAAGTCATTGTGACAGAGGGGTAGCAGCATGAAACAACTGGTCACATTAAAGAATGCATCTGTAATAAATTCAAAGTATTAAGCGCAAAATTAACCAGATACTGTACTTTCTTTGCAGTATATAGAAAAACATAGATAGTATGACAACAGACAGTAGGATGCAATCTTTCCTCTTGACATTTTAAGCAAGAAATCAGGGGCCTAGATACAAGTGGGTCCAAATACCCTCTGCTCTCCAGAGCATGTGCTGTGCAGCAGCCATTGCTAACAGCCACCGGGCACCTGAAGCACAGCAGCCATTCCTGCCACCTGTCAGACTCCAGAGATGTAACAGTTCATTTATGTTTATCCAACGCAGAGAACGGTACACACAGATAAGGTACAAATGCAAGTTTTATTACAGGCACTTCTATAGCCCCATCAATTTATGCAGTGCGTTACATATATATTGTAGGATCATATCAGTCCCTGCCCTCAAAGAGCTTACAATTGAAGGTCCCTAACTCAGATACATACATACTAGGGCCAATTTAGACAGTAGCCAATTATCCTACCAGCATGTCTTTGGAGTCTGGTAGGAAACCAGAGTACCCAGAGTAAACCTACGCAAGCACAGGGAGAATGTGCAACCTCCGTGCAGGTAGTGTCATAGTTGCGTTTTGAACCAATTAACCTAGTGATGGGAGCAGGAAAATTTATATAAGAGGGGGATACGCTGATGTAAGGGGGGCACTGAAAAATGGAGAAGGACATTGATTTAAGGAGGGACACCGATTTAACCACTTACGGACCAGCTCTCGCCGATATATATCGGCACTTTGAAGAGGGACATCTCCGTTATGGCAGCAGCTAGCTACCATAACCCAGATAGCATCTTCTTCAGTGAGCGGTCCTCTTTCAGCTAAAAGTGGTCTCTGCGGCGTATTCGCCCTAGATCTCCTCTAACTCAAAATATGAAACCTGTAGAATTTTTTAAATGTCACCTATGGAGATTTTTTAAGGGTAAAAGTTTGTTGCCATTCCACGAGTAACGTATACTGTATTACTATTCTTTTCTATCCCTGCCTCTGAAGGTTTGCCATTAGAATACTGCTCTAAAAAGTTCATCCACCGCCAAAGAGCATCTTATCCACTTAAAACCATGTGGTGGAAATTTCAAACACATCATGAAATATACAATATAGCACCATAATTAAATGGCACAACTGCTTGTCTTAGTTAAAAGGGCACAAATGAGCTAAGCTACATACCAGCAGTAGTGCTTCCATCTTCTTTAAAGGCTGGTTTAAGTTTTGCCAGCCCCTCCAGGGTGGTGCTTGGCCGGATGCCATCATCCTCACTTACTGTGATGGTCTTTGTATTCCCTTGATCATCAGTGATTGTGGTGGTTACAGGAACTATTTCAGCCTTGAAGCGGCCTGCCCTTTGTGCAGCTGCAGCCCTAAAAATGTGAGATTATATTAGAGATCTCTTTGCATGCTGCTTTGTATGTGTGAAGGGGAATTCATAGTGATGTGAACAGCTAATCTAACACTACACCGAGAGCACCAGCATAAGATCAGTGTCATGAGAAGCATAATCTGCTCTTATGATATACAGGGGTGTTGATTTATTAAAGTAGTAGAGCATGTCATTTTTACCAAGCTTAGTGAATGAGGTAAAGCTGTATTGACCTACCCAATCACATACAAAAAAAATACTTTTTAAATTAATGTTTAATGGACAACATACTTATTTTTATTTAGATCATCACCAACTGGGTATAGTGCCACCTGCAGGAGTGGAGCACCCACTACATCTACAAAAAAAAAAAAAAAACACAAGACAGGCTACATCAAGGAACTAGCTAGCTCCATGCCACAAACAGGTTTGGCTGTGACAGCTCAGTTTTCTTGTGGGCAGCAACGTGTGTGTGTGTGTGTGTGTGTGTGTACATTATTAGTTTGTAGCTTCTCTCTTCAGCCTATCCATGGCTCCTTGGAAGTTTGTCATGATGCTGGTGCTGCCTTAAGGTCATCTGTCCACTCTGCACAGATGGATGAAGCGAGATGGACATGATTGCACACATTTGCCTTCATATACGCCTTTTTGGTGAGTGGCCACTCGTGGGGGATGTTTGGGTCCATATCCAGCAGCGATAACATCACAGCAGCAACACCCTACCATTGAAGCTTCTAATGTGGAGACTATATGCAGGCTTGTTTGATCTCTGTAAATCAAGATCTATACTATCTGGTAAGAGGCTGCTTTTTTCTAAGGAGCACTTTTTGGAGCACTGGAGCACCTTTTAAAAGTGGATGTTTGTCCATAAGCACTTCATATTTTCATATAAGTGGATCCTATGGGCTTTGAGTTGAATGATTTATTGATATTTTAATTCAATATGATATGTTTGTTATTCATCTGTGCACTTACACTTTATTCTTGTATACCCGCTTATTTTAGTGATTCACATAATAATTATCACGTTATAACATTTAAGGGAATAGCGTACCATTTTTTACACATTTTCAACAGTCTAGTTGTTGGAACACAACATGAGTTAAAGCGGAGGTTTACCCTAAAAAACATCTATGTACCATCACATCCAGCATACTTGCATCAGCTACAGTATGCTTTTTTTTTGCGCTGTATTTACCGTTTAATCCTTCAGTTTCTTTTCAGACTCCCGTGGGAGTTCCTATGAAGAGGAGAACATGATTGACGTCAGGCTATGGCGCGTCACGCGTTTCGAAAATAGCCGGACTAGGTCTCGGCTCTTCACGGCGCCTGCGCACGGACTAGGAGCTGACTGCGCAGGCGCCGTATACAGCCGAGTCCTATTTCGGCTATTTTCGGAACGCGCCATTGCCGGACGTCAATCCTGTTCCCCTCTTCATAGGAACGCCTATTTCCCGCAGGAGTCTGAAAAGAAACTGATGTAAATACGGTAAATACAGCGCAAAAAAAAAAAAACATACTGTAGCTGACGCAAGTATGCTGGAGGGGATGGTATATCATTATTTTAGGGTGAACCTCCGCTTTAATATAATTTCTGATATTTTTACTCCCTGGGAGGACAGGCAGATGCCCCCCAAGTTGGAATGTAACCAATTACGCCTCTAACTTTGCATGACAAAGCCGGCTCTGATCTGACAAACACGAGAGGATGGGAATCATTGATTAACCACTCTGCAAGCAAGCTTGAAAGAGAGCTATGGCTGCCAAGATAATTGATGACAAAGATCAACAGATACATGGACAATGCTGCCCCTAGAGACCAATATGGCAAGATGGTCAGTAATATAATCTAGTGAGAAGAACTACCTCTTGGCAATATCTTATTGGACAGGAGGCAAGTGGGGGTGGTTACGAGTGGGTGTAAATGTTTGTGCAAAAAGTACACATGGAAGAGAGATCGGCCTCTTTCGCTCCTGGCTTGCATGTGAGAGCCTCATGGCTGCTGGCTTTGGCCTAAGCCTCATGGCTATGGCCCTCTTTTACCACCCAGAGCCCAGCCGATGAGACCATGTCTAGAGGATTGTGATAAATATCTTTGATAAACTGCTGTTATATGCTTTGTATATTTTACGTTAATGTTTTCATATTATCGGTTCCCTATTTTCTTGGGAAATAAATAAGATATTGTTACTAAGCAGATGGGTTTGTTTTCATGGCTAACCTTATGTCATTATGTTTATCAGAGGTTTTATAGACTAGCTAATTATAGGCTTAGACAAGTTAATACATTTATGCAATAGATAGTAGAGGTAATCTGTAAACACCTTTCGAAACAATAGTTATATAGTTTATGTTTATTAGTTAATTATTGCATAATTTACTTCACTAGTATTCAAATTTATTGGGTCCCAGCAATATTGGCTAAGTGCAATACTTATTTTGTAAAAAGGCAAAAAAACTCTTGGGCAGACACTGCAGATGCAGTAGGGGCTCCATGGGGTTACTACACTAATATATGCTTACCCTCCAGTAAAACATTTGCCACGGGTACTACACTAGATTGAAGTTGAGGGGATTCTGATGACACTTTTGGCTCCAGATTAGCCATGCAGGTCATGATATGTAAATCTTGAACATCTTGTAGTGGACACTCCTTGGTGTCCACTACTTCAAGAAGAATCGCTGTCTCAAAGCACTATTTGGTTGAAAGCCAAGTCCTGAGGGTTAGGGGTTTATCTAATGCAATCATCCACACTATGCTTAAGGCTCACAACGCCACATCTTGTAAGATTTATAGATAGTGGAATAAAGTGTAGCGCTTAAATCATGTATATCATAACAGTAAACATGATGATTATATATAAGAAAGAAAGTCTCCAATATAATAGTAAGTGAGACACACTAAATGAGGCGACAATAAAAAACGAAATATATAAAATTATAGTCTGTATGGTAGCAATCCACCGAATAATAAATATAAATAATTAGTATATGTGAAGGTCAAAGTATAACATAATAGTCCAAAAAATTGGATTCCACCCAGTGAAGGTAAATGATGTAAAACAGGAAAAAACTTTTCTTCCTTAAGTGAAAAATAACCACCACCAGTTGAAAAATGGAGGCTTACCAGAAAGAATAGACTTGTGATGACATATATCACCACAAGTCAATACAGGCTTGTAACCGCGGTTCTTAGTAGTGCAAACGCAGGGTATGTTGATGTACACCTCAAGTTGACTCCATGAGTATTGCTCGGACAGATGAAAGGATATAAGATGGAAAGGCAAACTCCTTAGCAATGACGCTCCAAGGGAAGTAGATGATAGAAAAGAGTAGGGGAGAAAAGTGGCCACATAGCGTAATCCAGTGTAATAAAAATTATATTTATTTATAAAGCAGCAGGTACACTCACATGTAAGCTGTATATTTACGCATTTATACAATGGTGAGGCGGCAGTGGAGACGACCCGACGCGTTTCATGTAAAAACACTTCATCCCAGATTACGCTATGTGGCCACTTTTCTCCCCTACTCTTTTCTATCATCTACTTCCCTTGGAGCGTCATTGCTGAGGAGTTTGCCTTTCCATCTTATATCCTTTCATCTGTCGGAGCAATACTCATCAGTAAACTTGAGGTGTACATCAACATACCCTGCGTTTGCACGACTAAGAACCGCAGTTACAAGCCTGTATTGACTTCACAAGTCCATTCTTTCTGGTAAGCCTCCATTTTTCAACTGGTGGCGGTTATTTTTCACTTAAGGAAGAAAAGTTTTTTCCTGTTTTACATCATTTACCTTCAGTGGGTGGAATCCAATTTTTTGGACTATTATGTTATACTTGGACCTTCACATATACTAATTATTTCTATTTATTATTCGGTGGATTGCTACCATACGGACTATAATTTGATATATTTCGTTTTTTATTGTCGCCTCATTTAGTGTGTCTCACACACTATTATATTGGAGACTTTCTTTCTTATATATAATCATGTTTACTGTTATGATATTCATGATTTAAGCGCTACACTTTATTCCACTATCTGTTTTTGCGAATTTATTCTTTTTTAGCTGTGTTAGCAGCTGACTTCCCAAGCAGCGCAGTGTATACCACACTCCCCATTTCTTGTAAGATTTATAGGAAGGCCTATTTTGCATGATGTGAATCCCTAGGGGTATGCCCTCATTGTTTCACTTTTGCCTGTCTCCTGGCTTTTCTTCGAGCAGCAGTTGGCCTAAGCACAATTATGGGTTAGGTGTCAGCTTTGGAAGTTTTATTTTAGGATCTTCTGGCATTGCTACTGCTTGTCTGCTATCTGTGCTATCTGTGAGCGATCTGTGTTGCCTTCGACACCTGGGGTAGGATCGATGGTGGGAAGGCGCTGCATGGAACAGAACTGCTTAACCACTTCCCGACCGCCGCATGTAAATGTACGTCCACAGAATGGCACGTACAGGCAAATGGGCGTACATGTACATCCTTGCCTTCTAGCGGGTGGGGGGGTGCGATCGGGACCCCGCCCCCCGCGGCGATCGGATTCCCGTGGGGAGCGATCCGGGACGACGGCGCGGCTATTCGTTTATAGCCGCTCCGTCGCGATCGCTCCCCGGAGCTGAAGAACGGGGAGAGCCGTATGTAAACACGGCTTCCCCGTGCTTCACTATGGCGGTGCATCGATCGAGTGATCCCTTATATAAGGGAGACTCGATCGATGACGTCAGTCCTACAGCCACACCCCCCTACAGTTGTAAACACACACTAAGTGAACACTAACTCCTACAGCGCCCCCTGTGGTTAACTCCCAAACTGCAACTGTCATTTTCACAATAAACAATGCAATTTAAATGCATTTTTTGCTGTGAAAATGACAATGGTCCCAAAAATGTGTCAAAATTGTCCGAAGTGTCTGCCATAATGTCGCAGTCACGAAAAAAAAAAAATCGCTGATCGCCGCTGTGATACATTTGCCTATATGTCTCAGTTTACTGCTCCCTGCTAGCCAGGTTATTGATGTGCTAATGTCCCCTCACTATTTCTAAAGGTTAATTGATCTATTGTGTTGTGTGAAGGAGAGCTGGGTTTAAGTGGCTTGTGTTAATTATTCTGATTGCTTCATTGTGGTAATTATGTCTCTATATGCGGGGTCGAGCGGTCTGGTTGATGTATTCAGTACAGCTAGTGCTCAGCGTCATTGATGTCATTGTCTAAAGAAAATGTGTTTCAGCATCGGCCCCGTCGTGTCTACCTATAATCTGTATGGAAGCCCCAGTGTGAGGGGGGCGGAGATTTGTCATTGTAACAGTTTTGGAAATGACATATAAGCTGTGTGTTATAACATTAAAGTCTGTGTTGTTCAAGCAGTAAGCTGGTCTCATGTGTGGCTTTCTGGGCGATTCCAGGGATATCCCTCCTCGTGGAATATTGGGGTGATTTTCGTTATGGGAAGAAGGGAACGTTGACGGGGATATCATACCGATACCGTCGCAATTGGTTGGTAGCAGTGGGATTTTCCCTTCTATTCCCCTTCACACCCGGATTCCAAGCAGACACTGGAAGAACTACTGGAAGTTCGTGGAAGGATTGCTAGCAACAAAACCAAGCGGGTCATCATAGCAGAATCAATGGAGCTAGACCAGGAGGACGGGATTGCAGCAACGCCAGCAGTACAAGAGATGGAGACACCAGTGATTCAGGAGGAGGAATCGCCAGCCAACAAGCTAATGAGAGAGAAGCTAGCGTGGTTCGGCCCGAACCCAACGCCAGATGTGGTACTGAAAGTGATGGACATGTTAGTAAACGCAGAGCTACAGAAGGCTAAAGAAATAAGAGACGCGGAGCTACAGGAGGCTAAAGAAATAAGGGACGCAGAACTACAGAAGGATAAACAAATAAGAGACGCAGAGCTACAGTTAAAACTGGCAGCAGTCCAACGAGCAGCCGCACCTTCTACGAACAGTGAGTACAGCACAGCAGACGCAAGGAAGATTCCGTTTAGCGCTTTTAAAGCTTTTGATGAAAAGGACTGTGAGATTGATAACTTCCTGGCGGATTTTGAGCGACAATGTAACCTGCACCGAATAGCTAGAGGAGACTGGGTTTCAATATTGTCAGGCAAACTGTCAGGCAAAGCTTCTGATGCTTTCCGGACCGTGCCAGATCAGGATATCCATAGCTACGCCCGGGTTAAAGAAGTGCTCCTGGCTCGTTATGCAGTAACCCCAGAGTCCCACCGACAGAAGTTCAGGGACTCACGCAAAACCACGAAAGACTCTTATGCGGAATGGGCATGCCAATTGTCCCGGTCGGCCTCTAACTGGGCTAACAGCAGCCAGGCCACCACCGCAGAGGACATTTTGCAACTAATGCTCCTGGAGCAATTTTACAATCACATCCAGACGGACGTCAAGGATTGGGTGAGAGATCGCAGGCCCATGACTCTACCAGAGGCCGCGAAGTTGGCGGATGAATATGCAGATACTCGCAAGACGAACCAGGTCACACCACAGGAACAACCTCCACCACAAACGGTGCCCTCACACCCACCAACCGCTAGATACCAACCTCCTAACAGACCGGTGACATCTAGCCCTCGCTATCATCGCCAGGAGGGCAACGAACAACGCTGCTTCCGGTGCAAACAGCTGGGTCACTTCAAGCAGAATTGCCCCATGAATGACAACACCAGGTCAAATTGGTCTCAACCTGGGTACCGCCCACCAGCAGCAGCCCATTGTGTAGACTCGGCTTGGGATCCAAAGGAGCTGGGTCAGGAAGAACCATTGGGCACCCCTTACGAAGCCCTCATGGTACAATCTGTTATTACGGACAACAGGGAACACCATTGTCAGCTGGTCATGGGCGACAGCCCTGAGCCGGAGGGGCCCTGGAGGGAGCTGGGCAGAAAGAGGCACCGCCGGCCACCCTTCAAGAAGAAGAGGTCCTGGAAGCCGTATAACAAGCTGACCTGGGAGGAGAAGAAGCGACTGGAGGAGAGGGAGTCGCAGCGGGCGTCCCAGATGCGTGCCGAGATGTTCGCCAAGGGCCCACCGGTGGCCCCTTACACCACCACCCAGTTCCTGATGATGAAGGACCACGTGGAGAGCCTGCAGGACATGAGCAAGCAGGAGCTGATCCGTGAGTACATAGAGCTGGAGGAGTGCATAAGCCGCAGGGAGGAGGAGAACAACCACCTGAGGTCACAGCAGCATGAACTGGAGATGGAGCTGGAGAAGCTCCAAGAGGAGAACCGGCGGCTGCGGAGGGAGCAGGGGGTGGCTGACCTTATGGGGCTCTGATTCCCCTCCCCCCCCCCCCCCCGGACTCTGAGCACCAGTGCTACAGCATTTCAACAAATATAACTTTTTCTTTTTATGAATCTCCTGGGATTGTCACTTCAGAGCCATAACCTGCCCCCTCCCATAGCGGGACACCTAGACGGCGGCGCACAGACCCATTCGCTGTCTTCACACTGACTTCTGGTGACTTTGCAGATCGCACAAAGACTTGGGGACTGACCGGCGTGTGATCTGACGACCCGGTGACATACCTGAGTCTGAAGCAGTTGCCAAGGGAGGTCAGTCATGCCAAACGGAGTTAACCTCTGACTAATAGCTCTGAACCCGTCAACCCTACTGGACCAGGGAAGGTCCAACCGGGTTTGCCGGAGCAGGGAGCAAAAGGGGGGCCATTGTGATACATTTGCCTATATGTCTCAGTTTACTGCTCCCTGCTAGCCAGGTTATTGATGTGCTAATGTCCCCTCACTATTTCTAAAGGTTAATTGATCTATTGTGTTGTGTGAAGGAGAGCTGGGTTTAAGTGGCTTGTGTTAATTATTCTGATTGCTTCATTGTGGTAATTATGTCTCTATATGCGGGGTCGAGCGGTCTGGTTGATGTATTCAGTACAGCTAGTGCTCAGCGTCATTGATGTCATTGTCTAAAGAAAATGTGTTTCAGCATCGGCCCCGTCGTGTCTACCTATAATCTGTATGGAAGCCCCAGTGTGAGGGGGGCGGAGATTTGTCATTGTAACAGTTTTGGAAATGACATATAAGCTGTGTGTTATAACATTAAAGTCTGTGTTGTTCAAGCAGTAAGCTGGTCTCATGTGTGGCTTTCTGGGCGATTCCAGGGATATCCCTCCTCGTGGAATATTGGGGTGATTTTCGTTATGGGAAGAAGGGAACGTTGACGGGGATATCATACCGATACCGTCACAGCCGCCATTAGTAGTAAAAAAAAAAAAAAAAAATAATAAAAATGCAATAAAACTATCCCCTATTTTGTAAACACTATAAATTTTGCGCAAACCAATCGATAAACGCCTATTGCAATTTTTTTTTACCAAAAATAGGTATAATACGTATCGGCCTAAACTGAGGAAAAAAAACATTTTTATATATGTTTTTGGGGGATATTTATTATAGCAAAAAGTAAAAAATATTGAATTTTTTTCAAAATTGTCGCTCTATTTTTGTTTATAGCGCAAAAAATAAAAACCGCAGAGGTGATCAAATACCACCAAAAGAAAGCTCTATTTGTGGGGAAAAAAGGACGCCAATTTTGTTTGGGAGCCACGTCGCACGACCGCGCAATTGTCTGTTAAAGTGACGCAGTGCCGAATCGCAAAAGTTCCTGGCCTGGGCATTTAGCTGCCTAAAGGTCCGGGGCTTAAGTGGTTAAGAGCAGAGAGTTGCTTGTTTAGTGTCATCTAGGTGTAAGCTGGGCTCGTTGTTAAAAAATCTGCCTTTCAAGGATACCACAGGGATCCTGCTGCTAAAACGTTCTCAGAAAAGCATCTCCATTAGCCAGCCATTGGACTTCCCTACCAATTAAAAAGTCTACTGCTAGCAAATTCATAAAAAGCGTCTCATGCAAGTATGAGAATCTTTACCATCGCCAACTTTTTAGTTTTGCTTTCAACATGGTCAATTATGGTGTGAATAAAACATCAGGTTTCATGCACACCATAAAACTGTGCTGTAATGCAATGCAGGGCAGCTCACATGTATTATCAAATCATGTATACTCTGACATATTGCATATACAATACTCTCACTGCTCATGTTATATATGCATACTCTCAAGTCACCCTCCATAAGGGTTGAGGGACAATGGAGAGTGAATTTGTTTTGAGGCAAGTAAAACAGTTTTTGTTTTTAATGTTTTAATTTGACTTGTCTTGAAAAGACACCAATTATTGTGTAATACAACTAGGGTGGGGTGAAGTTTGGCAACTTCACGCTGGGCACAAGACAACCTTTGCATAAGCACCAGGAACCACAAGTTTCCGGTTACAGAGCATTAGACAAGAGCAGGAAGTCAAGTGCATCCTGGGATTTCAACCAAGCATCAATTTCTCAGGTTTGTAAGGTGAGCACCTGGTTATAAGTTCATACATTCACAGATTTTACAAGATGGATGTGGCAGTATAAACTGATGATAGTTTTGGCATCAAGTTTTACAGGCAGCAGTCCGACTGGCATGCAACATTTTCTTTAAAGGGGTTGTAAAGGAAAACATATTTTTTTCATAATAAGCATCCTTTACCTGCAGACATTCCTCTTTTCACTTCCTCATTGTTCGTTTTTGCTCAGAAGTTGCTCTATTTCTTCTCTGTTCTGTTCACTTCCTGCTTGCTTGATTTTACTCACCACCGTGATGGGAGGCTTTACTGCAGTGGTCAGTAACGTGCTCGCCCCCTCCTGGGAACAACATCTGTGCGGCAGGACGCTCTCTATGTGTTAGAGACTTCAAGGAGGTGTGAATTACTGGGCGTGCCGCAATTCATACTGGGAAATGTAGTTCTTACATGAACAAGCGATGCAAACCAGGAAGTGAATGAGAGAACAGAAACTAGAACGCCGGAGGTGATATAAATGAAGGAATTAAATAGGTATTTACTCGTTTTTTAACAGAATCATTACACTATTCTGTCTGTCTACCTTGCAGACATTAATTTTAGGCAAAACATTTTTTTCCTTTACAACTCCTTTAAGAATGGTTAGTCTATATTTTGGCACTATGTTTTGCTTGCCCCACGGTGGCACTGTTTTAGGGAGTTCCAGATGGTGATGATCTAACGCAGAAGCTCCAATGTAAATCCTGTAAATTCTTGTAAAAAGGTTTGAGTACAAGACTTGTATTCGTAGACCAAGGGTTATATGCAAGTTACCTTAAAGCGGGAGTTCACCCGAATTTTTTTTTTTAACATTAGATTGATGCTCATTTTGTCAAGGGGAATCGGGTAGTTTTTTTAAAAAACAAAGCCGTACTTACCGTTTTAGAGAGCGATCTTCTCCGCCGCTTCTGGGTATGGTTTTAGGGACTGGGCGTTCCTATTTGATTGACCGTCTTCTGACAGGCTTCCGACGGTCGCATACATCGCGTCACGAGTAGCCGAAAGAAGCCGAACGTCAGTGCGGCTCTATACGGCGCCTGCGCACCGACGTTCGGCTACTTTCGGAAAATCGTGACGCGATAGATGCGACCGTCGGAAGCCTGTCAATCAAGTAGGAACGCCCAGTCCCGCAGCCCATACCCGGAAGCGGCGGAGAAGATGCATCTCTAAAACGGTAAGTACGACTTTGATTTTAAAAAAACTACCCGATTCCCCTTGACAAAATGAGCATGAATCTAATGTTAAAAATTAACATTTCCGGGTGAACCTCCAGTTTAAGGTTATTGCCAATACCACCCTTACTTCATGAGACATGTGCACTCCCCCCCCCCCCCCACTCCTGTGAATGCCCTCCCCTTTACTGTTTCCATTTCCTGTGTTGCCATTTTCCATGGAGGAAGCGATTTTCTGTTGGGGCCAGGTTTGTCAGACCTTTTGAGCCTATGAATAAAAACGAAGGGCCTGTGCTTGGGAAAGGCAGCCGGTCGAGCTGTGGAGCTAAAAGATGTAAGGATTGTGGTCAAGTCTGTGTTACTTATACGGGGATCCGGGGTTTACGAAGATGCATTATACCAAGAAGCTGAAAGAGCACTCTATTAGCGCAGGAGACATGAATTATGCGCCGTGTGTAGTGGATTTTCCATGACACTGGGGCCCTCCAGCTGCTGCAGAACTACAAGTCCCATTTTGTAATTGGAACTGCCAGCCTTGCAATGCTTCATGGAAAATGTAGTTCCACAACAGCTGGAGGGCCCCAGGTTGCCTATCCCAGCTGTACTGTATGATAAAAAAATATCAAGATTTCTGTGTTCTGTGGTGAGCACCAAATGATCACCAGCTGCCCTGTATCAAGAACAGCAGACCAAACACAGTCCTGTCCACAATTCTATAATAAACATATGATTAGGTATTTAAAGACACTAAAATGTGTTTACTTTTGTTGAGATGCCAGGGAAAACATATCTTGTTTCTGTCTGCTGACCCCAAACTTTTCAGCCACATTCTCTGATGTAATCCTACAATAAAACAAAATTATAAAACATTTAAATACACCACTATAACATAGCCTGTGCTTCTCAAATGTAATAAAGTTTTTAAACCCTAACAGAAGCCTATTGAATGCTGAGCAACCCCCTGGCGTGGGGCACTAAATATCAAGTATCGAGTACATTTATGAACCATACCCTCTAATTGTGTATAAATCAATTATGTTTTAGTTAACCAAAATAATTAAAGTGTATCCAGTAACAGAAACATGTATTCCTTATTAGTGATAGCTGCATTTGTTTTATTTTCTTTCTTTATTTTCACCTTGTGAACTTGCCTGTCATAATGTAACAAAGCTCAATCACTATAATGTATTTATAGAGCAGCAGTTATGTCTACAAAACAGTACTCTCTCTCTCCTCACCTCCATAACATAGAGTGTAGGTGTTCTGTAGTTCACAGACGTGAGCCAGGTAGGACTAATAATATTGTTTGAACTTCTTGAACCTGTCAAAATCGGGTATCCGCTCCCCCCTCCTCCCCAAAAGCTCAATTTCACAAGTAGGAGCTGGGAAGGAGGCCTTAAAGCGGTTGTAAATCCTTACAGACCACTCATACCTACAGGCAAGCCTAGATTAAGGCTTACCTGTAGATGCAACAAATATATCCTAAACCTACACAGTTTAGGAGAGATTTGCAAAAAAGCATGCGCGCCGTAGAGAACGGCGCAGGCGTACTGAGCGTGCCGTCAGTGAATGGGGTCATGCCGTTAGTGGCGGCTCCCGCGCACATGCACAGCAGTGACGTCATTGCAGCTCCGGCCAGTCACAGCGCTGGAAGTCACTCCGGGAGACATGGCGGTGACGGAGGAGGTGAACGAGGGCAGCTGCGGGGGCTTTGATCTCAGGTAAGTACTTCATAATGCGCTATTATGCTTACTAGCGCATTATGCCTTTGTCTTACAGGGTGTATTTTTTTTAAGGAGGCTTTACTTCCTCTTTAAAGCAGAACTTCCCCTTTTGGGTGGAGCTCCGCTTTAATTCCTTCCTATGCATTAAGGTGGAAAAACTTCTGTCAGTCACTGGCCCTTCAGTTCCCCCATTTTACTTACCTGAGCCCTGGAATTCACTCGGCGATGATTCGCTCTGCCTCTTTCCACGGGGTACCAGCTCGATTGGATAGATTGATAGCAGCGCTGCCATTGGCTTCCGCTGCTGTCAACTAAATCCAATGACGCGGGCGCCGGGGAGCGGGCCCGAGTCATACATTTAGCATCAATGACGCCGAATGAATGACGCGGGCGCCGGGGAGTGGGGCCCCGAGTCATACATTCAGCATCAATGACGCCGAATGAATGACGCGGGCGCCGGGGAGTGGGGCCCGAGTCATACATTTAGCATCAATGACGCCGAATGAATGACGCGGGCGCCGGGGAGTGGGGCCCCGAGTCATACATTCAGCATCAATGACGCCGAATGAATGACGCGGGCGCCGGGGAGTGGGGCCCGAGTCATACATTCAGCATCAATGATGCCGAATGAATGACGCGGGCGCCGGGGAGTGGGGCCCGAGTCATACATTCAGCATCAATGACGCCGAATGAATGACGCGGGCGCCGGGGAGTGGGGCCCAAGTCATACATTCAGCATCAATGATGCCGAATGAATGACGCGGGCGCCGGGGAGTGGGGCTCGAGTCATACATTCGGCATCAATGATGCCGAATGAATGACTCGGGAGCGCGCCCGCAAGGTAACCCCCTCCAGGAGAGCGATTCTCCTAGGGGGTTATCTGATGCGGGAAGAAGCCGCGAGAGCCATTGAGGGACCCCAGAAGTGTGCGTGTTTGGCGCCACTCTGTGCAAAACGAGCTGCACAGTGGAGGCAAGTACTATATGTTTGTTATTTAAAAAATAAAACGATCCTTTAATCTCACTTTAAAGCCGCCATATACGGTTTGGATTTTTTTATTTTTTTTTTGAAACATAACGTTTATTTAAGTTTCAAAACCCCCCCCAAAAAAACAACAGCAGTGGTACAAGTACTTCATATAGAAAGAGATTACAATAATCGTGAAATAAACAGCAACAGATAGTTTGGATCACAGCCAGTTCAGCAGGAAGTTGATCGATCAATTAGGTACAACCAGGCTGCTGAATTTTACATGCGATTCTCGCTAGCGCTGTTATATCAGCTAGCAATAATCACTGTGTTCTCCTGCTAGGTGATGGCTTCCCCCACTGGGAGAACACAATGGCTCTATGGGTGGGGTCAGTCACATCCTATGAACAGGGGGGGGGGGGGCTGGGGGTCGAGCAGCACTGTGTGTGCCAGTGACCACACACTGCCAGGTTTGGGATCAAGCCTGCACATCTGCCCCCAAAGCAAGAACTTGCTATAGGGACAGACACAGAAGCTGAGGAGCCAAGATCACTGAAGGGGGACCCCAAAAGAGGTTTCGGGCCTCTCTGTGCAATACAATTGCACAGGGCAGGTGTGCTAAACATGTTTATGACATTAATCCAAAAAAGAAAAAAAAAAGCCTTTATAAAACCTTTAAAAATTGTGCAACTTCGGTGAAACTTTAAAGAGCTTAGAAGGTAATGTCAGGGAACCAGCTCTGTCAGTCACCGAACGGCGCAAATGCGCGGTGGAGCTGCGCTCCGGCGCATACCCGTGCGGGAAAGGCGCGCGGTCCGGCGGCACGGCGCGTGCACCCCCCGGAACCAATCAGAGGCCTGACCAGCCTATTTAAACCAGCTCCTGTCTCACGACGGGTTGCTGGTTTGTCTTCAGCTTGTGCTTGGACTCTCTGCCGCTGTACCTGAACTACTGACCCGGATTTCTGCACGACTTTACTCTCCCTCCGAACCTGACCTTGGCTTTTGTCCCTGGATACGCTGTCTTCTCCAACCCCTGACCCCTGACCTTTGTCTCTGGACTTGCTGCTCTCTCCTGCCCTTGAACCTTGGCTTGCACCCCGGACCTGCTTCCAGTCTTGCTCCCAGAAACCTGCTCTGTGTAACCAAAGCTGCCTGCTCTACTATCCATCACCAGCAGGGGCCTCCTGCCCAGTCTTCAGCCCAGCATCTACTACCAAGTCCAACTACCTCGTTGGTACCGGTGCCTCCTGGCGCCTTCCTCCCCTGTCTCAACTCCAGGGGGCGGAGTGCGCTGGGTCGCAAAGGTGAGCCGCCCTCAGCATCTCGGCCTCGGTAAGTTCGCTGCCTGAGAGGTAAACAAGGAATGACAGCAATATGAACAGAAGTTTGCCACATAATCATAACGAAGCCCAGAAAGTAATAGAAATCTTTTTTTCTGACCTTCCATTCCCAACTACAGGGTTTTGGTTGCATCTGTGTACCCCCAAAGTTCCAACATATCAGAAACCAGTGCAGAATTTATTTTTTCCTTTAACAAGTGCCTCCAACTATAGAGGAAAATATAGAGAATCTCTAATAATGAAGAAAGCATAGGAATCTCTAATATTGAAGAAAGCATGGAATCTCTAATAATGAAGAAAGCATGGAATCTCCAATTATGATGAAAGCATAGGAATCTCTAATAATGAAGAAAGCATAGGAATCTCTAATAATGAAGAAAGCATAGGAATCTCTAATAATGAAGAAAGCATAGGAATCTCTAATAATGATGAAAGCATAGGAATCTCTAATAATGATGAAAGCATAGGAATCTCTAATAATGATGAAAGCATAGGAATCTCTAATAATGAAGAAAGCATAGGAATCTCTAATAATGATGAAAGCATAGGAATCTCTAATAAGGAAGTTCCCATTCCTATAAGCATCTCTATGGTTAGTAATGTTAACATTAGAGAATGATGGGAAGGCTTAGGGGGGGTTAGGTAAGGTGGGCAGCTAAGATTCTGCAGTAGAAACAATTGATCATAGGTGTTCCCCATGACACCGAAAGTATATTATGATAACACTGAACTCTTACCCCATAGGGATGAGACAGTCTCTAGCTTTGACATCATCCACAATACGAGAGCTGACGTCTCCAATATTTCCAGCGCTCCTGAGAGTCATAGACTCCACCCTGAATACACAAATACAAACAATTGTCATTTTCAGCATCCAGTTATGATAACTTTACCACTTGTGACATGGCAGTACATAACCAACCCCAGTGAGCAGGAGAACTGGCAGAAATGCCATCACACAAAAAAGCACAACTAATAATGTATCTTACTTATAAGACGTTGATTTACGAAAGGTGTAGAGGTTGTACACTTATGCCTTGTACACACGATCGGAATTTCCGATGAAAAAAGTCAGACGGAATTTTTTCATCGGATATTCCGACCATGTGTGGGCCCCATCTGACTTTTTTCCATCGGAGTTTAGAAATAGAACATGTTTTATTTTTTGCCAATGGAAATTTCGATCGTCTGTGTGGAATTCCGACGGAGAAAAAAACACGCATTCTCAGAAGCATTGGACAGTAATGCCGCATACACACGGTCGTTTTTCGGCATGAAAAGATAAATACATTTTTCAGCATGTCCAAAAAACAAAGTTTTTCCAACTTCATCATTAAAAACGATGTTGCCCAAACACCATCGTTTTAAAAAAATGATGAACAAAGCGCGGTGACGTACAACACAAACGACGGCACTCTAAAGGGGAAGTTCTATTCGCCTTCGGGCTGCTTTTTGCCGATTCCTTGTTAGTAAAAGACGATTTGCGCTTTTTGTCTGTTACAGCGTGATGAATGTGCTTACTCCATTATGAATGGTAGTTTTACCTGAACGAGTGCTCCTGTCTCATAACTTGCTTCTGGGCATGCGCGGGTTTAAAATGTCGTTTTAGCCCACACACGATCATTTTTTACAACCCGAAAAACAACATTTTAAAAAACGACATTAAAAAACGCAGCATGTTCGAAGTTTTTAAAAACTTCGTTTTTTTTCATGCTGAAATTCCGATCGGGTTACCCTGTGTTTACTTTGAATAGCTAGTTGAGTGTAAGAGAATTTTAGCTAGCATATGATTTACCTTAAAGGGGGGTTCCACCAGCAATTTTTTTTTTTTAAGTCAGCAGCTACAAACACTGTAGCTGCTGACTTTTAATAAGGACACTTACCTGTCCTACTCGCCCGCGATGTCACCCCCCCCCCCCGGAGCCGATCCCTCGATCCTAGCAGCTCCCGGCGCCGCCATCCTCAGTGCGACTTCACTGCCCGTTTCCTACTGCGCATGCGCACGCCGCGCGGCTCTTTGTGAATGGGCCGGCTGCTCTCTGGGATACACACAGTTCCCAGAATGCAGTGCGCCCCATTCACCAGAAGACACCGCGACTAGGACGGAGGAAGAAGACCCACCGCAGACGATGAAGAGGCAGATTACGGACTTCCGCACAGCAACCGTTATTTCTAGTAAGTATATAAAAAAACAAAATCAAATTTTTTTCATTTTTTTTTAGGATTTTTATTAAAACAAACATTTTCAGGGTGGAACTCCACTTTAATCACCAACATTCACTTTGGAAAGTTAACACTTCTTTGAAAGATGAATGCCCGTTTTTTTTTTTTTATGAACTCAATCCCACTCTGCGTCCATATTAAACCTTACATAAAAAGCAATGTTTCTACAATAATAAGCAGGCAATCTATAACACTGTACTACTGACGTTTCCAGAATCTGGAGATTCTAGACACCACACTGGAGAGAACAGCATATACTCAATGGATTCATGTCCATTGTTGGGCTTTGATCTACACATGGTTATATTTTATGTGTTTGTACTCAATTCTGCTCCTTTTTTAACTGTATAATAAAGTCTATTGATTTTATGTATATAATCTCTTGGTAGCACATGCAAATTCAATTTTTTTTTTGACACCACCTTGAGTAGATGGGAAGGTGTTCCATTGACACATCATTATCAGATGGCGACAATAGAGTAATAGCTATGAAAAGATAGGACAATTCCAGCTTACTGTAGGTAGCTTTGGGTAATCTTTATGACACTATACTGCTTAAAGCGGAACTTCAGTAGTTTTTTCATCTTTTCATCTATTAAATCCTCTGTCCTTGTTGTTTTAACTTTGGGTAGTAAAACATTTTTTTTCTGCCAGCAAATCCCTTATACAGCCCACTTCATGTTTCTTGTCTGGGAAAAAAGCCTAGGCTTATGACATTGAACACAGCTCTCTTTCTAATTCTTCTGAGAGTTTGTCAGGAAGGGAAGGGGGATGAGTCCTAAGAGGGCCAATAAAAACTGCAGAGCTGGAGGTGTGCCTCTGTGTAAATCCAGGAACTGAACAGGCAGCAGCTTCAGCTGCCCACAGTTATGCCGCGTACACACACGACCATTTTTAATGGTCTAAGAAAAACAAAGTTTTTTTCAACCAGATTCTTGTCAAACCTGCCTTGCCTACACACGATCGTGAAAAAAAATGCTCTAGTAAAGAGCGGTGACGTACAACGGCACTATAAAGAGGAAGTTCCATTCGGATGGCGCCACCCTTGGGGCTGTTTTTGCCGATTTCGTGTTATTAAAAGTTTGGTGAGAGACGATTCCCCCTTTTAGTCTTCGTGCTTTTCAGTCTGTTACAGCGTGACGAATGTGCGATTTCCATTACGAATGCTAGTTTTACCAGAACGAGCGCTCCCGTCTCATAACTTGCTTCTGAGCATGCGAAAAAATAGAGCATGTTCTAAATTTTTAATGCCCATTTTTCACGTCATGAAAAATGCTCTGGAGCCCACACACGCTCGTTTTTAATGACATTAAAAAAATAAAAATAAATTCACATCATGAAAAACGGTCACGTGTACGCGGCATTAGACCCCTTTCATTACAAGGTGTTTTTTCACCTTAATGCATAGGATGCTCATTTTGAATTACTTACCTTAGATCGAAGCCCCCGAAGCCATCCTCGTCTCCCCCTCGGGCCGCAGACATCTCACCGGAAAGGTTACTTCCGGGTATTGCCACTCCAGCGCTGTGATTGGCCGAAGCGGCGATGATGAGCAGTCAAAGCAGGCATCATCATTGATAAAACCGTCATTTTCAGTGCACATGCGCCGTAGACATCAGTGTATTCTTTTTGGCAAATATCTCCTAAATCGTGTAGGTTTAGGAGATATTGCAAACACCTACAGGTAAGCCTTAATCTAGGCTTACCTGTAGGTGTAACTTCCCCCAGAGGGTTTACTTTCTCTTTAACTATGTAATGCAAGGGCCTACCTGATTGCATATCAATTGAAAGTGTTTAGGTTTGACCTCATATTATATGGTGTTGGTTAGGGTTGTCCCGATACCACTTTTTTAGGACCGAGTACAAGTACCGATACTTTTTTTCAAGTAGTCACCGATACCGAATACCGATAATACCGGCTTCTGCTCCTCTTCTTTTTTTCTTAGATTCCAGAGTCCCGACTCCCGCCCGCTGCTACACACGTGGAAGATTTGTAATTTCAAACAGCGGGCGGGAAGAGGGGAGGTGCCGCGCCTGTGACGTCACTGGTTGTCGGGACATCGGCGGTCCCAGCAGCCAATCAAATACACATTCAAATGCAAATGACAGCTGTTGTGTTCCCCCCTTGCATAGTAACTAGATGTCGGCAGCGGCGAGGGGAGGGGGATTGAGCAGCTCTCCTCTCCACCATACGAGGACTGCTCTGCTCCGCTCTCCACCCGCACTGGAAAAAAAAAAAAAAAAAAAAGTATTCTATTCAGGCATCGGAAGTATTTGCGCGAGTACAAGTACTAGCGCAAATACTCGGTATCGGTCCCGATACCGATACTAGTATCGGTATCGGGACAACCCTAGTGTTGGTAATCTAAAGGAAAGTTGTACAAGAAAATTGTATAATGTAAGGCCAGCCTTAGACCCCATACACACTATTCGCGTCTCTGCAGATTTTTGTTTTTATGTTTACCAAAACCACGTAGTGCAAGGGCCTACTTGATTGCATACAAATTGAAACTCTTAAACCGTGTACACACGATCGGTTTGTCCGTTGTAAACAAACCGATCGTGTGTGGGCCCCATCAGTCTTTTTTTAAAATCGGTGAAAAAAAATAGAACCGGTTTTAAATTTTTTCTATGGATAAAAAACCGACAGAAAAATCCGATCGTCTGTGTGGAACTCCATCGGAGAAAAATCCACGCATGCTCAGAATCAAAGTCGACGCATTCTCGGAAGCATTGAACTTCATTTTTCTCAGCACGTCGTAGTGTTTTACGTCACCGCATTTTGGCACGCTCGGATTTTTGACTGATGGTGTGTAGGCAAGACTGATGAAAGTCAGCTTCATCGGATATCCGACGGAAAAATCCATCGGATTAGATTCCATCAGATATCCGATTGTATGTGAAGGGATTTAAGGTTTGACCTCATATTATATGGTTTTGGTAAATCTGAAGACAAAAATCTGCAGAAAATCCAATAGTGTATATAGCGTGTCAAATGTGATTTTGCAGATATTGGCAACCCCAACTCCCTGCTTAGTACAATGATGAGAATTGGGTTCCCCATCACAGGACGTCATATGAGGGACATACAGATTATACTGGCAAAGGGTTTTAAAACAGGCAGTTCTATTACAATGTTATGTTGTATGAGTGGCAACTATGTCCTTTGTGCTTACTTTTGTTTGTATATCTCTGTTTGATAAAATAAAAAAAAATTAAATTCTAAAAAAAAAAAAAAAAATTCTCATTAAAAAACATCTGCCCAGCATGACCGCTCTTGAAAACAAATTGGGCTAGATTCAGAGATAATTTACGCCGGCGTATCTATACATACGTCGCGTAAATTCAAATCTGCGCCGGCGTATCTTCTTTCTGTATTCAGAAAGCAAGATACGCCGACATTAGCCTAAGATGCGACTGGCGTAAGTCTCTTACACCGTCGTATCTTAGGGTGCATATTTACGCTGGCCGCTAGGTGGCGCTTCCGTCGTTTTCGGCGTAGAATATGCAAATGACCTAGATACGCCAATTCACAAATTTCCGTCGCTATTTTTTTACGTCATTCACGTTAGGCTTTTTCGGCGTAAGGTTACTCCTGCTATTAGGAGGCGCACGCAATGTTAAGTATGGCCATCGTTCCCACGTCGAAATTTGAATTTTTTACGTCGTTTGCGTAAGTCGTTCGCGAATAGGGCTGGACGTAATTTACGTTCACGTCGAAACCAATGACGTCCTTGCGGCGTACTTTGGAGCAATGCATACTGGGGAATTCCACGGACGGCGCATGCGCCGTTCGGAAAAAACGTCAATCACGTCGGGTCACCAAGAATTAACATAAAACACGCCCCCTCATCCACATTTGAATTATGCGCGCTTACGCCGGCCCCATTTACGCTACGCCGCCGTAACTTAGAAGGCAAGTGCTTTGTGAATACAGCACTTGCCTCTCTAACTTACGGCGGCGTAGCGTATGCGCGCCCCTACCTGAATCTAGCCCCAAGTGTATATCCGTATTGTTATACAAATTACAACATATCAGACTACAAAGTTATTTTCCTATGAGTAACACATTACATTTAATTATACCATAATTTAATGGGAGTCTCCTTACCCACATGCCAGTCCAATGTCATACGAACCATTTCTGATACCACCTGTAATCAATGTAAATGGTTTTCATTCATTAAAATGCTGAAAACACACAGGTCGTTATAAAAACTGGAAGGAATGAAAAATAGAGCAATAAAAACAGTTCTATGGTTTGAACCCGAACATGTACTGGGAAAACTAAACCTGAACAGTTGCCCGTTATTGGTTACCACTTCACTCGTTCCCTTCTGTTTTCAGAAACCCTGTATTTAGGGATTCTTGGCGTTCAAGTAGCCCTTGCTGAAATTTAATAGCCTTAAATTTCTCAGTTCTCCCCATCTCTCTCACTCTTTGTTAGTCAGCGGCTTTCTGCTCTCCCCTCCAGTGCTCACTGTGGAGGGGCAGGCTCGGGCTCTTGGCGATTCACTGAGAGGCTGAGCCCAGGCATCTGGGTGAATCTTGTGCTGCAATGCTCCTGGGCATTGTGAATCAAACCTAAAATTAGAATATTTGTATTGTGCCAATATGAAAAAAGTTAAGCCTATAATTGGGGCCGCCATATCTTTGCTCGTTGTTTCATAGCGTGGCAAATTGATGCTTTATTGTTACTCTCCCGCCAGTGCAAGTACATCGGTCTGGCAAGACAGACAAACAAAATGCACAATTCATCAGGCAATTCTGTAGTGTAATCACTGCAGCAGTTCAGAAAAAAAAAAAAAAAAAACAGAACAAAATAATGATAATTAAAAAAGGGGACAATCTACAATTTTGTTTTTAAAATAAAATCAGGGAAATGTTAAACTAAAAAATCATAAAAAAAAAAAAAAAATTCTATAACAAATACCTTAGTTTTATCTCTCAAACTGTTTACAAAAATCGAATGTTTAACCACTTTCTTACTGGGCACTTAAACCCCCTTCCCACCCAGACCAATTTTCAGCTTTCAGCACTGACGCATTTTGAATGACAATTGCGCGGTCATGCAACACCGTACCCAAATTATATTTTTATCATTTTTTTCCCACAAATAGAGCTTTCTTTTGGTGGTATTTGATCATCTCTGCAGTTTTTATTTTTTGCGCATTTAAATTAAAAAAACACAATATTTTTATTTACTTTTTGTTATAATAATATCCCACATTTTTATTTTTTTTTAATATTTTTTTTCCCTCAGTTTAGGCCGATACGTATTCTTCTACATATTTTTGGTAAAAAACTAATTGCAATAAGCGTATATTGATTGGTTTGCGCAAAAGTCATAGCGCCTACAAAATAGGGGATAGATTTATGAATTTTTTATATTTTTTTACTAGTAATGGCGGCGATCTGCGATTTTGTCAGGCCTGCGATATTGCGGCGGACATATCGGACACTTTTGACACTATTTTGGGACCATTCACATTTATAAAGTGAACAGTGCTATAAATATGCACCGATTACTGTATAAATGTGACTGGCAGGGAAGGGGTTAACACTAGGGGGCGAGGAAGAGGTCAAATGTATTCCCTGGGAGTGATTCTGACTGTGGGGAGATGGGACTGACTGGGGGAGTTGACCGTTCTGTGTCCCTATGTACAAGGGACACACCATCGGTCTCCTCTCTCTGACAGGACGTGGAGCTCTGTGTTTACACACAGAGCTCCACGTCCCTGCTCTGTCACTGCCGATCGCGGGTACCTGTCGGACATCGCGCCCGCCAGGCACGAGCATCGGCATCACGTGACATGCCGGGCACAGTTTTTCCCCGCTGCGCATCCTCGGCGGCACGCGCAGGGAATGTAAATAGAAGGACGTCTTTCGTCTACAGCGCGGGTCTCAAGTGGTTAATAACAGAAAAGCAAAGCAGAAAGTAAATACTACTGTCGCCTACACCACCAAACACCACAAGGGGAATCTTCTTCTTTAGACACTGACACTTCCAGGAATGTTAATTTGCTGTGTCTACTACTGCCCTCAGTGGTCCCTCCCAATGACCCCTGGTTATCTATAGGACATAGTGGTAATGTAATTAGGGTTGCCACCTTTTCTTCTAGTCAAACCCGAAAACTTTAGTGGTGCACAGCAATCTTTTTTTATAGTATGAACTATACATATGTTTTTGAATTAAATAACATTCCTAATCAAATTAAGTTAATCACAAGAGTCATCCTTTACATCAGAGTCCACAGAGTTTCCATTTTACTTCTGAACTAGCAGAGTTCCCTTACACTGTAAAGGGGGGAGGGGACTCTGCAGACTCTGATGTAAGGGAGAACACTGAAAACTCTGATGTATGGAGTGGACTCTGATGTAAGGGGGAACTCTGAGAACCCTCATTTACCTTAGTATACTCACTCAGAGGCAGGAGAGCGAAGGGGGTAGACTTCAGTCAAAGACACGGATGGATGATGAGCTCACTCACCCCTTGGCAGTCAGCACCTCTCATCCAGATGTAGCTGAGGTTGCTGAAGTGTGGGCAGACACAGAGCGGTAGGGGTGGGAGAAAGGGGTGCAGTTTAAGCCCTTTCTCCTCTCCCATCTGTGTGGGGGAGGGGTAATTGTTAGTGCTGGCTTTGGGCAGTGTGAAAGAGCGTAACAGACACTCTCGGCTTACACAACTGCAGCCAGCAACCTTGCTGGGAAGCCATAGTCTAGTCTGAATAATGTGTCTGGGTTTCAGGAGGTCTGAAACCCGAACGCATGATTCCAAACCCAAACTATCCAGGTGAATCCCAGACTGGTGGCAACCCTAGATGTAAGGGGTGGTGAGAGGAATCACCAAGTAGGGAGGGTACACAGATTAACATTCCCAAAACAGACTTTAGACAACACCTTCTTTCTCTCAGTTGTGTTTGGTAAATTGGGCAGCAGGAGACGCATTTACTTTTTTTTTCTTTGAGGGGATATTTGTCATTCTGTGTTTGATTTTTGCAACAGGTTCACTTTAAATTATCTATAAAAACGCAAATGAACTAATGCGCAAACCAGTGTAGTGTGTATTCAATGAGTAGCTGCCAACAAGAAATAAGTGTTCCCACACAGTGACAATATGTATAACAAATGATGTGGCACTTCCTCAATACAATAAAGTGCATATAATTCAATAAATAAATGAATATTCGTGCAAACAGTACATATTGATCAACTCTATACTGCAGATACTCAAATGAAGAAGTGTCTGTTTTGTGCTCTGTGCAACACAAATTCAGTGCAAAAATAAATGTTCATATAGTGAGGTCACCATCCACACAGTGCAAACATAAATAATGTTCAAATTCTTCAAAGAGCTTCCACCATCTGTGATCATAGTGTGCCCCAGGCTCTCACCTCAGGGAAAGACCTCCACAGGTCTAGTCGCACTTCTGGTATCGCTCTTTAAAGCGGAGTTCCGGCCACAATTTCACTTTTTAAATATAAATACCCCTGTAATACACAAGCTTAATGTATTCTAGTAAAGTTAGTCTGTAAACTAAGGTCCATTTTGTTAGGTTGTTACAGCATTTAGACACTTTATAAAATAGAAATTGACTGGGGCCATCTTAAGTGTGGGCATCATGAAGCGAGACTGTATGACTTCCTGGATTTCAGCCTTGCAGATCTCGAACATGCTCAGTGCTGCACAAGCAGTGTCAGATCAGGTTTCAGCACCTGTGCTGTCCAAGTCACATGATTCTTTGAGACTGGGGAATGCACAGACTCCTGTAACGTTACACCCACTACATTCCCAGGAGTCTGTGCGGTGTAGGTTAGGAAGCATTAAGCACCTAGGTGCAGGAAGTGGGAAGATTAACTATTCTGCCTAGCAACAACACTTTGAAGGCATCTAAAAAAAAAAAAAAAAAAAAAATTCGTAAAGGACTAATGACATTTTTTTAAAACTACTGATGTAATGTTATATTTATGGGTGAAACTCCACTTTAAGTGTCAGCAGCCGCAGGCTCCTTCTCCTGTACAGTGGCCAGCACTTTACATTGTCCTGGGAGGGACAAACAACCTTTTCACCTGTTTCTGAGCTTGCTTTCTGAAGAGAATTCTGTTTAGCAAGCCTGTATACAAAGCATTTTGAAAAACGTAGGTTTCTAGAGCCCCCTCGGCAGCCAATACCTCCAGTCTGAAAGTGATTCATTTGTATTGCATGTGAGCCTATTACGGAGGAGATATGAAAGTATCCATTGGAAATTATATATATATATATATATATATATATATATATATATATATATATATATATATATATATATATATATATATATATATATATATATATATATATATATATATATATATATATATATATATATATATATATATATATATATATATATATATATATATATTGTGATATAGATAGATAGAGAAACACTTATGGTTGCTAAGAGAAGGAGAAGGAGCCTGCGGATGCCGACACCTAAAGAGTGATACCAGAAGTGCAACTAGACCTGTGGGGGTCTTTCCCTGAGGTGAGAGACTGGGGAACACTATGATCACTTTGAAAGAATTTGAAGATTATTTATGTGTGCACTTTGGATGGTGACATCACTACATGAACATTCATTTTTGCACGGAGCACTTTATGTATTTCATTAAAATTGCTTATGCAGAAACAGACACTTCATTTGAGTATCTGCAGTATAGAGTTGGTTTATTATGTACTGTTTGCACGAATATCTATTTATTTACTGAAATATATGCACTTTATTGTATTGAGGAAGCGCCACATCATTTGTTATATATATTGTTGCTTTAAAATTGTGCTACTCACAGCCACACAGCAACAATCTGAATGCATACACTTACCAGAAAGGCCCTCTGTTAGTAAAGTATAGCAAAGGAACTACTCACCTGCTATGTTGATGATGGCCTGAAGGCCAGAGGAGCACTGTCGATTCACACAAGATATAGGGACAGTCTCTGGGATTCCACTGCAATGAATATATGAGGCACAAGAAACTGATCAGTTATTGCAGTCTTTCCATGCTAGTATATAACCAGACAACAGTACACCACTGTAATATTATTGTATATATCTAAATATAGAAACGATGGCCCTGTATCATCCAAAACTACAATTTATGCTCATGCTTGGAAACCTGACGTTTTATAAACCAGAAACACAAGCCTGTTCAAACTGCCTCTGCAAGAGGATGCTAGATGCCCAAATAGGAGGACCCTAACGCACCAGCAACAGCACCTAATGACTTAAAGTGGGTTTAAAGGCGATTCATGAAATTTGAGCTGGGCACATACATCTGTAGTGTTTACTTCTCTCTCTCCAAAGCACTTAGTCCCATTTCTTTATGCCGCTCTGTTCTGCTGTTATCAGCATGATAACCTCTGACAAGCTCTCCTGAAAAAAAGGGTCCGGGACTTGTTTTGAGCTTCAGGCGTGCAGCGTTTCGGCGTTCGGCGTGGAGATGTGAACCATCTCCATGGAGGGCAATGTAAAATCATCCCTCCAGCGTATTAGGGGCTGCTGCGGCGTCGCGCTTCAGGCGTATATACGCCTAGGTGTGAACAGAGCCTTAAAGAGCGATACCAGAAGTGCCTAGACCTGTGGGGGTCTTTCCTGAGGTGAGAGCCAGGGGAACAGTATGATCACAGATGGTGGAAGCTCTTTGAAGAATTTGAACATTATTTATGTGTGCACTTTGGATGGTGACATCACTATCTGAACAATTATTTTTGCACTGAATTTGTGTTGCACAGAGCACGAAACAGACACTTCTTCATTTGAGTATCTGCAGTATAGAGTTGATCAATATGTACTGTTTGCACGAATATTCATTTATTTATTGAATTATATGCACTTTATTGTATTGAGGAAGTGCCACATCATTTGTTTAACCACTTAAGCCCCAGACCATTTGGCTGGCCAAAGACTAGGCCACTTTTTGCAATTCCGGAACCGAGTCGCTTTGAGGCTCCATTCACATCTAGGCGTTTTTACACCCGACGCTATTGCAGCCTGAAATACGCTGGAGGGGTGATTTAACATTGTCGGCTATGGAGATGGTTCACATCTCCACACCGAACGCCGAAACGCCGTACGCCTGAAGCTCAAAACAAGTCCCTGACCCTTTTTTTCAGGCGGCTTCGGCGTTCGGCCATAGCCGACAATGTGTAATCACCCCTCCAGCGAAAACCGCGGTAAAAAGACGTGACTCCCAAACAAAATTGACTTCCTTTTTTTCCCCACAAATAGAGTTTAATTTTGGTGGCATTTGATCACCTCTGCGGTTTTTATTGTTTGCACTATAAACAAAAATAGAGTGACAATTAAAAAAAAAAAAAAATATATATATATATATATATATATATATATATTTTTTTTTTTTGCTATAATAAATATCCCCAAAATATATAAAACATTTCCTCAGGTTTAGGCCGATACGTATTCTTCTACATATTTTTGGTAAAAAATAAATAAAATAAAAAAATCGGCAATAAGCGTTTGATTGGTTTTCACAAAAGTTAGTGTCTACAAAATAGGGGATAGTTTTATGCCATTTTTATTAATATATATTTTTTTTACTAGTAATGTCGGCTATCAGCGATTTTTATCGTGACTGCGACATTATGGCGGTCACATCGGATACTTTTTATGCCATTTTGGGACCATTGTCATTGATACAGCGATCATCGCTATAAAAATGCATCGATTACTGTAAAAATGACACTGGCAGTGAAGGGGTTAACCAGTAAGGGGGGGTTGAAGGGGTCAAGTGTGTCCTAGGGAGTGCTTCTAACTGCGCCACCCTTTGGTCGGCTTTTGCTGATCCTCGTGTTGGTAAAAATTTGGTGAGAGACGATTCACGCTTTTCAGTCTTCGTGCTTTTCAGTCCGTTAGAGCGCGACGAATGTGATAGCTCCATTACAAAAGCTAGTTTTACCAGAAAGAGCGCTCCAGTCTCATACTTGATTCTGAGCATGCGCGGTTTTCTGCCCGTCGGAAAACCATACAGGCAAAAGTTTTTCCAGCTCGATTTTTGGGCAGACGAAAAAAAAAAAAAAAAAAGAGATCCCGATTTGTTTTTTTGCCCGGCAGTTTTCCCGTCGGAAAAACTGAGATGGAGCATATACACGACGGGTATTCCCATAGCAGTTGTCCCGTCAGAAAAAACGCTTGTCTTTACGAGGCATAACAGATAACACACACACAAATACCTATAAAACTGGGCAGCTCTAGCAACCACAGGTCCGGCACCAGGCTGCAGTACATTTCCTAGAGAGAGGAGAAAAAAGAAAAAAGAAAAAGATTAAAAATAAGTAAATTGGGTACATTTTTTTTTTTAGGATTTTTTTTTTTCCCTTCATGTTTGTTTTGTTAAAAAATATACAGGGAGTTGAAGAATTAACTAACAGTTCTACACGAAGTGAGAATGTTTCGTAGTAGGTACTAAAATCTCCAGACCAAAAGATAGTCTAGATATTGCATCTGAGCTAGGTCTATCCAAGACTGCAGAGGCAGTATAGCCCAATACAATGACAGTCTATGATGGTGGCAAAAATTTGGAGTTTGTCCTCCTACTGATCCTCCAAGATGTCACCTAGGTCACATTCACAGCTACCTTTACAACATGCTTAGTTAAGAAATCATAATTAAAAAGGTAGAGGGTGAAGCGCTCTTTGTGCTCTAACCACTGTGTCAATTAGAGGGGGGGGGGGGGGGTAGAGACTAGTCTTGCATCCTGTGCTTGTTGAGTAAGGTGACCAGATTTTTTAAATTAACATGGGACATATTTTTTTTTTACTGGTAATGGCGGCAATCAGCGACTTCTAGCGGGACTGCGATATTGCGGCAGACAAATCAGATTAAGTTACACTTTGTGGGAACCAGTGACACTAATACAGTGATCAGTGCCAAGAATATGCACTGTTATGCCGCGTACGTACGGTCGGAATTTCCATATGCTTGTTGTCGGAAAATCCGACAGTGTGTAGGCTCCATCGGACATTTGCTGTCGAGAGCTGCTTCTCAAATTTTCTGACAACAAAAGTTGTTGGCGGAAATTCAGACCGTGTGTACACAATTCAACGCACAAAAATTCTACACATGCTCGGAATCATTGAACTTCATTTTTCTCGGCTCGCCTTAGTGTTGTACGTCACCGCGTTCTTGACATTCGCAATATCCGACAACATTTGTGTGATCGTGTGTATGCAAGACAAGTTTGAGCAAACATCCGTCGGAAAAAAATCCACGGTTTTGATGTAGGAATGTCCGATCGTGTGAACACGGCATTACTGTACTAATGACACTGGCTGGGAAGGGAATAGCAAAATGCAAATCGTGGCAAAATCATGTGTGTAGAAACAAACAGCAAAAAAAAGAAAAAGAAATCATCCAATTGTGCAAAAACCAACTGCACAAAAAAAAAAGAACACATCCAATTCGCAGGAGAATGTGACAGGCTTTCTATGGAGCCGGTTCACATATCTCTGGGGGGGGCTGCGGAGGCTTTGGCTCTGTTTTAGTGTCGAATTCAGGCAAAGATTGAGCCCTGATTTATCACTGAACCAGAGAATGAGGACGCACAGCGTTTCTGTACGACCCGCAGCCAGTTCCAGTGTGAACAGAGCCTCACTCTTATCAGCATTTCCAATTTTGAAGAGAGAAGCATGACAAGTGATGGACTTTGTAGTGTGGGCAAAATGCTTAAAACGGAGGTCCGGCATAAAAATATATATATATATTCAGCAGCTACAAATACTCAAACACTGGACACTTACCTGTCCAGGGTGCCTGCAACGTCGGCAGCCAAAGCTGAGCAATTGCTCGGGTATTGGCTGCCCCGCCGCCATCCTCATTGAGGAAATCAGGAAGTGAAGCATTGCGGCTTCACTTCCCGGTTCCCTCCTGCGCGATTTGCGCTATGTGAGTGGGCGGATGTCTCCTGGGGGAGACACACATGGTCCCAGAAGACACCGCTCCCATTTTCCCAGGAGGCAGCGCGAGGAGGAGAAGAAAGAAGAATACCACAGAGGACGAGGAAGTGGCAGATTAGGACGATCTGCCTACTAACAGCCATTTCTGGTAAGTGTTTAAAAAAAAAAAATTGTAGCCTTTTTGGCTATTTTTGTTTTTAGGGTGGACCTCAGCTTTAAGGCAGGGGTCAGCAACCTGTAGATCATGATCTACCAATAGATCAGACAGGTGACTGGTAGATCACAGTCTGGGCTTGCTGACTCATCATTCTGAAGTATCAGAGTGCAATGCAGAGGGACCACTTGGAGCTGTAGTAGGGAGCAGGAGATGCATAAAGCTGATGCCTTCTCTGTAGTGCTGGCTCCTGTCACATGCGGAGTGATACCAACTGCACTCAATCTCTTATCCCGGCTAGCGGTCTCCAGAGTGGTGCAAGCTGCCCCGCCACCATATTCGGTGAGGGAATCAGGAAGTGAAGCGTTGCAGCTTCTCTTCCCAGTTCCCTACTGCGCATGCGCGAGTCGCGCGGCACTATGTGAGTGGGCGGATGTCTCCAGGGGGGGACACACACAAGGTCCCAAAAGAAACCGCTCCCCATTTCCCAGGAGGCAGTGCGAGGAGAAGAAGAAAGAAGACCACCGAGGACGAGGAAGTGTTAGATTAGGACAATCTACCTAGTAACATTGTAAGTATAAAAATTTTTTTTACAAAATGTCACATTTTTTGTAGCCTCTTTGGCTATTTTTGTTTTCAGGGTGGACCTCAGCTTTAAGGCAGGGGTCAGCAAACAAGGGGTTAAAGCAGGCAGTGTTGTGTTGCTTTCTCACCACCTGCTTTAACCCCTTGGCCCCCAAAGAAGCATGCAGTTGTGGGGCTTTTGCAGAGTGGCCCCATTTACTTGAATGGGTTGCGATTGGCAGGCAGTAGTACCCACAAAAAGCAATAGGGGGCTTAATTTCTGCTGTAGCATGTGTACACCTTCGGCTGCTGCCTCATGGTAATACGGCAATTAGAGGTTTAAATCCACTGTAAGGAGGTGACACTGTCCAGTGATCTTTGACTTCTCCCATGTTGTTCAGATAGATCTCCACCTCTTTGGGGTTGCCTATTGTGGCTTAAGGCATGCTGCGGCCAACTACTTATCTTTGTTTGGCACTGTATCATCCTATCTTGCAGTCTGCCCTACAGCAGTCCCCCGGCCTCCTTAAATTTCTTAGACATTGCATGTGCGCACGGAGTGGCACAGCGGGATATGTTTAGGATGTAGACCAGGATCTACTGTTAGACACATATGTTTAAATTGGCAGCAGATCAAGCAATGCAAAAATTGTTTATGATCTAAACTTTACTTTTAGAAATGTTCATATACAGTACATAAAATTGTATTTCACCCTGAGAAGGTACAAGGGCCGAAATGACGACACTCCCTCTCTCCATCACTCTCCCTTTCTTTTCCCCTCTTTTCTTTCCTTTTTCTCTTTGGAGACCCCTAGTGTCTCCGGTTGCTTTGATACTTAGAAGTTAAGTCTACTGCTCAGTTTAGCCATAACATGTGGTTAGTCCGGAAGGACAATGGTCAGCTTGCACTTCGCCATGTTGGCGGCACTGGTTTTAATAGGCAAGCTGGCATACTTGCAATTGCTAGGCAGAGATAACATGCACGCCCTAGGCTACTGTTAAGGTGTTTATTCTTTATGTTCCCCCTGCGGGGCTGGGGCTCTGTATGGCTGTATGTTATGTACATTTGAACCATTAACCAATAAAATTGTTATTGATAAAAAAAAAAATATTTCAAATAAAGCTAAACTGTGGTAATATCTTTAAATAAACAATTTCCAAGGGTTTAAAGCTTTTAAAATTGATTTTTTTTGCTCATCAAGAATGCACGTTCGGGAAATACTGAGTTGAACAACTACTAAAAGTAGCTTATAATAGAATTCAGAATATTTTTTTTTTTTTTAAATCAGAATAAAAATTGTATTAACCACTTGCCGACCAGCCCCCATCCTACCATAGCAGGTCGGCTCGATCCCGCAAATCACCGTAGCTCTACATCGGTCCCTTTAACAGCTATAGCAGGTGCAAGCGCCCACTGCACAGTGGAGGAGCGGATGCGCGTGGCCGGCAGCCATGATCACTCACAGAGAGCCAGAACGGGGATCAGTCAATGTAAACAAACAGATCCCCGTTCTGCCAGGGGAGTACAGTGTGATCGTCTGTTCCTAGTGATTAGGAACAGCGATCTCGCTGTACTCCCTGTCAGTCCCCTCCCCCCACAGTTACAAACACCTTCCAGGGAACACATTTAACCCATTGATCGTTCTAGTGTTAACCCATTCCCTGCCAATGTCATTTATACAGTAATCAGTGCATTTTTATAGCACTGATCACTCTATAAGTGTAGCTGGCCCCCCCCCCCCAAAAAATATATATATTAAGTGTCAAAAAGGTCTGATCTGTCCGCCGCAATGTCACAGTCCCTCTAAAAATTGCCAGTAAAATTATATATATATATATATATATATATATATATATATATATATATATATATATATATATATATATATAATAAAAAAAATGTGATAGAAAGAAATGCCAGAAATATTTCCCCTATTTTCTAGATGCTATAACGTTTGTGCAAACCAATCAATATACACTTATTGCTATTTTTTTTAACCAAAAATATGTAGAAAAATACATATTGGCCTAAACTAATGAAGATTTTTTTTTCCATTTTTGGGGGGGAAAAAAAAAAAAGGACGTAAATTTTGTTTGGGTACAACCTCGCATTTCAGTTAAGACGACGCAGTACTGCATCGCCAAAAATTGCCTGGTCATTAAGGGGTTAAATATTCTGGGGCTGAAGTGGCTAACAACTTCTTAACAGTACAGAAAATGTTTGTTTCATCATACAATATTTTCAAAGAAATCGTAGTAGAACAATACTCTTTTATATAACCAAAGCAGGTATATACACCAAAATTAAACCTAAAAAAAAAAAAAAAAAGAAGGAAGGAAGGTGGCCCCAACATATCCCCTTCCCAAAACCCTGGATTTTTTTTATTTTAAAAAGAGGATACTTGGCAGGTGGAATTTTTATTTACAATGTACTATTTTAATAGACATTTCTGGAAAATAAAGAGTTAAAAGTCAAACTAGTTCACAACAAAGCAGCTAACAACTTTGTAAACTGTTCAAAGGTTGACAATATCTCCTGTCAGAAGTCTGCCTTCAACTTTGTCCCACAAACAGCAGAAATCACAGCGAACTGCATACAGGGAGAGTTAGTTGCACAACTTTTACAGGTTCCATTGATATATGTGCCCCTATTGGGGAGATTTCCCCATGCTTCTTGTCATAGGGACAGTGGGGGTCAAATCACTAATGCTTATTGCATGCATTATTTGTGTTTTATACAAAATTTTGCATGTCATATTGAAAGTGTCAATTCACTAAAGTTAAATACTGCAAATGTGTAATAACCAACGGTCAACAATAAAAACATTAAAAAATAAATAAAATAAAAAAATTGCATTAAAATCAATAAAAAATAAATTAAAAAAAAGAGTCACTTGTTAATTATCTTGTGGTCTAGCCACTCGTTATTTTAAGAGTATATAAAAATAATAGTTGCAACATTTAGCAGTGGTATTACTACAGCTCTTGGTTGTCAGGAAGCCAGCAGCCACTGGCATCCTAACAATCAGTGACTCATTCCTGTCCAACTAAATAGCTATTGCTCGCGGCCAGCGGACATTGCGGCCGCTGGCCAGGCACATCGGCTCTGTCGTTGGGCACGCCTCCTTTTGCTCTTAAAGCGGCCGACGTATACCTACGGCGATTTGTGCAGCCGTGCCAACCAGCTGCAGTATAATGATGGCAAGAGGTTAAAGTGGAACTTTATTTTCTTACTAAATCCCGCTAGATAAAAACAGGCTGGCCCCTTTAGCAGGTATAGTTATGTAAAAAAAAATAAAAAATAAGTGTTTATACTGTTTCAAATCCAGTAATACACTGTCTCATCCTGCTGTGCACATGCTCAGTCGCTCTCCATTTTTAGACACTGTCCAGTTTGTAGAGGCCGATCTGCTGACAGCCTTAACTCAGCGTTAAACCCCCCATCCTTTACAGCCAAGAAGTCGCTTCTGTTTGATCTGCAACTGCCATGGTGCTGCACGTGATCAGTTATGGCACCAGCCATTTGATGGTTCGACAGTTTGGTTGAGGACACAAGCAAACGTGACAGTTAGCAATCCCGGTGTTCTATCAATTAGTGCCCTCCGTTGAAAAGTGCCCGCGCATGCGCAGAACAGAATGGCACTCCATGCTGATTTGCCAATCAGCTGGAGTGATGTCACCATAGCGCATATCGTAGGAAGTTTTTTTTTTTTTGACAGGAGATACCATTTCAGGGGCACAACTGGAAGCTACGCAAAGAGCGGAGGGACACCGTAGATTTCAGATTGTGCATCGCTGTAAACCCATGGCGCAACAGCAAGGCACAATATAACAAATACGGTGTCCCTCCACTGTTTGCATAGCAATAAATTCTGCACAAGAAATGGTATCTCCCATTGAAAAAAGACTCCTATGATGTGCGCATGCGCTATGGTGCTATCACTCCAGCTGATTGGGAAATCAGCTGGAGTGCTGTGCCATTCTGCGCAAGTGTGGGCACTTTTTGACAATGGGCACATATCGACATTCCAGGAATGTAACGTGTTTTTTTAAACCGTTAAATCGGTGGGTTTAGTTCCGCTTTATGATTTACCCCTGGGGCTCTGGGCTTCAGCAAAATGGCAACCTCCAGCAAGAAGAAACAGGAGCAATGCTGGAGGCAATTTACAGCACACACTAATTTTGGTAGCATAATTAAAGAACATTATCTTTTATCAAGTTGCTATTGGTAAAATTCCACAGTAAACCTGCCCACACCCTCCCTTCTAATTCCTTTCTAAATACCATGTGAAAGATGTGAGTACTTGCCTATTCTGAGGGCGCTGCTCTGATCACTTGATCGGCTTCAGGGGAAAAAGAGGGACAGCCAACAATGGATACCCCATAGCAAGCCTATGGATGATGTCACTGCATCTGCAGCTATTGTCGGACATCTTTTCTCTCCCCTGAAGCTGGCCTCTCGGGAGATTATATGACTGGACCAGAGTGCCCTCAGAGTAGGTAAACATCTTCTTTTCATAGGGTAGTTAGAATAGGAGTTAGAAAGGGGTGGGAGCAGGTTCAGGCATAGTTAGGAACAGCATGGACCTGCACTTTATTTACAGTTATCAACCCTTGCTCTACTAAGGACCAGCTCTGTGCTATTATTATACAGAATGTTTATAGCACCAACAGTTTACTCAGCGCTTTACAACATTGGGGCATACAGTGCAGTTACAATACAGGAGAAATCAGAGGGCCCGGCTGGGTAGAGCTTACAATCTAAGAGCTAACTCACCAGTATGTTACTTATCTCATGTTTCCAGGCACCTCTACTAGAGCTGGGACCAATGTGTATTCTTCAGAGTGAGAATCTGTGCATTTTATTCAGAATGCTAGAAGGGCTCCCTGATAAAGAATTATAGAGGAGCTGGGATTTCAACTTACCAACGCAAATATCTCCGACTAACTCAGGCTTCAGGTTGACGTCCTTCAAAACTGCAGTCATAACACTGGTCAGAAGTTCATCTGGTGTAGTATCCTAAAAAAAAATAATAATAATAATAATAATAATAATAAAGGTTATCATTAAAAAGGTAAGAGCTTATTAAAAAGGTATTGTTCACACCTAAGCAGGTGTAATAATAGGCATGTTTTTTTTATTGCATGGACAGAGGAATAATAAAGGACATATACTATCTCTTTTATTGCAGAGACCTTTCAGTACCATTTTTGAGAACCTTGCAGGGTCACTTTAGGATATCTTAGTAGGCAAATAATTCAGTGATAGGTAAAGCAATATAACTTAACCTTCTTGCAATTCTGCCCAGTTATCGACTATGATGAGTCATCTTGTACTTTCACCCTTGTACTATGGACAATTAGTAAAATGCTTGGTTGAATAATAAAAAGGAGCATTTTGAAATAGAGACAGCAACAAGTTTTTAGAAAACTATCATGATATTTTTTGGAATGTTCTGCAAAAAGTTGCACCATATTCAAACCACTCATTTTAGTTTATTTAAAAAAGATCAACTTCTGATCTTGGAACAGATGCACTAATCCGCATCCTGGCTACTGGCACGACACGGCAGGGTTTGGCAACATTGGCTGTCACTTAGGGGCTGCACGATATTTGGCGTTGGAAACACCCCCAGACAAGGGCCTTCACCTGTCATTCTGCCTCCCACAGGACTTTCTCCTGCACTGACCTGCGGGGGGGATCTGGCCTGCCTAGAGTTTGTGACATTGAAATCCAGCCCTGGGGCATTTTGGACCAGGCTCCGATCCTTCGGACCCTGGACCTGTCGATTGCCCCCTCAGACAGACTGTGGCAGCTGTCCAGATACTGCGTCTCAGACGCGGAGGTGGAGACGAAATTTAGAGGAGAAATGGAGACGTACTGGAGAGTCAATGCTGGCTCGGCCACTGCGTCTTCTATCTGGGATGCCTTCAAGGCATATTCCAGGGGACAGTACCAGACCATCATAATGGAGGTTCGTAGGGGGCGCAGGGTGGAACTTACTGGACTGGAGGCAAAGGCGACTAGACAGGAAGCTTTGTATGTCCACTCCCAGGACCCCCAGAGCTATGACTGACATTAATCCCCATCAAGAGAAATTCTCCTTTTTGTGGACAACTCTGACGCAGAAGAAGTTACTCCACCAAACCCAGTGGATATTTGAACAGGCTGAAAAGACTGGTCGCCTGTTGGCCTGGCTATCCAAGGAGCAGTCCGTTGGTATGACCATAGTACAGATCCTTGCCCCTGATGGTTCTAATCTCTCCACTCCGGAAGAGATTAACCAAGAGTTTGCCTCTTATTACCGAGTGCTCTATAGCTCCCGAGCCGAGTATGACCCCCAAGAACTGACAGTCTATCTCGACGATATAGACATCCCAGTTCTTACGTCGCCCTACGCGGACAAACTTGATGCCCCTATTATGGTTGAGGAGATACAGATGGCACTAAAAAAATTATGCAGATGGGAAAATCACCCGGCCCAGATGGTATTCCGGTTGAATTTTATAAAATGTATGCAGAGAAACTGGCTCCTAGGTTCCAATGTCTGCTGGCTAAATCTATGGAGGAGGGTGCCCTTCTTGACTGATAGTGGTCATTCCCAAGCTGGAAAAGGACCCTACTAGTGTTCTTCCTATCGCCCTATTTCCCTCCTAAACCTAGACACTAAGGCCAACAGACTAAACCAGTCATCACGGCCCTGATACATCCGGACCAGACAGGCTTCATGTCTGGTAGGGGCACAGACATTAATATCCCTAGATTACATACACACATTTCGATAGCCGATCCCGCTAACCCGGTGGTGGTAGCCTCACTCGACACCGGAGAACGCCTTTTGGACTCGTCGAGTGGGGCTACCTGTGGGCGGTTTTCTCCAGATTTGGGCCCCGATTTATGTCCTGGTTGCAGTTGCTATATTCCCATCCTAGAGCTCGTATTCACACCAATGGGAACTTGTCGGAGGTCAGGGGTAACCTCTCTCACCTGCATTGTTCACCTTAGCATTGGAACCCCTTGCCGAGTTCCGTAGGGCTGACACATTGGTTAAAGGCATATGACTAGGCGCGGTGGAGGAGAAAATATCCCTATATGCCGACGACTCCGTCCTATATAATGCTTCCTCCTCCCTACGTGCAGCAATAAATTGGAACAAATCAGTCCTGTTTCCGCTTCACCAGTCCCTACCCCGTCTGGACATGCACATGCCTTTACGTTGGGTGGATGAATTCACTTACCTGGGTGTACAGGTGGGGGATGTGGCTCCTAGGTACCTCAAACGCAATGTCTACCCGCTGTTGTCACCACTTACTCAGCCGTGTACCACAAGGTGGACCCTGCCCTTGACTTCGGTCGGGTGGGAACCTTCTAAAAATGATCTACCTTCCAAAATTCTTGTATTTTTTTTAGACATACCCCGACTCGTATTCCTATGCCCTCTTTCCGTCACCTTGAAAGCGTAGTGATCGTCTCTGTTTGGGCTTGAAGCCCCCAAGTGTGGCAAAACATATACTCTACCTTCCATTATCAAGAGGGGGACTAGCACTTCCCAACTTATTGGTATACTATTGGGCTGCAGTACTGGTCACTGTGAGGGGGTGGTTCTCCCAGCCCCGGCAGAACCCTGCGGTCACATTGGAGGCGGCTCTCCTAGGCTCCTATGCAGCATTATCCCTCTGTGACAGGCCCCATGAAAACCACAATCCAGGTGTGGCGGTGTTCCAGAGCAGCACTCCTGAAACAGCCCTGCGATTCCCCGCACACCCTGCTTTGGGGAAATCCTTTGCTTCCCCACCTGTATACACTTCCTGACCCTGCAGGGTGGGCTAGGAAGGGAATTGCTACCATCAGACAGGTGATGCCACGGGGCGAAATTGCAACAGACTCACTGCCTTCTGGAATCCTTCCTTTTTAGGTACTGGCAGCTCAAACACGCTCTTCGGGCCCAGTTCCCGACTCAGGTGATGCTCGAGCCTGATTCAATCAAGCGTCTCCTGATCTCGAGGGTGTTAGACAAACCCCTGTCCTCCCTCTATTTATATCTGACTGTAACTCATGACATCAAGACTACTAGATCAATTTATAAATGGAAGATGGGCATCCCCTCTTTGGGAGAGGGGGAATGGGAGAATTGCTTATCTTCATTCATCCCCTTCATGATTGCGGCTAAGGATAGGTTCATACAGTTGAAGTTCCTCCATAGAGCGTACTACACCCCACAGAGGCTGGCGGGCATTTACCCCAGTCTCAGCCCCTGTTGCACTAGGTGTGCCCTTGAACCGGGTACCTTCTTTCATATGGTCTGGTCCTGTCCCAAGCTCCGACCCTTTTGGAGCACAGTGGTGGATAATCTGGGATCTTTATGCAGGATAGACATACCTCTGGAACCCTTAACCCTGTTACTGAGCCATTTAGAAGATATAGAAGGGGACCGATATGTCAAATTGTGCCTTACTTACTCGTTATTCAATGCCAGAAGGGAAATCTTACTCAAATGGAAGCAGAGGGAGGCCCCTTCCAGGAAATCATGCAAAAAGACTATTAATACTGTGCTACCACTCTACCGAATCACATATGAGAGTAGAAATTGCCCGGAGAAGTTTGACAAGGTGTGGTCAAACTGGATCAACGCATGCGGTTGATCCCTGGTTGACCGAGTGTCGCCTCACGATGGGGATAGGGGGCTTGGTTGGATGCCTCTGGGCCTTGTCTGCCTTCCCCATCCCCTGGGTTGCTTCCCCCCTGCCGGGGGACCCCCCATCCACTGTCCTCTCCACACTCTGAGCTTTGCCTCCCCCTCTCTTTCATCTTGATGGTATGCTTCAGTTATTACCGGGTTAGGATAGATTACTGGCTCCTAAACCCCATAGAGAATCTGTGGGGTATTGTCAAGTTGAAGATGAGAGACACCAGACCCAACAATGCAGAAGAGCTAAAAGCCACTATCAAAGCAACCAGGGCTTCCATAACACCTCAGCAGTGCCACACGCTGATCGCCTCCATGCCACGCCTCATTGATGCAGCAATTCGTGCAAAAGGAGCGCCAACCAAAAATTGAGTGCATATATACTTTTCAGTAAGCCAACATTCCTATATTAAAAATCCTTTTTTTTTTTGTCTTATGTAATATTCTAATTTCCCGAGATACTGAATTTTGGGGTTTTACTGGCTGTAAGCCATTATCATCAAAATTAAAAGAAAGAAAAGCCTCAAATATATCACTCTGTGTGTAATGAATCCAAATACAAGTTTCACTATTTGAACTGAATTACTGAAATACATTTTTAATTACATTCACCTGTATTGAAGCAGTCTGCTTCATCAAACCTTGGGGGTATTTACCGACTACCCCCAGCAAGAAGAACAGTGCTTAAAGCGGAAGTTCAGTCTGTCTGATGCTCAGCTGTGTCTCACAACCGCAAGAATAGTTAAGGTAATCTTCTATTTAGTAGGGCTGGGCGATTTTGGCCAAAAATAAATAAATCTGCAATAAAAAAATCTTGATTCACGATTCGAATCAAGTTTTTTTTTCCCTGATGGACGCCGGTCCGGCAGGAGTTTTTAAGCGAGGCCGCGGCTTCGGCCTAGTCCGCTGTTATCCTGGGAAAAGGCCACGGACTAGGCCAAAGCCGCAGCCTCGCCTAAAAAAATCCTGCCCGAACCTGGGAAAAGGCTGCGGCTTTGGCCTAGTTCGTGGCCTTTTCCCAGGATCGCAGCGGACTAGGCCGAAGCCGCGGCCTTGCTTAAAAGCTCCTGCCGGCGCCGGTCCCATGAAAAAAAAAATTGGATTCGGTCAAAATCTGAATCGATTTCCCCTTGCAACTCGATACAGATTTTAAATCGATTTTTTCCCCAGCCCTACTATTTAGGTTATTTTCCAATTTTTATACGTGTTTATTTTTGTGCTACTTTAAAGGCCCTGACGAAGCGGGGCTTCCTGCGAAAAGCATAGGCCAAACTTCTGATCTACTCTACAAGGATCTGCACACCCTGGACCAAAGAAACAGTAAACTGTACTCTATTTCAGACTACTATCTTTTTAAGGTTTCCATCCATGGATGGTGAATAAAATTTTTCTATGCCGTTTTAAAATTGTGGTAACGATCGTATTTCAAGCCCACCCAACTTCATATATTTTTTGATTATTGATTTAAAGCAGCTGTGTAAACTTAGGCCCCTTTCACACGGGGCGGATCAGTAATGATCCGCCCCGTGAACCTCGGCTTGCTCAGCGGGGATCGCTCCATTGATCCCCACTGAGCCGGTGTATTGTCACATTCTGCTGCCTATCGTAGAATGCTGCGGAAGTCACGTGGCGGCCAACTGCGCATGCGCGATGCGTTCCAAACGCAAGTGCGATGCGTTCCAATGGATTCACGATAGTACACACCAGTGAAACCTCGGTCCGCATCCAGGCTCTTACCTTAACATCCTCGTGGATTGGAGGATGTAAAAAAAAAAGAGCCAGGAGGCCAAGCGAGCTGGCCGACTGGCCACTTTCCTCTAATTCCATGTCGCCCTGAATGCCGGGTTCGCTGGTGTGTACTGTCGTAAATCTATTGGAACGCATCGCACTTGCCTTTGGAAAGGATAGCGCATGCGTAGTTGGCCGCTACGTGACTGCCGCAGCATTCTACGATAGGCAGCAGAATGTGACACTACACCAACGGATGACACACTGTGCAGGGACCGCCCTCCCCTATGGGGGGGGGGGGGAAATCGGATGAACACGGACTCCATAGAGGAGCACGAAGCGCCCGTTCAGGTCTGCCTAAAAAACTGGCAGGTGGACCTGAACGGACCGCCTGTGTGAAAGAGCCCTAAAGAAAATCATGAAAACATGGCCCGTTGGGGGTACTTGAGGCACGAGGTTGAGAACCACTGTTGTAAACAACACAGAGCTCTCTTCTGTAATTGATGGAGCCGATCAGCCAGCAATGAATCATTGGCTGGGATCTGAGGATTGCTTGTGCCGTAACTAATCACAGAATAGTTGGGGTGGCGGGCGCACGCTC
Organism: Rana temporaria; assembly: GCF_905171775.1. NCBI lineage: Eukaryota > Metazoa > Chordata > Amphibia > Anura > Ranidae > Rana > Rana temporaria. The sequence goes on from NC_053493.1 coordinate 171,267,352, forward strand.
GCCTTACCCAGAAGTGGCGATCACGTACCAGATACACGATCCAACACACAGCGACCACCCTGCTACAGTAGATGTATATGGGGTGGTCGCTTAGTTGATCTGCATCATAAACGCATCTGTGTTTTCCATGTATTCCAATGGCCCTAGTTCACACTAGTGTAGTGTGTTCCAGAGCAGTCAACAAAAGTAGAACATTTTTTTCTGTATGATTGCATCTGGAACTCAGCAAAACACATCAAAATTGCTCCAGAACACATATAGCCTCAACTAGGGATGAGCTCCAGTGTGTTCGCACAGTCCACGTGCAGAGCCCGCCAGGAAGTCGGCACTGCGCTGCGCTAATCACAGGCAGAAAGACATTTCCCGATCTCTGACGCTGAGCATCGGGACAATGTCTCCCTGCCTGTGATTAGCGCAGCGCCTACTTCCTGGCAGCTCTGCGCGTGGAGTGTGCGAACATGCCGAAGCTCATTCCTAATCCTCAACTAAGATGAAGAAAACAAAGAGGGGAAGAAAACAGACCAGAATGCATCAAAAACATGCATGTAAAAACGCATCTGGAATGCAGAAATTATGGTGTTGTCTGGCCCAACCATGCCCACAAGAAGGGCTCCATTCACTTTTACGGGGTGCATCTCCTGAACTTGACGCCCTACTTTCTATGCCCTCAATGCTATGTATGGGGCTGAGGCTTTGGAAGACATCTGAGGTGCAACTTTCCTTTTATTTGCCTTTCTATCCATTGTATGTATGTTGTGATGCAGATATACTGCACATATCCAAGCTGTGCAATAATGGATCCACATTGCACTATATAATATATCACCTCTCAGATCTTTCATGCGTATCAGAAATACAAACGGTGGTCATTCTTGACAACCAATCAGCATGCTAAAGCCCCATACACATTATTAGATTTTGTCTTCAGATTCACCAAAAACTCTTAAGGTTTGACCTCATATTATATGGTTTTGGTGCCGTATTTATCGGCGTATACGCGCACTTTTTTTCCCAGGGCAAAATCGTGGGTGCGCGATATACGCCGATACCCGCTTCGTGTTTGAACCACTGCGCCGACATATACCGAGCGCAGTACACTCGGGTATAGTCGGGCAGGCTCGGCTCCTCTCGCGGTCACGTCCTGTGCGTCCTTTATGCGAAAGGAGCCGAGCCTGCCCGACTATACCCGAGTGTACTGCGCTCGGTATATGTCGGCGCAGTAGTTCGAACACAGCGGGAAGGAAGGACACCACGATGGCCGCAGAAGGATGCCGGACCGAAAGAGGCCGCCGATGGACGACGGGCATCCAAACTGTAAGTATTTTTTTTTCAGGAATTTTCCTTCAAGTTCGGGGGTGCGCGCTATACGATGGGGCGCGTTATAGCAAGATAAATACGGTAAATCTGAAGACAACAATCTAATAGTGTGTATGGGGCTTTAGTATACAGTAGTCAACTAAAGCTGAGTGTAGTGAATTGCAACGCAACACAGTTATAAGGAAGGAAGAAAGAAAAGAAAAGAAAAGAAAAGAACTTTCCGAATACAAGAGATGACATGACTTGTATGGTCTGTTTCTATAGCCGTTATTTTATTGACCAAAGCCCCACCCCCAACTTTTTTCCCCCTAATTCTTTATTTCATTTGACCAGGTTACAGGGTAAGTAATAGAACTTTCTCAAAAATTCAGATCAGCTGATACAGGAACATGAGTAACAAGAGGAAATGTCGCCCACAAAGATCAGACTAATGTTATGTACACACAATCAGAAAGTCGTACGAAAAATATCGCTTTCAAATCGATCGTATGATAATCTGATTGTTAGCGCACAGCTTCCGAGAGCCGGTCATGACAGTTCATCTGATATTATCCGATGGGACAAGCAGGAACATTTTTCTTGTATGTTACTAGATTGGACGATTTTCGTTTAATCAGTACAGCTTTTGTTCAAAAATACAATATAAATACACTCCAACAAATGACATGACTTCTGAATTGTTATTCTGTTGTATGAGAATGTTCACATAATTTTCAATATGAGATTAGCATAAAAAAAAAAAAAAACGAACGATCATCGTGTGTACCAGGCATTAGAGAACATACAATCTGCAGATAAAGTTCATCAAAACGTCCATTCATGACAATGCTTTGTGATGAATGACTTTTGCCCCATTTTGGGTCATTTTTGCCCTGGGAAGTCATGTTATACAATGCTACTCTAAGCCCTGTCATGTTACCTTGAAGCCGCCTCTCTTGGCTCTACAGATGGGAGTCCTCCTGCCATGGATGATGACAATGTCCTGAGATCGGTCCCCAGCAGCAGAGGTGAGCTCAGCCTGTACCCCTCTGGGTGCCCCCGGGAGATGTCCCAGCACGACCCGCACTCTGTGCATGGTGACAGCTCGATGTGTGACACAACCTCACACACTCAGGCTGCTGGAGTAGTCTGAAGGAGGAGCTATCATGTCATGTGACTGTCACATGATCAGACTGAACCTCTGGAGATTACTTGTTCACACCATGTATACAGAGACGTGAGTTGTTCCTGCACCTGTCTCTGCAAAAACACGAAGAAAACAATTGTTCTCTGTGAGGCTGATTTACTAAGACTGGAGAGTGCAAAATGTGGTGCAGCTCTGCATAGAAAACAATCAGCTTCCACATTATTATTTTTTTGCTGACAAGCTGAAGTTAGAAGCTGATTGGATACCACGCAGAGCTGCACCAGATTTTACACTCTTCATTTTTAGTAAATCAACTTCTATTTGTCCTTTATCTGGATCACTGTGAAGCTGACAATTCTAATCCTATTATGAGCATTGATTGTTTAACTACTTGCCGCCCGTGCTATAGTCGAAAGACGGCTACAGCACGGGTCCTAATTGCCGGGAAGGCATCCCTGTGGGCCGCGCGTAGCGCACTCTGCGATCACTGAGGGCAAGATTCACAAAGAGTTACGCCGGCGTATCAGTAGATACGCCGACGTAACTCAGAATCTAAGCCCGTCATAAGTTTAAATGAATGCTCAAACTGAGATACTCTTAAACCTAGCTAAGATACGAAGGCCTGCGCCGTCGTATCTTAGGGTGCAATTTTTCCGCTGGTCGCTAGGTGACGCTTCCGTTGATTTTGGCGTAGAATATGTAAATGACTAGATACGCCGATTCACGAACGTACGCTTGCCGTCGCAGTAAAGATACGCCGTTTCCGTAAGAGATACGCCGCGTAAAGATAAAGCTGCCCCCTAGGTGGCGTAGCCAATGTTAAGTATGGCCGTCGTTCCCGCATCGAAATTTGAAAATTTTACGTTGTTTGCGTAAGTCGTCCGTGAATGGGCTGGACGTAATTTACGTTCACGTCGAAACCAATACGTCCTTGCGGCGTACTTTAGAGCAATGCACACTGGGATATGTACACGGACGGCGTTCATAAAAAACTTCAATCACGTCGGGTCACCAATAATTTACATAAAACACGCCCCCTCATTTGAATTAGGCGCGCTTACGCCGGCCCCATTTACGCTACGCCGCCGTAACTTAGGAGGCAAGCGCTCTGTGAATACAGCACTTGCCTCTCTGACTTACAGCGGCGTAGCGTAAATACGCTACGCCACCGTATTTGATCGGTTTGAGCAAAAGTTCTAGCGTCTACAAAATATGGAATAGAATTAAGGCATTTTTATATATTTTTATTTTTTTACTCGTAATGGCGGCGATCTGCGATTTTTATTGTGAACGTGACATTGCGGCGGACATATTGGACACTTTTGACACATTTTTGGGACCATTCACATTTACACAGCGATTAGTGCTATAAAACTGCACTGATTACTGTGTAAATGTGACTTGCAGGGAAGGGGTTAACACTAGGGGGCGCTGAAGGGGTTAAATATGTTCCCTAAAGTGTGTTCTAACTATAGGGGGGAGGGGGACTCACAAGGGGAGGAGATCGATGTGTGTTCCTCTGTACTGGGAACACACATCTGTCTTCTCACCGCTGACAGGACATGGATCTGTGTGTTTACACACACAGATCTATGGTTCTGCCATGATTGCGGGTGACCGGCGGACATCGCGGCCGCCAGGCACGCGCACCGGGTCCCGAACAATGCGGCCGGGAATGCCAGGACGTCATATGACGTCCAGTCTGAAAGAGGAAAGGTTCCCGCTGACGTCATTTTACAATGACTCAGTAGGGAAGTGGTTAATACACACTGAGGGGGATCTAATAAAGGTAGCCTTAGGCCGCGTACACACGATCGGACAAAACCGATGAAAACGGACTGAAGTTCAGTTTCATCGGTCCAAACCGACCGTGTGTGGGCCCCATCGTTCAGTTATTCTTCGGTCAAAACCGATGGTTAGTACGCAAAAGCATCGGTTCAAAACCCGCGCATGCTCAGAAACAAGTCGACGCATGCTTGGAAGCATTGAACTTCATTTTTCTCTGCACGTCGTGTGTTTTACGTCACCGCGTTGGACTCGATCGTTTTTTTAACTGATGGTTCGGACCGTTCTCATCGGATGGACCGACCGTGTGTACGCGGCCTTACACACTACAATCTGATTGTGCAATCCCTGTACAATCTCATTGTAATATGAGGACAAACTTATACAATCCAATCAATTTCTATCCAATCACACATGCCTTGACATTACATAGTTGGTAGATCTAAATGAGATTGTACATTGGGGTTGATTTACTAAAGGCAAATCCAAGTGCATTGGAAGTGCTCTGCTGATTTCTATCATTCAATCATGTGCAAGCAAAAATTCATTGCATGTCCCCCTCAGATCTACAGTGACTGCACTTGTAGCGCACTGTGTATTTGCCTTTAGTAAGACAAAATATAGAGCAACTGTGCGAGGCAACCAATCAACTTCTAGCTTTAATTGTCAAAGCTAAATTAACTAGCTAAAGCTAGAAGCTGAGTGGTTACTATGCACAGCTGCTCCAGTTGTAGCCCCCTCCCCCCAGGGATTCTCTCCAAGCCATTTAAGTTGTATTCAGCTTGCTAGAAAATACTATCTATGGCGAGTTATGGAAACCTTGGCACTGCAGATGTCGTGAAACTATAAATCCCGTCATGCCTCTTCTTTTGAGAATCGTGCTTGCGTTTTGGCGACCCGTCAGATTTTGTAACGGAAGTGACATTCCGACGCTGCCATCTTGCTACACCTGACACTCGTCCATAGTAAGGATACAGTGAGAAGGCTGCAAGCGGACATCTTGCTACACCCACAGGAGTTTTGTATTTCACATTTATTTTTATCAGTAAACTCAGTTTATATAGTGAAATACACTATTTAAAAGTCCATCTAACTGTTTAGATGTTGAATTTTAAAAGCAGCGGCGAGCCTGCTGATCTCACAGGGTTGCTTATCCACTTAAGGACCGCCTCCTGCACATATACGTCAGCAGAATGGCACGGCTGGGCACATGTACGTACAGGTACGTTCTGTACTAGTGCCCATCCGTGGGTCGCGGGCGCGCTCCCGCGACCCAGTCCGAAGCTGCGTGACCGGGACCGCGGAGCTGAAGAACGGGGAGAGCCGTGTGTAAACACGGCTTCACTGTGGACAGGTATCGCCACCATTAGTAGTAAAAAAAAAAAAATTAATAAAAATGCAATAAAACTATCCCCTATTTTGTAAACACTATAAATTTTGCGCAAACCAACCGATAAACGCTTATTGCGATTTTTTTTACCAAAAACAGGTAGAAAAATAGGTATCTGCCTAAACTGAGTAAAAAAAAATGTTTTTGATATATTTTTGGGGGATATTTATTATAGCAAAAAGTTAAAAATATTGAATTTTTTTCAAAATTGTGGCTCTATTTTTGTTTATAGCGCAAAAAATAAAAACCGCAGAGGTGATCAAATACCACCAAAAGAAAGCTCTATTTGTGGGAAAAAAAGGATGCCAATTTTGTTTGGGAGCCACGTCGCACGACCGCGCAATTGTCAGTTGCCGAATTGCAAAAAGGGGCAAGGTCCTTTAGCTGCAATTTGGTCCGGGTCTTAAGTGGCTAAATGACAGAACACCGCTGCTTTAAAAAAAATCAACATCAAAACAGTCTGACGAATTTCAAAATAATGAATTTCATTATATAAGCTGAGTACTGTTAAAGCGGAGGTTCACCCATAGAGAACACATTTTCCCCTTAGATGAATGCTCGTTTTGTCTAGAGGAATCAGCTATTTGTTTTAAAATATGAGCCGTACTTACCGTTTACGAGATGCATCTTCTCCGCCGCTTCCAGGTATGGGCTGCGGGACTGGGCGTTCCTTCTTGATTGACAGTCTTCCGAGAGGCTTCCGACGGTCGCATCCATCGCGTCACGATTTTCCGAAAGAAGCCGAACGTCGGTGCGCAGGCGCAGTATAGAGCCGCACCGACGTTCGGCTTCTTTCGGCTACGAGTGACGCGATGGATGCGACCGTCGGAAGCCTCTCGGAAGACTGTCAATCAAGAAGGAACGCCCGCTCCCGAAGACCCATATCCCGGAAGCCGACGGAGAAGATGCATCTCGTAAACGGTAAGTACGGCTCATATTTTAAAACAACTAGCCGATTCCCCTAGACAAAACGAGCAGGAATCTAAGGGGAAAACATAAAAAAAAAACTAATTGGGTGAACTCCCGCTTTAAAGAATACGTATAAAATGCAAGACTCCGGTGGGTGTTGTGACGTTTTAACACCAAGTATAAGCAGACAGCAAGGAGCTTAAACATGAGTCGGGTGTTTATTCAGCAGCATCCATATTACAACATATCACAGCTCCCTGCCCCCAGATCACATGACTAAAACTGTTAGGCTTCATATACACGGGACGTTGTTCAACCTCTCCTGAACAATTTAACTTGACAGCTAGAAACCCATGTCTAAAAATGTCCGTTTGCGTCTAGAAGCATTTGAAAAAAATATATATATATATATATTTTTTTAGCACTACCCCCGAAGGAGCTGCTGGTTTAGATTTTGGGTTTGCACATTACCTCTTTGTTCGTTGTCTAGGGAGAAAGATATCTGTAGTAATTGGAATGTCCACACAAGATGTAAAACCTTCAACTGTAGGCTTTATTTTCGCTGCATAAACTTGTAAGTAAGTAGAGAGTATAGAGAGAAGGGGAAGGCTCAGGTACACGGCACAGAATGCACAATAGCACTCAGAATTGCAATCTTTGCCACTCAATCCTGAGTGGGCACCGCTCACCCGGATAGACCCCTCTCACATGGCCCAGCAACCGAGATGATGCACGGACAGCACAGGAACAGTCTCTGCCACAGACCGTCTAATTACACAAAATGAATATTCAGGAATCCTCTGCCACAAGATTTAAAGTCCCGAATTTCTTACAGCCAAAAAGCCTTGAGGCCAATCCGGCAGGCTGTAAGGTATTGGAGGTTAACGGTGCATCCTTCAAGAAGTTACCAGGCCTCTCCCAAAGTACCAGCCTTCTGCTCGGTCCTTTCCGGGACAGGTCCTCCCCTGTCTTCCTTCATTGAGTGGCTTCCTCCCGCAGGACAGACAGCACAGGATCACCTCCAACGCATAGGCCCCAGCCAGGATAACTGGGCCATCTTTACAGGAGCATAGTCTCAGGCCAACGTGGTCCCGAGACTGAAATCACGCACACCCACCTCGCACCAGGAGGGCCACGAGGCGAAGGACCCCGAAAAACGGCATCTGCCCCTTAAAGAGGAGTTCCACCCAAAAATGGAACTTCCTCTTAACCCACTCCTCTCCCCCTTAGATGCCACATTTGGCATGTCATTTTTTTGGGGGGGGGGGGGGTGGGGGCTTCAGGAGAAGGGGACTTCCTGTCCCACTTCCTCCTTCCGCCGAGGGGCTGCAAAGGCGATTAAGCTTAATCGCCTTTTGGCAGCCCCTCCCTGTAGGCGATCGCCTAGGACACGTCAGGTCCTAGGCGATCGCCTGTCCAATCAAACAGCGCCGGGCCGCGCCGCGCGCGCATGCGCAGTGGGTGCCCGGCCATGGAGCCGAAAGCTGTCACGGCCGGGTGCCCACAGTGACAATGAAGACGCCGGCCGGGGAGGGGGGGAGAGGAGCGGACCCCCGGCCGGGGGGTCGCTGGAACGCTGGAGCAGGTAAGTGTCAGTTTATTAAAAGCCAGCAGCTACACTTTTTGTAGCTGCTGACTTTTAATAAACTTAAAAAATGAGTGGAAAACCCCTTTAAGTATCCCCTCCCAGCATGCACAGCGGGGTCACCACTCCCACTGTACTGCTGCCGAGAAGGGACACTCAATATACCATGGTACACCTGTGTTTCAACAGGGGCCTGAAGTGGCAATGCCACCCACAGTCAACAAGGGAAAAATACTACCAGGCAGTACCACAGCCAGAACAGAGGCACATTTGTACATAATTCAACAGGTCTGGGCCCAACTATTGGCCCAGACATCCCCTAAATTTGAAATAGCACCCCCATTTTTGGGAACAGGGCACTACATATGTTAAAATGAAAAACGTCTGTAAACAAAACGCTGCTAAACACGAGTTGTTCCGTTTAGCCGCGTTTTGGTGCTTTAACTGCCTCAAGAAAAAGCCTCTAAACACAACTGCCTAAAAACGACTAGAAACGAATCGGTGTACATGTACTGATAAGATAACATAGAGGAAAGTTCAGGAGCAGTTGAAAAAAATGCCCAGCTGCTTCTAAACGTCGGTTTACCAGCAGCAGTGTACATGAGGCCTAAGGACCCATGTACACGGGACGCTGCTAAACGTACATTCAGAGGCAGTTGGACGCTTTTCTCAACTGCTCCTGAACTCATTCAATGATGATGAATGATGTTATCCTATGTGACCATGTACACAGTCTCATTTATTGCCGTTTTTAGGCAGTTGCTTTTAACAGCGTTTCTTTGAAAGCAAAAAAATGGGTTTAGACGCAGAAGATTTCCACGTTTCAGATGCTAAACGCTGTAACCCGCATTTAGCAGCATTTTGTTTATAGACGTTTTTCGTTTTTGCCCATTTAAAAAAAAAATTTATAATTTAGGAGCAGTTGTAAAAACGTCCCGTGTACACGGAGATTAAAGCGAAGCTCCACCGGATTCCTCCCCTCCCCCTCCTGTGCCAGGTATCCTTTGACTTTCCCACTTCCGGGAGTCCAGCCGCGGCCGTAATGTCACCGTGGTGCTCCCTCCTCCTCCTCCCCTGGCCGCCGGGCTAATAGGAGAGAGCGGGGCCTTGCACATGCGCAGTAGGGTTCCGGGTTCCCTTACCCGCAATGGCGACGGTAGCACCCGACAGCTGATGGGAAACATCAGCTGCGGTGCCGAGTCTGCCGACATCGAGGGACACCAGGACAGGTAAGTCTCCATTTATTAAAAGCCAGCAACTGCAGTAAGTGTTGCGGCTGGCTTTTAATTTTTATTATATTTGCCTGGAACACCCCTTTAACTATTTCCTAACATGCATCAGGAACTAGGCATAATAATTGAACTTGAAGTATAAAGCATACACATCATTACAGGTGTAACAAGATGTCCGCTTGCCACCTTCTTACTGTATCCTTACTATGGATGAGTGTGGGGTGTAGCAAGATGGCGGTGTCATAACGTCACTTCCGTTAAAAAATCTGACGGGTCGCCTAATCTGACAAAACACCGGTGTACGGCAAAGTCTTGCCATAGCTCATGGGACTTGTAGTTCTATAACATCTGGCGTGCCAAAGTTGCTTCCCCTGGTCTGTTCTACGCCATTCTGTGCTAACCTGCACTTTTGTCAGAGGCCTCCATTCCTTATACAGCGCACACGGAGATAAGCTTCCTCGCTCCTAATAATCATGTCCCCAAATTTGGTCTTCGAAATCATGGCCGCCTCTATGAGATTTCACAGGTCTGACGTATGTGTCAGCGTTCGTACGTTTCCGCCCAGCTGCTCGGCTTCCTAATACGTCATTTCCGGGTTCGGCTGACTGTGTTCCCGGTTGCTCGGTTGTACTTTCAGGTTGGAGAGACATGCAATATAACGGCGAAAGGTAAACCTTATCAACGTTCTGTTGGTAATGCTACAGCGTTGGGTTTGAATGAAGCGTTCCATTGTAAATTCACGTTATGCACGTTTGAATTGGGGTTCTCGCGTCTTCTACCGGGGGAGGGGGTGTGCAGCACGCCCGGCTATTATCGTGTGGGATCGCATCAGCTGGATGGATCATTGCAGTTGTCTAAATAAAACGGTGTCTATTTGGGCATTTATTAATGTTCCATTCAAGTGACAGCTCTGCTAAGGTCCTGTCACCTCCCCCCATCCTACAAGACTGGGCGGTAGCTTTGTACTGCATTGTCACCATATGTTCTGATACTGCCCAGCACAATACGCCGCTACACGGTTATGGTGGTTGATGATGAGCTTCCTGTATGTATGGGAGAGGATTATTGCCTGATCATGAATAGTTACATGTGTATCTACATCTCTTCTATGAGTGAGGGTCACATATGTGTGCTGGGCAGGGAGGATGACTGCACAAGGACATCTGTCTGTGTTACAGATTCAGCAGGGACCGGCTGAGCTTTGATCCATCTATAGGCAGGCTGGTCGATCGATTTCAGTACAACCCTCCTGTTGTATTTTAATTTTTTTACGCGTTTACTGCCAGCAGCTATAGTCATTAGCAGTGATCATTGTGTTCTGCCAGCAGGGAAGGCTTCCACAATAGGGCTGCAGGAGGGAGTCCCCTATCAACACAGTCAGTTGAGTGATTTTCTGGGTTGCTGGGAAGAAAATCACATCATCTATGGCTTGCCTTAGGGCCCTTTCACACGGGCGGATCAGTAATGATCCGCTCCGTGTGTCCGCAAAAGCTCAGCGGGGATCCTCCGTAAAATCCCCGCTGAGCTGACAGGGCGGTCCCCGCACACTGTGCAGAGACCGCACTGTCTTTCCTCAGCTCTCCCCTATGGGGGATCGGATGAACACGGACCGTATGTCCGTGTTCATCCGATGCAGAGGCGGACGATTACGCCTCTTTGCGGAGGCGGACGATTACGAGTGTCAGCGGATGGTCATCTGCTGACCACCGTAATCACATAGGGACCAATGTATGTCCCGTTTTCATCCGCAACGGACGGATGAAAATGCGGACATACGGTCCGCACGTGTGAAAGGGCCTTTAGTGTGGAGCTCAGAGGTCTATATTCAGTGATGAGGGCAGAAGCCCATTATTAATAATACAGGATTTATATAGTACCAACAGTACAATTCAATACAAGAGGGTTAGAGGAGCCCTGCTCATGTGAGCTTACAATCTAAGAGGGAGGGGCTAGTGAAACAAAAGTTAGGGACTGTGTGGGATGAACTGATGAGGGGAGTTGAAGATTTGGTTGTCGGCTGGATAGGCCTCCCTGAAAAGATGAGTTTTCAAGGATCGACTAAAAGTGGACAGAGTAGGAGATAACCGGACAAAATGGGGTAGTGAGTTCCAGAGAATGGGAGAGGCTCTGGAGACAAGCATGGGAGGAGGAGACAAGGGAGCTAGAGAGTAGAAGGTCTTGGGATGAGCAGAGAGAATGGGTTGGGTGATATTTGGAGATAAGATTGGTGATTTAGCCACATTCATCAGATTCCAGCGGCAAGAATCAATAGATTCTTGAGGTTGGTTGAGCTCAGCGGCTGCAACAGGAGAGAGCGTGTATTATGCATATGCTACCCTTGGCACTTCTACCTGTAGCTTTCGAGGGTGCTTGGTCTGTCCTAGTAAGGAGACAGGATTGAACCAGGAAAAACATTTGCACTTCCAGCAGGCTGCTGTCATTGTGAAATTGGCCTTCAGGTATATTAGAAGAAGAGAAGAATAGTTTTAGGCCCCTTTCACACGGTTGGACCGTTCAGGTCCGCCTGTCAGTTTTGACCGCGGACCTGAATGGCCGCTTCATGCACGCCTATGGAGCATCAGATGTCAGCGGAGACATGTCCGCTGAAACCTGACCCGTTCCGCTAAAACTGTAAGGCCCCTTTCACGTGGGACGGATTTATTTGACGGACTCTGCTTGCTCGGCAGGGATCGATCCGCTGAGCAGGTTGATGACAGGTCCGTCTCCGCTCACTGTGCAGAGACTGACCTGTCGGAGTACCGCTCTCCTCTATGATCCGATCCACCAGACTGATGGAAGATAGGACCACCATCCATCTGGATTTGGCGGACAGGATCTGATCCGATGGCAGCGGGTGTCAGTGGACATGTCACCGCTGACATCGGCTGTCCCCTAGGGGTGAATGAAGTATCTAATCAGGTCTGCCTGAAAAACTGACAGGCGGACCTGATTGGACAGCCTGTGTGAAAGCTCCTTAAACAGCTCATTTTATTTGTGCTAGCAGTGTAACATAAGACACAAATAAAGGACAAGTGGGCTGTCTGTTGTGGTACATTGCACTTCAGGTGCATTCCCAGCTACAGTATATATGCATTGGTGCCATGATAACTGCTTAAAAAGTATTGGCTGGAGTAAGGTTTTATTTGTAGCAATGCAGTTCAAATTTAATTGGTAAGAAGTTTAATAAAATTATCATCATGCACCATAAAAAAACGCATCTGTTGCATGATGATTGATTTTAAAGCTGAGCGCTGGACAAAAACTATATTGGGGCATCATATTACACCTTTAATGATGCGTGTGCCAGTAACCCTCCCACTCGTTGCTGCTTCCTTTCTGAAAACAGTGATGTGAGCACTAAAGTTGGCAGTCAGGGCTGGAACACGGTGATCTCAGCCAGTAACTCGCTCAGCAGCTCCTCCATTCATACATATCTTGTGTTCTTTTCAAAGAATAGAAGATGTTCTGTAATTGGACAAGAAGAGCAGGAGCACCATGATCTACCCTTGTCCATAAAAAAATAAAAAATACAATGGAGTTAAAGCGGAACTAAAACCATTGATTTAAAAAAATGGTTACATTGCTGGAATGCCAACTGTCTTATTTGCTTGTGCTCTTAACCAAACTGTCAAACCATGGCTGGTATCATAACTGATCACATGTGCAGCACAATGTCCGTTTCAGATCAAACAGAGGCTAAGATGGCAAGAGGCTAAAATTCCTTGACCGAAAATGATTGGAAGGTTTAATTCCACTTATAAGGAAAAACACCCCACTAACTACCCCCCCCCCCCCCCCAATGGGAGCCATTGGCTGCTGCTGCCGTCAGTCAAATCTATGAGGAGGGAGCATGGCCTTTTTATGTGACTCTATGGATGCTCGCAGCCTGTTCCTTAATCCAGGACCCTGCATTCACTATATCAAGTCTCCTGCAGTATACACAGATTTTTTTTTTTTTATTATTAAACATATATACAGATATGTCAAATTAAACCATGAAGTATCAAAAAAAGGAAAAACACACAAAACAAATAAACCTTGCACCTCTTGGACTAAAGTAGCTTATCATATTATATACTAAGCATTATAGAGACATAGATACATTTTACACATCAAGTTGTTCACCACTAATATCAATCGTTAAACTATGGCAGCTTCCTCTATACAGCATCAAGTTATCTTTCTATTACGCACAATTTCTTCTCTTCTACTTCTCACTCCTTTACTTCCACTCCTTCCATCTATCTCCTCTACCTCACTCCTCTCCACTAGGTAAACCATCATATAACTTATCACTAGGATCTATCCAGCATGACCATATTTTACCAAACCTTTGGGGTGTACCTCTATGCTTATATGTTAATTTTTCTCTTTTAAGTATATAATTAAGTCTCTCAACCCATTGTGACTGGTTTTACTGTTGTGGGTTTAGTAACACTTGAATGCATTCTATGCATTAAGGCAAAAAAAAATATCGAGTGCAGCGTACCCCTAAGCATTTGCACGTGTACTTGTCTCTCTTCTCTCATTCGCTCACACAGCATTGGGAGCCATTGGTTCTTGTTACTGTCAGTCACAGCCAATGAGCCAATGGGGAAATGGTGGGGTTGAGCCACACTTCGTATGTGAATGCGCAATGTCCATTCACAGGTGCGCTGCTCAGAAGCCCCCATGTCGAGGCTTGCTATGGGGGCACTCGACGGGGGAGGAGGCAGGACTTCTGGCGAGGGATCCAAAAATAAAATAATGGGGTCTGCTCTGTGCAGAACCAATGCACAGACCAGGTAAGTATAACATGTTTGTTATTTTAAAGAAAGTAAAAACCTTTAGAATCACTTTAAGCACACGGCTTGCTGAGGGGCACCTGCAGGAGAGATGGAGTGGACATCGTTGACGAGAAGGTCTCCAGAAGAGGAGGTCGTGGGCTGCTCTGTGCAATATCATTGTACAGATCAGGTAAGAAAAACTTCTTTTTATTTTATTTTTTTAGCAAAAAAATTAAACCTTTTTAATATTACTTACAGCGCACCTCTAAAAATGTTGACGCAGAAAGTTTCAAGTCGCATTAAAAGAAACGCCTGCTCAATGGCTATCCAAGAATCTGTGTACAAGGTACTCCTTTAGAGGGTATTGGGTTCTGGCCCGGATAGCGAGTTCCAGCCCTTCCTATAGAGACCAATGTTTCAGGGGTTGTGGCCAACGAGGGGACGTGTCCACACTTGATGGCCTTGCCCCAGTTTAACAGGCTTCTGGTCCAGGGTTTGGGCTCCTTTACTCCTTCAAAAAAAAAAATGCGCTGTCATTCAAAAGATATCAAACTCTACCAATAGTGACCACAGTCAAATCAACATGGTAAATTATCTTGCTCGCAAATTGGTAACAGTGAATAAAAACAAAAAATAAAGAAAAGGTGTCATCCACAAAATGTGTCACTTGGGCCCCTTTCACATGCATGCCTATGCAGAGTCAGATGTCAGCGGAGACATGTCCGCTGACATCCAGCCTGATCCGCCAAAATCAGACGGAAGGCGATACGTCCCCATCTGTCCATAGCGGATCAGGTGAGATGTGAAGAAAACGGACATGCTGTCTGTTTTATCAGATCTGTCCATAGTAGACAGCGGCGCTGCACAAGCCCCTCCCCGCTCAGTGAGCAGAGAGGGACTTGTCATCCGCCGGCTCAGCGGAGAGATCTCCCGCTGAGCTGGCGGATTCCGTAGCGACGTGTGAACGAGGCCTTATAATCCATGTGTGATATATCAACATAAATGTCCAAAAACAAATCGAAAAATCAAACAAAGACAGGCAGATAAGTAAAGGTGCACTGTTCCCAGTTTTCCTTAATAATGACATCCAATTAAGTGCTTCTGCGTTCAACCAGTGCTCAAAAATAGAAGAACTGGCCTCTTACCAAATTGCCACAATCTCCCAGATTATAAGAGATCATAAACCGCGTAACTTGCAGAGCTTCCTTCAACCTCCCTGGTTCAACTGTACATCGACACTGTGGGGGAGTGGATCATATGTTCAACCATAGACGCCACAATCTCCACACTAGATCTTGTTGTGAGCCTTGAGCCAGCTATTCTTAGTATTGAGCCATGTTGTTTATATAAAAAGAAGGAAGACTCATCGTGTAGTACACATCCAAAAACATTTGTTTAATAAAATAAATGCACTTGCAGCAATCGGATAAAAAATAAGTGGTAGAGAAAGGGTTCCGACTGCGGCTTACACCGCCAAGTACAAAGCACCGTAATGTCTCAGCTCCTATCTCCTTCTGACGCATTTCCCCGTATAAGGCTACATCTGGGATGTCCATCAGCAACATTTAAAGCTCCCGGGACACCAGAAGTGAATTGTAAACCATGTTGACCCCGGGGTCACAGCTCAAACAAGCGGTTTATTAAATGAATTAAAAGCACCTCCTTTTCTCCTTGTTTCACATTTGTAGCGCTACCCCCGAAGGAGCCGATGGTTGATTTGGGATCTACAGTAGGTGCACGCGATATTGTGTCAATCTCGCTCCCTTTCTCGGCGAGATTGAGCACCTACGAGCCCCATCGCGGGAGCCAGCGCCGAGCTGGCTTGCCGCGATGGAGACAGAGCCGTCATAGAAGCGACGGGAGATCCGACTTGGATTCCCGCCAATTTTACACGTGTGCGGCGTTTGTTATGAATCCTGAGGGGGAAGTCCCCGCCGGATTTTAAATAAAAATTGGGCATGGGTTCCCCCCTCAGGAGCATACCGGGCCCTTAGGTCTGTTATGGGTTGTAAGGAGAGCCCCCCTACGCCGAAAAAACGGCATAGGGGGTCCCCCTACAATCCATACCAGACCCGTATCCAAAGCACGCTACCCGGCCGGTCAGGAAAGGAGTGGGGACGAGCGAGCGCCCCCCCCTCCTGAGCCGTACCGGGCTGCATGCCCTCAACATGGGGGGGTTGGGTCCTCTGGGGCAGGGGGGCGCACTGCGGGGCCCCCCCACCCCAGAGCACCCTGTCCCCATGTTGATGAGGACAGGGCCCCTTCCCGACAACCCTGGCCGTTGGTTGTCGGGGTATGCGGGCGGGAGGCTTATCGGAATCTGGGAGCCCCCTTTAATAAGGGGGCCCCCAGATACCGGCCCCCCACCCTAAGTGAATGGATATGGGGTACATCGTACCCCTACCCATTCACCTGGAGGAAAAGTGGTAAAAACACAAATAAAAAACACAGGGTATTAAAATATTTTATTAGTCTGCTCCGGAGGCTCCCCCTGTCTTCTTTAGCTCTTTTACCAGGGGGAGCCTCTTCTTCCGATTTCCGGGGGTCTTCACCGCTCTTCTGTGACGTCTTCTCCGCTCCGGGGAGTCTTCTTCTATGTTCGCTGCTCTCCGCTCTTGACTCGGCGCACCCCGGTTTTTCCTCCCGCTGTCCGGTGCCTTCTCCTTCTTCCGCTGTTCTGTGACGTCTTCTCCTCTTCTTCCACTGTTCTGTGACGACTTCTACTTCTCCCTTCAGGCCGCTGTGCTGTGACGTCTTCTCTTCTTCTCTTCTCCCGATGTTGACACGCCTGGCTCTTCTTGCTGCAACGACGGGTGCGCGGCTTGCGTCGGACTTATATGGGCCTCACAGTCCCATCATGCTCCGGTAGGTACCACGTGGGTAGGTATCAGAGCATGATGGGACTGTGAGGCCTATATAAATCCGATGCCAGCCACGCACCCGTCATTGCAGCGAGAAGAGGCGACGTGTCAGCATCGGGAGAAGAGAAGAAGAGAAGACGTCACAGCACAGCGGCCTGAAGGGAGAAGTAGAAGTCGTCACAGAACAGCGGAAGAAGAGAAGACGTCACAGAACAGCGGAAGAAGGAGAAGGCACCGGACAGCGGGAGGAAGAACCGGGGTGCGCCGAGTCAAGAGCGGAGAGCGGCGAACATAGAAGACCCCCCGGAGCGGAGAAGACGTCACAGAAGAGCGGTGAAGACCCCGGAGAGCAGGAGAAGACCCCCGGAAATCGGAAGAAGAAGCTCCCCCTGGTAAAAGAGCTAAAGAAGACAGGGGGAGCCTCCGGAGCAGACTAATAAAATATTTTAATACCCTGTGTTTTTTATTTGTGTTTTTACCACTTTTCCTCCAGGTGAATGGGTAGGTGTACGATGTACCCCATATCCATTCACTTAGGGTGGGGGGCCGGTATCTGGGGGCCCCCTTATTAAAGGGGGCTCCCAGATTCCGATAAGCCTCCCGCCCGCATACCCCGACAACCAACGGCCAGGGTTGTCGGGAAGGGGCCCTGTCCTCATCAACATGGGGACAGGGTGCTCTGGGGTGGGGGGGCCCCGCAGTGCGCCCCCCTGCCCCAGAGCACCCAACCCCCCCATGTTGAGGGCATGCAGCCTGGTACGGCTCAGGAGGGGGGGGGCGCTCGCTCGTCCCCACTCCTTTCCTGACCGGCCGGGTAGCGTGCTTTGGATACGGGTCTGGTATGGATTGTAAGGGGACCCCCTACGCCGTTTTTTCGGCGTAGGGGGGCTCTCCTTACAACCCATAACAGACCTAAGGGCCCGGTATGCTCCTGAGGGGGGAACCCATGCCCAATTTTTATTTAAAATCCGGCGGGGACTTCCCCCTCAGGATTCATAACAAACGCCGCACACGTGTAGAATTGGCGGGAATCCAAGTCGGATCTCCCGTCGCTTCTATGACGCGCACGTTGGAATGTGCTGTCACTATTCCAGTGAGTGCGAGATGTCGGCGAGATCTCGGCACCATGTCGCCGAGAATCAGCGCGATGCTGTCGTGCTAAAAACACAATATCACAAACACCTACTGTACTCTCTTTTTGGCTCAGCTCACCTCTATTAACTAGCTCGAACCCTCCCTTGACACATCAGAAGCCTGGTGGTTGAGATATTGTGACCCCTGTTGAGCTGGGGTCACAATAGCAGTAATAACACAACAATAGAATTACCTGCTATTAAGGGTGGTTCCTCCAGGCAAGAAAATACACTCTACACAGTTAATATATTTAAATGAAAAGAATAAGTTTACTTTATGGAAACTTGAGGGAACAAGCATAGATTTTTGTTATGAACACAGTTGATAAACAATGACTCACTATGATTCGCAAGGGCCCTTGCAGGAATCAGCAATTAATGACAGTAAGGAGAAACCTAACTAAGGAATGGTACCACTCATTTAGACTAAAGTAGATTGTCTATGCTCGCGAGCGCCCTCTAGCGGGCAGTTCTGCAGAACAGTTAATGCCCCCGTAGCGGCCGGTTGGTGCACGTAAGAAATTGTAATCCAAGATGGCAGTTTAATGAGAGAAACTTAAATAACAGAGTGTCTGGAGCAATAAACGTTGGTGAACTGACACTCGTCAGTGTCGGTCACTTCTAAGAATACTCGAACAGTTAACTGGGCCTACTAAGTTTCGGTTTGAGGCCGAAAAAGTATCTCTGGCCTGCAAATTGGCTCTGGGTGTCTGTGTAAACGGAGAGTCAGAAGTTGAGCAAGTGCTCTCACCCGACAGGCCGATCCGCCTGAATTCTCCTCAGAAGGCGCGCTGGTGAATCACCGCTCCACAGCACAGAGATCTTGGACGAGGGTGTTCCACTGGTTCAGCTGGCAGCTGGATTGCCTCTGATACCCGGGTACATGGACTGGATGCTGGAGTCTTCTTTCCTCCTGGCCGGCAGGTCTCTCGTTGGATTTAGGCCCAGGCTTCTGGCCTAACCACACGGCTGTGCTCTGTCCACTGGAGGAGAGAAGTGCAGGTCCCGAGAGAGCGAAATCAGGCACGCTCTTTCTTTAAGTAACCTCCCCCATAAGTCTGTGCAGAGGTGTCACGTGTTCAAATAGCATTGTGGGAAATGCAGTCTATTTCTCCTAAGAGTCAATGGAGTCCATATCTCCTGCTACTTGCAATCCCACAATGCATAACTCCTTAAAGGTAACTTGCATATTTACAATGGTGTGGACAAAGTTCCAGCGGGGATGGCCTGTCATAAAACTCTGACAGGATGACTCCGCTACACATTCATATCCGCAAGGATGCTAAAGTAGCTTTACTGCGCTGCCCGATACAGGGATTGATTTCTTACCAACAAAAGTTAGCGTCTTACTTATTCATAGCTGCCAAACGGACGATTCCTAGAGAAGAAACCCTCTGTCCTGTTTGCCTCAGTGAAGGGCATTTTGACCGAATGTCTAGCATCCTTCATGATTCTCATCCTAAATTCCTTAAAATGTGGTCACCTTGGTCTTATGCTCTCCCCACCTTGCATCCGGACAGTTTGGGTTTTTCTTAAGGTCCGCTATGTGATTCCCCCCCAACCTGTATGACTTCTCCCCCTCCTCATTTTTCCACTTTCTTCTTCCACCCTCCCTGTCTTCTTTCTCTTCTCTAGTTTTTAGTCACTCATTCCGACCCCTGGCTGGGAGTGTCCAGTATATGCACCTTTCTCCTAGATGCAAACTAGTGCACCCAACACATAGGCTCCCTCAATTGACCCTTGGGCCCAGGCAATATACGTAGACCTGTGGTTTGCACCCCTAAGTCGCTCAGTGGTCACTCATTCTTCAAAAGCTCATGGTGAACAGTTGTTATACTGTTATGCTCTTCCCTTGTTTTTTTTTGTTTTTTTTATTGTGAAAAAAATAAAGATTGTACCAGAAAAGAAAACTTGTGCAACTACAGCACACGGGCTTGGCAAGGAGAAGATATTGGCAGGTTTGTCTTTATTCTGGCTGATCATATCCAATAATCTCAACAGATAATTTCTGTGATTTTCAAGCAGTTTGCAATGGGAATTTGCAGTGCAATTTGTGCTCGACAGCTGCGATTGTAATGCGATTTTAATAGTCTTTGCAGTTTTTTTTTTTTTTTTAACATTATTAAAATTGCATCACATAGATGTGAATGGTCTTCATAGAAAACATTGTTGTTTCACTTAACATGCAAATCTATGTGCTCTGGAATGCATGTGAAACGCATCAGTGTGAGCCAGGGCTGAGAGGGATTCACACTTCTCCTTCAGGAATATCAATAGTCAGTAACATTTGAACATACAAATGGATAGATTGGATGGCTACAATGGGGTGCAATCAAACTTAAATAGTGCTAACATCGGTGTAATAATTCACATATACATTTCTTGGATGGTACATACAATCTATACCAAGTCATTACTTAAAAGAGAGAAGTACAGCCAAAGATTATTTGGCTGTACTTCTCCTGTGGATCACAGTAGTGCAGTTCTTTCTGCACTCCTGTGGCCCGGTTTCAGCAGGCGGTGGGCTGAAGCCCACTGACATCACAGAGACGGTCCATGTTTGGGAAAGATCATGACCATATTGTTGGGATCTGTTCGCAAGCCCCTGAGCCGGCCGCTTCAGTGAGCGCTGGAGGTGCAGAACAGTCACCAGCTCTCTGCTCTGAGAATCAAATAATCAGCAGTGTTTGATCGCTCAGTTCTTAGGAGAAGATGGTGATTATTGCTAGCCGCTATAACAGCCATTAGAAATAATCATATGTAAAATCCGACAGGCTGATTGCACCCAAGTTGATCGATTTAGCTTTGGTACATTCAACCTGCCCATATATGGTTAGAATCTTAGTCGCTTCTTGCTTAACTGACCAACATTTGAACAGTCTATGGCCGGCCTAAGAATCAGTCACCCAAATGAATAGTTGTCTGCCTAAATATTGAGCAAAAGGAACCAAGTTGACCATGTGTGATGGATCCTTTAACCACTTGAGGACCGCCTAACGCCGATATACTTCACATATGGCACGGCTGGGCACAGGGGTACCAGGGCTGTGGAGTCGGGGGAAATTTTGGGTACCTGGAGTCGGAGTCGGCAAAGAATGCACCGACTCCGACTCCTACTAAATTTAGATTGTAATAAAAAAAAAAAAAAAAAAAGCAAGTTTAAATGTCCCAATTCACAAAAAGTTATAATTAATGACTTCTCTACTGTAAGAATAAAGACCAATGCATGCAGTGCCTCACGTAACCGCAAAACGAACACGTTAAGTGACCGTGAAGAAGCATGCTTTTCATGTGCTTCACTATATGGCACGCAACGCACAATTAGGAGCTGCAATACTTATACTTTCCATAGTGTTGTGTTCTGCTTTTACAGGGAACGCATGTTAGAGAACCAGTAAGTGTCCAAATAAAAAAATTCCAACAGGAGTTTTATAAAGCACTAAAAGAAGTTGAAAAGTATGATCGCTCATCAAAACTTACTGTTGAAGAAGCCATCCTTGTTTATCCAGAGATCGTTAGTGATGTGGCCAGAATAGTTACTGCAATGCCACCCACCCAAGTCAGTGTCGTAAGATTATTTTCAGCCCTAAAAATAATAAAGTCTGACTTAAGAGCCTCTATGAAAGAGGATCTGGCAGAGGCAATTCTCTTCCTTAGAACTCTACATTGAATTGATTTGCATTTGTAAGCCTATAACTACATTTCAAGATTAATATAAACCATTTCTAGGTTTTACAGATTTTGTTTTTGGTTCATTATAGATGAGCTTTTTTTTTGTTCTAAAACAACCAAATAATGTGGTTTGTATTTTTGAACTGGTAAAGATCCTGTTCCTGATGTTTATGCCTGCTGCTACTATCCAGCCACTTGATTGATTAATATTTTTTTTTTTTATAAAACTTTGTTTTCATTGTGTTTGTCTTTTGCTTAAACTGTGCAATACAGTAGACTGTTGGCTTTCCAGCCAGTAGTCCTGTGGTAGGTTGCGTTTCTTTCCCTCAAGGAATGTATAAAATACATTCGCATATTAACCACTTCTCTACTTTGGGTGTTTTTTCAGATTTGGTGTTTACAAGACTAAAACAGTTTTTTTTTGCTAGAAAATTACTTAAAACCCACAAACATTATATATTTATTTTTTTCTAATACCCTAGAGAATAAAATGGCGATCATTGCAATACTTTTTGTCACACCATATTTGCGCAGCGGTCCTACAAGCGCACTTTTTTTTGGAAAAAAACATCACTTTTTTGAATTAAAAAATAAGACCGCAATAAATTTGGCCCAATTTTTTAATATATTGTGAAAGATAATGTTACGCCGAGTAAAATGGTACCCAACATGTCACGCTTACAAATTGCGCCCGCTCGTGGCATGGCGTCAAACTTTTACCCTTAAAAATCTCGATAGGCGACGTTTAAAAAATTCTATAGGTTGCATTTTTTGAGTTGCAGAGTAGGCCTAGGGCTATAATTATTGCTCTCGCTCAAACGATCGCGGCGATACCTCACTTGTGTCGTTTGAACACCGTTTTCATATGCGGGCGCTACTCACGTATGCGTTCGCTTCTGCGCACGAGCTCGTCGGGACGGGGCGCTTTAAATTTTTTTTTTTTTTTTCTTATTTATTTTATTATTTTTTTACACTGGAAAAAAAAAAATGATCACTTTTATTCCTATTACAAGGAATGTAAACATCCCTTGTAATAGAAAAAAGCATGACAGGTCCTCTTAAATATGAGATCTGGGGTCAAAAAGACCTCAGATCTTATATTTAGATTAAAATGCCAAAAAAAAAAAAAAAATTTGGAAAATGTCATTTTTTCAAATGACAAAAAAAATAAATGTTTCTTTAAGAGTCTGGGCGGGACTGACATTTTGACGTCACTTCCGCCCAGCCGAGCTATGGGGACGGGTGAAGGAGATTTTTCCTTCAGTCTCGTCCCCGCTCAGCTGCCGAACGGTCCCGATCGCCTCCGCCGCTACCGACGGCTCCAGTAAGCAGCGGAGGGCGCGGGAGAGCGGCGGGAGGGGGGGCCCTCTCCCGCCGCCGATAACGGCGATCTCGCGGGGAATCCGCCGCGGAGACCGCCGTTATCGTTACCAGAACCGCTGACAGTAAAGATAGATACCTCGGTTGTGGCAGCAGCTGCTGCCACAACCGAGATATGTATCTTTAAAGTTAGGCCGTATATAGTCGTACAGCGGTCTGGAAGTGGTTAATACAGAGGAGTCGGAGTCGGAGTCGGGGAGTCGGAAGTACATAAAACTGAGGAGTCGGAACCTTTATCTACCGACTCCACAGCCCTGCACGTACCTGTACGTCGCCTTTAAGAGCCCAGCTGTGGGTCGCACGCGAAGCTCCGTGACCCGATTGCCGACGGTGTCCAGCGATCGGGTCAAAGGAGCTGAAGAATGGGGAGAGGTGTGTGTGTGTAAACACACCTTTTCATTCATCACTGTGGCAGTGTCACTGATCGTCTGTTCCCTGTTATAGGGAACGATGATCAGTGATGTCACACCTACAGCCACGCCTCCCTACAGTAAGAATTGCTCCCTTAGGGCACACTTAACCCTTTAGCACCCCCTAGTGGTTAACCCCTTCACTGCCATTGTCATTTTCACAGTAATCGGTGCATTTTTATAGCACTTTTCGCTGTGAAAATGACAATGGTCTCAAAAATGTGTCAAGTGTCTGCCATAATGTCATAGTCATGAAAATAATCGCTGATCGCCGCCATTACTAGTTAAAAAAAAAAAAAAAACATTAATTAAAATGCCATAAAACGATCCCCTATTTTGCTATAACTTTTTTGCGCAAATCAATCAAACGCTTATTGCGAGGTAGAAGAATACGTATCGGCCTAAACTTAGGAAAACTATTTTATATATATATTTTTTGGGGGATATTTATTATAGCAAAAAGTAAAAAATATTGCATTTTTTCCAAATTGTCGCTCTATTATTATTTATAGCGCAAATAATATAAACCACAGAGGTGTTCAAATACCACCAAAAGAAAGCTCTATTTGTGGGGAAAAAAGGACGCCAATTTTGTTTGGGAGCCACGTTGCATGACTGCGCAATTGACAGTTAAAGCGACGCAGTCTGGAATCGCAAAAAGGGGCAAGGTCCTTAACCTGCATAATGGTCCGGGTCTTAAGTGGTTAAAGATGGTATGCTGCAAAATTTTATTCAAGGGATGCTGAATAACACATCAGTTAGAGGGAAAAAAAGGAATTTAGGCTACATTCACATGGGTGACGCTTTTAGTACTTTCCAATTGCCACTATTCACTGGATTGGTAAGGGTGTACTGAACAGAATGGGGTTACAGGGAACTGTCACACTGCACTAGTTGGGATTATACACTAGGCCAGTGATGGCGAACCTTGGCACCCCAGATGTTTTGGAACTACATTTCCCATGATGCTCAGCTACACTGCAGAGTGCATGAGCACCATGGGAAATGTAGTTCCAAAACATCTGGGGTGCCAAGGTTCGCCATCACTGCACTAGGCATTTGGGCTGCAATTTCTCAGGAGTTGGAGAGAGTGAAAGCGGCATAGGCCATGCAAAGACTTCAACATTTGGATGTTTTAGTGTATGTACCCATTTCTATGAATGTAGTTGTGAGATAAAATACCAATATCGGTGTACAACTAATTATACAGTATGTTGATATGCTGTGCATTTCAGAAGATGGTTATTGCAGTATTTGCCCTAATTGTGTGTTCTAGCTCTGATATTAACTCTGAACATATCTGTTTTCCAGGTCTATGCATTCTCGATTAGTTTTGGCTTCCAGCTTGTTTACCTGCTACTTTCTATTCCATCTACGATGCTAAACCGGAGCTCCTTCACCACCCTGGTGGTTGGGGTGTTCATTGTATATGTGGTTCATACCTGCTGGGTGATGTATGGCATTGTCTACACTAAGCCCTGTGAAAGCCACAGTGATAATTGCATTAAACCGTACCTCTCAAAGAGGCCAAAATTGCAAGTAAGTCTCAGAATAATTTTTTGGGGGGGGGGGGGGGGGGGGGACTATATATATTTATAATTTGTTGTTTATGTTCTAATTAATCTTTTAAAGTGAACCACTTCACAGGTGATGTGCACTAAATATTTTACCTATTCTATACAAGCAGTAAAACCACTAATCTAAACAAGTCATTCTTGAGTTCTGCATCTCTAATGAATTGTGGAGAAATTAACCACTTCATTACTGGCCACTTAAACCCCCTTCGTGCCCAGACCAATTTTCAGCTTTCAGCGCTGACACATTTTGAATGACAATTGCGCGGTCATACAACACTGTACCCAAATTATATTTTTATAATTTTTTTTCCCACAAAGAGAGCTTTCTTTTGGTGGTATTTGATCATCTCTGCGATTTTTATTTTTTGCGCTATAAACATAAAAAGACAGAAAATTTTGAAAAAAAAAAACACTTTTTTACTTTTTGTTATAATAATATCCCATTTAAAAAAAAATTACAATTCCCTCGGTTTAGGCTGATACGTATTCTACATATTTTTGTTAAAAAAAATCGCAATAAGCGTTTATTGATTGGTTTGCGCAAAAGTTATAGCGCCTACAAAATAGGGGATAGATTTATGATTTTTTTTTTTTTTTTTTTTTTTACTAGTAATGGCGGCGATCTGCTTTTTTTTTTTTTTTTTTTTGTCAGGCCTGCGATATTGCGACGGACATGTCGGACACTTTTGACACAATTTTGGGACCATTCACATTTATCCAGCGATCAGGGCTATAAAAATGCACTAATTACTGTATAAATGTGACTGGCAGGGAAGGGGTTAACACTAGGGGGTGAGGAAGGGGTTAAATGTGTATCCTGGGTGTGTTCTAACTGTGTGGGGGGAGGAGACTGACTGGGGGAGGTGACCGATGCTGTGTCCCTATGTACAAGGGACACAGATCGGTCTCCTCTCTCCTCTGACAGGACGTGGAGCTCTGTGTTTACACACGGAGCTCCACGTCCCTGCTCTGTCACTGCCGATCGCGGGTACTTGACTGACATCGCGGCCGCCAGGCACACGCAGCGGCGCGCACGGGAAATGACAACAGGATGTCCAAAGACGTCCACTCGGCACTTGAGAGCTGCGATGTGGACGTCTTTCGTCCATAGCGCGGATCCCAAGTGGTTACATTTTTAAACCTCATTGCACACAGGCACACTGATCAGAACCCCACCAGGAGGCACAGATGGCTCATGCAGCCAGCCTGTTCAAATCACCGACAAGCAGACGTATGAACAGATCTCCACGTATCTTAGAGTGCAATGCTGAGTGCACATCCATGCAGGATCAATGCAGACAAATTGTGTTTGTAGCTGTGCATTGGTCCCGCACAGATGTACACTCTGCCCACCTATCATAGATTTGAACAGGCTGGCTGCATGGATCACCTGTGCCTTCCAGGCGGGTAAACATGGACCTCTGCACAGGTACACTGGTCAGTTTTCCTGTGTGAGCCAGGACTTGGGCCCCTTTTACACAGGAGGTCAGATTGTGCCAGGCTGTCTGTTTTTCAGCTGGACCTGATCGGACCCTTCATCCTCCGCCTAGGAAGCGCCGGATATAAACAGACTTGTGTGTCCGTTTTAACACCCAGGTCCAAGCCAACAAATTAAAACGGAAAGGAAATATGTCCCCCCTACAGCTAGCCAGATCGGATTAGGGGGCAGTCAAGTGTAAAAAAAAAAAAAATCAGCCAGTTAATTTACATCTTGCATAGAGCAGAGTGAGTTGTGTCCATTTTGAATAAGTAAATCAGGCATAGACCTGTCATCTGGCTGCTCTGCAGGGGATCAGAGGACAGGGCACCAGAATCTTGACAGACTGTTAGTCCCCGTACACACGATAGGAGAGGCAGAGGACAATGGTCTGATGGACCGTTTTCATCAGTCCAAACCGATCGTGTGTAGGCCCCATAGGTTATTTAACCATAGGTTAAAAAAATGAGAACTTGCTTTAAAATTGAACCTATGGACTGGTAACCGATAGGTCAAAACCGATCGTTAGTATGCAAAAGCATCGGTTAAAAACCCGTGCATGCTCAGAATCAAGTCGACGCATGCTTGGAAGAATTGAACTTCGTTTTTTTTCAGCATGTCGTTGTGTTTTACGTCACCGCGTTCTGACACGATCGTTTTTTTAACTGATGTGTATGCACGACGGACCATCAGTCAGCCTCATAGGTTAACCTAAGACAACGGTCCTTCAGACCGTTGTTCTCTGGCTATCCTATTGTGTGTATGAGGCCTTAGTCCTCTACTGTAAACAAGAATTGGGTTTTCTAAGCTGTTGTGCATTTTTTACAAGGGTGTACTTGGGGTGGTCTGTGCATGTTTTTCCGCACTGCGTTCAAAACGCACTGCCTTTGAGATCTGCTGCACCTCAAATCCAGATTGCATGGTACCGCAGTACAATGCGATTTGGTGCGGCACATTTTTTTTAAAGTAGAGCATGCGCTAGAGCTGCATGATTAATCATTAAAAAATCAATATTGCGATTCTACCCCCCCCCCCCCCCCCCTCTCAATCTTCAAAAAAATATTTCCTTGATTCAGTGCAGAGAGTTCTCTGCTCAAGCCCACGGCTGTCAAAAAAAGAAACGGGCAGCCTGCCAAGTTTCTCACAACATTGCTAAAGAGAAACAGTGTATCATATAGTTATTTTAGATTAAAGAAATGAACTTCAGTCTGTAAATGAGGGCTGTTTAACCACTTAGACTATACTTTTTTGACACTTGTTGCTTACAAGTTAAAATCTGTATTTTTTTTATTTTTATTTTTTTGCTACAAAATTTGTTGGAACCTCCAAACAGGATCGCCAGCACGGGGATTTGTGTGTGTAAATGCACAAATCCCTGTGCTATCAGAAGAGAGGAGCCATATTGTTTCTTCCTACGAAGTAGGAAAAACTATATGGCTTCACTCCTAGTCGCTTACATCCCCACACAGTTAGAACACAGTGAGGGAACACACATTTAACCCCTTGATCACCCCCTAGTGTTAACCCCCTTCCCTGCCAGGATTTTTTTTGTATGTGAAAGATGATGTTGTTCCGCGAGAATCGAGAGAGAAACGTGATCTTTATTCTAAGCAAAAAAATCGTAATTCTCATTTTAGCCATAATCGTTCAGCTCTAGCATGCACTACTTTTGTTGCTGTCTGGTGTGCTTTGCAGCCTATTCAAATGAGCTGCCAAATCGCACTGCAGTGGCCCACACAAACGCAAACCATACACTCAATGAACAAGGGATATTAAAAATGGTATTCAATTAAATGCATACATACAGTAGCAAAAATAACTATTTGTGTACCTCATGAGCACATACTGTAAGCCAGTCTGGGTGAGTCAGAATTATTATTGGTTGCTTGGGGATCAAATACTTATTTTACTCACTGAACTGCAACTCAATTTCTAACATTTGTATCATGTTTTTTTCTGGATTTTTGGTTGATATTCTGTCTTTATCATTTTAAATACACCTATGATAACAATTATAGACCCTTCATTTATTTTGTAAGTGGGCAAGCTTGAAGAATCTGCAGGGGATCAAATAATATTTGTTTTTGCCACTGTGCATGTTGAACTGGATGGACCAGTGTCTTTATTCTGTCTTGCCAAATACACAGTTGTGAATGGGATTTTAACACTCCTTTGAAACCACCTAGACATTTATTTTGATATAGTAGGCAATTTTTATGTTTAAAACGTTATTGTAATTTTTTATTTTTATTTTTTTCCCTCCTATTCCAGTTAAGTGTATATACCACAACAAGGACTAGTATTAGTGCTGAAAACAATGTTGACTTGGTTCTAAATGTTGACAACTTTGATGTGGAGTCAAGATTCGAAAGGTAAGAAAGCATATTATTTATGTTTATGTATAAATTTAGAGCTGCACGATTAATTGTCAAGAATCGTTATAGCGATACTCTTACATCAGAAAAGGCTCTGATACAAATACATGAACATCTTCCCTGGGTACCTCCAAAAAATACTGCCCACTAATACTTGTAACATTCTCTTTTTTTCAAAAATTAAGTTCAGTAATTTTTTCAACTTTCCATCTATTATTGTTATTTTAATTTTGGATAGTAAAACATTGTTTTTTCTCCCAGTATAATTACCTTATACAGCCCACTTCCTGTTTCTTGCCTGGCCTAGGCCAGTGATGGCGAACCATGGCATCCCAGATGCTTTGGAACTTCCTTTTACCATTATGCTCCACTACATTGCAGAGTGTCTGAGCATCATGGGAAAAGTGGTGCCAAGGTTCGCCATTACTGGCCTAGGCTTATGACGACATGCACAGCTGTCTCTCTCACTCTTGTGAGAGTTTTCCAGAAAGGGGGGAGGGAGTGATAAGAGGGCCTGCGAGAGCTGCAGAGCTGAAGGTGTGTCTGTTAATCCAGGAAGTGAACAGGCAGCAGCTTCAGCTGCCCACAGTTAAAATGGCTGCAGCCAGACTCTGTGGAGGGAGATTTCTGCAGCATATTTGGAAAGTACAGAATCACAGTATGTATAAAATCTGCAAAGTGGTTGGAGAGAAGCTTCAGAATGGCAAATATGTTTTTATTACAAATTATGTGAGCAGACTACAGATCCTCTTTAATGGATTCTCTGAATTAAGGTAAAAGATATCAATCCAGTGCTGCTCTCTTCTTTCTCATTGGTCTCAGTGAGAGCAGGCTCTTGCTGCTGTCAATCGAATCCAGTGACAAGGGGGCAGGGCCAAGCGGCACTGTGTGCATTGATGGACATGAGCTGCGATGTGATTGGGACCTGTGATGTGTCCCAGAAGATTGCAAGGAGGAAGGGGTTAACTTCCTTACGGTGCTGCAGAGCCCTGGGAGGAAGTGGGAGCT
Source organism: Rana temporaria (assembly GCF_905171775.1). Lineage (NCBI taxonomy): Eukaryota > Metazoa > Chordata > Amphibia > Anura > Ranidae > Rana > Rana temporaria. The sequence goes on from NC_053493.1 coordinate 171,297,355, forward strand.
GGATGCATGTAAATGGAAGAAGTTTAGAACCATCTTTCTAGAGTGGGCTGCCCAGCCAAACTGAGTGATTGGGGGGAGAAAGGCCTTAGTCAGGGAGGTGACCAAGAACCCGATAGTCACTCTGACAGAGCTCCAGCTTTTTTCTGTGGAGAGCGGAGATCCTTTCAGAAGAACAACGATCTCTGCAGCACACTACCAATCGGGCCTATATGGTAGCGTGGCCAGACAGAAGCCACGCCTCAGGAAACGGTACACGACAGCCCACCTGGAGTTTGCCAAAAGGCACCTGAAGGATTCTGACCATGAGAAAACAAAGTTCTCTAGTCTGATGAAACAAACTATTTGGCCTGAATGGCAAGCGTCATGTCTAGAGGAAACCAGGCACTGCTCATCGCCTGGCCAATACCATCAATAGAGTGAAGCATGGTGGTGGCAGAATCATGCTGTGTGGAGGATTTTCAGCAGCAGGAACTGGGAGACTAGTCAGGATCGAGGGGAAAGATGAATGCATCAATGTACAGAGACACTCTTGATGAAAACCTGCTCTGGACATTAGACTGGTGCGAAGGTTCATCTTCCAACGGAAAGCCGATTGAACATCTCTGGAGAGATCTGAAAATAGCTGTGCATCAGGACTCCCCATCCAACCTGATGGAGCTTGAGAGGTCCTGCAAAGAAGAATGGGAGAAACTACTTAAAAATAGGTGTGCCCAAGCTTATAGCATCATACTCAAAAAGATCTGAAGCAGTAATTGGTACCAAAGGTTCTTCTACAAAGAATTGAGCAAAGGCTGTGAAAACTTAGGTACATGTGATTCGTTTTTTTATATATTTGCAAATATTTCAAACAAAATTCTTTCATGTTGTCATTATGGGGTGTTGTTTGTAGAATTTTGAGGAAAATAATGAATTTAATCCATTTTGGAATAAGGCTGTAACATAACAAAATGTGGAAAAAGTGAAGCGCTGTGAATACTTTCCATGCACTGGAACTAAACCCAACGATTTGAAAATGGTTTCCCAAAACTTTCATTCAAGGCATTTAAATAAATGTGTAAAGCTGCATTGTTTGCCCCGTTCCCTAGAATTTACAGAAATGGATAAGAAGCTGTTCACATGACACAAAAGAGCCAAAACTTTCTGTGCTACCTGCGCTGTTCCTCTCCACTCTGAACTTGCTAGCAATCCCCCTTTTTGCTGCCAGCCTCAGCAAAAGAGGTTCCCAATTGCACTGACAATGGGACGCTATTCCTTTTCCCACTGACACCAACCATGGGACACTATTCCTTCTCCCACTGACACCAACCATGGGACACTATTCCTTCTCCCACTGATACCAACCATGGGACACGATTCCGTCTCCCACTGACACCAACCATGGGACGCGATTCCTTCTCCCACTGACACCAACCATGGGACACGATTCCTTCTCCCACTGACACCAACCATGGGACACGATTCCTTCTCCCACTGACACCAACCATGGGACGCGATTCCTTCTCCCACTGACACCAACCATGGGACGCGATTCCTTCTCCCACTGACACCAACCATGGGACGCGATTCCTTCTCCCACTGACACCAACCATGGGACGCGATTCCTTCTCCCACTGACACCAACCATGGGACACGATTCCTTCTCCCACTGACACCAACCATGGGACACGATTCCTTCTCCCACTGACACCAACCATGGGACACGATTCCTTCTCCCACTGACACCAACCATGGGACACGATTCCTTCTCCCACTGACACCAACTATGGGACACGATTCCTTCTCCCACTGACACCAACCATGGGACGCGATTCCTTCTCCCACTGACACCAACCATGGGACGCGATTCCTTCTCCCACTGACACCAACCATGGGACGCGATTCCTTCTCCCACTGACACCAACCATGGGACGCGATTCCTTTTCCCACTGACACCAACCATGGGACGCGTTTCCTTCTTCCACTGACACCAACCATGGGACGCGATTCCTTCTCCCACTGACACCAACCGTGGGACGCTATTCCTTCTCCCACTGACACCAACCATGGGACGCGATTTCTTTTTCCGCTGACACCAAGTTTTGGGTACTAATTGTCCCACTGCTTCCAACAATGAGCAATTTTTTATCCTCCCACTGATGCCAATTATGGGGTACTATTTTTCCTCCCACTGATGCCAATTATGGGGTACTATTTTTCCTCCCACTGATGCCAATTATGGGGTACTATTTTTCCTCCTACTAAAAGCAATGCTAGGGCACTATTCTTCCTCCCACTGAAAGCAATGCTAGGGCACTATTCTTCCTCCCACTGAAACCAATGCTAGGGCACTATTCTTCCTCCCATTGACCCTGGCCCTTTGTTCTATATTTTTGAGGAACTCTGACTTCTACCTTTTTAGGGTATTAAATATGTAATTTAATAAGTCCGTTTTGTTTTTTTAATTGCTGCAAAGTACACATGATTAAAGGAACTAAGCATTTTATTGTATGTACCTGCAGTAACGTTGTTGGTGTAATTGCTGATTTAGCTGCCTCTTTAAATACTAGAGAAAGTGGTTGTGTGTGTTGAAAAAAACCTGTATAGAAGCTTACTAGTCATTATTTTGTAAGTGGTGGAAGCTTGTGTGTATGCGTTTTCTTGCATCAGGATAGAAGGAGCTACAGTATGTGCTTGCAAATGTTGACCACCTTTCTAGCACATTTTCCAAGGATTTTAACATGTATATATTTTAGCCCCCCCCTCTTTGTGACTGAAATGTATTCTAAAATGTGGGTGCTGGTCATTGCTGGTAGAAATGGAGCAATTGTTCTATATTTCATATGGCATAGTTAGATTACAATTGTGTGATATACAGCTAATTACACATGTATATATGTCTTTTTAGAACTGTGAATGTTACTGTACCCAAGAAAACCAGGAATAATGGCACGTTGTATGCATATATATTTCTTCATCACTCTGGGGTCCTACCATGGCACGATGGGAAACAAGTGCATATTGTGAGCCCTTTGACTACTTACATGATTCCAAAGCCTGAAGAGGTTAATCTCATTACTGGAGAAACTGGAACTCAGGTGGGGTATCTTGGAAAAAATTGCTGTTATTAATTTTAACTGAATAAGTGTTGCTCAAATCACTTGCGGTGGTAATGCATTATTCTTTTTCTAAAGGTCAATGTGATTTTTAATTAAATTGGGGTTTCTTTTCGTTCATTCTTGCATTACCAAAGGTTACATTGACTATGTACATAGTGATGGTCAAATATCTAGAAATTCTGCTTTTTAAAGGTTGACGATCACCCTATTATGATTGCTTACATATTACATGGTGTGTGTGTGCAGTTTAACCTCTCAAGTTTGGGAATGTACAAAGGGGTTAGGGGTGTACCATCATCCTAATATCATAGAAATAGTTTGAAGGGTTCAGGGAATCCCCAAAAACCCTGAAACCGACACAAGGGGAGAATGGGCGGGGAGGACTATCCCGGTACAGGGTAAGGTGGTTGTATTCAACCAGAGTAATACAAAAATATGATGTATACTATGTGAATAATTTTTTTTCTAAATCATATTTTTGTATTACTCTGGTTGAATACAACCACCTTACCCTGTACCGGGATAGTCCTCCCCGCCCATTCTCCCCTTGTGTCTGTGTTTCAGGGTTTTATGGTGTGTGTGTGTGTGTGTGTGTGTGTGTGTATATGTATATGTATATGTATATGTGTATATATATATATATATATATATATATATATATATATATATATATATATATATATATATATATATATATATATACACACATACACATACACATACACATACACATACACATACACATACACATACACATACACATACACATACACACACACACACACACACACACACACACACACACACACACATACACATACACATACACATACACATACACACACACACACACCTTTTTTTAACAAATGGGAGTGCTTTATTTGAAATGGTTGTATAACAAAATCAAGTCCTACACAGTGACATGGTACAAGAGAGCTTCTTTAGGACCTTGAAGAAACTCAGTTGACTGTACTGAGAAGAAAAGAGTGCCATCTTGGGGTTCTGTGACAATACATTTTCATGAATATGTAAAGGTGTCATCTAAAGATGGATACTTGTAATTACAATACCACGTTTTAATATGTTTGTAAATTGTTTTTGCAGCAAGCAGGCGATCTTGTCCTCCTGCTCGCTGTCACAATCTAAAGAAAATGCGGCCATACAGGGCTCCATTGCTTACTCCTTCTCTGCCCTCTTATATATCTAGAGAGAAGTTCTCACCCACCATCTCCGACTTTATGGGTAGGATCGCAACCCTATTGTAGGCCATAGATTGCAGGGGTCACAAACTAGACCCTTCCAGCACTCCTCCAGTGTTGGTCCCTGTATTTATTCTTGCCCTCAATTCATGCCTGCACGAGAGTCCCGATGGTGGCCTCCTTCGAGGCAATATCGTAAACCGTTTCACTCCATACCATTGCAACTTAACATTTTGGCTGTGTGGGCCAAACAGAGGTGGTCTTTAGACTGTGTAATGTGGCCAGACACCCCCTGACATGGTGGATTTCCCACATTGTGCTGCAATCTGCATTTCCCGAAAGACGAGGTAGGTATGCACAAAGAATGCCAGCCTGTTGGCCTGGGGGGGGCTCCCCTGGATAGCTTCTTGGTGCAGGGAACTTTTCCATTACCATTCTGGACCTCCTGGCTGCATGGTCACCTGAGCAGAATTCTAATGTCCTTGGCAGTGGCTTCTATCAACCATATGGGGGCACAAGGAGTTCAATGAGATGCAACCCTGATTGTGACTGCAGGTTCCTGTCCACATTCCAGTTGTGGACAATGTGCAGGTGGATTTCCTCATATGTTAGCATCTGGATCTTGGGGAATGGTCTCTTTCCCAGAGATGTTCCAAGTCTTTTGCCACAAGTGGGGGACATTGGACTTCTGGCACCCAACAAACTTGAGAGATGTGTCGTCAGATCCAAAGACTAATGGGCCTATTGCAGTGAATGCTTCAAATGACACTATGGGATCAGGTCAAATTGATCTACAAGTTTCCCCATCTACAGCTCCTCGATAAATCTGCTCCCTAGTAGAGCTGCACAATTAATTGTTAAATTGTGATCTCCATTCAACAGCCCCCCCCCCCCCTTCATGCCCTTATCTGGCATTTCCACGATTCATGTAACAAGTGCAGCGCCAACTCCTGCCCACAGCTGTCATATGACGTCCAGTCAGGATATTGAAACAACTTTGCCGCCGTCATTTTTCTATATGGCGGGCGGCAAGTGGTTAAGTTAAAAAAAAAAAAAAAACTCTTGTCATGTACCAGCGCCCCCCTTATACTTTCCCGAACCCTGTCTTTCTCCGGTCGGGAATGAGCACACCAGCTTTAGCTGGTGTCTCGTGTCCTAATTGGATAGATTGATAGCAGCGTAGCCATTGGCTCCTGCTGCTGTCAGTCAAATCCAATGGCGTGAGCGCTGGGGGTGGGGCCAAGTCCTGTTTTCTGACGTGTGCACCCAATGTAGGGCGGAGCTATTGGTTCCGCTGAGGGACCCCCAGAATAAGAGGATCAGGGCCACTCTGTGCAAAACTAACTGCACAGTAGAGGGAAGTATGACATGTTGTTTTTTTTTTTCTTTTAAATAACACATGGGTTTAGTAAAAAAAATTTACTTGCCAGAAATGGCGGTTGCTATGTGGATGTTCCTAATCTGCCTCCTCCTATACCGCGGCAGGTCTTCTTCCTCATCCTCCCCGCGTTGTCTTCTGGGGAATGGGGCGAGCTGCCTTCTGGGAACTGTGTGTATCCCAGAAAGAAGCCGCCCATTCACAAAAGCGTTGCAAGACTCGCACATGCGCAGTAGGAAACGGGCAGTAAAGTCGCAAGGCTGCACTTCCCGGGAAGGCCGACATCGCGGGCGCCTAAGACCAGTAAGTGTCCTTTATTAAAAGTCAGCAGCCACAGTGTTTGTAGCTGCGGACTTTAAAAAAAATTAATAATAATAATCGCGGGTGGAACCCCGCTTTAAGTAATGACGGTTATGCCTGAATAAACAAATATAAAAATGCTTTGATCCGTAAAGAGATAAACAGGTGTGAGAGCTGAAGTGGTTAATTACTCTCCATTTATTGGTATTTATTTTTAGCAAATCGATACTGGTAAAAAAGAAAATAATGCGCTGGATGAACCCGTCTCACACTGGAGGTCTCGGCTAACACTGAATGTTATGGTGGAAGACTTTATTTTTGATGGTTCGTCTCTACCTGCTGATGTTCACAGATACATGAAAATGTAAGTATACACGATTTGTAAGTAATAATTTAATTTGAATATAACAATGTGCTGCCCTGAAAAAACAGTAATCCAGCAGAAGTGATGTTTAGATAATGTACAGTGGTACTCAAATAATGGTGCTATAAAAATGCTGCGATTATTCCCAAAATACACATGTGCATGAAACCATGAATAGATTTTATATTGGTCCATAATTGGTGAAATTTCCTTCTTCCCAAAATAATTTCTTATAAATGTCAATGTGTGTGTGATTTGGTTTTGTGCTGCCCTAGGGAAGAATTAAATCGGCCCCCCCCCCCCCCAACTTAATTTGCCCCACTCCTTCCTGTTTAAGATCTACCCCTTCATCTGTAAACCCCACCCCTTCCTCTTTAGGCTCCACCTGCAGCCTCTGCCTTGGGTCACACCAATAACTGACCACTTTTAAAAGAAAATTATAAAATGGAAACCAAAAAAGGAAATCATTAAATATGTGCTCTTTCTTTGCAAATGTAAAGTCAAGATATTTGTACAAGGCCAGAATTCAGTGCCCTTCAAAAAGAAGACACCCTCTTTAAACACACCCCCCCCCCCCCCCAACCATCCATGCCAAAGAGGGAAGAGCCCCTGGTAGAAAGCCAGATGGCCCGTGGAGGCTCTGCTTTGAGTCGACCTACCTACCCACGAGTCTGAGCTTGCTGAGAGTGTTTGTGGGGAGCCATCTGCGGGTAGTAGTCCTCATATCTGCCTCTTTTACAGGACATAAAATGGGGCTCCAGGTGATCATTCTTGTTGTTGACCGTGAGCAGCTGTTTCTCCGAATAGAGGGTACCTGTGCTTGGTCTGCGGCGAAGCAACAGTGGTGGCTGCAGGGGGAGGGGGGTGCACCTCAGCACGGGCACTGGAAAGCACAGCAGTCCTGGTGGAGGTATCTGTTCTCCACAGAACTGCAGTGTACAGATTTGATTCCCTCCTCCTGCTGACAGAAGGCCAAGGTGTAGACTGTGCTGGCCAGGTGCACCTGCCCCTTTGCTGGGGGTTGAGTGTGGGCACGCGGTTCCAGGAGATAGGTGCCTGGACCCGGAGAAGCTGGTGATGCATCTTGTCCTCTCCTTCCTCTGGGATCTGAAGGGGGGAGCTGCCCCCTAAAAAAAAAAAAAATGCAGCCCACTGCATTTTTCCTTGTTTGCCTTTGCGGCAGATACGCCCCTGTATCCACCCCACAGCGAACTATAGACAGGTTCTATAAAAGATCCAACTACACTTGTTCCCTTTATCAGTTGCTATCGGCTACGGTGCAGGTTACAGGCGCTTCTCTCTCAACTGGTCAGCTCCAGAATGATACATGCAGCCATAAAGTCGCATAGCAAGGACAGAAGGTAGTGTTCTCTGTATAAAAACTATTTAATACCTTTTATGTTAAACACACATTTTACAAAATAAAAATGACTAGAGGCAGAAACCACTAACATCGAGCAGGATGTCTCTTGTGGCTCACCGCTTCTAGCTGGGTCAGACTGACGGCTCAAGCAAGCTTGTGCACGAGGCTGTTAGTTGGGACCCAACATCCATTCTGCTAGCTGAATGCCTCGTGTCGCTCCTTCCTACGGGTTGCGTCAATGACTTTATCAAGGGGCTTGTCGGTTGGACCATTATGTAATGGTAACAATAAACTGGAAGATAAAGATACTATTAACAGACAAGCAAATGGGTTTCCAGATTTACAAAAAAGGTTGTTGCATGGAGCAAGGGAGTGATGGGCTGAGACGAACTGAAATTCATGAAAACACTGGATTGTCGCCATAGGAGAGTAGACAGAGTGCTATTGTTTAGTTACAGTGGGTATTACTGGGACAAGGTGCTTCAGTACATCCCTTTCACTTTTTTGCTGTTCTTTTTGTTTTGAATGTAGTGCTCTCATGTGCTAGTCTCAGCTGCCTAGCCATGATGGTGGATATTGCTCAAGTAACATAATGTTTTTAGAGTTTGATTCTACCTATTCTGAAAAGTTTGTCCCTATAGTAGAGCAGTGACAGGGTAAGATGTATACAGTAAGCCATAGTTAATAGCGATGATTAGAAACACGGGATGAGGATATGAAAAGGACTGTAGCTTACTCAATTACTTTTACAGTTTGTTCATTTTGTACATATTGCCTAAACCCAGGTTGTATAAGTTCCCTCTTTAACAAACCCCTTCTACTTTTCCTAAGCTCACCTTATTACCAGTCATGAAGTGCCCCCTACTCATTGCTTATGCACTGCCTGTTTATACAGAGAGCATTAGACCTGGTAGTGAATGTGGTGATAAAAAAACAGCTGTGTATGCTGCATCTGTGATAATTGTGTGTCTGCTTTTTATATATTTTCTGTGACGTTCTCATATGTGCATTCTCTATTTGTCATAGGATTCAGCTGGGGAAGTCTGTCCATTACCTTCCTATATTATTTATAGATCAATTAAGTAATCGAGTGAAGGATTTGATGGTAAGCCATGTACAATTTTTTATTTATTCCCCCCCCCCCCCCATAGTGTGTTGATGATAGTGAAATTTGTAGTGCTGTCTTATAAAAAATAAAATGCGTAATGAATGCTGGTTATTGCCAGTATGGGCACAGTAGCAATTAGCTACTTATAAGGCCTCATGCACACTGGACATTAAAATAACATTCTAAAAACGCCAGTAGCTTTGCAGTGAGTTTTTCAGCTTTTTTTTTTTCAAAGTTTTTTTCGATCACGTTTTTCCACGTTAGCGGTTTTTAGCATTTTTTTTTTTTTCAATGGACCAAAAACGTTAAACGCTGGTGAGTGACGTTTTTGAGCGTCTATTGACGTTTATCAGCGTTGGAGCGTTTTTACAGCTGAAAAACGTCTCTTAGAACCCACAAGTGTTTTTTTTTTTTTACTGTTCAAAAACGCCACTGCCCAAAATTGCTGATAACAGCCTATGTGTGCATGGACATAGGATTATGTCGCCAGCATAAAATTATATATTACTATTCGCATAACAATTTCGAGGGAAACGGTCAACTAAAATGTTTTCTTTAAGACTTATTTATGGTCTAAAAGACTTTTGTAATTTTGAAATTTAATAAAGGCTAATCTTATCTCTAATCTAGATGATAAATCGTTCTACAACAGAACTTCCTCTGACTGTATCGTATGACAAAATATCATTGGGCAAACTACGGTTTTGGATTCACATGCAAGATGCAGTTTACTCCTTACAGCAATTTGGTAAGTTAACTTGCTTATCTTTATCTAGATAACTAATATGCTGTATCTGCTATTTTATCGGTAGGTAAGGATTTCTTAAAAGGGATAGAAGAATAGGAAAAGGGCACGAGCGCTTCCGGGGCCCCTGAACTTATCTGGTTGTAGCCATTCCTTTACAAGTAGGGCCATATTCACCGTATGTGAAACGGGTACATTAAAGCGGTTGTATACCCGCTGACACAATTTTTATTTTTTTCACCCCTGTAAGGCAAAAGGCATAATGAGCTAGTATTCACCGCATACTAGCTCATTATGAAATACTTACCTTAGAACGAGGCGTCGGACACTCACCTGGTCCACGCCAAGGTAGCTGACATGTTGCCTCGGCGTGTCTTCCGGGTATCGCGGCTCCAGTGGTGTGAGTGGCTGGAGCCGCAATGTCGTCACTCCCACGCATGCACGCAGGAGACTTCTTTCCGGCAAGGTCCCCTGTGCGCATGCAGTCAGCGGCTCATTGCAAGGGGAATATCTCCTAAACCGTAAAGGTTTAGGAGATATGATTTTTTTTTTTTTACCTACAGGTAAGCCTTATAGGCTTACCTGTAGGTAAAAGTAATAAAAAATAAAATAAAAAAAAAGACCATACAACCACTTTAATCTATTTTTGTTTTTAGGGAGGTTTCTGTTTTCGAAAGCTTTATTAACGATTTGATATAGTTTAATACATTGCGAGAGTGTTCACCAAAAACACGGCAGCCAATATGTACCATCACCACAGTATTGCAAACTAGAAGGGAACTTTTATTTTTTTATTAATCCTAAATGAAAAAAACAGAGCATATGGCTAAATTTGGATTAAAAAAAAAACCTAGTGTAAAAAATTTGCATCATTTGAATAATCATGCAAAACAGAGCATAAAGTATTACCAGTAAACATTTTTGATAAAAATTCAGTATCTAATTTTTATTTAAGGTAAAGTTCACCTTTTGTGCAACAAAAATTCATTAAAAAAAATGGACATATAAGTTTGAATGGGGGAAAAAAGTCCAATTTATTTCAATGGATTCTTGCAGAGCCTTGCACTCACAATCGGTGGATCGCGAGTGCAATGTCAGGCTTCTGCACATGCTGTCTTAGTGCTTTCATACATCTGTACGGGCAGCCAGTTCCTGAACTGTAGGCAGAGTGAATGAATTCATGAGTGTGCTCGCAGTTCATAGATGGGGCACGTCCGTCTACCGTGGCGGTGATGGGACTTTCAGATTATTCACAGATTACAGTGAGTGAATTGGCAGCACAATGGCTAGGTGGTAAGAACTTTTGGCTGGTAGCACGTTTGCATGTTCTCCCTGTGCCTGTATGGGCTTCCTCTGGTGACTGGTTTCCTCCCACACTGCAGAGACATGCTAGGGTTGATTTTTATTTAAAATAGGGAGTGCATAATCTGGTGCAGCTCTGCTTAGAAACCAATTGGCTTACAGGTTTCTTTGTCAAAGCTTACATTTATTAAAATAAAATAAATGATTTATATTTAGATAGAATTTAAAGTTACAATTCACTCACTATGCAGGTTTGCAACCCCAATTAAACTTTAAGCGCAACTTTATCCTAAGGGGGAAATGCTGCTTTCTGCCCTCCTCCCCTCCCTCTATTTGGCACTTTTTATTAGGGGGAGTTTACATGGTTTCTCCCAAATCCGCTTGGTTCAGTGTGGCAGATCCGCAGTTTTCCAGTATTTGTAGCTGCTGGCTTTTGATTTTATTTCAAACAGGGCAAAGAACTGCATTAATGTGATTGGTTAACACCCATACAGTGGCAGCAAAAGCACAAAGTAGTGAAATGGAAAGATTGCCCGTGGCGCATGTTTCCAGTTCACATGAAATAAAAAGGGTAAACAAAAACCATTAAATGGCTACAAAGTAATTTGACTCATCAGGTTAAAGCGGTTGTATACCCGCTGTCATATTTTTATTTATTTTTTTAAACCTGAAAAGCAAAAGCCATAATCAGCTAGTATGCACCGCATACTAGCTGATTATGAAATACTTACCTTGGAACGAGGTGAGAGGAACTTACCTGGTCCACGCCGAGGGAGATGTCATCTTTCCTCGGCGTGTCTTCCGGGGGCGATGTCGTCACTCCCGCACGGGAGACTTCTCTCCGGCAAGGTCCGGCAGCTGCTTTAGCCGAGGACCCCGGCAGCGCATGCGCCGCTGCAGTCAGCGGCGCATTGCGGAGGGAATATCTCCTAAACCTTACAGGTTTAGGAGATATTCTTTATACCTACAGGTAAGCCTTATTATAGGCTTACCTGTAGGTTAAAGTGGTTGTACAGAGTTTACTACCACTTTAAGTAAATTGTATCCTAATAAGGAATATAAACAAACACAAATGATGTGTTCAACATTATTCCCGGAGGTGTACCTTAATACTAGACAAAACTTTAGGCTGGCTAGACTAGGCTGCTGTCTTTTAAACAGGTTTGGTGGACTGACTTCTGTGAAAACAAACGGGAGAGAGGCACCAAAAAGTCTTTATAGTGCAGTACGATTTCTTATTAAAACAAAGATTAAAAGCAAGTATTATAAGTGTAGTTATAATCAGGGTTTATCACGTTACCGTGACCTGCAAAGGATGCTTGTATGCGTTTTCGGGAGCCATTCTGCTCCCTTCATCAGCCACCGAGGAGGCTGACAAAGTAAGCAAAGTGCTGGCCTTTTAGATAATTTTTTTGGCCCAGTGTCCATAGTGTTCAATTCTCTGGTAGATGGCAGTATAATTAACAGTTCATGATTGTGAGACAGTGGTGGAGATTTACTAAAGCTGGTGCACACATAATCGGGTGCTGTTGTGCATAGCAACCAGTCAACTCCTAGTTTGTTTGTTTTTTTTGTCAAAGTTTAACTGAAATTAGAAGCTGACTGGTTACTGTGCACAGCTGCACCAGGTCCTGTGTGCGCCAGTTTTAGTAAATAGCCCCCACTGTGTCCCTCAGTGGACTCCCAAGATCAAGCTTTTATGGTTTCTTGTTCTATTTCTTCCTGTGTACTCATGCTGGAGAAGTTGTACTGCATATGATGGAATGCTGTTCTTTACAGGATTTTCAGAAAAAGATGCAGATGAAGTAAAAGGGATTTTCGTGGATACCAATCTTTATTTTTTAGCTCTCACTTTCTTCGTAGCTGCTTTTCATGTAAGTTTAAATTAATTGCAAAAGTGCATTTTTAATGCAAAACTTATATTAAGTTTTTTTTTTTTTCGTTTTTTTTGTAATTAACAATTATGCATCATCGGTGTATAACTGCAACAGAAAATATTCGAAGCATAATGGGAGGAGAGTTCTTAAAAATAACATCTATATGTGTTTTCCAAGTCTTCCAGGACAGTATATGAGAGATGCACAATAGTGTGACGACACAATTAGTGCCACCCTAATGAGTGTAAAATTCCAGCTATATATATATATATATATATATATATATATATATATATTGTGTGTGTGTATGTACCAAATGACACACAGTGCAGCGCTACTACAGTGATAATTCAATGCTATTTATACATGCAATAAAATTCAAATTCATAATAAATGTCCCATAAATCAATATAAGTTTTGATAGTAGTACTCCAGTGTTATCATATCACCATTCTTCTCAATAATTCTTATTGCTTGTGCACATATAAAAGGTAATATACAGTTAAACATTGGGTTTAATAAAAAAAAATATATATATATATATATATATATATATATATATATATATATATATATATATATATATATATATATATATATATATATATATATATATATATATATATATATATATATATATATATATATATATATATATGATTTTGACAGTACCAATCCCATTTAGCATCTGTCCCAACTCCCTTTTTTTCACTTGTACGAGCCCCCTGAACCAGCCAGGTTGTCTGGAACACTGGCATTGGACATAAGTTTCCTCAAGTGTCCTTCCCAAAGTTGTGTTTCCCGGCTATGTGCCCAGATTTTGTTTAAGATTTGTTGAAATGTTTGAATGTACCTGTGCTTCATGTTATTGGTTGAACAGTTTACCCCGCCCTGTGTCTCTATGCAAACAAGGAGAGGGGATTGTCCCCAGGTGTGTGTATAAAATATATAGTGTCTGTTCTTCAATAAAAGGATTTTATGGTTTTATCCATCCTACACGAAGTCCTGACCAGTGACTGGGTGGGCAGTAGGATCGGTTATTGTCCTGACACTAGGCAAGGACGCTCGTACAGCCAACACAAGGGGAGTACGGGGGTCCGTCACATTGGTGGGAATGTGCTTCCTAAAAAGAGGGGAGTAGTTAATGCAATATAGCTGGTCTGCAGATGAGGCCAAATTGAATACCTAAGTAACGGATTGACTTCTTATTCCAAGTGAAAGAGAAATGGTCCTGCAGATGATCCACCAGGGTGGGAGGGGTTGATACATTAAGGTCCTGAGATTTAAACATATTGACTTTGAGGCCGGAGACTTGGTCAAAATTGTGTAAAAATTTGAGAATGTTAGGAGTTAAGATAAGAGGAGAGGTAATGAATAAGAAGATATCGGCTACAAAAAGGGGATGCCATGTATATCGGGATGGTTTCTGATGCGGATAGCCAAGGCCTATATTTCTATAGCAAATATTAAAGGGGATAGTGGACACCCCTCGCTAGTCCCTCTAGCTATGAATAAAGGTTTTGAATAAATACTCTGCATCCTGACTTGAGCAGAAGAGTGAGTATAGAAAGCTTCTAACACTCTAATATGATAGAAGGTAGCCCTCCTGGAAAGATCCCCCATCCTGACTTCATAAGGGAAATCACATCTATCACTCTCCTTGTCTGGGCCCTGCCTACCCGGTATAAAGCCCACCTGGTCTTTATGAATGTAATTGCTTATGAAGGAGGCTAATCGATTGGATAAGAGTTTTGATAGAATTTCCAAGTCATTATTAACCAGTGAGACAGGCCTGTAGTTTCCCACTTCACTATGATCTTTACCCGGTTTTGGGATAACTGAGATAAATGTCAGGTTGGTGACAGGGTCCAGAGGTTTACCGTTCCTTCAGAGAGTTAAAATATTGGACCATATAAGGTGTTTGCAAATGTCTTATTATAACAGGTACAGAACCTGTCAGGTCCAGGGGCAGACCCAGTATGGAGTCCCTTGATAAAAATCCAATAGCTCGGTGCCCGAAATAGGGGAGTCAAGAAGGGAGCGATGGCTATCTTCAAGAGTGGAAAAGGGGTATCACTTCCAGGAAGGGATCGAGGCTACTGGGGGTCCTCCATTATCTTTACTGTACAGTTTGGAATAAAGAGTGGAAAGTTCCCATGATATGATTAGGTCTTTGAAGGGTGAAATTACTTAAAATACCAATTTTAGGAATGGATATCGTACAGTATTTAGGGGTCAGTTTGGTTGCGAGTTTCGACCCTATTTTGTGTCTGTGTATAAAAATGGGCTTCCTGACAGCTTACTTTTTACTGCTACTGAGGTAAGGGCTAGGTTGAGAGCTGGTCTAGTTGTGTTAAAGGGGTTGTAAAGGTTCGTCTTTTATTTTCTAAATAGGTTCCTTTAAGCTAGTGCATTGTTGGTTCACTTACCTTTTCCTTCGATTTCCCTTCTAAATGTTTTATTTCTTTGTTTGAATTTCTCACTTCTTGTCTCTCCTCGGTAAGCTTTCCACCATCATCCGAGTGGTGGAAAGTCATTTAGAACAGCTTACTGAGGAGGAACAGGAAGTGAGACATTCAGACAAAGAAAACAAAGAAAAAGAACATTTGGAGGGGAAATTTAAGGAAAAGGTAAGTGAACCAACAATGCACTAGCTTAAAGGAACCTATTTAAAAAATAAAATACAAACCTTTACAACCCCTTTAAGTTTAGTTAACGTAGCGGGAGAGGGGTTACATTTTGTAGGTTTTGCTGCGTGATTTAAACTCCTTTCGAGCTCTGTCTATGTCCACCTGGCGCTCTCGTTTTAATTGAGAAGCTAATTAAATACGTTTTCCGCGGATCACCACTTTTATGTGCTCCCCATAAAGAGCCCAGTGAGATGTCTTCCATGTCAGTTGTCATCAACCCTGTCCTCAGGGCCAGGTTTGCAAGATAACTGAAATACATCACAGATAATATCATTTGCTGCTAAGTGATTGCAGTATTGTAGTCTGCATCTCCCCAAGGTAATACATAAAATCTGGCCTTTTTAGTGGACCCTGAGGATAGGGTTGATGACCACTATTCCACGTCATTCAGCAGGAAGAACTCCCATAGCTCCTTCTCTAACATGATGCACCTAACCGGGTTACTTAGAAGGGATGCATTAAGTCTCCAGGGATGTGGGCCCAACAGAGAGAGGGCCTTGATAAGTTTCAACAAAATTAGGGAATGTTCGGACTGAGCTATGTCTCGGATGGAAGCCTGCGATGCTATACGGATGTCTAAGGTGGGAAGAAAAATATGCTAAATTCTTGCATATGTTTTATGAGAAGTCGACTAGTGCGTGAAGTCCCGTGAGGAAGGGTTCAGCTCCCTCCAAATGTCTACCAGACCCAGAGAGTGTAAAAGCCGGGCTATACGTCAGCTTTGCTTAGGGGGCTTTTGAGCTGGGGTGCCCCTGCTCCCATTTTGTCTAAGAGCTAGACACATGCAATATTGTAGTCCCAACCCATAAGTGTGGGGGTTTTTAGCATCTGAAAAAAATTTGGCCTGACCCTTATACGGGGCGTAATATGAGATGAAAGTGTAGAAGCAGCCGTCAATATGTTCTTTGACCAGAATGTAGCAACCTTCCCGGCTCTTAATCGTTTGGGAGCGAGAAAAGGAAATTTATGATGGTCAAACACTGTATTAAAATTCCCAGGGACGTGAGTCTCCTGAAGCAGGATGACGTCAAAACCCTGGGAATGGTAATGCTGAAATGCCCTGCGTCCCTTTATCGGAGAGTTAAGGCCTTGTGTGTTGTGAGAGGCCACTCTAAGAGTATCACCCTGCTAATCCAAGAGAGGAGTAATACTTCATCAATTTGTATGTTTGTACCCAGCCAGCCTGCTAGGAGTTCATAGAGAAGTCAGTTCGAGTTCACAAAGGATTGCCCTATAGGGCCAAAAACCTGGAAAGGTTGCACCTTTTTAACTGTGGATCAAAGTGACATCAAGTCCATACCTAAGGGAAGGAAAAAACAGTTTAAGTAATGCTGCTCCCAAAATAGTAAAATGAAAGTGGGACACAGTCATAAACCTGTAACTAGGGAAGGTGTACTTCCAACCGAAAGTGGACCAACACAGGTCAGAAGAATATCGGGAGAAATAGTTCATCGGTGGGGTTGGAGTTCTGATGTTCTCTTTGTTTCTGCTTATGCCAGACATGGGGCTAATCTGAGTGGGTCCCTCGGAGGAGCTTTGGCGATTAGCAGAAGGTGATGATGATTTTCGGGAGATGATTGTAGCAGTAGGCGTTCACCCTCTTGGAAAGAAGCAAAGCTGTATGTTATATTCCAAAATTTTAACTGTAGACGGAATGGAAAAATTGCTAGTATTTCACACATTTTTGGGATAATGCCCCCCAGGAGGGGTTTAAGGGACCTCCGGTGTTGGATAGTTGTGGGAGACAAGTCCGCAAATATTTGGACTGGGTTCCCCTGTATAGAGAGATTTTTGGAATCCTGGGCCTTCCTCATAACTTCCTCCTTTACAACAATGTCTCTGGGGAGACCGTCCTGGCGAGGGGGATGAAGAGCTCTGTGGTCTGGGCTATCTAGAATGAGATCCTTAATGAAGGACTTAACTGACCCTTGGACATCCAGAATCGATTTAGGAAGACCCCGATACAAAAATTATAGCGTCAGCTTCTAGTCTCTAGGTACTCAATTTTAGACAAGGCTGTGTCCAGTTGTTCCTGTAGCGCAGGAATTTGCAATTGGCGGACCTCCAGCTGTGGCAGAACTACAAGTTCCATGAGGCATAACAAGACTCTGACAGCCACAAGCATAACACCCAGAGGCAAAGGTATGATGGGACTTGTAATTTTGCAACAGCTGGAGGTCTGCTAATTGCATATCCCTGCTGTAGCGTTTGAATACAAACTGTTTTGATTCACCCGCAGGACTGTTTGGTCTACAGTCTATTCAATGGTTTCTATGCATGTGCCTAGACTCTGTAGATCCATTTTATTGCAGTTGGTTATTTGTGCTGCAGTTTGAGCCAAGCCGTTGGCCAGCATTTCAGAGAATTTAGCAAGGATCGAAGTGATGTCTGGGAGCTGGCCTGGGGTGTGTGGAGTAGCCTGTTGCATTACAGTGAGGCCTGCAGGGCTATTAATCATCGGTGTTCCCAGCAGCTCATCAAAAGTTCTGCCCAGAAGTGTTTCAGTGGATGCAGGGGACTCTGTGTAGAGGATAAGAGTACTTGCTGGCATGGCTGGAGGGCCATAAGCATCATAAGGTGCTGGAAGAGGATCCGCAGTGGAGTCTGTATCATCCGAGTTACCTTGTGGATGGATTGCGGCCGTCATCTTAGATGGTCCTGGGGCCTGCTCGCCAAAGTTTTAGCTGATGGGACACCTCTCTCCTTTGCTGCTCTCCTGACATATAAGGAGAGGCACTGATGTGTCCGGAGTGCCGCCAAGTGGTGAGGGATGGGGCCCACTCTCAGTAGCTGATGTGGAGGCTGTTACTTGGCTGGAGCGGATCTAAGCTCCTGAATCAAGCCGCCGTGCATGCGCCTTGGCCCACTATTCTTTAACCCCAGAGGCATATCGAATCAAGTTTCTGAGTTTGAAAAAGGGGGATAAGGACTCCTACACTGAGTGGGGTCATCGTTTACAGCATGCCCTGAGAAGTTGGGTTCAGGGCTGCCAGAAAAATAAGGTGGAGAAGATGCAGCTTATTCTTCTAGAACAATTCTTTAATGGCGCTCCCCAGGAGATTCGTGACTGGCTTAGAGACTGATGCCTGCTAACACTGCAGAAGGCAATTTCCCTGGCAGATGAATTCCAGGATGCCCGGTGTTCTGGAGCGGGACACAACCCAGCAGCAGCCAGCTTGCCACACTGACTGGTTGTGGCTCCTTCACCACCTACGGGGCCACATGTGAGAGCGGTGTCCTCAGAATCACAGTAGGGGTCCCCCATCAAGGCATACCAGCAGTCTGGCCAGGGCTATAGCATACTGTGTGCATCGTGAAGAAGACGCTACTCCTTGCTTTTCTTTATCGTACATCACGGGACACAGAGCGGCATATTCATTACTATATGGGTTATATGGAGTACCTTCAGGTGTTGACACTGGCAATCTTCAAACAGGAAATGCCCCTCCCTATATAACCCCCTCCCATAGGAGGAGTACCTCAGTTTTTACGCCAGTGTCTTAGGTGTTAGTCATGGTTTAGCTTGCCTCCGCATCCTTGGGATTAGGTGAGCTAACCGGTTCTGTCCAAAAAAGCCTCAGCGCTAAAGTGGTCAGTAACCGGACCCCAAACCCTTGGGGTATAGCCCATAATGCTTTTCTTTTTAGAGAGCTGGACCCTGGGCCCAGAACTTAGAAACCTTTGGGTGCCTAATGTTTCTGTTGCCAGAGTGCTATATGGGCCCAGGACAGTGGATCCTTCATAGGAACCCAGGGCCTGAAGGTCTAGACATCCCCACGGAGATGGGGGAAGATTGGGCCTCTTGCTTGGCAAAGTCCTGCGGCATGGAGCAGGTAAGTGAGGGGAAAACTTGCGGAACTTGGTTCTTAGCAGGTTTTTTCTGGGGGGTCACAGGGGACATGCCTAAAGTTATGCACTGCATCTGGCAAACTAGTCACATATCATAAAGATAGGATGGCTCTATATGTATTATTCCCCATAATATGTGACCTCCCTTGTAGTGTTGGAAAAGCATTGAGTGGGGCCTGTGTGATATAAAAGTATATGTGTGTGTCAGAGAGCTATGCTTACCTGCAAGCCTCCAGGCGATGCTCCATTCAGTCTTCCTCCTCAGAGCCTGCAAAGCAGGCAAAACGCTGACCTCCTTGTGGTTCCAGGCTGCAGGCTGCAGTTTGCTGTAGCAGAGAGGTCCCTTCCTCCCAACCCCACCCCCCCCTGTCGGGAGGGGCATTTCCTGTTTGAGATTGCTGGGGGGGAAGGGCGGGTCAGTGGCTTAAGGAAGGGGCGGCCCTTCCTTGTTTGTTCCATATAGCTCATTCAATACTTTGGAACGGGGGAGGAAAGACCAGAACGGCAAGCACGGGGCGCCGAGGACACACAGTGGCCAGAAAGAATATTGCAGTCTTCAGAAAGACTGTTTTCAAGCCTAGGAATAGGCTGTTTCTTTTCCATCTCATAGTTTTTCTTGCAATACTACTCAGGGGGACAGAATGTTTTTTCTTTCCTAGATTTGAGAAAAAAAAAAAAAAAAGGTGTCATCTAGGGGAGAGGAAGCATTTTTTTATCCCCCAAACAGGTGTTTGGGCATTTAACTATTTATAAGTCCCAGGTACCAATAAGTAGCAGGTGCACATCGGTATTGTACCATGGCATCAAAAAACAAGGGTACAAGAGGTGGGGATTTCCCCAGAGAGTCTGAGGTCTCGGACAAAGCTATGCCGCTGCTTTCCCCACAGGGAGCCTTGGGGCCATCGGGATCTGGGGCTGGAGCTGACGCGAGTCAGTCCAACCCTAAGATGGTCACGGAGAAGGTATTACTCACCTCTTTAAAAGAGATGCAGAAAAGCATGGGAAAAATGATAGCCGCAGCTATGCGGGGCAGTAAGCGGAATAGATCTCCGTCGCCCGAGCGCGGACCCTCAGAGGAGGAGGTCCTTTCCTCAGGGGAATTGGACGACCTCTTGGACAAGGACCAAGTAGGTTCAGGGATCGAGGATCCGGATACAGAGGAGTCTGGGGCAGTCTCCCTGTGGGAGAGCTGGTGGATTCAAGGATTGTCGGACTTGGTCCATAAGGCATTCAACTTGCCAGTACCAGATCTCCAGGTATCGACGGTTTCAGCTTTGGGCTCACTGAGGGCGCCTCAAAGCAATGCTGTGTTTCCGATCCATCCTCTATTAGAGGGAGTTTTTGTTCCAAGATTGGAACAAGCCAGATAAGATCTTCTTACCACCTAAAAGATTCTCTGTCCTATATCCTATGGAAGATACATTTTCCAAGAGATGGGCTACTCCTGCAGTGGACGCAGCCATCTCATGTGTTAACAAATCGTTAACATGCCCTGTAGAAAACATACAGGTGTTCAAGGATCCAGTTGATAAGCGCTTGGAAGCACTACTTAACAACTCCTTCACTGCTGCAGGGGCAGTAGTACAGCCAGCTGTGGCCGCGATTGGGGTTGCTCAAGCATTATCGGATCAATTTAAGCAGATGCTTAAACTTATTCCTGCTCAGCAGGCAGAAGAATTTTCGGATGTCCCTAAGGCCATATGTTTTACGGTAGACGCAATCAAGGATTCTATCCAGCAAGCGTCACGTTTATCGTTATCCCTTATCCATATGAGAAACTCTTATGGTTAAAAAGCTGGGAGGCTGAGCCCCCATGCAAGAAGCTCCTGGTAGGGTTCCCCTTCCATGGAGGACGACTCTTCGGAGAAGACCTAGATAAATACATTCAGACCATTTCAAACGGCAAGAGTACTCTCTTGCCAACTAAGAAGAAGGTTCAGGGGCCTGCGTTTAAACGACAGTATTCCCCTGGGCAGGGGCCCTCTAATACTAAGCAGTATCGACGGCCTCCTGCAAAAGCAAGCTTCGGCTTCAACAGCAGATCACAAGGACAGGCTGTTAGAGGCAAAAGGCAGTGGTTTCGCAAACCAGCAAAACCAGCCCCCAAGCCAACCTTATGAAGGGGCGCCCCCACCCACGAAGGTGGGGGGAAGGCTGCGACTCTTTTCAGAGATTTGGGAAGCCAGCATTCCCGACGAGTGGGTACGGTCTTCCGTGGCCACAGGCTACAAACTAGATTTCCTAAGGTTTCCTCCTGCTCATTTCCAGGAGTCGAGGATTCCAAACGATCCGGAGAAGGGAGCCGCATTAAGATCGGCATTAGATCATCTACTTTCCCAGGAAGTAATAGTAGAGGTACCAGTCCTGGAACAGGGGCTAGGTTTCTACTCCAACCTATTCATCATCCCGAAGTCCAATGGAGATGTCAGGCCAATTTTGGACCTAAAGATGGTAAATACATACCTAAAGATCCGCTAATTTCGGATGGAATCCGTGCGGTCAGCAGCTACCACACTCCAAAAGGACGACTTCATGGCGTCCATAGACATAAAGGATGCCTACCTTCATCTTCCAATTTATCAGCCACATCAAAGATATCTACGCTTCGTGGTGGCTTCGCGTCACTTCCAATTCGTGGCGCTTCCCTTCGGGTTGGCTACGGCCCCCCGGGTGTTCACGAAGGTCCTAGCTCCAATCCTAGCCAAGCTAAGGATCCAAGGGGTCACGATCCTAGCATACCTGGACGACCTCCTAGTCATAGATCACTCGTCTCCTGGCTTGGAGCGAGCAGTGGCCCTCACGGTCCAATACCTCGAGAGGTTCGGCTGGGTCCTAAATCGAGAAAAGTCAGCTTTCCTGCCCACAAGGCAGTTGGAATATCTCGGCATGAGATTAGACACAGAACAACAAAGAGTGTTTCTACCTCTGAGGAAGGTCAAAGCCATCAAGGAATTAATCCTACTGGTTCTAAGCAAGAAGGAACCGACTATTCGCCTATGTATGAGGTTACTAGGCAAGATGGTGGCCACATTCGAGGCGGTACCATACGCCCAGAGCCACACTCGCATCCTGCAGGCAGCCATCCTGTCAGCATGGAGCAGAAGGCCACAGGCCTTGGATATCCCGTTGCCGCTCTCATCAAGAGTCCGACAAAGTCTGTGTTGGTGGTTAGACCCTCAGAATCTACTGAAGGGGAAGTCTTTCAGCCCAGTGGCTTGGAAGATAGTGACCACAGACGCCAGCCTGACGGGCTGGGGAGCAATTTTGGATGGTTGCACTCGCCAAAGTACTTGGGCAACGCCAGAGAAGCAGTTGCCCATCAACATCTTGGAGCTCAGAGCTGCTCGACTAGCCCTCAGGGCTTGGACGTCAAAATTGCAGGGGTTCCCGGTGAGAATTCAATCAGACAATGCCACAGCCGTGGCATACATAAATCACCAAGGGGGAACCAGGAGTCAAGCCGCTCAGAGAGAGGTGAGCTTGATTCTCCTATGGGCAGAGGCTCATGTGCCCTGCATATCGGCAATATTCATTCCAGGAGTGGACAACTTTCAGGCGGACTTCTTAAGCCGCCAGACTCTATTGCCGGGGGAATGGTCTCTGCATCCACAAACCTTTCAAGCACTCTGCCAAAGATGGGGAGTGCCGGACGTGGATATCATGGCATCGAGACTCAACAAGAAGCTAAACAGGTTCATGTCCCGCTCAAGGGATCCGATGGCCTGCGGAACCGATGCGTTGGTTTGCCCTTGGCATCAGTTCAAACTTCTTTATGCGTTTCCCCCGCTCCAGTTACTACCCCGCCTGCTGTGCAGGATCCGGGTGGAGCACATACCAGTCATCCTGGTAGCTCCAGCATGGCCCAGAAGGGCATGGTACTCACTAATCTTAAGGATGGTAGTGGGAGACCCTTGGACTCTTCCTCTACGGCCAGACCTGCTATCGCAAGGTCCGATCCTCCACCCTGCCTTACGGCATCTAAATTTGACGGCCTGGAAGCTAAATCCCTGATTCTCAGGGGTAGAGGTCTGTCTCAGAAAGTAATCTCTACCCTAATCAGAGCCAGGAAACCGGTCTCTAGGGTGATTTATTACAGGGTCTGGAAGGCCTATGTAGGCTGGTGTGAGTCCAAGCGATGGCTTTCTCGCAAATTCACCATTGATAGAGTTTTAAGTTTTCTCCAGCTAGGAGTGGATAAAGGATTGGCATTAAGCACAATCAAAGGACAGATTTCTGCTCTGTCAGTGTGGTTTCAGCGGCCGCTGGCCACCCACTCGCTGGTTAAGACCTTCCTTCAAGGGGTCTTACGTATTAAACCTCCAGTTAAATCCCCGCTTTGCCCGTGGGATTTAAACCTTGTTCTGTCAAGTTTACAGAAACAACCGTTTGAGCCGTTGGCTGAAATTCCTTTGGTTTTACTGACAAGGAAGTTAGTATTTTTGGTCGCCATAGTTTCCGCAAGAAGAGTATCGGAACTGGCGGCCTTATCCTGTAAGGAACCATATCTTATTTTTCACAAGGACAGGGTCGTTCTCCGCCCTCATCCTTCCTTCCTACCGAAGGTTGTATCCAGTTTTCATTTGAACCAGGATTTGGTATTACCATCCTTCTTCCCTAAACCTACTTCCAGAAAGGAAGGGTTGCTGCATACCTTGGATATCGTCAGGGCCATGAAGGCCTATCTTAAAGCTACAAAGAAGATCCGGAAAACAGATGTGCTGTTCATATTACCGGATGGGCCCAAGAAGGGGCAGGCAGCTGCAAAATCCACCATTTCTAGGTGGATTAAGCAATTAATCACTCAGGCCTACGGCTTGAAAGGGTTGCCTCCTCCAGTATCATTAAAGGCTCATTCTACTAGGGCCATGGGCGCCTCCTGGGCAGCACACCACCAGATCTCTATGGCTCAAGTTTGCAAGGCGGCAACCTGGTCTTCTGTCCACACGTTTACAAAATTCTACCAGTTGGACGTAAGAAGGAGGTCTGATACAGCCTTTGGGCAGGCAGTGCTGCAGGCTGCAGTTTGAGACCCTCGGATTCCGGGGGCTCCTCTTTTTTGAGTTAAATTTAAAATTTAAGATTATTTTTCTCAACTAAGTTGGATTTATTATGATTTGAGTATTTCTCTAAATTAAATCCTTTTGTCTTGGAGATGTTCTCCCTCCCCTCATTGTGAGCATTGCTTTGGGACATCCCATATAGTAATGAATATGCCGCTCTGTGTCCCGTGATGTACGATAAAGAAAAAGGGATTTTTAATACAGCTTACCTGTAAAATCCTTTTCTTGGAGTACATCACGGGACACAGAGCTCCCACCCCTCTTTTTTGGGGACCATTTTGGGAGGCATACTGCTTGCTACAAAACTGAGGTACTCCTCCTATGGGAGGGGGTTATATAGGGAGGGGCATTTCCTGTTTGAAGATTGCCAGTGTCAACACCTGAAGGTACTCCATATAACCCATATAGTAATGAATATGCCGCTCTGTGTCCCGTGATGTACTCCAAGAAAAGGATTTTACAGGTAAGCTGTATTAAAAATCCCTTTTTCCCCCATCTCGTCGTGACAGCAATGTAGGGGAGGAAGATTTTGGAGTCCTGTTCAAGGCCAATCCAGTACAAACAGTGGCTGAGGACAATAGACCACATCACTGGCAGGTTGTACAGATTACTTGCTGAGATACTATTGGGCAGTTATCTGGGACTCTTGACTTCTGTGTTTTACCCCTGCTGCGAAGTGCATCCAGTCGCCAACCAACTACAAGCACAGGAAGCGGTTTCATCCCACTCCAATGGGGCTCAGGTAAGACCCACTACTTCTGACATTGACCCTGCCCTATCCATCCTGTCTTGGGACTCGCCAAAAGTCTTTGAATGGGAGACCTTAGAGGACCCTACCCTCGCCCCATATAGACAGCCTGGGAGGAGTGGGGAACGTTGGGTTTAAATGGGGCATAGGCAAGCTCTATAGGATTATATGGGGAGCGGTCCAGATTCCTCAATGACAGCTGGTCGAGCCTAAATAATACCGGCGTAATCTGTTAGATTGGGGAGGATATCCCTCTTGCTGGTCATCTGGGGCACAGGGGAACACTACACTGCCTGACTCGGATACTAGCCCCCTGAACCAACCATAATTAATTTTTTTTTTTTTTTTTTACATACAATCAATTTTAAGTCTGGTACAACATGCATTAATGGACAAATTGGGGTGTGTTTAAAAAGGTTTAATAAAGTCTACTGTTTAGTTCACATTTCATACCTGTAATGTTTTCTGTTTTCAGCTCCTGTTTGATTTTCTTGCATTTAAAAATGACATCAGCTTTTGGAAGAAGAAGAAAAATATGGTTGGGATGTCAACAAAAGCAGGTATGCTGTTTACAGATTCCTTTGTGTCAATGCATATGTAAAGTATATGCCAAAGCTTTTGCTACTTAGTGGTTGTAAACCTTTACCTATACCCATTAAATTGACTAGTCTCAGGTGATACACAGAGATGAAACAAGTCCTCCTACATAGGTACAACTTATTTATTTGCAGTAGTTTGTCCTGTACATACTTGTAAAAATCAAAGCTAAAATATTTTTGACACTCACAGAGGGCGGGGAGCTGCAGTAGTTAAACAGTGTACAAGAGCTGTGCTAAGTGCTGGGAGCCTACCTTCAGGTGATGGACACTGGCACACCCAAGACAGGAAGTCCCCTCCCCTATATAACCCCTCCCATACCGGGAGTACCTCAGTTTTTTCGCCAGTATCTTAGGTGGTGGTCACGATTGAAGAAAGCTTTGCTTATAGTTCCTTTGTGGCCTAAGCAAGCTATATCCGGATCCGGCTTCATAGCCAAAGTGGACGGTACCCGGGCCTCGGTTATGAAGAACGAGGTTTTGCCTGTAATGCCTCTCTTAGAAGGGCTGGATCCTGGGTTCCAGTACTTTGGTCAGACCAAATACCCAAAAAAATTTTTTTGGCAGGATGCGATACAGGTCCAGGGGAGTGGAGATCCTGGCCATGGACCCCGCTCCCTGAAGGGTGAAGCTTGGGCCATCTGTTTTTTTCAACAGAGCCCTGCGGCGTGTAAGGTAAGTGGAAGTCCCTGGGGAACTTGGTTCAACAGGGAGTCTTCCGTTTGAGCTAATGTGTCTTGCCTGCTGTTTATTTTTTGTCTGTTTAGAACCACTAAGCCTGTGTGCAGGTGGGGTGACTGTGGTATCTACAGGTTGCCAATAGAGGGTGCTAGTTTGCCTCTTAATGTTCTGTTAACATGCAGAAAGTGAGTAGCCTTGTTATACTGCTTAGAAGTTTTTTCCCCGGACATAAGACTTGCTTACCAGCAGAAATGGACGTCACCGTTGTAAGCTGCAGCTTGTGGTGTCTCGGCGCTTCTCCTTCCTCTCCTCCGGCGGAGGAGCGGTCCCCTTTCTCCATTGGCGCGTGCTGGGGTGCACATGCGCGTGATACCGGAAATATGTCTGTGCTAAGCGAAGGAAGTGGGCGGGGTCTAGCGTGCCGACGCTCCTCGTTCCCCTAATCATCTGCGCAGGGCAGCCTCTGCTATTTAAAGCTCAGTCTTTGAGCAGACGGCTGACGGTGGGACACATAAGCGCTGAGTGTGAGCTAAGCAGTATAAGGTTTCAGTCTAACAAGCTATACAAGCTAACAAAGCTATACAAGCTATTCAGAGTATACAAGCTATCTCATAGTGTTCAGAATGGACAATTTTTATTTATTTGGTTGCTTGTAAATACCTTTATTTTGTAGTCCTTTGTTACTTCCTCCTCCTTATTAGCCTAGGCTATTAAGTCACAAGGCTATTTGCAAGGGTTTCTGGGCTAGGCATCATGTATCCCAGTAGTCCTTGCAAATAGCCTATTTGCATAGAGAAGGGGCGGCAACTTCCTCTGACACTCCCGTTGCTATGGAAATCTGACTGAAACCTATTACATCGCTTGTGCAGCACTGAGCATGTGCGAGATCTGCAAGGCTGAAATCCAGGAAGTCATACAGTCTGGCTTCATGATGCCCACACTTATAGGATCACTAAAGGATTTTTTTTTTTTTTTTTAGCTAAATGGCTTCCTTTACCTTACTGCAGTACTGGTTTCATGTCCTCATTGTTCGTTTTTGCTTTGAAGTTGCTGTAATTCTGCTGTGATCTCCACACTTCCTGCTTGTCTGGCTCCTTATGAAAAATCTCATGGCAGCTTTTCACTGTGGTCCAAGCTGTGTGTCTAAAACTCCTCAGAACCAATCCGATTCATTTTAAAAACAAAACGCTGCCCTGGATTTGTTTGTTTTTGTTCTGTGGGTCTCTTTACTTCACAGAAAAATAAAACCAGTTTAAAAACGAAAGTGAAACTAGAGGCACATTATATGATAGAATTTAATCTATTTTTAATCATTTTTAAAAAGAATCCGTTAACTTTTATGTCTCTATACCCTGTAAACAGTCATTTCCGCAAAACATTTTTTTTCCTTTAGTGACCCTTTAAGATGGCCGCGGTCTATTTCTAGATTATAAACTAACTAAATGCTCTAACAACCTAACAAAACGGACCTTAGTTTACAGACTAACTTTACTAGACTACATTACGCTTGTGTATCACAGGGGTATTTATATTTAAAAAGTGAAATTGTGGGTGGAACTCCCCTTTAAAGCAGGTGGTATATACAGGCATTCCCAGGCACATTAGCTCGGCATCAGGCTGAGCTGGTAATGGCAGCATTTTTCGCTGGTCTATAACTCAGCAGTGGATGCAAATCAGTTGTGTTCAAGCAAACCCCCCATGCAAAAACGCAAAACAAGCGCTTTTGGAAAAAAAATAACTAATGGGCGATTCAATGAGCCAAAAATCCAAACTCGCCACTCTAAATGACTGCAGCTGCTGCCATTATACTTGGTTCACGGACCAATTTAACACATCAATAGCTGGGTGAAAAAATTAATAAAAACCTGAATATGTCAGAATTGTATCACAATTAACCAGGCAGCGCTGGACATATGCAAAATTTAGACTTTAAACAAATAAATATATAAATATTGAATATTGTCCTTGGAATAGAAAAGTTCTTAAATGAAGATTGGCAGTCTTTAATGCAAATACTGGACCGAACAATCCTTATTCAAACAAAGTCCACTATAGCCCAAGATGATAGGTTTGAAATGACACCGCTGCACGTCTGTGCTCATAGAAGAGGGGGGTGTGTGAGAAGAGAGAACCCCCTCTTGAGTAGCCTCTTACCACAAAGCAAATGTATATCAGCGTGTCACAGGTGCACAGGTGCAGTCTCAGCCTCAATCTCTGCTCAGCGTCTCTGAATGGCTCAGGGTTCATACATAAAGATGATGGGAAACAGACACATAGCGTGATCCTGCTTAAAAATCTTTAATCGCCCAATAAAAACGTCATCCAATAGTGGATGCAACATGGCTAGGAGTGCCTCGGCTTTGAACTTCAGACTATGCCTTCCAAAGGGGCTGGATCTAAAAAGCCAAAAGGTTCCCCATCGGGCTCTGAGGATCTTGGCCATGCTTCTGTGGTCCCATCCTCCCCTGATAAATCTGAAGTAGCCGCCCGGAGTGAGCCATCTGAGTTTTTGGGTGCTGCGATTGCCCTTAGTCCACCTGCTCCTGTTTATGTGACAGAAGAGGTTTTTGCCTCAGTCCTAGGAGGATTGGAACAGAGGTTGGCGGCATTGATCGCATCCTCCCTACCAGAGATAAAGCGTGCCAGGTCCCCCTCTCCTACGTTGGAATCCCTCACCGAAGGAGATCAAGTTACCATCAGGGGACCAAGCAGAGGCGCGCACTGTTTCTGACTCCGAGGAGTCTACTTTGGAGAAGCCTTTTTCAGCCTCTCAGACTGAGAAGTTGTTGGTTCAATCGCTAGCAGATATGGTCCGTTCAGCATTTAAATGACCCCTATCAGAACCAGCAGCTAGCGCTGTTTCTTCTTTGGGCTCTTTGAAAGACCCACAAGCTGGCTGCTCCTTTCCTGTCCATCCTCTATTAGAAGGACTTATTTATCAGGATTGGTAACATACAGATAAGCTCTTTTTGCCTCCTAAAAAGTTTTCAATTCTATATCCTATGGAGGAAAAGTTCACCAAAAAGTGGAGTATTCCTGCAGTGGATGCTGCCATCTCCTGTGTGAATAAAACTCTGACTTGTCCTGTGGACAATGTACAGATGTTTAAGGTTCCTACGGATAAGAGATTGGAAACGTTGCTAAAAACTTCCTTCGCTACGGCTGGGGCAGTACCTCAGCCTGCAGTGGCAGCTATAGTTATCTGTCAAGCTTTGAAAGATCAAATGAAGTAGGTTCTGAAGGAAATTCCCGCTCGGCAAGCTCGGGATTTAGCCGATTTGCCTAGAGCATTAAGCTTTGCGGTTGATGCCATCAAGGATTCAATCCATCAGGCCTCCCGACTTGCACTCCTTTTGGTACATATGCGTAGGCTGTTATGGTTAAAAAACTGGTCAGCCAAGACTCCTTGTAAGAAGCTTCTGGCTGGCTTTCCGTTTCATGGGGAGAGATTGTTTGGGGAGGACCTGGATAAGTATATCCAGAAAATCTCTAGTGGAGGGAAAAGCACTCTTTTACCCGTCAAAGAGATTTAGAGGTCCCTCTTTTAAGCGGCCAGCCTCTCAAGTTCCAGTAACTTCAGCCTCTAAACCGTTTTGACGGCCTCCCGGACAGCCAGGTACGGGGGGAAAGGCTCAAGGGCAGGCCCAGGGTCACAAAAAAAAACCTGGAACTGTAAGCCTGTCAAGCCAACCTCTAAGTCCGCTTTATGAAGGGATGCCCCTACTCAGTCGGGTGGGGGGAAGACTTCAGTTTTTCTTAGAGGTTTGGCGGGAAATAATCCTGGACAGTTGGGTCCTTTCCACGGTCTCTCTGAGTTACAAGCTGGAGTTACGAGAGTTTCCTCCCCCTCGTTTTTTAACATCAAGCGTGCCAAAGGATCCGGCAAAAAGAAGATCTCTCTTTCTGGCATTGGATTGTCTCTTGACTCAGGGGGGGATCGTGGAGGTACCAGTACAGGAGCAAGGTTTGGGGTTTTATTCAAACCTCTTTACAGTCCCAAAGCCGAATGGAGACGTCAGGCCGATATTGGTCTAAATCAATATCTAGAGAAAAGGGAAACTGCCGCTCCAGATGAGTGCGCTCAGCAATCAGTGTCCTCTCAGAAGTGTGGGTGCAGGCAATGCATGGAGCAAAGACTGGAGAAAAAGATTGGACAGCCGCACTTCCACTAAATTCTTAAAATGTTGCCTTTTAATGGTAAAAAATGGAAACGGCACTACAAGTCACTACAGTCGGTGGGGTGGATAGCTGACGCGTTTCGCACTGGGGTGTAGGTTATGACTAAGCACTGACACCCCAGTGCGAAACGCGTCAGCTATCCACCCCACTGTCTGCTGTGACTTGTAGTGCTGTTTCCATTTTTTTACCATTAAAGGCAACATTTTAAGAATTTTGCTCCCTGCCCCTCCGCTCTGTTACAGCAAGATATACAGTGTCTGTGTGTTTTAAAAATGATGCAGCTAAATACCTTGCATCACCATGCCGCTTTGCGGTTACGTGGCCACCCGGCTGACATCTGAGGGGAATCTCAGCCCCTCCCTCTGTAGTCATTTGATTGGGGAAGGAGACCCCAGGGAAGTCATGTGACCACACAGCAGCGCTGCAAAATAAGGTATTTAGCTGCATAATTTTTTTAAAACGCAGACCCTGCAATGTAAATCTCGCTGTAACAAGAATGGATTTCAGGATTTGTGATCAGTGACTTTGCAACTGCTTTAAGCACGCTTAAGTGACACGTTTCAACATCCCATTTTATTCCAAAAATGTTTGGCTTCGCTTTTTCTTATTGGATTCTTTATTCATGGTGTCTCTCGTGGATCAAACCCCCTTTATAGCACCTTATGCCTCATTAGAACTTCAGCTTGATTCTCTCTGCCCTGCAGAAACCACCCCTTGAACTTATTTGATTACTCCCATTGGGTGATCTCTTCTGCAAAACGGCCTATCACCTCTGTCAGATATGTTTCTGAGTTGGCATCTTTCTTGTGAAGAGCCTGAAAAAGCAAACTTTGTTTTATGTCCGCTATTTCTAGGTGGATAAGACAACCCATTGTGAGGGCTTATGCTCTCAAAGATGAGATATTTACAGTACCTTTTATTTTCTCACTCCACTCGGTGGTTTGGGATTTCCTGGCTTTCTGACATCAAGCATCTGTTGCCCAATTTTGCAAGGCTACCACCTGGTCAATTCATTTTTTTCTCCAAGTCTTGGTTGCAAGGTTTTTTCAGCTGTACTGAGCTGGGTCATTTGACCTTTGTGTGCTTGTTTTGTTGGGCCTGTTGGCAGTGTTCTGTTTTGCCTTATTACCCCACCCTCTCTTTCATTGCTTGGGGACATCCCAGGATCTATGAATGTCCAGCCTGTGTCCTGTACTTTACGATTTCAGATCAAAATAATTTTGACTCCTCTCCAAATACAATATCTTTGAGGACTGTACAGGACACAGCACCCCTACCTCCTGTTCTGTGTTTCTGCATTGCTCTCTATATGGTTCCTGTCCCATAGGAACATCCCCTAACCTTAAATACCTCTCCTTGGATGTATGAGGCCGCTGCAAGCCTATTAAGTGAAAATCACTATTTTCAGCTCTAACAAAATACCAATCTGCTATAATATGCTTTCAGGAGATGCAGATAACAAAAATAATTAAGTTAAAAAAACAAAGCTCAACAGACCCATACTAGATCTATGAGCAACCACATTTAAATGAATGTGCATCTGTTTACATTATTTTACCTCCAATCCATCACCTTTAGGTCTCAGAAAATGGTGGGTGTAAATAGCCTTGACTAGATGTAATGACACTGTAATTGTACTCTAGTTCTCCTGTGAAAGTCAGACAAGCTGTTACAATATTTAGGTAATGGATGACACTGGGTGGCCAAATTCTGTAGTAAAGGGGTGTCTTGTGTAGCCCAGTGGAGGAGTCTTTCACAGATCTGTTTTACATTCAACTTGTTACAAGGTAGGCATATTCACAATGGGTTTTAAAAGGTATGCAAGGAAAGAAAGACCGGAAGTAGCTTGGTAGCCTTGGTATACGGTTTTAAAAGTACCGTATATCTAATTGTGTAGTTGGGGGGGGGGGGGGGGGGAAATAGTTGCTCTCACATATTCCACTCTAGAGAAATTATAGGGAATATCTGTTAACCATCTAGTCCTGGGAGACAGACGTTTATTAACTCCAGATAAAGGGGATTTTCATTTTAATTGAAAAGTGTATTCTTAACCTTTTTAGAAAATCACTTCTAAATGAAAATTATTTTGGGACCTTGTAATTTTCAATGTCAGATCGCTGTATGACGTTTACTGTGGCTTGGTCATCACTTTTACAGGCCTAATTTGTCAAAGTATCTTTAACCACATAAATACTGGCCACTTTCGCCCCCTTCCTTCCCAGACCAGTTTTCAGTGCTCTCGCACGTTCAATGACAATTGCACGGTCATGCAACGCTGTACCCAAATTAAGTTTTATCATTTTGTTCATTCAAATAGAGCTTCTTTTTGGTGGTATTTATTCACAACTCTGTTTATTTTTTGCGATATAAGTGAAAAAAGAGTGGAAATTTGGGGGGAAAAAAACCTTTTTTTCTATTTTCAAAGTAATCCAATAAAATCAAATTTTGTCATAAATTTAAGCCAAAATGTATTCTGCTACATGTTTTTGGTAAAAACAAAAATCCCGGACATATGTACGCAGATGATCAAGGACATATGTATGCAGATAATCAATTGGGACATGTGATTTCACTGTTACATATGTGGGGGACACGTGTGTGTTTACGTGTTGCCAATCACATAGCCCTCGTGCCGATCGGAGATGCACCGTGTCCGGGTGACACGAGCGCATCGGGATCGCGCCGCTGTGCAGGCACACGTGCGATCCCCATTCTTTTGAGGGACATTCCTGAACGTCCACTCAGGAGGAGGAAGCACCCACACGGCCGTATATGTACAGTGGCCGGGTGGGAAGTAGTTAAAGGATCACTAAAGGAATTATTTTTTTAGCTAAATAGCTTACTTTACCTTACTGCAGTCCTGGTTTCATGTCCTTATTGTTCGTATTTGCTTTGAAGTAGCTGTATTTCTGCTGTGATCTCCACACTTCCTGCTTGTCTGGCTCCTTATAACCACAGTACTGGGAGCTTTTCACGGTGGTCTAAGCTGTCATTACTGTGTGTCTAAAACTTAACAGAACCAATCAGATTTATTTTAAAAACAAAACACTGCCCTGGATTTGTTTGTTTTTGTTCTGTGGGTCTCTTTACTTCACAGAAACATGAAACCAGTTTAAAACCGAAAGTGAAACTAGAGGCACATTATATGATTGAATTTAATCTATTTTTAATCATTTTTAAAAGGAATCAGTTAACTTTTATGTCTCTATACCCTGTAAACAGTCATTTCAGCAAAAACATTTTTTTCCTTTAGTGACCCTTTAAAGTGGAGTTTCCATCCCAAATTTTTTTTTTATTATTGTGCTCATTAGACCTAAAAAAGAAGAAAATTTTTTTTTTTTTACTCCTCTGGAAATGCCTGTTGCTATGCGGTCCCATAAAATCTGCCTTTTGGAATCACCTAGGATTCTGACATCTCCCTCTAATGCTCCTGGGAAATGTGTATCATCATTTCCCAGGATGCAGTGCGCTACCCAATTATCACTCCCCATCCAAGACTTCCAGGAAGTAAGTGCTTGTGGGCTTCACAATGCCCACAAGCAAAATGACAACGGTGTGGACATAGCTTTATAAACTATCTTTTTTGATTATACTATGAACTATTCGGAGCGGCGACGGATTGTAAAATAGTAAGTGACCGGATTTATATTATAAAAACGCATGATGAAAGGACTTGCATTTTAAAAATACTAATTGTGGTTGGAACCCCGCTTTAATAAAAATTATTTTATTGATTACTCACAACCCCGATCACATTACAATTTTGAGATTTCATTTTGTGTTTTTATAATGCAATGTGTTTTTTTTTTTTGTTTTTTTTTTCACGATTTAGGAAAAATTTATGTAAACCAGATATATATATATTTCTATTCATAGATTTGCAGATTACTTTTTGTAGGCTGCATTTTTCTGCAAGTATTATAATTTTAATGTACTCTATTTTTCAGTGTTGTGGCGTTGCTTTAGCACTGTGGTAATCTTCCTCTTTTTACTGGATGAACAAACCAGCTTGCTGGTTTTGATCCCTGCTGGTGTTGGCGCTGTAATTGAGGTGAGATGTAATTTATAGGTTAACCTAGTAAAGATAATTCTTGTTCATCTAAATGTAACTGTAAATCAATTAGCTATCCATTCTTTTTATGCAACTAAATGATGATGACCCGGTGATAACCAACAATAGATTTTAATTTTTTTGTGTTATTGCACATTACAAGTACATATATGCACCCAAATATATATATATATATATATATATATATATATATAATTTTTCTTTTTTTTATATATATATATATTTTTTTTTTTTTTTTTTAAAGAAGGCAATATGAAAGGAAAGGTTCTTTTGCTCTTCTGTATTTAAATTTAGGGCTCACTTGTACTAATGTGCATTTATTTTTCTGCACTGAAAAAACACCAGTCACATAGAAAACAAATGTTTTCTAATTTTCCCCCGTTCGCACTACAATAATGGTGTGATATTCGGTGCAGTGCGGAAAAATGCAGACATGCTGCTTCTTTTTTTTGGAGTGTACTGAATGCCACTGCATGTCGCTGTGCTGTTTTGCGGAGAGGCAAATAAAGTCACTTTTACAAGTTTAAAAAAGAAAAGGTTTGTGATGGGCCTAAATGCACTACACTCCACCTCCACACTGCCCTGGTAAAGCAGGGCATTTAAAGTGTGGTCAGTGTAAACAAGCTCTTATGTGATATTTCTGTAAGTACATTAATGAAACCACTAGATCAACAGAAATGGTTTGAAAGCCTTTGCATTTTTTAATGAGTGTCTGAATAGTAAATTAAGCCAATAAATGACAGTTGTGCATTTAATGTGCATAAATATGTAATATTTAGGTTTGCCACATTCAGTGCCTTTCAGTCCTTTAGTGCCAGTTTCATTTTGCCTCTCCCCATGCCGGTGTTTAGTTTTCACGTGCAATAATACGGTGTACAGTAGACTTCATAATTCACTTTTTATTATACTGTAGACACCGATCTGTATAGGGCTTTATGGATGTGCGCGTGTGTATATATACAATAATAGCTTCAACAGTGTTTTGATTATGACCTATTTAAAGCAGTGTTCCACCCAAAAAAATAAGTTAAAAGCCAGCAACTACACATGCTGCAGCTGCGGGATTTTAATAGGACACTTGCCTGTCCTGGAGTCCCGCAATGTTTGCACCCGCAATGTCGGCACCTGCAGCTGATGTTTCCATCAGCTGTCTGGTGCTGCCACTGCCATTGCGGGTAAGGGAACTTGGCAGTGTAGCCTTTCAGCGAAAGGTGCCAATTGTGGCACCAAAGGGGGGGAGGAATCAGATGAGCGGAAGTTCCACTTTAGGGTGGAACTCCGCTTTAATAATAAAAATAAAGGGTTCCCCTGAAAGATTAGTATGGCCAAAGCTTTTATGGCCATTCTTTTCTTGTGGTTCAAGAATATACTACTTTTCGTTCTCCTGTGGTCCAGAGTCACAGAGTCAGCTGATAGTGGACTGTTGATGCATGGCGTAAATATAAGGTTTGTTATATGCCCCCCCCCCCCCCCACAATATAACCTCCCATCACTTTGTGAGTCTTCAGTTTTTTGATAGTGTGTCTCTCGGAAGCTGGAACTAATCTTTGCTTTAAATTGCAACCGCTTCATGTTTAATGAGTTGTTTCTTGGGAAGTGGGGAGAGTCTGTTGATGAATCTTTCCAGGAAATTATTATTAGTAATCATTCATGTATATTTTATTAATCAAATCTATCAAATTAGTTGATCGTAACCAATTCTGTCTGGTTTTTTTTCTCCAGGTTTGGAAGGTCAAGAAGGCATTGAAAATAACTTTCCAGTTCACAAGTCTAATTCCTGTAATCAAGGTGAGATGATCTTGCATATGATGCTGCCATTTGCTGTTTTTAAAGCCCAGCGCTAATCAAAACATTTTTTTCTTTCTCATTCATTGTGGAATATAACAAGTCATAGACTATCTGGTATATTGTTGCCTACTGGAGGATTGGATACTGGCAAATTTCTTTCTTTTTTTTTTTTTTTTATGCTTTTTCAGTTTTTCCTTCAATTAAGCTTCATTGCTGCCTGAATTCATCTCCACTGGTCAACTATCAAGATTGTTTTCAGCTTAGCTTTGGAGTGCATTACCCAGACCCTGGTGAACCAGACATTCCAAGGCTAGCCTCAAAGTCACCTTTGAGTGCCAGGTCCTGCATTGAGAATTTTTCAGACCCTGTTGTGGTAACAAGTTATCCACAGAGCGCTTTCATGGTCCAGAGCCTCTGGCATTGCCTCGCAACTTTCCCTGCCACTAAAGCAATGTTTTTTATATCCTACCAATCAATGACACCGTCATTTGCTTGGGACAGGTCGAGTGGCCCGCAGAGCTTTCTGGGTTGCTAACGAGAGTGCAAGTAAAAGCAAAGCGGAGGAGAGAGCTGGGAAGGAGGCTCTCTTTTCTATCTGTACACAGTAGTTAATATAGAGCTGATCAGACTCTACAGTGTTTTATTACCTGCTCCCTATCGCCTCCCCTCTCTGCTCCTGGCTCGGCAGTAGAATTTATGGGTAGGGGAAGGTAATCAGACCCTGTACAAGTCTGATATGATATTGTTCTGTGTTATCCCCTGTATTCAGACAGGAGGGAGGGAGGCTGGTGTGGGATTCGAAGCAGGGGCTTTACAACCTACAGACCACTGAACTATACCTCACCCAACAGAGCTAAGTTGGACTCTAAAGAGGTAGATCCCATAACCATAGGATAGCAAGATTCCTGATTGGATTTCAGTTCGCTCAGAAAATACAGTGCGAAAGTTCCAAAATCATTAGGGGAACATGAGCTGGGGCCATCTGTTTCAGTACGACTGTCCCTTCTGTGTCTAGATGCAGACATCTTGCCCCCTGTGTGGCAGTCATGCAGATACACTCGGGGGATAAGGCACACAAGAAATTCTGGTGCAAATTTAACTAATTCCTTGCAGGATTCTGTCTTCAGAGGCTGTAATGCTTTCCCCTGCAGAGTCCATCTCCGTTCTCCCTACAGCCTTGAAAGGCATTGGGCCAACAGTCGCAATGGCCATTACTGTCTCAAAGTCCATACATTCCCTCTGATGAAATTAGTTTTGAGAAATATCAGTATTGTACCATTACCTTGGGTGTTTAAGAGACTGGGGTCTTTGGGAGGGAAACGGTTTAACAGTGGTCTTTATCCTCTATGGATCTGCCAGTGACCCACATTACCAGGGAAACCACTTGCAGAAGCTATCTTCTTGCATTATATGTTAATGAGAAGGGACTCTGCCTAGGCATTTCTGGGGACAGACTGAGTCTGACAGTGTTTAGAAATGCGTTCAGTCATCCATGAGGCCTTTTTTTCTTTTGGGTATGCTCTGTGAATGGGAACAACCAGACATTGTGGGATTTTCTCAACTTTGAATGCCAAAGTTGAAATACATTTTAAGAGATCTCTACACCAATGCTGTGGACTACTTTTAGTTAGCGTTTGTGGAGAAAATGTCTGTAGCCCCACGCTTCAGTTGTGATGGCTTGCTAGAAGCATCTAAGCATATCTCCCTGGTATGTTTTCTGTACAGATAATGGAGTGCTGGTAGGCAGATGGCAAATTTAAAGATTGCCTGACTCACTTGGTCTTTGAGGGATATCATCTCTTCAGTTCATCAAGGTTGTCACTGGCGCTCACAGCATTCACCTGCGTCAGCTTAGGAAGTTCAGAATAAGGTCGGATGAGCCTCGTCCTTGTCCTTTTGTCTATTTCTGGAGGAGACACGCCTAGACATTCTAGGCCTGGCTCTCTAGGTACCTGCAATGCTGGAAGCAAAAAAAAAAACCCATTAAAGTGGTTGTAAACCCACTATTTGGACTTTTACCTACAGGTAAGCCTATAATAAGGCTTACCTGTAGGTAAGGAGAATATCTCCTAAACCTGCACGGTTTAGGAGATATTCCCCCCGCAATGCGGGCGGCGCATGCGCAGGGGGGAATCCACGGCTGAAGGACCGGCATCCGCCGGACCCTGCCGATTTTAAATCTCCCGCGCGCACGCGCGGGAGTGACGTCATCGCCGCTCCAGCCAATCACAGCGCTGGAGCGGCGATACCCGGAAGACACGCCGGAGCAAGATGACATCCTGCTCGGCGTGGACCAGGTAAGTGGTACACACCTCGTTCCGAGGTAAGTATTTCATAATAGGCTAGTATGCGGTGCATACTAGCCTATTATGCCCTTTGCATTGCAGGTTTGGGGAAAAAAAAAAAAAGTTTATGCAGTTTACAACCGCTTTAAGCTTTCAGAGAAGTTTTTTTTTTTTTAACAGAGTCAGAGAAGTCTTTAGTATGATGCTGCGCCCCAATTTTTCCAAGTGGGGGTACAATTGGTTAAACTTGAAGGTCCTTGGGTAGCTTGCCTTTCAGGTATTTGTGTGCAGAGAGCACCTCTTTTGCTTTACAGACTAGTCCATTTCCTCATGCACTCTTCAGTTGTTTTCTCTACCCCTCTGTGCCACCATACAGATTCAGACCTTCCCCTTTCACCTTGTTGTTCCCACAGCATAACCTTTCCTATGTCGGCTATTGTCCCTTGGGGCTTGTAGTACCACTGGTATGATAACTGGAACCCATCAGTGTCCTCATATTTCTCTTTCTCCAGAGTGATTCTCTGACAGTTCAGTCAGCTGGGATGTTCTCTGACCTAATGGGGCTCTAAATCCTCAGTGTTGCCCCTGCACACCTAATACTACTCTTTGTTAGCTCCAGGGCCCTAGTATCTTTTCATGGCCATCTCATTGGGATACATTCTACAATCTGCAGTTAGCATTTCTATGATGGCCTTATTGCCAGATCCATTCAGGTCTGGTTTTGTCAAGCTTTGGCGCTGGGAACTGCACGTCACCATGTAGGCCACATTAGCCTGCATAGCTGTCCTGGCATGTTTGGTGGGGTTTGGTGGGGTTTGGTGGTCCTTCCCTGTTTTCTTGTACATAGGGGTTGTTCTAGTGTACTTTGGTGAAGGCACTCCTTAACCCTGCATTCTGATTTTAACGTACTCCTTAACCTTGCATTCTTAGTGCAACGCACTCATGAACCCTGTAATCTGAGCACAATACTCTCCTGATCCCTGAATTCTGAGTGCAACACACACCCCTGAACCATTCATTCTGAGTGCAATGCAGTACTGAACGCTGCATTCTAAGCATAACGCCATTTTGGTTTAGTTTCAGTCAGGTAAGGCCGGCAGCCATTTTCCTGGAGCCCACAGGCGTTCCTGAGGCGGCCAGAGGCCATTTTCTTGTTTTTTTAGTTTATTTTACCTCTAGTGCTGGGACTGTTTGTCTGGAACAGCGCAAATTGCACAGAACACCTCGTGACTGACACAGGGGAGGATGGCGGCGCAGCAGCGCGGTACCTGGGTCAGGGTGGCGAGTCCTGCGGGGGGCCCTCAGTCTGTGGCAGCTAGGAGGGTGGACTTTTTGGGTGACTTGCCTTCAGTCCCTAATGGGTGTCAGGTGGCGGGGGGTCAGCATGACGTCAGAAGCTGGCGCTTCTTTCCCAGACATACCTGTGGTGGCAACTGGATCCCCTGCACCTGCAGTGCCTATGGACGCTTTGTCGGCGGTCCTGAAGTCTTTCGTTGCCAGGGTGGAAGGGGCTTGCTGTGGCACACGGCCCCCGTTTCAGAGGATGTGGACTCGGACCATTCGGACAGGGAGGATGATTCCGTGTCCGGGTCAGCGCAGGAAAGGGTGCTTGTAGGAGCACTTATCACAGCAGTGCGGGATACCCTAAAGATGGAGGATACGGCGGGGGCATCTACAGAGGTGTCGGTCCCTTTTGTTGGGTCCCACAAGCTGGCCCGCACGGCTAAGGTGTTTCCTTACCTATCTTACTTTGATAAGTTTATTTACAAAGAATGGGATCGGCCACAGCGGACCTTTTTGGTCCCAAAACGCATGGCGGTACGGAACCCCTTTGAGGAGAGTTTCCTGAAGAAATGGACCTCTCCCCCGATTGTGGACCCCCCCCCCCCCCCCGGTCTCCAGGTTAAATAAGGTAACCACGATTTTGGTGGAGGGGGGACCCTGGCTTTTAAGGACCCCGCGATTATAAGGGCCGAGGCAGTCGCCCGATCCATGTTTACGTGGTGGGGTCAGCATTGCGGCCAGTATTGGCCATGGCTCTGGTGTCAGATTCTTACTGAATGGGCTAAATTCTTGCACCGAGAGTTGGAAAAGCAACAGACTTCCCCGGTCTGTGTGGAACTGGTGGACCTGTTGGTGCATGGCCTTAAAGGGTCACCTAAAGGAATTTTGTTTTTTTTAGCTAAATAGCTTCCTTTACCTTACTGCAGTACTGGTTTCATGTCCTCATTGTTCGTTTTTGCTCTGATGTTGCTGTAATCCTTCTCTGTTCTGAACACTTCCTGGTTGTCTGTTTCCTGATGAAAAAAGTCATGGGAGCTTTCTCTCTGTGGTCACTAATCAAAGAGGTGTGATTTACTGTGTGTCTAACACCCCTCAACACCAATCAGTTTCGTTTTACAAACCATCACTGCCCTGTATTGGCTCTGAGTCTCTGTACATCACAGAGCAGGAAACGGCATGCAAAAACGAAACTGAAACTGTATGTACATTATATGATTGATTTTTATCTATTTTTAATCATTTTTTAAAGGAATCGGTTAACTATTATGTCTCTATACCCTGTAAACAGTCATTTCAGCAAAAAAAATGTTTTCCTTTACAACTCTAAGTATGTCTGCGATGCGGCCTTAGACACAGCCTCTTTACTTTCTAGAGCCTCAGTATCTGCTGTGGTGCTCAGTCGCCTGATTTGGCTAAAATGCTGGTCTGCGGACCAGGCATCCAAGAAGGCTCTGGCAGATATTTGAGCCTCGCTGGATGACATTATTAAAGGAACACTAAAGGCACAATTTTTTTTTTTTTTTTTTTTTTAAATAACAAACATGTTATACTTGCCTCCACTGTGCAGTTGGTTTTACACAGATTGACCCGGATCCGTGTCTTCTGGGGTCCCTCGGCGGCTGTCTCGGCTCCTCCTCGCAAAAG
Source organism: Rana temporaria (assembly GCF_905171775.1). Taxonomy (NCBI): domain Eukaryota; kingdom Metazoa; phylum Chordata; class Amphibia; order Anura; family Ranidae; genus Rana; species Rana temporaria. The sequence continues at coordinate 171,338,962 of NC_053493.1, forward strand.
CTTTCTACCTTCATGCGAGCTCGCATGGTGGAAAGCTTTTGCAAACACGCTCCCGTGATACAGGCCATGTGGGATGTGGTTAATGCGATTTCTCCTCACTTTTTGCCTCAATGACGTCCTGACATACATTATCACCAGCACAATAGGGTTCATCTCAGTGTGGCAGCAAAGACGAACACCATATGACCCGATTTGTAAAGGTATTCATGCAGCGCAGAAAGTGCAGCTACTGAAATCCAACAATGACTCAAAATGAATTTCAAAAGTAGGTTAAAGCCACACATCTTTTGCTAAACTATGTTTAATGTAAAACTCTGCTGGCCTAACATTTGTGGTAATCCCAATAAAAACCACTGCAGCTGAAAATTGTGCTAGCATTCTTTTGGAATCCTTCTCTGCTCCTAAACTACAAAAAAACACTACCGTTTTTTTGTGCTTCACTTGTTTTGTTCTACTCATATTTCCTTTTTTTTTATAGTTTGGAACCTACAGTGAATCCGAAAAGAAAACCGAAGAATATGATACTCAGGTATTACCCTCTTACATTTGTTTGGTTCACTTTTGTTGTGTGGGTTGTTATGCCCTAATTTAACAGAACAAATTCAAAAAGGTAAACAAACACAATACATACTGTAATCTTATAGATTACAGTACTGTATGTACAAAATACACACCCCCTTTGTCCCTAGTGGTCTGCCCAGTGCCCTACATGTACTTTATATAATAAAAACTGTTCCTTCTGCCTGCAAACTGTAGATTGTCCAAAAGTCTCCCTTTATGTCAAAAATGGGGTTAGAGCAGCTAAAAAAAACTGCGATAATAAATTATAATCACTTGCAGAATTGTGCAAAAGCGATTTGTGGGGAAATTCGTCATAAAAAAATTTAAGTGAGTTATTCCTAAGAATTACAGTATACAGTATAAAATGCCAAATTTCCTTGCAAATAATGGTACCGCTTTCAGCACCTTTTTTCTGAAATAATCATACCGCCAGGGAGGTTAAGAGGTGTGCTACAGATACAATGAGTTTGTAACTTAACAGAATTTGCAAACAATAGAAATAGCTCTAGGAACAAACATAAGGCGGTTATACCCTTCCGGGGTATGAAAGGTAAAGATAAGTAAAAGCATTATTAACGTAACATGTTACATAACTTAAAAGAACCATCCAGTCAGGTCATACTGAAACTAACCACATATTAATAGAGAAACTTTCTGTGCTCTGAGAGTGACTACAGAGTCGCGGGAGTGGGGTTAGTTTAATGCACAGTGTCCAACAGGGGTCTGTGAACATCCATTTTTGATTAAATAAGTATGAAGAAAAGAAAACCAAGAAAGGGACAAGAAAAAAATGCAGGGAAAGTGGATCAGGGTGGGAAGGGGTTAGGGAATCGCCCTCAAAGAGTAGAAACCCTCAATGTCAATCAGGCAGTGGAAATCGCAGATAAATGTTTAAAGTTATGCATATTGGAGGAATTAATCTGAGAAGTGGAAAAGATCTCAATAAAACCATCTGGCCCCATGTTCCTCCCACTTATCCCAGAGAGCCGAGGTCCGAGCCTCCATCCAATCAATATCGCCCACTCTTGCAAGCTTTTGGGCTACTGTTGGCACTGCCTGTTGCTTCCACTGGTACAGAATGCACACCCATGGTGCATTAAGAAGGGACTTATGACACCATCTCATTGATAAAGTTGAGTAAAACTGCAGCTGGGTCCTTGTGCAAAGAAATGTCCATAGATTTGTGTATGTGTTGGACTGGCTGCCAACAAGTTTGGTGCTTGGGGCATTCCAAAAAGATATGTAGGATGGTGCCCATATGTAGGAAATCATTTTTTTACCCATTATACCTACCTTATTCCTCACTACCACAGACTTTTTCATCTTGTCATTTGACTGACCCCTCCAAAACCTTCTTGGTAGCAACTATCTGATGTCACCCCATATAATAGACACAGATGGCCTGTCACTTTTCAGAGCATCAGATAGCAGATTAGAGTGCTGCCAGTGGAGTCTTGGTATAAGGTTTGTATATCACCTTATTAGTCATCCACTAGATATACCGCTGGTAAAATAAGTATTGAACACGTCACCATTTTTCTAGGTAAATATATTTCTAAATGTGCTAATGACATGAAATACATTTTCACCACATGTTGGCTCCCCCATGCAATCCATACATACTAAGAAACCATAACAAATAAGTTCAGAAATTAATTTATGTGTAATAAAATGGAATGACGCAGGGAAAAGGTATTGAACACATGAAGAAAGGGAGGTGCAAAAAGGCATGCAAAGACACCAGCTGAAATCTATCAGTAATTGGAACAAAAAGCAACAATATCACCAGAGCTACAATTGGTGGATATATATATTAAAAATGTCAAACATCATGGGTGGCAATAAAATATCGAAAAGAAGGGTGTAAGTCCAGAGCAGCTAGAAAAAAATCGTACCCAGAATTAACAAACGGCCATAGACTCGAATCCAGCGCTAATAATAATGCAGATTGCCTCTTTACTGTGATAAAAAATGTGTCCGTTTATTGGCCACAAAATAAATATAATCCAGTCCTGAAATAAACAACTGGTGAAGACAAAAGAATAAAACACTTGTAGTATAACAGTGATACCTACGTTCCCTTGAGCAAGGAGGGGCTAATGATTCCAAATGTGAGTCAGTGTTCACATAGCTTAGATGGACAGGACAGTTGGCATCGGTACCTTGTAGCAGGATGTCATGCAGAGGACCTGCTGACCAACATGTGGAGGGCCCTCCAACATGAGGGACGCGGGACCAAAGGTGCTTCAATGGGAAGAGGGAACCAGAGAGCTCTGTGCACTCCGAGTAGGTGACGTCAATCCTGCTGCGCCGCCGTCTATGGAGCCAAGCCACGCAATGGAATAGGTGCGCCGTGGAGCGCTCCTTCTCTCTGGATGTTAACTTGCTGCTGCCCTCTGGTGGTGATATTGAAAAAGTTAGGCCACTGTAGTATATCCCCAGCTCACTGGTCGGCTAATGGTCGACTGAACACTGGAATAAAACAAATTCCGCTGCTGTTGAGCTTTTAAGCAAGGTTGAATCATAGTGAAGCATAAAAGATATCTTTAAAGGGTTGCCTTGACAACGCATTTCGCACGCATTCACTTTTTCATAGTCCTCCACTATGAAAAAGCTCATGCGTGTGAAACGCGTTGTCAAGGCAACTCTTTAAAGATATCTTTTACCCTTCACTACGATCCACCCTTGCTTAGGAGCTCAACAGCAGCGGAATTGGCTTTATTGCAGTGTTCAGCGTCGACCATTAGCCGACCAGTGAGCTGGGGATATACTACAGTGGCCTACAGCTCTCGGGTTCCCTCTACCAGTTAAAGCACTTTTGGTTTCGCATCCCTCGTGTTGGAGGGCTCTCCACATGTTGGTCAGCAGGTCCTCTGCATGACATCCTGCTACAAGGTACCGATGCTAACTGTCTTGTCCATCTAAGCTATGTGAACATTGACTCATATTTGGAATCATAACTTTTTTTTATCACAGTGAAGAGACAATCTGCATTATTGTGTGTGTTCCATTAGTGCTGGATTCGATTGTATATCAGTAATTAGAAAGCAATCCTGCCCCTTGATGGGTAAAATATTTCTCTTGTAACCTCTTGCACTGTTGGGGCCATAATCTGGAAGTAGAAAGAACCTCATTTCACTATAAACCGGACAATGTCAGTAGCACCTTTTTAGAAATATATTTATCTAGAAAAATGGTGAAGTGTTCAATACTTATTTTACTCGCTGTAGCAAGCGGGTAAATCTTTTTTTTTTTTCCTGTAGTTCAGCTTTAAAAATCAGTCCGTTTCTCAACATGGTTTTCAGGGAGCATGACGGTGGAGTTTTGAGCACTCGAGTGCCAAATAGTTTTTTGTGCTATTAAAGCGATTTTTTTGGTAATTTCAAGAACTAATAAAAGTGAACATGTTGGTACAGTTATTAGCTGTCGCAGCTGGCATTCCCATGCAGTGCAGCAGCATGGCATTAAAGCAGCACATTTTAAATTTATACATTGCAACAGTTATAATATAAACATTACAGTTGTCCTTGATTTTATATTAACTGTATTTCTTTCTTTCTTTTTTTTTTTTTTTAGGCAATGAAATATTTGTCATACTTATTATACCCTTTATGCATTGGTGGAGCAGCGTATTCACTTTTGAGTATAAGATACAAAAGGTAACACGTTTATGTTTTTATTAGAAGGCTTGTACATTTTTATTGCATGCTTTTATTCTTTATCTGCATTCAGTTTAAATTAAATCTCTCCAAGCATTAATGGGAATCGGTACTTAAGTACTGGGGATACCATTGCTGATCCCTTTTTTTTAAAAACAGTTGCCTTGCTGTTTCTGGCATGCCTGAAGACCAGCTAAAAATTGATGTGCAAAATGAATGTAAACTTTACCCCTAGTAAGAAAAATAATGTTCTTTAACAAGGAACATACAGTCCACATTTATATGCTACCAAAATTAGTAATTTTTTTTCCAACTGCCATTTTGCTAAAGCTCAGAGCCCCTGAACAGCAGTAAATCTTTAGGTTGTCAGCAGATCAGCCTCTACAATTTCAGCAGTGCCTAAAAATAGAGAACAACTGAGCATGTGCAGAGCAGGGTTAGCAATGTATTACTTTGTTTTTAACATCTTTCCGCTAGCATGGCGCATAGATGCGGCTCTAAGTAAACACTTTTTTGTGCAGAGAGCGTGCATCCTGCACGCTTCCAGCACAGTCACCGGCAGAGACCGGGAATCTTCTGATGCCTACTTACAGTTAGGAGCTTTCCAATCATGTAACTGATGTGACAGCCAACCACATTGGTCACATAACCCAAATGCCCGTCTCCGGGCATTTAGAAGCTTAAAGGGCCAGTAGGCGGCGGCAAGGGGATAACCAGTATAGGTACTTAGGGCATAATTTTCTAACTGAAGTTCCACTTTAAATTTTCTGGTTCAGGGTCCCTTATAGAATTGCAGAAGAGGTAGGTGTCTTTTTTTTACTGGTACATAAAGGTTAGAACCGCTGTTGATACAGATGGTGCACTGCAGGCAGACACTAGAGTTCAACCCTCAGTATTGTCAACAGCCTAATAGCTGACAGAGAAGACGAATGTGGGATTAAAAAATCTAGGTGGATGCAGTATCGGTACCCTGCCGCCTCTAATGCCACGTACACACGAGCGGTTTTCCCGTCGGGGGGGGCGGGGTTTGGCGGCAAACAATGGTTTTCCCAACGGAATTTCTCTCAAGCGTGTCTTGCATAAGGGGAAGTTCCATTCCAACGGCGCCACCATTTGGTCTGCTTTTGCTAATCTTGTGTTGGTAAAAGTTTGGTGAGAGACGGTTCGCGCTTTTCAGTCTTCGTGCTTTTCAGTCCGTTACAGCGTGACGAATGTGCTATCTCCATTATGAACGATAGTTTTACCAGAAAGAGTGCTCCTGTCTCGTACTTGATTCTGAGCATGCGCAGTTTTTTTGCGCGTTGAAATTGCATACAGATGAACGGTTTTCCAGCTAGGATTTTTTCCTGATGGGAAAAGAGATCCTGCATTTTTTTTTTTTTCGGAAGTTTTCCTGTTGGAAAAAGTCCGATGGAGCATACACACGGTCGGGATTCCCGGCCAAAAGCTCTCATCTGACTTTTTCTGACAGGAAAACCGCTCGTGTGTACGGGGCTTAAGACTAAGAACTGAGGGATTAAAGACCACCGATCTCTCAGTTCTCGGTTTGCAGAGAGTGGCGACTATGTCACCTGCCCCTATGTCGCTGCCCCTCCAGCGGTCAGTGGAGTGCTGGGCTGAGGAGGGAGCGGAAGTGGCTGGCCCAGGATCTCATCGGTGCAGTCAGCCAGCTGCCAGTCCAGTCATCTGGGTGGATCTCGACATTAAAGTCTGCATCCCTCCAGAGTCTGGACCAGCTGAGTGACGTCAGCCGACAGTGGACTTTAGCCCGCTGCCAACTGAATACAGTCACATGACTGCACTTGAGTCTGCACTCCTGGGTCCCAAAAGAGCTTTGGGCATACTTCTCCTCCTTTTAAGGCTAGAGCAGAACACAGTACCTATTTTTTTTCCTGACCGATCTGGTGTGTTCCTTGGCCTTCTTTATGCTGTTTGTTCACTAAGGTTCTCTAACAAGCCTCTAAGGGCTTCATAGAACAGCTGTATTTATACTGAGATTAAATTATACACAGGTGGACTCTATTTACAAATTAGTTAACTTCTGAAGGCAATTGGTTTCACTAGACTTTGGTTAAAGGTATCAGAATAAAGGGAGCTTAATACAAATGCACGCCACACTTTAAAAAAATCATTTATCATTTTCCTTTTACTTCACAATTATGTGCCACTTTTTGTGTTGGTCGATCACATAAAATCCCAATAAAATACAATTAAGTTTTTGGTTGTAACATGACAAAATATGGAAAAGGGGTATGAATACTTTTTCAAGGCACTGGTGTGTGTATACATGTTTGCAGCTGCTACTTGACCATACTGTAGTGCTCACCTGTTTGTTCTGAACCTGATGGTCATGAAAGAGGTGGGAATGAATTTCACATCATTGACCTAATATGGTAACATTAGGTCACTGATGTTACAACCATCTCTGCCCCTATGTGAATCTCGGCTGTAGGGTGGGGACTGGGGAATCCCCCCACCACAGCTTAATGGCCCGTGTTTGGGCCTGAACCCAGTTCAAAACAAATGCAAACACCTCTCTAGTGCTGACTATAGGCATGTGCCTAACCACACCAGACTGTTCTGAATCTGTGCTGGTTCAGCAGGAACTGGCCGAGATTCAAACAGTGTATGGGCAGGCTCAATGTACCAAGTTGATTGATCAACTGGGTTTTACGCTGCTGGAAGAAGACAATTGCCCAGCAGAAGGGATTCCTGCATCAGCACTGTCTGTGTTGATGGGAGAATCTAGCAAATTTCTTTCCTGCAATAGGTGGTTGCAGGAAAGAAATTTGCTCCGTTTATGGCTGACCTAAAGCACTTTAGAAAGATCACAAACAGTAGGTAGTACATAGCTCTGGGTTGAAAAAGTGGTATGGCCATGGTAAACCCAGAATACTACTTAATAAATTAACTCCTTTATTTATGTGGGATCTATATCAGATGTAAGAGATTTGCAATGGGTAGACAGGTAACCCCACACTCTTTTTTTTCTTACCATATCTCTGCATTGTTTTATGTGAGTCTGTGACCTTCGGGGGAAAAAATTCACATTTATGTAAGAAATCAGATTGTAAACGACATGAAAACCTATATATACACATCCTAAAGAATCACACAAACTTAAGATTTATTTGAGAATTATTAATAAAACGCACAGAAAAATATACATTTACTATATTCCAAAATAAATTGTTAAAACCATGAAATCATAATGCTTAAAAGTTAATACTTTTGTCACTTTGCGTATGCAGTATTGGTAATTGACATACAGGTAATTTTTCTCTTTTGTTTTTCTACACCTGCTTACTGTACATCAGTTTAAAAATGGGAATGCAGACTTTGAGAATTCCTTGTAAATAATGTATTAAACTTTTTTTTTTTGCATTTACAGCTGGTATTCTTGGTTGATTAACAGCTTTGTCAATGGTAGGTTAATTTTACTTGCTTGCTTCACATGTTGTTAAAACAGTTTCTAGGTTTATCTATTAAGGGTCACAGGAATCCGGGATTTGTTAGATAAAATAGGATTTTTGTATTTCACGTAAAGTCCATTGCAGGACAAGGGAAGTCTTTAACCTTTGCGTTATACTGACACTGAGGCCTGGACTCTGAAAAAAATATATACTACAGCTTGCCTTAGTTTTTGCCTTTGTCTTAGAGACTAAACATAATTTCACTCTTGACTTTAAATATTTTTGTTGTCCAAAGCCCCATGGGGAAACTTTTTTCCTTTTTTCAACCTTATTTTCGGGGTGTGCAGCGCCCATGTCTCCCGTCTGTGTTTTTTCATAGCTAAACATATTTTCTTAAGCTTTGCCATCTTAAACAAATTTTTTGGTAGCAACTTTTTTGTTTTGTTTTTTTCATTGGTCAAGATTCTGATTTGGAGTGCCACAGCCAGACCCGCCTGGCTTGGACATTGTGGAGATAGCCTGAAAGTGACTTTCGGGCACTGGATTCTGTGTGGGTCACTTTCCAAACTCCATTTTGGTAAGGTAGCTGTGGAGCGTCTTCCAGGTCCAGACCTGCTGGCATCTCCTTGCTGTCTCTGAAGACTCGAGCACCAGGAGCTTATCTACCTTATCTTCGTAGGTCGCTGAGTGGACTTGTTTACGGTTTTAAATGGTTTTACTATGGAAGAAAGTAACTCTGTAGGACTAATCCAGAAGGTTGGGTAATTCATTTTGCTCACTGCTCATACTTGCTATCTGCCATATTTTTTTCCCATTTACCCATTGCCCTAGTGACTTCTGAGCCTTTGGCTGCAGAAGCTCTAATTCTAAAGCACTCCAGTTCTTGACTGATAAGCTTACCCTTGAGGAATCCCAGCCTTCTGCTACTACTCCCAGAGAACTGTTTGGCTCTTATTGATGCAGTGCACTACTCTGAAACTACAAGATTTTTTATTTATTTTTTCTACTAGTGCTGTTGGTTAATTTAAAACTCCTACAGCCACAGAGGTTTTACCTTTTTTTGCATCCACATTTTCAACAATTTCTTTATGGAACTTGAAAGCATCCTGGTCCTCCCCTAGGTGTTTATCAGCCCTGTAGTCCTTGGATTTTGTGTAGAAGTGGTCCAATGCAACTGTTGATCTGGCGATGTACACTCTTAACAGGGTGCTTACTATTGCAGTAGAGGGTTTATTAGAGAGGTTGGAAGCCTTTCCTAGAGCTCTGTTCTTGCTAACAGATCTTGGCTGAGACTGGCACACTGTCTGATCTGTCCAAATTCCTTAAACACTTCAATGCAGGTTATTTTTACCCCCTTCCTGCCAAGACCAATTTTTAGTTTTCAGCACTGTCACATTTTGAATGACAATTGCGCGGTCATGCAACACTGTACCCAAATGAAATCTTTGTGTTTTTTTTCCCCCATAAATAGAGCTTTCATTTGGTGGTATTTGATCACCTCTGCGGTTTTAATTTTTTTGCACTATAAACAAAAAAAGAGCGACAATTGTGAAAAAAAACCACAATATTTTTTGATTTAATAAATATCACAATAGTTTAGGCCTATATGTATTCTTCTACATATTTTTGGTAAAAAAAAAAAAAGTGACTTTGCGACAGACATATCGGACACTTTTGACACGTTTTTGGGACCATTCAAACTGCACTGATTACTGTGTAAATGTGACTGGCAGGGAAGGGGTGATCAAGGGGTTAGATGTTCCCTAGGGAGTGATTCTAACTTTAGTGGGAGGGGACTCGCAAGGGGAGGAGACCGATCTGTGTTCCTCTGTACTGGGAACACACATCGGTCTCTCTTCTCACAGGACATGGATCTGTGTGTTTTACACACACAGATCCACGGTCCTGCTGTGATCGCGGGTGCCAGGAGGACATCGTGGCTGCCGGGCACGCGCACTGGGTCCCGAGCGGTGTGGCGCGCGCGCGCCCCCCAGATGTCCGGGAAACCCAGGACGTCGTATGACGTCCACCCGGGAGGGAAGGTTCCTGCCGACGTCATTTTACAATGACTTGGTAAGGAACCGGTTAAATCAGTATTAAACCCAAACATATAATATATTTCAGCTTACCAATCGGATATGGTGGCTGCATTTTTTTTTTTTTCACTTTCCACCTGGTGAATTGGATAGTAACACACCTCCCGTATTAGAGTGCCCTGACTTTAGGTGAAGGGGCACCCTTGGAAAGCAGCAATGTCAGTCTGGTGGGAGAGGACTGTTAGATGCAATAGCTCACACTTTAACAGCAGTTGCAGCATCAGTGTTTTTCCTTTTGTGGGGGAATAAAGGTTTTTCTCGGCGTTAAATAGTTTGTCTCATCTCTAACTGCTGCATCCGCAGTAAAGCTTGTTCTCACTGTGTACTTGACACTGACTTGCTGTCCCGATCACCAGTTAAAAATAAGAGAAAGTGCCTGAAAAGGGAAACAAATGCAGCCACCACATCTAAGAATTAGTAAGCTGCAATATAGTAAAACTTTACTCTTGGCTTTAAACACTGCTTTAAAAAAGATTTGAATACAAGTGCTGTTATTTGATTTCTTATTTAACTTATAAACCAGATGTCTGTATTGTTCAATTTTGGCTGTGACAGTTTGCTGAAAACATATCTCCTCATTTTCAACATTTCTCATGTTGGTACATATGCCTAGGGCACTTTGACTAAAATGCTGGACTGCGGAACCCTTGTGTGTAAAAAAAAAATGCTCTACTTGGCCCTTGAGGGACAGCATCCCTCCGAGGACCGGCTTTTGACAATATCAAGGATGTTACTGGTAGCAAGAGCAACCATCTTCCTTGGAAGAAGAAACTGACACTGAAGTCTTCTCCCTCCCTGTATTATAAGAAACACCCCCATTCATTTCTTTTCTCCCTCAACCTCCTTATTTAGACCCCCAAACTTGGCTCCCGTTTAATTGTAGTGTCTGTCACTCCTACCAATTAGTCAGACAACCCTCTAGCTTTATAGAGGTGCATCCCAACTTTTTAAAAGGAGGGCAGCTTTGTTGACCTTTGTGAATACTTGTACAGCTTGTTTATCGGACCTCTCCTTTTCACAGCTCCAACCTACCTCGGTCTCCACATAAAGTGGCAGATCTCTATCAATCCTCCCCACGTTTTCATGGATCCAAGATATTTTAGCCTTAGTTCTTGTGGAAGAACAGTTTCAGGGTTATTGCTTCATCCTGTTTACTTTTCCTAAGCCCAAAGGAGACATTAACCTATTCTGACATCAAGGTTCTGAATTTCTTCATTCAGGTCCTGAAATTCTGAACAAAATTACCAGATCTGTCATCTCTGTCATCATCTTTCCAGGCCAAGAATGATTCCTATGCTTTGTTGTGCGGCCCCAGCACTACCAATTTTTGGGCCTGCCCTTTGGTCTTTCATCTGTACCTCCAAGTATTTACCAAGGTGCTGGATCCAGTGTTCGCCATGCTACACTCTCATGAGGAGAGTTTAAATCTGAGTGTTCAGTCCAAAGATGTAGTGGGCACTGGCATCTTCAATCTGAGCACGCACATCCTTACAGAACCTGAGTTGGCAGTTTTGGATAGGGGACTGAAATATGCCCCACCTGTGTGTTACTCACTCTGGATGGTTGATGCACTAACAAATTGGAGCACCACTGCAGTTAAAGCAACCATTTTTTTTTTATTGGAGGGGGGGGGGGGTTACATAAATAAAGAAAAGCTGATCATCCAGCAAGGAGCTCTGATTTTCTCTGCCAGCTGCGCCGCCTACATCAGCAGCTGCATGCAAGGTGAATATCTCTTAAATTGTACAGTTGAGGAGATATTCATTTTTCCACAGGTAAGCCTTATTAGGACATACAACCGTTTTAATGTCTGGATGAGCTCTGATAGTTCTCTAGAAAGGTTCTAGGGTTAATATGAAGATCAGAGGTGAAAGTGAGCAGCACTGACGCGTCTCATTACGTATATGAAATGCATGTGAGAAACAAATGGCTCTTCATGTTGTATGGGCCTTTGTGCCGTATAAATGAGCCTTTAGAAAACATATATTTATATGCCCTAAATTTATGATAACTTCTGTAGCATGTGGGATGTGGAGCATTGTTGTATGTATGATTTCTTGTATTTTTAAATGATTTTATTGTTTAGTTTTTTTGTTTTTAAGCTGTATTAAACCAAAAACAAAAATGGATTGCAGTGGAACCTCGGATTGCAAGTAACGCAGTTTACAAGCAATAAGCTATTTAAAAAAAAAAAAGTAATTCTGACTCGCTTTGTAAGCGTTGTCCCTCAAGACCAGCAAGATTCAAGCCTTTGGGGGTGTGCAGTACCGCATTTGGCCAGAGGTGCAGGGGCGCCGGAGCCGCTCTGGCCAAATGCGGTACTCCATAGACATGCAGTGGCTGTGGAATGGATTATCTGAGTTTCGATTATTTCCTGTGGGGAAACTCTCTTTGAAACATGAGTGCTTTGGATTACAAGCATTGTTCTGGAACAAATTATGCTCGTAATCCAAGGTAATCCTGTATTTTGCAGCTTACCAATAATTAGGTGTGGTGGCTGCATTAGTTTGGTCTTTTTTGGGCTTCCCCCGTCTGTTTTCACCTGGTGATCTGTATTACTCACTCTGGATGGTTGATGCACTAACAAATTGGAGCACCACTGCAGTTAAAGCAACCATTTTTTTTCTTACATGAAGAAATGCTGATCATTGTAAGCACCCCTGCCAGTGTTAAATAGTTTCTCTCATCCCTCTAACTGCTACTGTCATATTTACTTGGAGCGCTAGGTCCTGAGTTGGGTGCCCATCTTTGCATATTCAGTTTACCTAATCACCTTATATAGCCACACCATATTTACCGAATTTATGAGGTCTTGTGCAAACACATATATTTTATGTTTTCATTTGTAGCATTTTGAAATCTTTTTTTCTTATTAAAATATGTTTTTTTCCAGGTGTTTATGCTTTTGGATTCCTTTTTATGCTGCCCCAGTTATTTGTAAATTATAAGGTATTTTTCTTATATTTCTATGTACAGTATTTAATGTGTATGCATATATACTGTGTGTGTGTGTGTGTGTGTGTGTGTGTGTGTGTGTGTGTATATGTATGTATGTGTAATATATATATATATATATATATATATATATATATATATATATATATATATATATATATATAATATACATACATACATACATACATACATACATACATACATACATACATACATACATACATACATACATACATACATACATACATAATGTGTGTGTGTGTGTGTGTAAATTAGATAGGCATGAGGTTTTGCCTGTATACTTTGCAATCATATGGATCATTTCTTTTTTTGCAGATGAAATCCGTGGCCCATTTACCTTGGAAGGCATTCACATATAAAGTAGGTTTCCCTTACTAGCTTGTTTTATCCAATACTAGCTAATTTTTCTACTATGTGCTTTCTTGTAACATATTTAATACTTTAAATTGATACCGGTAGAACTTAAAATTGCAGTTTTTCTAAAATGAGCAAATATCAGATATTAATAGAAATGTATTGACTGTATGTATTTTGTTCCAGTAGCATGCGAGATTCATTGTCTCGTTGCCAGAACACAGCACTGTTTTATTATATGTAACTGTAGCTACATACAGTTTATACATTGCTGAAAATAGGGTCGGTACATCTAATAAAGTAATACTAAACACACACGGTTTAATTTACATTGTTCCTTCTGTATGTGGATGATGGCACTGTAATTATTTTAATAATCAAAAATCTTACCGTATTTGCCGGTTAATAATGCGACCGGACGTATAAGACGACCCCCTAATTTTACAGTGTTAAGATTTTTTGCCTGTACTCACCGTATGACAATCCCCCTTCCGTGGCTTTCCGACGTTTCATATTTCTTCCTTCTGGAGCCATATTCTTCTTCATTCTTGCTGGAGCCAATCACAGCGAGCGATTTATTCTATTAATGAATGCAAAGCCTGCTTGGATTGGCAGAGGCTGTAACATCATCAGCTCGCGCCTCTGACTCTCAAAGCCAGTCTGAGCAGGCTACTGTATGTAGCCTGCTCGGATTGGCAGAGGTTGTTACTCCAATCCGAGCAGGCTCTATATTCATTTGAATACTTAGTTCACCGGGATTGGCTAAGCGGTATATACTGTATGTAGCCGAAGCTACAAACAGTATTACCGCACATCCAGCAGGCATCTAAGCAGCTGACCCGGCGTATAAGTCTACCCCTGCTTTTTGGCCAGTTTTTTTAAGTGTAAAGGGTAGTCTTATACGCCAGCAAATATATAATTACCCTTTTTCTAATTGATATACAGTTGTCACATGACCCAGATCTTTCCCAGCCTGTCTGCAGGGAAACATAAGCAGGAGGAGCTTCTAGTCCTCTGCTGGTCATATGTTCAAAATAAAAAAACAGCCTTTGGAATACAGAGTAAAAATGCATCATTCTTCTTATCAATAAACTGTTTTAAATTGTCATACAAGTATGTTTAAAATTCAATTTTTATAAAAAAAAAAAATTGGGCAATTACATGGTGTGGGCAGATTTTTTCCAGTCACAGGCTGTGCCATGCCACTCCAGCCTGTGGCTTAAACACAAGAGGGAGGAGAAGCCTTTATTAATCTACATGTAACATTTCCCCCCATTGTGTTTGGCTGACTAGTGGGCATGGAGGAGGGAGGGAGTGGGCTATCATTTACCACGGTGTATAAACCCACAGATGTGTGTGTGTGTGTGTGTGTGTGTGTGTGTGTGTGTGTGTATATATATATATATATATATATATATATATATATATATATATATATATATATATATATATATATATATATATATATAGATGTGATGGAGAAGAAATGCTAAGCATAGAAACTCATTAAAAACGGAGCATGTGCAGCGTTGCCACTACAGCTGTGGGTTTAGTGACACTTTATTCAAGGAAACCATTCATTTGGACCATTTTGCAATACTGCAGCTGCTGACTTTTAATATTAGGACACTTACCTGTCCTGGAGTCCAGAGAAGTCTGCAGCAGAAGACGAGCAATCGATTGCTTGTCACTCTACTGCCCAGGAAGTGAAGCATTGCGGCTTCACTGCCCGGTTTCCTATGGCGCATGCGCAAGTCGTGCTGCGCCGTGCTCACTGGTCCGTGCTGTGTTCTGGGAGCCGTGTGCTTTCCAGAACACAACAGGGGGGGGGATCTGACGTTCTGCCTGCAGTCTACCTGCAGACTGTGTGGCCGGAAGTGGGTGCAAATACCTGTCTTAGACAGGTATCTGCACCCTCCCCCCTGAAAGGTGCCAAATGTGACACCAGAGGGGGGAAGGGTTCTGGTGAGCGGAAGTTCCACTTTAGGGTGGAGCTCCGCTTTAAGCAGGACATTGGATCTCTGGCAGTGTGGGTTTTTCAGACACTGAGGGTGGCTTTCAAATTAAGCTAGAGTTTTATGAGTCAAACAATGGTTTGCTACCTATCGGTGACCCTAGACTGTTTAGTGTTTTTTTTTTAATTGAGGTGAACTTGGTTTGTAAGCATCTACCACTTAGTACGCTGTTTTAGATTCTATTGAAATTACTGCATTGCCTAAATAAACTTTGTTTCTTTTATTTTCCACAGGCATTTAATACCTTTATCGATGATATATTTGCCTTTGTTATTACCATGCCAACATCTCACAGACTTGCATGTTTTAGAGATGATGTGGTATTTCTAATTTATTTGTACCAAAGATGGTAAGTCTATGTTGCTTGTATGTCTTAGTTTTTATTTTATTTACACTAACTGTTACTTTTTCAGGACAAGCTTTCAGAGGTTTGTTGCAAGTTAACGAATGTTGCTAGAATTATTTAGGCTTCATTTAAATGTCGGACCAGTTTTTCATGTGTTTTTATATAGCGTTTTTAAACTTTGTTTTTTTTCCAGCTTTTTTAGCTTTTCTATGCACTTTTATTAATTTTATAAAAATAAATGAATATTATTTTTTTTGGAAGGGTAAGGAGTTATGTCTGATCACACCTATGCATTTTTAGTGCATTTTGCAGATTTGCACTACAGAACATGTTTCATAGGAAACCATGTTAAATGGACTGTAGTGCAAATCTGCAGGAAGCACTAAAAATGCATAGGTGTAGGTTGAGGTTAGGTTGGGGTTATTTTTTGTTAGGGTGTTAATACTACTAAAAATAAATGAATACTATGTAGTAATAATAAATGATTAACCCCTAACCTTGATCCCTAGCCCTTAAACAAAAAAATACAATAGCAATAATAAAAAACTAAACATCCTAACCCTAACACAAAATAATATTAATATTATTATTTATCCACTTCCCGCCCGGTCAATAGTCAATTGACGTCCGGGAAGTGGTTGTGAAATCCTGACTGGACGTCTATTGACGTCCTGCAGGATTTCATGCCGGCCACCCATGAGTGCTCATCTTTGCCGCCCATGAGTGCCCATCTGTGCCGCCCATGAGTGCCCATCAGTGGCACATACCAGCGCCGCCTATCAGTGCCACCTCATCGGTGCCCATCAATGCCACCTCATCGGTGCCCATCAGTGCCGCCATTTCAGTGCCCATAATTGAAGAAGGAAACTTACTTATTTACAAAAAAAATAACAGAAAAAAATAAAAACTTTATTTATTTTCAAAAATGTTGGTCTTTTTTTAGTTGTTGCACAAAAAATAAAAATCGCAGAGGTGATCAAATACCACCGAAAGAAAGCTCTATTTGTGGGAACAAAATGATAAAAATTTAATTTGGGTACAGTGTAGCATGACCGCGCAATTGTCATTCAAATTGCGATAGTGATGAAAGCTGAAAATTGGCTTGGGCAGGAAGGTGCGCAAGTGCCTGGTATGGAAGTGGTTATATTATAAAAGGTTTTTTTTTTGTTGGTGTTATTATTGGTATTTTTTTTTTTTTTTTTAGGTTAGGGGCTAATTCTTAGTTTATTATTATACCTTAATTTGTTATTTATGATTATTTTTGTTTGTGTATTTGTTTTACGTTTGTTTTCATATATTACTATTTTTTTTATAATTTTTTTATTTGAGCAGAAAAACACACAACGGCGCACAAAAACCGTGCAAATCGATTGTTTCTATTCATTTCTATGCAAATAAAAATCTGCAAATCTGACCAATTTTGAGCTACAGAAAAGCTACAGAACTTTTTTGTGCTTTAGGCATTTGGCTTCAAGGAACTTGGGGTGGAGATACCAACTCCATAGAGAAACATTTTCTTTATCGTACATCACGGGACACAAAGCAGCCATAGTAATTACTATGTGGGTTATAGGCCACCTTCAGGTGATGGACACTGGTGCAATCAAAGACAGGAAGTCCCTCCCTATATAACCCATCCCATCTAGGGAGTACCTCATTTTTTCACCAGTGTCCTAAGGTTTTGGTCACGGTTAATGATGTGCTGAAAATTGCTCCATAGATGGCCTGAACAGGGTCAGGGAGCTATGCCATCGGATCCATTCAAAGAGCCTAAGCAAAGGCTAAAGTGGATGGTACCCGAGCCTCGGTACGGAAAAACGAGGTTTTGCCTGTAACGCTTCTCTTAGGAGAGCTGGGCCCTGGGATCCAGCACCTTGGTCACATTGCTATGCCACAGGTTTGCACTGGCAGGTTGCTATACAGGTCCAAGGCAGTGGAACCTACGTACAAAGGGGGCCCCATCCTTGAAGGTCTGGCATGACACCAACCCGCCTTGATGGGTGAAGATTGGGTCGCTGTGATATTCCAGCAGTACCCTGCAGTGGAAAGGGTAAGCCTGCATTTGTTTTCAGTTTCTCTTTTAAAAGAGAGAGATCTGACTCTGTTTTCCCGGTGGCCACTGGAAGCGGTGTGTTTTTCTATCATGCTATGTGCTGTTGCTCATGCAGGCTGCTGTTTCTTCCCCAGCCACTAGAGGGCGCAGGTTTGCTCAAGTCTAGCCTAAGGCAGAAGAGGAAGGGCGACCATTGCCATGTGCTGACAGGTTAGATGGGCATTGAAGACAGAATGGTGGCCCGTGAGTGTGAGTACTTGCTTGGGAACGGGGTGCAGACAAGTCTTGAATACATGCTGTATATTTTCTGCCTATCCGAGGGGCATGTACAACTGTAAGTAGGATACACCCTTGGATGATTAGCAGTTAACTTTAAAAGTGTCATTATCTGCTTGTGGGCAGAAACGGCATAATATATGTGCTTGCAAATGCATTGCTTAATTGCATGTTTTTAAAGTACATGTTTGAAAAACATAAGCATGGGTGCATTTTAGGGAGTTGCAGCTCCAATATGGTGCATATGTGCTTGGCATTCTGCAGGTCTAGAGTATAGGACCAACTACAGTTGAGCAAGTGCTTGCTTAAAAACGTGCTAAATCGCTCGGTTGCCGGAAGCGCACGTTTGCTGAAGATACATGATCATGGGTGTACAAAATGCATGTTTGGACATGTTTGTGTTAAAAAAAAAAAAATGTTTTCTCTAGTCGTCTTCCAGGACGGCACCCTGAGAGATGACTGGCTTCTCCTGACAGGAAACACAATCAAAAAAGAGGTTAAAAACCCCGCCCCTTCCCGTGCTCCTCAGTTCTTGATTGTGTTTCCCCACAGCGAAACGTTTATTTTTTTCCTGACCTAAGGCCTGGGGCTGGTGGTCTCCCCCTGGGAACTAAACCGCAGGCACTGGGTAGCCTTTGGGTTTGGCAAATTGTTTTCCTTCCTAGGGGGTCCCTTTTATGCTCAGGAGGGCCTCACCAGGTGAGATGAAGAAACCCCCCTGAGTACTGGAGTCTCCTGGGGATAGGTGGCTATCCTGGAGCTCCAGGGGCGAATCCACTCTCTCCCTGAGCTTTCCCCTTACCTTGGAGGTTTGAGGGTCACGCTCTCTCCGGTGATGGGGGTCTTTCTGTGCGGCTGGGGCTGTAACTGGGCCGTCCTGGAGGCATCATTGCCGTTTTTTCGAATTCGGCGCCAAATCCGGCGTCCCTCAGAGCCGGCGTCGCAGGGCGATGACGTCACGCGTACGCGTGTCACTTCCGGGTCGGCCCAAGTGAAAGATGGCGCGCTCCAGCACCAGCACGCCAGTCTCGGCTTCCCCACAGCACCGGAGACACCCGTGTACACACGGCAGCAGCCAAGAGAGAGCGGCGCCTTCATCCTCACGCGATGGAGCGAGAGGTTCGGTCTGCTATGGCCCTGGCTGCGGAGGAGACCACAGGGGGTGAGTGCTCCTGATTACAGGTATGATGGGCTGGGACTTTGTAATTGTTTCCTTAGTTATTACAAACATGCCTGTGTACTCTTCCTTTTTCCTTAGGGGAGGAATGTGTTGCCCAGGGGGGTGCTAGTCGATCGGCTAAGGACACTAGTCGCTCCAAAAAATGTGGCTACTGTAGTGGCAAGCTACCCTCAGATTATTCAAAACCCTTTTGTGCCAAATGCATTGTTAAATTAGCAGGGAAGGAGACCTCTGAAATTCTTAAAGGGTTTCTAGAGGTCCAATCTGAGATGCTCTCTACACTCAAAGAATTCAAGGGGTCTTTAAAGAGCAAAGAACCTGAACCCCCTATCGCAGGGCCCTCCTCGCAAGAGAGTTCCTCTTCACAGGTTTTTAGAGTCCGTCAGGAATCCCACGGTTCCTTAGTGTCGGACTCTGAGGACTCAGAGATTCCTCCTCAGGAGGATGGCTCTGTTGGCCAGGCAGAGGAAGAAGGCGAGGATGCTAGGGCAGGCAGATATGTCTTTGCTGCTGACGATATGGAAGGCCTCCTAGAGGCAGTGTACGCCTCTGAGGAGATTCCTCAGCCTGCGGAAATAATTTCTACACAGGATAGGTTATACCAGGGCCTGCTTAAACCTCAGGCCAAAGCAATTCCGGTACACCAGTCCCTGAAGGATATCATCCTTAGGGAATGGGCAGAGCCAGAGAAAAAGCTTTTAAGGTACAAGACCTGGAAACGACGTTGCCCCTTTAAGGAGGAGGAGGAATCAAGATTTTTCAAAGTTCCTAGATTAGACGCTCCACTCGCGCAAGTTTCCAAGCAGTCGGACCTCTCCTTCGAGGACACAGGCAATTTGAGGGATCCTATGGATCGGCGGGCAGAGACCTCCTTGCGTAGGGCCTGGGAAGCTAACGCGGCTGCCTTGAGCCCCGCCTTGGCTTCGGCCTGTGTTGCTAGGAATGCTAATTCCTGGATCTCAAAATTGCTGGAACATGTGTCCCAGGGGTCAGATTCTAAGGAAATTTTAGAATCCCTTCAGCTCATAGGGAGCGCAGTAGCCTATCTAGCGGACGCCTCTGTAGAAACAGTCCGTTCTACCGCAAAGACGGGAGCCCTCCTCAATTCTGCCAGAAGGGCAGTGTGGGTCAAAATGTGGAACGGGGACCTGGCGTCTAAAAACCGCCTTTGTGGTCTTCCCTTCGAGGGCTCCCTGCTCTTCGGTTCAGGCCTGGACCAGGCCCTGACCAGATCCTCAGAAAAAGGGGTACGTTTTCCTACCAAGCCTAGACAAAACAAGAAAAGATTTTTTCGAGGCCCCCAGGGTGGATTTGGAGGTAAGAACCGTCCCTCAGAAAAGAAGCCCCCTTACAACAGACGTTGGGGTGCTGGGAAGGAAAAGCAAAAAGGAGGTATCCTCTTTTCCAATCCCAAACCCAGCGACAAAGACGCCAAATGACGTGAAGGTCGGGGGAAGACTCTCCCAGTTCCTTCCCAGGTGGGAGAGTATTACTCAAAGTCCCCATATTCTCCAGATTGTAAGAGAGGGGTACAGACTAGAGTTCCGTCAGCCTCCCCCTCCCAACTTTATTTTGACTCATTTACCCAAGGACCCTCTCAAATCAGCAGGCCTTCTGCAAAATGTCGCAGAATTGGCACAACAGGGGGTCATAGTTCCAGTCCCTGTGTACCAGAGAGGGTTGGGAGTGTACTCCCACATCTTTGTGGTTCCCAAGCCCTCAGGCAAATTTCGTTTAATTATAAATCTAAAGCCCCTGAATACCTCCCTTCTCCACAAGAAGTTTCGTATGGAGAGTATTTACAGCCTCAGGAGGCTTTTACTGAAGGGAGGTATTCATGGTCACCATCGATCTACGAGACGCGTACCTCCATGTCCCGATTTTCTTGGGGCATCAGAGGTTCCTCAGGTTCGCGATCGCCTCCGCCCAGGGAGTGCAGCATTGGCAATTTGCTGCCCTTCCTTTCGGACTGGCCTCCAGTCCAAGGGTCTTTACCAAGGTCCTGGCGGAGGTGATCGCCTTCCTGCACCTACAAGGGATAGCGATAGTCCCCTATCTCGACGACTTGATACTATACAATCAAAGTCGGGATCTCCTTCTTGCGGATCTGGCCACTGCAATGACTACCCTCGAGTCCTTGGGGTGGATCATCAACAGGGAGAAATCCTCTCTCCTTCCAGAACAGCAAAAAGTTTATCTAGGTTTTCTGATAGATTCCTTGGAAAGGAAGCTCTTTTTACCCAACGACAAGATCCGGGGTCTCATGTCAGTGGTCAGATCAACGTTGGAAAGAGCAGAGTCCTCCTTCAGGGACATCATGAGAGTCTTAGGTCTAATGACTTCCTGTATTCCAGCAGTCCCGTGGGCTCAGCTCCACTCCAGACCCCTCCAATTTTTCCTTCTTTCCTCCTGGGACGGAAAAAGGGAATCCCTAGAGCTCAGCGTCAGTCTCCCAGAACCAGTGAAGCTCTCACTGGACTGGTGGCTCATCCCACAGAACCTACAGCAAGGTCTGTCGTGGGGCCAGACCAATCCGGTCAGGATTACCACGGACGCCAGCTCATGGGGGTGGGGCGCACATCTGTACGATCTCCGTGCCCAGGGTACCTGGGGACAACGACAGAAGGGGGCCTCTTCAAATTACCGCGAGCTATTAGCGGTCGGAGAGGCTCTGAAGGCATTCGAGGACAGAATCTTGGACCAGGAGGTCCAGATCATTTCCGACAATGCGACCGCGGTGGCCTTCCTCAACCATCAGGGCGGCACCAGATCTCGCACCCTTCTAGACTTGTCCCTAGAAATCCTGGGCTGGGCCGAGCAGAGAGTTATCTCGCTCTCGGCGGTACACCTGAAAGGGACCCTCAATCTGGAGGCAGACTATTTAAGTCGCCATCCCATTCTCCAGGGGGAATGGGAACTAAATGCAGAGATTTTCAGTCTAATATGCCAGCACTTTGGCAACCCAGAGATAGATCTCTTCGCCCGCAGGGCAAACCGGAAGGTGAAGAGGTTCTTCTCTCTCTCCCGAGAAAACGGCTCGGAGGTGGTGGATGCATTGGCACAGATATGGAGGTTTCAGCTAGCCTATGCCTTTCCTCCGTTGAGCCTGATTCCGAGAGTCCTACAGAAGGTAAATCTAGCAGTAGGGAAGTTCATTCTCGTCACACCCTGGTGGCCCAAGAGGGCCTGGTTTCCCGCTCTAGAGCGAGGGTCAGTGTCGCCTCCCCTACTTCTCCCTGTCCGGGCGGACCTTCTTCGTCAGGGTCCGATTTATCACCCAGAGCCCAGCTTCTTCAAACTGACGGCCTGGTGCTTGAGAGGCGGAGCCTGAGGGAGAAGGGCTGCTCCGAGAGAGTTATTGACACGCTTCTAGCCAGTAGGAAGGTAGTCACTAGACGTATTTATGCCAAGACCTGGGGCATCTTTTCTCGCTGGTGCTCAGCGAGACAGGTTTCCCAGCAGGAGACCTCAGTCATCTTAGAATTTCTCCAAGATGGAGTAGACAAGGGGTTAGCCACAAGGACTCTAAGGGTTCAGGTGGCAGCCTTGTCGTATTTTTTGGATAGACGTCTATCCCTGGACCCCCTGGTCAAAAGGTTTCTTATAGCCAGAGACAGGTTGTCCCCAGTTCATATCTCTAGGGTTCCACCCTGGGATCTTTCTTTAGTGTTGAATCAACTTACCAAGGCTCCGTTTGAGCCAATTGACACTATCCCCATTAGGTTACTCACCTTTAAATTCGCCTTCCTCTTGGCAATCACGACGGCCAAGAGGATAGGTGATATGCAGGCGCTCTCTATTAAAGAGCCATTTTTTCGTTTATTTGAGGACAGGGTAGTTCTAAGTCAGGACCCCCTTTACCTTCCTAAGGTAGTGACAAAGTTCCACAGGTCACAGGAGGTAATCCTCCCTTCTTTTTGTTCAAACCCCCAGAATGAAGGAGAAGCTTCCTTTCATTGTCTGGATGTTAGACGATGTCTATTAACTTATTTAGAGAGAGTCACGGCCTTTAGACGTTCTACTCATCTTTTAATTTGTTTTTCGGGACAGAAAAGAGGCCTTCAGGCGTCCAGAGCCTCTATTGCAAGATGGATTAGGCAGGCTATTTCCTTAGCTTATGTACAAGCCTGTAAGGTAGCTCCTAATATTAGAGCACACTCCACACGGTCTCTAGCAACCTCCTGGGCAGAAAGGTCGGAGCTTCGGTGGAGCAGATTTGCAAAGCAGCGACGTGGTCAAGTCAGAACACGTTCCTGAAGCATTACAGAGTCGACCTACTGTCACCTCAGGACTTGGTTTTCGGGAGAAAGGTCCTGCAAGCAGTGGTCCCGCCCTAAGGTAGGCCTGAAGCTACTTGCTTCTCTCTCAGGGTGCCGTCCTGGAAGACGACTAGAGAAATAACCAGTTACACTTACCGGTAGCTGTATTTCTGGTAAGTCTTACAGGACGGCAGGCCTACTTCCCACCCTTGTGATACATTATTGGTTTGTATTATATTTTTTTGTGGTGTTTTTTCCGTGCACTGGTGGGTTCATACTTTATCTCAAACTGAGGAGCACGGGAAGGGGCGGGGTTTTTAACCTCTTTTTTGATTGTGTTTCCTGTCAGGAGAAGCCAGTCATCTCTCAGGGTGCCGTCCTGTAAGACTTACCAGAAATACAGCTACCGGTAAGTGTAACTGGTTATTTTTTATTGATCACATAAAAATGCGTGATCGCATAAGGTGACAGGATCGCTTAAAGTGGTTGTAAACCCACTTTTTTGAAATTTGCCTACAGGTAAGGCTTACCTGTAGGTATAAATAATATCTCCTAAACCTGTACGGTTTAGGAGATATTCCCCTCGCAATGCGCCGCTGATTGCAGCGGCGCATGCGCAGGGGGGATCCTCGGCTGAAGGGCCGGCCGCGCCGAACCCATGCCGGATTGAAATATCCCGCGCGCATGCACGGCAGTGACGTCATCGCCGCTCCAGCCAATCACAGCGCAGGAGCGGCGATACCCGGAAGACACGCTCGGCTCGGCGTGGACCAGGTAAGTTCCATACCTCGTTCCGAGGTAAGTATTTCATAATGAGCTAATATGCGGTGCATACTAGCTCATTATGGCTTTTGGCTTGCAGGGTTAAAAAAAAAAAAATTATGTATATGCGGGTTTACAACCGCTTTAAGGATACATGGTCACATAAAGATGCATGTTTATGTTTGTATAGATATGCATGTTTTTTCATAGTCGCATAAACATGTTTGATCATTTAAAGATGCTTAGTCGCACAAGGGGGCTCGATCGCATAAATGTGCTCGATCAGATAAAAGTGCAATTACCCAGCCACGGCTCGGGCCAGTCAGCTGGGGCGTGGTGACATCAGGTTCTGTTGCTCCGCTCGTTGCTGCGTTTCTCCATACGAGACATCAACAGCTGTCTTGAATTGGACATTGTTTTGACATAAGCTATATTGAACTTTATTTGCATTTATTATTGGTTGTGCATTTTTACCTATATTTAACAAGTATCTGGAACACCTGGGTTGGGTTGTCAACCTAGGAAAATGATCCTTGCGTTCAGTAAGAAGGCTAGAGTACGTGGGACATAGCCTGAAAAAGAGTCTCTTGGCCTCGGACAGAAGTCAGTGCTATAAGAGAGCTGGTCCATGTGGTCAAAGAAGAGTCCTTCCATACGCTTTGGCATGGAATTGCTAGGGAAGAGGTTGGCTTATTTCGAAGCGGTTTCCTATGCTCAGCAAGGCTGTTGCAAACAAACTGTCTACTTGGAACAAGAAAATCCAAGCCTTACATTATCCAAGGTATCTGGCCCCAAGGGGTATGCCAGTCTCTCTGTTGGTGGTTGGTAACCAACAGATTTGCAGAAGGGAAAATCCTTCATACCGGTTACCTGGAAGGTTGTGACAACGGAGGCCAGCCTTTTAGACTAAGGAGCAGTGCCCAGGCAAAATTCGAGAAAACCTTGTCCATCAACATCCTAGAGATTCGGGTGGCACATCTGGCTCTAATAGCCTGATAGTTCAGGTTGCAGGATTGTCAGAATACAATCCGACAATACCTCAGCAGTGGCTTGCATTAGTCACCTAGAGGGTACCAGAAATCATGTAGCCAAAGTGAGGTGAACCATTTTCTGGCTTGGGCAGAGAATCATGCAGTCTTCATTCCGGGGAGTGGAGAATTGGCAGGCGGATTTCTTGAGCCGCCAACAATTGTTCCTGGGAGAATATTCTCTACATCCCCAAAAAATTCTAACCATATGCCAGAAATGGGGTATTTCGGTCATAGATCTGTTGGCGTCCAGTTTAACACAAAGTTGGACTTTGTGTTTAGGACAAGGGATCCACTCACATATGGGAGATGTGTTAGTATCCCCGCAGGTTCGGTTTTCACTGATTTGTGCATTCCCCCCCAGTACTGCTTCTACCGTGGCTTCTATGCAGGATCAAAAGGGAATGGAAGTCGAGAATCCTAGTGGCTCCGGCATTACCCAGACGATCCTAGTATGCAGAGATTGTGAGGGAGGCAGTAGGGGATCTATGGACTCTTCCTTGTCGCCCAAACCTGCTTTCGCTATTCCATCCTGCCTCGCAAACGCTAAATTTAGCGGTTTGGCTATTAAGCCCACATTCTAAAAGAATCCTGGGGTTTCAGGGTCAGTAGTAACTACCCTGATTAATGCAGGAAAACCAGCCTCTAGAACCATATACTATAGGGCCTATTCCTGGTGGAAACCAAGGATGGCATCCTCGGAAGTATATCATAGGTAGAGTTCTTGCCTTCCTACATTTTAGGAATGGAAATTAAGCTAGCCTTGAGTTCTATCAAGGGTCGGATCTCGGCCTTGTCAGTGTTTTTTTTTCCCAAAGGCAGCTTGCTTCTCACTCTTTGATCCGGGCCTGTATACAAGGGGTAACATGTATAATCTGCCAGTTGGGTCACCCTTGTGCCCGTGGGATTTTGATCTAGTTTTGTCAGCTTTACAAAGACAACCCTTGGAAACGATGCACCTTATTCCTGTGTTCTTTCTGACAAGAAAATTGGTGTTCTTGATTGCGGCAACCTCCACAAGAGAGTTTTCAGAGTTTGGCAGCTTTCTTTTGTAAAGAGCCGTCCTTAATTATTCATAACAATAAGTTGGTGTTGAGTCCTCACCCATCCTTTTTTGCCTAAGGTATCTAATTTTATCTGAATTAAGATGTTTCTCTACCTTTTTTTTTTTTTTCCAGAACCCTGTTCTGCGGAAGGAAGGTTATTACATTCTCTCCTTGTAGTGGGAGCAGTTAAGGTTTATCAGAAGGGTTCAGATACAGAAAACTGGCACAGGAAAGGACAGGTAGCGTTGGAATCAACTATTTCAAATGAATTTGTCAGGTTGTTATTCATGCTTATGGTTGAAAAGAAGGGTTCAACTTTTTCAAGTTAGAGTGCACTCTACCAGGGCAGTAAGTGCTTCATAGGCAGTGCATCCCCAAGTTTTTCTGACTCAGATTTGCAAGGCCGCAACTTGGTCGACGGTGCATACATTCACTAGATTCTATCAGGTGGACGTAAGATGGCAAAAGGATACTGCCTTTGGGCGCAGTGTACTGCAGGCAGCAGTATAGGTCCTTGAGTCTGATGGTGGCCTGCTTTTATTTGTGTCTCCCTCCCCTCCAGAAGGCATTGCTTTGGGACATTTCACATAGTAATTACTATGGCTGCTCTGTGACCCGTGATATACGATAAAGAAAATAGGATTTTTATAACAGCTTACCTGTAAAATCCTTTTCTTGGAGTACATCACGTGACACAGAGGTCCCTCCCCTCTTGTTGGGATACTTATTGCTTGGCTACAAAAATTTTAGGTACTCCCAGGATAGGAAGGGGTTATATAGGTAGGGGCTTCCTGTTTTCCTGCACCAGTGTCCATCACCTGAAGGTGGCCTATAACCCACATAGTAATTACTATGGCTGCTCTGTGTCCCGTGATGTACTTCAAGAAAAGGATTTTACAGGTAAGCCAATATAAAAATCCTATTTTTTTTTTTCTCTCCTCCAGCGTTTTGGAGCTTAAAACTACAAAACGCTTAGGTGTGAATGGGGCCTAAAAGCTTAATCTATCTGACCATGTTTCATGTTGCACCCATATTTGGGTCACAGTGATAAAATGTGGCTGTATATGATGCATGGGGCACTCAATACAAGGAGAATCTTCCCACCATGAGCTGGGCTGTGTTCAGTGGGCATTCTTGAAGGACAGGCTGGCACAGTGGGCTACAGGCATTGGGTTGGCATGAGGTTCTGATTGTCTGGGCTTTAGCAGTGCCAGCATTGATAAAACACTGGAATGGGATGTGAGGGAGAATGAGAGTGGCTGGACCTACAGTATCTACCAGGAGCAGACAGTTCCGATTGTAACCTGAATGTTTGTTAAACGAATTCTAGCGTAATATATGCATTTTCATTTTTTGCATGATCGATTTCGAACAAATCATCTTCTGTTTTTTTAATGTCCGGACTGCCTTATTAATAAAATTAGGGTCACAGAGGCTGCATATGATGGGCACAGAGGCTTCATTTTATGGCAGTGTCATTAATGTTTTTTTATTTTTTCCAGAATTTTTCAGTTTTGTATGTGCCCCCCCAAAACATTTGAGCACCTGCTGCCACTGGCTCTCAATAGAGCAGAAGTGAGGCGACATCGTTTCCTTTTGTAGTTTAGTGATACTTTCTCCAACTCCTTAACTGAAGGTCTAAACCGAGGGTGGATGGATGGTCTGCAGCCTGGGCATTGCACACACAATGTACTCACTGTGGTTGCAATGTTTTGTCGGTTCTAATGCAAATAAATAAAAATGCACATTATTCTTATTAACCACTTGACCACTGGGCACGTAAACCCCCTTAATAACCAGACCAATTTTCAGCTTTCGGTGCTCTCACAATTTGAATGACAATTACTCAGTCATATAACACTGTACCCAAATGAAATTTTCGTCCTTTTTTTTCACACAAATAGAGCTTTCTTTTGGTGGTATTTAATCACCGTTGGGTTTTTTATTTTTTGCGCTATAAGAGAAAAAAGACTTAATTTTTCTTTGTTTCTGTTATAAAATTTGGCAAATTTAGTATTTTTTCTTCATTCTTTTGCATAAATGTGAAAGATGAAGTTACGTCGAGTAAATAGATACCCAACACGTCACCCTTCAAAATTGCAAACGCTCGTGGAATGGCGCCAAACTTCGCTACTTAAAAATCCCCATAGACGACGTTGCAGGGTATTGTGGGGTATTGTGGGGTATTGCGGGGTATTGCGGGGCATTGCGGGGTATTGCGGGGCATTGCAGAGTATTGCGGGGCATTGCAGAGTATTGCGGGGCATTGCAGAGTATTGCGGGGCATTGCAGAGTATTGCGGGGCATTGCAGAGTATTGCGGGGCATTGCAGAGTATGGGGGTAATATTGCAGAGTATTGCACAGGGAGGGATGGATGGATGGCTGGCTGGATCTGTGACTGAATGTGTCACAGATCCAGCCCGCAGCAGCAGCAGCAGCTGCTGCTGCTTCCGCTCTCTCCCCTCTCCTCTCTCACACTGTACAGAGAGGAGAGGGAGGAACCGGCGTCATCACATGACGCCGGTTTGTTTACTAGTGATCGCTCCGTCATTGGACGGAGCGATCACGTGGTAAACCCGGAGGACCCGGCGATCACGGAGACTCCAGTGTGCGCGCCCCACAGGGCGCGCGGGAGCGCGATTCTAGGAGGACGTACATTGACGCCCTCCTAGAGTTAAGCAACCGCCTTGTAGACGTATTTGGCGGTTGCTAACTGGTTAACCACTTCAGCCCCGGAAGATTTTACCCCCTTCCTGACCAGAGCACTTTTTTCAATTTGGCACTGCATTGCTTTAACTGACAATTGCGCGGTCATGCAATGCTGTACCCAAACAAAATTAGCGTCCTTTTTTTTCCACAAATGGAGCTTACTATTGGTGTTATTTGATCTCACCTGTGGTTTTATTTTTTTGCGCTATAAACAAAAGAACAGCGACTTTTTTGTGAAAAAAAACAATATTAACTTTTTGCTATAATAAATATCCCCCAATTTTTTTTAAGGTTAGTTTAGGCCAATATACATTCTTCTACATATTTTTGGTTAAACGGACAGATCGGACACTTTTGACACTTTTATGGGACCATTGACAATTATAATGCGATCAGTGCTATAAAAATGCACTGATTACTGTGTAAATGTCACTGTCAGGGAAGGAGTTAACACTGGGGGGCGATTAAGGGGTTAACTGTGTTTTCTGTGTGGGGATGGAAGTGACTAGGAGAGGAGACATATAGTTTTTCCTACTTCATAGGAACAAGCAATATGTTTGCTCTTCCCTGACAGCACATGGATTTGTGTGTTTACACACACAAATCCCTGTGCTGGCCACGCGCAACGGGTTACCTGCTGTGCAGTGGGCACGCGTGCCCTCTGGTGGCAAAAAAAGAGGATGTACCTGTACAGGATTTCACCCAGGGGAGCAATTCTGCCGCAGTTTATGTACGTGAGATGGTTGGGAATCGGTTAACCACTTCAGCCACGGACCATTTTGCTGGTTAATGACCGGGCCACTTTTTGCGATTCAGCACTGCTCCCTTTAACTGACAATTGCTGGGTCGTGTGACGTGGCTCCCAAACAAAATTGGCGTCCTTTTTTTCTACAAATAGAGCTTACTTTTGTTGGTATTTGATCACCTCTGCGGTTTTTATTTTTTGCGCTATAAACAAAAAATAGAGCGACAATTTTGAAAAAAAATAATATTTTTTACTTTTTGCTGTAATAAATATCCCCCAAAAATATATAAAAACATATTTTTTTTCCTCATTTTAGGCCGATACGTATTCTTCTACATATATTTCGTAAAAAAATCATAATAAGCGTTTATTGATTGGTTTGCGCAAAAATTATAGCGTCTACAAAATAGGGGATAGTTTTATGGCATTTTTATTAATATTTTTTTTTACTAGTAATGGCGGCGATCATCGATTTTTATCGGTACTGCCACCTTATGGCGGACACTTCGGACTCTTGACTAATTTTTGGGACCATTGGCATTTTTATAGCGATCAGTGCTATAAAAATGCATTGATTACTGTAAAAATGCCACTGGCAGGGAAGGGGTTAACACTAGGGGGCGAGGAAGGGGTTAATTATGTTCCCTAGGTGTGTTCTAACTGAAGGGGGGGGTGGGACTGACTAGGGGAAATGACAAATCACTGTTCATACATTGTATGAACAGACAAACAGTCATTTCTCCCCCTGACAGGACCGGGAGCTGTGTGTTGACACACACAGCTCCCGGTTCTCGCTCTGTAACGAGCGATCGTGGGTGCCCGGCGGTGATCGGGCACAATTACTGATTAGATAACATAGAGGATAGTTCAGGGGCAGCTGGAAAAAAAAGCCCAACTGCTCTTAAACGTCCTTTTTACCAGCAGCAGTGTACATGAAGCTTAAACTTTTTTCTGACACTTGGTGTGTGTGTGTGGTGCAATATTTTATGTCGCACTATTTGCTCAGTGGTCGTTCAGGCGCATTTTTCTGGGGAAAAAACACGATTTAATGAATTAATAATAATAAAAAAAAAAAAACAGTAAAGTTAACCCAATATTTTTTGCCTAATGTGAAAGTTGTTACGCTGCGAGAATCGTGATCTTTTTATTCTAAGCAAAAAAAAAATAGATTTTGTCCAGAATCATGCAGCTCTAAAACACACACACACACACACACACACACACACTCTTTCCAATTGTGTGTCCAAAATGTCTTGGTTTGCTAACGCCTTAAAGTGTTACTAAACCTGCCAACAGTAAAATCATTCTGTATATGCAGCATAGCATGCTTGCTATACTCGCTGTGTAACTTAAAGGGTTTTATCCTGTATGTACAGATCCTCCCCCTCCTGCGTGTCTATCTGGGGAAGGCCAGCTAACACTAGCATGGTAGGCGACCTGCACATGCTCGGTTGTGTCTTTTATGCTGGAGAGAACATTTACTTGTTTTCAGAGCTAGCGAGGTCACATGATGTTGACATCGCATGTGGGTGTGTATACAGGCTGTAGTGGAAATTTACTCCTACCTTAACTCTCAGCACTGGAGAAACTGTGCAGTTTATCATGTAACCGTGGTATACAGATCATCTAAAAGGTATATAGTGGCAGTATTTTCATGTAAAAATATGATTTATAAGCTGTGGGGGGGGGGGGGGGTGAACTATTTTCATATTACTGGGTTTAGTAACACTTTTAAGAGTTGCCTTTGCTGGAACTAAGGGGCCAAGTCCCTGAAAAACATCCCCCCCCCCCCCCCCCAAATTATTTGGACCAGTGCACAAACACTGCACTTCTGGAAGAATGGTCAAACATTCCCATAGACACACCTAACCCTTGTGGACAACCTCTCAGAGTGGGCCAACTCAATATTGACCGAGATGCCATTAAAGTTCTATATATAATTTATATTTTTTGCAAAATGTGTACATAGCCTTTTGAAGCATTTTTTTTTTTCTTTTTAACTGTGATTTGACCAGTAAGAAAACTACACTGTTACATATAACTATCTATATTGTTTGTGTTCTGTTCTTGTTTAAACATTCCTGGCTATCCATCATATGTACAGCATTCCGCGTAGCATAGAGCAGGATACAAACCAATCTTATTCATATTCCAAGAGTGCAGCTGTTTTTCAGTGCTTTTTATATTGATTTTGAAATGTACCATATCTGAATATTTGTTTTTTTTTCTCTAGTTCAATTTTACAATTATTTTTTTTTCTCACCAGGCTTTATCCTGTGGATAAGACTAGAGTGAATGAATACGGTGAATCATATGAAGACAAACCAAAACGAAAGCCTCATATAAACTAGATGTCATTCATATGGTCTCTGTGATATTTCTTATTTGAATCCTACAGTGTGAAAATAAGGAACCAGGAAAATGAACAATGAGTATTTTTAATGCTACAGTGAACTATTCCAAACTATGTACAACAGTCTACCTTGCCAAAATCCTGAAATGTGTTCTCCTTTTGCTTGGTCTTATCTCCAGCATCAGTTATTGTATACAATGCAGATAATACCACAATAATGTAAATGTATGTGGTTTTTTTTTTTTTTTAAATAGAGAACAAATTTTCGATGACTTATATTGGCAAGAACTGCTGTTTATGCAGATACTATATTGCATTCCTTAAAATGCAAACTTTGATTTGCAGAAGCTGTGACTGAAATAAGGTAGCAAGATAAACCTCCACCATCCTTATATCTGACTTTATAGTCGACCATTTATTATGGACATAAACAAATGAAATGACTGGTGATATAAGAACTTGAAGTAATGACATGCTTGATATAGGTACTTTGCATCAATCTAAAAAATAAGCTTTTATTTATTTTTTATTTTTTTGGAACCCCAAGCATGTTTTGTCTGGCATGGCACACATTTGGTCCTTTTTATACAGAATGCACTTCCTTCTAATTAAATAATGCCCATATTGTCATTACCATGATCACATTGCAAAGAAAGCATTTTTATTTATTTATCTGTACATACAAAGCCTAAATGGTTTACCAGTAAACTACAAGATGAGACAATGTTTTGAATTCTATATGTTACATTTATATTGGTAACTTTAGGTTCCACTACAAAGGCGAATCTTTCCCATCTAATGTAAATTATAGGGAAAAGCAACTTTACAAATTGGTTACTAAATAACAGAATGCTAAATGCACTTTGCAAAAACAAATACTTTCCCTAATTCTGTGATCTAAATTATATTTTTCTGCAATAACCAAATGAATTCCTATGTGTGTACACACACACACACACACACACACACGCACGCTTAAATGTGGTGTTCTGTAAAGTCTAAAAATACAATTTGGACAGATATGGTTTTACCCAAACTGAGCTTAAACTGGGAAAAAAATATGTTCCTATCTTGTAAATAATACATGTACATCTTCTTCTTTTTTTTATTTTTAATAAAATGCTGTTGTTTGCTATTAAAAGGCTTATGACACAAACAACCTAAAGCCTCATGAATCTGTTTGTATTGTGTTTGTCCAATTTTTAAAGTGTTACTAAACCCAAAAACCCTGCATTCACTATATTTGGTCTCCCACAGTACACAGAACATGGAGATGCAATTATTGTAGTAAATATAAACTGCTAAATACCTTTTCTCATCAGCAGTATATAACAGTCTTGTGACTTCTATCAGTCCAACCGAGCACTGGTTAAAGCTTGTAAGCTATAAATGTCATTCGTGCAAAGTGGTGAAAAACTGACTAAATAAAAATGAAAAACTTTGCATGTGGGTAATATCAGATGCCCTATTACCCACTGGTAGGATGCTGCATCATTAAAGGTAATGTGCCCTGGTGCTAAAGTGAAAGTAGTAAACTGCCGGGCTTCCTAGTTATATATATGTGAAATAAAGTACTATGCTCTTGCTAATGCATGAATAAATCTGTGCATAAATTCATAAACCATATAAAAACCTCATCAGTGTCGAAGAATGTCAATCAAAATAATCCATCGGTGTACAATCAAAAAAAGGAAACTAATCAGTTAATATACAGTTGTGTTCAAAATTATTCAACCCTCCAATGCTGTAAAGGGTTTTAGGGAATTTAGTGTACATTTGTAATTATATTCAGAATGAAATCCTTCTTAAAGAACCATATGCAACTAAAATGACATCAATTGGTTTTGTAATACAGTAGTAAATGTTTATGTTGTGAATTCTTCATTTACACAATTATTCAACCCCTTAAAGACTACAACTCTGAAGAACAGAGGTTCATTGACGTGTTTTCAATCAGGTATTGAAAACACCTGTGGATGTCAGGGAGCAGCAATAAAGCCTAATAAGCACCAATTAAGCAGCTTTAAAATGACTGTGATACTCAGCTCCTTCTAGACATTTACTGGTGTGGTTACAAACATGGGGAAGTCAAGAGAATGGTCCAGGAAGACAAGAGAAGAGGTGATTACTCTTCACAGGAAGGGCAATGGCTATAAGAAGATTGCAAAGATGTTAAACATACCAAGAGACACCATAGGAAGCATCATTCGCAAATTCAAGGCAAAGGGCACTGTTGAAACGCTACCTGGTCGTGGCAGAAAGAAGATGCTGACTTCGACTGCTGTGCGCTACCTGAAGCGTAGAGTGGAGAACAGTCCCTGTGTGACTGCTGAGGAACTGAGAAAAGATTTGTCAGATGTGGGTACTGAAGTTTCTGCTCAGACAATACGGCGCACACTGCGTAATGAAGGCCTCCATGCCAGAACTCCCAGGCGCACCCCCTTGCTGTCTCCAAAGAATAAGAAGAGTCGACTGCAGTATGTCTAAAGTCATGTGGACAAACCACAGAAGTTTTGGGATTGTGTTCTGTGGACTGATGAAACAAAATTAGAACTGTTTGGGCCCATGGATCAACGCTATGTTTGGAGGAGGAAGAACAAGGCCTATGATGAAAAGAACACCTTGCCTACTGTGAAGCATGGCGGGGGGTCAATCATGCTTTGGGGCTGTTTTGCTTCTGCAGGTACAGGGAAGCTTCAGCGTGTGCAAGGTACCATGAATTCTCTTCAGTACCAGGAGATATTGGATGACAATGTGATGCAGTCCGTCACAAACCTGAGGCTTGGGAGACGTTGGACCTTTCAACAGGACAATGATCCCAAGCATACCTCCAAGTCCACTAGACAATGGTTGCAGATTAAAGGCTGGAACATTTTGGAGTGGCCATCGCAGTCACCAGACTTGAATCCGATTGAGAACCTCTGGTGGGACTTAAAGAAAGCAGTTGCAGTGCGCAAGCCTAAGAATGTGACTGAACTGGAGGCTTTTGCCCATGACGAATGGGCGAAGATACCCGTAGATCGCTGCAAGACACTTGTGTCAAGCTGTGATTCACGTTTAAAAGCTGTTATAACTGTAAAAGGATGTTGTACTAAGTACTAAGATTGAATGTCACTTGGGGGTTGAATAAAACTGATAATGATGTGAGCACAGAAAAGACATTTGTGGTTATTTCATTATAAATGTTGTTATATTTGTCTGACCTACACGTGCCTCTTTAATTGTAAGCAGGATGACTGAATGATCAAAATCAATGTCAAACTGGCCAAAACAATCAATTTCAGTGGGGGTTGAATAATTTTGAATACAACTGTATACACTTTTTTATTCATGCAATAGTAAGAGCATAGCACTTCAGCACTTTATTCCACATATACAAGTAGGAAGCGTGACTGTTTACTAATTTCACTGGTTAAAGCTTGTAGGAGAAGTTCTCATTCTCCTCTGACTGTCCTATGAGGCTGCATGACTCCTGACCATTTGTCTGGCCACTGCTGATTGGCCCTGTGCTGATCACATGCACTCTCCCAAGAAAAATAAATAAATCCTATCAATACACACCAACCTATTATCTCTTAGAAGCGCTTGGAAACAGGCTGTAAATGTCATAGATATATATTATCTCAGTTTTAAGCTACAGTTTTTAATTACCAGACTTCAGCAGAGTCACAGATTGACAAGCAAACAAATGTATTATCCCATAGCAAAAACATGACAACAGTCTAAAAAGATTGTTTAAAAAGCTAAATCGTAACCAGGTCCACCAAAACAGATGTAATGGCAACTAGTGTCTGATTCAGCCTACTTGCCCCCAAGTTTAGATGTCAGGGACAAGTAGGCTGAATCGGATACTGGTTGTTTATTACATCTGTTTTGGTGGACCTGGTTACTGTTCAGCATTTTTAGCAATCTTTTTAGACTGTTCTCATGTTTTTTTCTATGGGATTCATAGGTATAATAAAATTGTTTGCTTGTCAGTCTGTGACTCTGCTGAAGTCTGGTAATTGAAGAATGTAGCCTAAAACTGAGATATATAGCCATGACATTTACAGCCGGTTTCTAAGCACTTCTAGGAGATAATAGGTTGTTGTATTCTATGTGTCATTCCTCCCCAGGGGTTTTCTCCAGCTGCTATGAACAGTGCCGTTATTAATCTTCCTCTTAATTAATTTTCTCCATTTGGCGTCTGATCATCTTGCGGCTTTTCTACCAATACACACTAAACTGAGCATGTGCAGCTTGTGCCCAATGCTCTGTTCTATCAGCAGATGGATTGGGGACTGTGGAAGAAGGGGTGGATTAGAGAAGACTGGATTAAACACCCTTTTTACGTAAGCGGAGGATTAACCCCTGTGGTTGCAAAGTGAGCATAAAGAGCATGGTTTACTGCATATACAGACTGATTTATTGTTGTGGATTTAGGAACACTTTAACATTTTGATAAGGGTAGGTTATTTATAACTGCAATCTTTTTACTACACTATCCAAAATTAGTAAAATCCAAAAGATAAGGCTGTGTTTGAGTGGTGAACACGCAGGTTTATTTTGATGATTTACTGAGGCAAAAGCTTGTCGAAAAAATCAAAATAAATCTTATCCTTAGATTATACATACTTTGCTGGATACCCGGGCTCATTTTATATGTGTGCAATTGCAACTACTGGAATATATTTCCAGTTCAGAGGGTGGTGATAAATGGGGAGTACTCGGAATGGTGGGAAGTGGGGTCCCCCAGGGTTCTATGCTGGGACCAATCCTGTTTAATTTGTTCATAAATGACCTGGAGGATGGGGTAAACAGTTCAATCTCTGTATTTGCGAACGATACTAAGCTAAGCAGGGCAATAACTCCTGTAGAAAATTTTTAAATAATGCATTTGGGTGGCAAAAATATGAATGCAATCTACTCACTTGGGGGGCGAACCTCTGGGGGGAATCTAGGATGGAAAAGGACCTGGGGGTCCTAGTAGATAGAAGCAGCTTGGCATTGCATATCATTGCTGATCTTAACAAAGCAAACAGAATATTGGCATGCATTAACTCCAGAGATAAAACAATAATTCTTCTGCTCTACAAGACTGGTCCGGCGAACATGAGCTGCCTGCAACGATCACCGCAAATCAGTGGAATCTCATGCAAAAGATGATCAACATCTTGGCTCCCTTTGAAGAGTTCACAACATGTGAGTTGTTCAGATTCTTTTGCCTCGTATGTAATTCCTGCAGTCACTGTGCTACAGAGAATATTATCGAAAGAAGTGGATGAGGACCACGGTGTTAAAACAATGAAGAACAC
The DNA here is from genome assembly GCF_905171775.1 of Rana temporaria. NCBI lineage: Eukaryota > Metazoa > Chordata > Amphibia > Anura > Ranidae > Rana > Rana temporaria. The sequence continues at coordinate 171,376,088 of NC_053493.1, forward strand.
ATAGCTTGATGCTTTGCAGAAACTCTTCTCTGACATGGAGCAAAATCCACTTTACTGCATCACTACCTTATTCGATCCAAGGTAATAAATTATAATTATTTATTGCTGGCTGCTGATTTGCTTTGTTTTTATTTGAATTTATTATTATTATTTTTTTATATGAAAGTGATATATATTTATTTACAGTGTAAATATCACTTGCATTAAAAAAAACAAAATCAATAATAACAAATGACAAACGCAAGTATCCATGCAATCAAACGATTCATAGGCTTTAATGTGTATTTTTTTGTATTTTTCTATGTATTATATAAAAAATTATTTTATTTAAGACTTTATTCTTTCTCATCATTACCACCTACACCGTAATTTATCCCCTTTCTCCCCATTTTGAATAATACTTGGGATTGGGTGCCTTACTATATGGGTGATTCTATAAGTGTCGGGACTACAAAAAAAATTCAAACACATGTATACTTACCTGCTCTGCCTCTGGGTAATGGTTTTGCACAGAGCAGCCCCAACAACTCATTTTTCCAGGTCCCTGCCGACGCTCCTGGCTCCTTTCCTTCTAGCAGTGCCCCCTCAGCAAGCTTCGACAGTTGTTGCTTTGCTTGCATGATGTTGTCTTGTCTTTTCTGCTTCTAGGTATAAAGATCGGTTCTTTTCAAATGCAGATGCAGGCAGGCCAAAGATATGTACTTGCTGGAAATGCAAAAAATATCTGTACAGGTACTACAGGCAGCTACACCTGAGGTGCTTGAGAAACCAGCTGCCAAAAGCCTCGCACTGACCAACAGCCAGGTACCAGTGTGGACAGTGTTTTTCAAGAAATTGCTTATTCATCTACATTTGAGAACAGTGCTCCCACAGCTGCTACCATACAACTAGAAGCATAGCTTAGGGAGGTCACTGTGCCTCGTTCGGACAAACCTCTTGGGTATTGGGCAGTCGATAAACTGCGATTTCCCACTCTGCCAAATGGCACCAAAATATCTTTCAGCTCCTTGCAGTAGTGTGGAAAGTGAGATTGTTTAGTGCAGTGTCACACATTCTGACTGACACCAGAAACCAACTTCTAACTGAACATGCAGAAATTCTTCTGTTTCTTAAAAAAAACTTTCCGCTTACGGTTGAATTGGAAAAATAATCTACTGCCTGTTACTATCCAACTGTCAGGCATCATGCACAGTTGCACGCTGCAGCTCAAAGCAACTGTTCCACCTGGTGTTTGAGCTGTTTTAGCATTTCCTCTACCTGTTAACTCCCCTCCATGTTGGCCTTTAAAAAAAAATTCTGCCTGTAAACTGCCCTGCCACTAAATTCCTGAAGTGGAAAAAATGAAACCACCTATAGTGTGCTCAGTGCTGTGCAATGCATGGGGGACACATAGCCTAATATGGAGGCATAAAGTTAACAGGCAAACAAAAAGCTCAAAAAGAGGGAGCTTGAATGCCTGTAGAAGCAGGAGGGCTGGCAACCTCAGGCCTGGGGGGCAAGTCCAGTCAAGTGGCCCATTGAACCACCAAATAAGCGCAACCTCACTAGTGCCCATGATTGCAGTCTGTTCAGTGCATGGGGATTAGAGAGGAGAGCAGCCGCTTTACATAGAGCGGAGATCTCCCGTTTACCCAGCGTGGCCGATGTGATACGAAGTTCCACCTCCTGGACCAGCTCCTATGATAGACGTCATCAGTGTCATGTCTATCATAGGAGCCAGTCCAGGAGGCGGGACTTTGTATGACAGCGGCTGACAGGTAAGCAAGAGATCCCGGCTCTGTCTAATCTGGCGGCACTTCCCCTCTGAGGCAGCCCAATGGGCACAACGGGACCCATGGTAGGGCCGGCCCTGGACACCCTCCCACTGCCCCAGCTCGCGGTCCACCTGCCCCCGATTGGCCCTGCAAAGCAGACTTGGTCCAGGGACAGTGTCCTCAGTCCGGGGACTGTTCCCCGAAAACCGGTGATGTCTGGTCACCCTAGGCTAGTGGAAAGCAGGACCTACAGGTCAGTGGTCAGCAGGACCCACAGGTCCGCAGCCAGCTCCCAGTAGGAGCTGTCCTGCTGGGAACTGGCAGTGGACCTGTGGGTCCTGCTGCGAGCTGGCTGTGGACCTGTGGGTTCTGCTGGGAGCTGGCCATGGACCTGAGAGGGTTGACAGGTGGACAGAGACGGATGGGCTTACAGGCGGACAGAGAAGGATGGGCTGACAGAGGGACAGGAAGACAGAGAGGGATGGGCTTACACAGGGACAGGCGGACAGAGGGATGGGCTGACAGAGGGACAGGCGGACAGAGAGGGATGGGTGGACAGGGGGATTGGCTGACAGAGGGGGGTGGGCTGACAGAGAGGTGTGGGCTGAGAGAAAACACAGTGCACCAGGCTGAGAGTCGGGACTCCAGCAGCAAGTGGTTACAATCACCCACAGTCCTTCACCTCGTGTGTCTATCCATTCTCCTTTCATATTTTCCATCATCTCTTGTGTCCTATCTTTTCTCTGTTCAGATTGCCCATCACCTCCTACGTAATTTCCTTCTCCTTTCAGATTGTCTGTATCCTCCCATGTCTATCTCTTCTCTATTTAGATTGTCCCTTACCTTCTGTGTCTATCATTTCTCCCGTAAGACCAGCCCCGCCTGGCTGCATCCACACATGGCCAGCTCCGTTGAGCTAATCCCAGAATGCCACAGCGCGTGGCCGAACAAGACCCAGGTCGGCCAATCACAGGGCGCTTGCGTAGACTACAATTCCCAGAAGCCACTTCATGCGGCCGGACGCTGCGGCCATGCCCCTGGCTCAATTCCTCACAGAAAAAAAAATTGGCAGCGGGCGATCGCCGGACATTTTGCATATAAGTTGGGATGGCCTGGGGGCAAATTGCCACCTTGCCCCCTGGCCCAGCCCGCCCCTGGGAGCAGCTACTTTGAGCTTTATTGTGCATGTGGCCTTACTGCTGCTAAGTCCTTGCCATCCTGGAATGAACATAAATAATTCTGTGAAATGTTTCTTAAGAAGTTGAACTAGAAGCAAGCACTTTACTTATTTATTATTTTAAAAATGTTTACAAAATAATGTAAATTTTGAGGTACTGTACTAGTTGCTCCTCCTCATGCCTAACATTTAAGTGTATTGCAATCGGGTTGGTTGCGAACATGTGATGTTTGTTTTACACGTGATGTCATCAATGATGACATAATATTTCATGTTCTGTGAAATTTTTCAATTTCAAGGCATAATGCCTGCACATGACTATACAGTTGTACAATGCAGCTCAAAGCAGCTGCTCCTCAAGGCATTTGAGCTTTTTTTCTGCCTGTTATTAACTCCTCCCCTCCATGTCAGCAGATTGCACACTATATATGTAGTTTCAGGGGTTTAATGGCAGGGACGTTTACAGGCAGGAAAAAAAATGCCTGTAAACTGCCCTGCCACAAAACTTCTGAAACCGCATATAGTGTGCCTGGCCATGAACACATAGGCTAACATGGAGGGGGAAGAGGTAACAGGTAGAGAACAAAAAAGCTCAAAAGAGCTAAAACACCTGGAGAAGCAGCTGCTTTGAGCTGCATTGTGCATGAGGCCTTACTGGTTACTGCAGTGCTACTGCTAAGTGCTAACCTAACACACATCCTTCCATCCTGGAATGAACATAATTTGTTCTGTCTCTGAAATGTGTTTATTTTACAAATGTGTAAGAAGTTGAACTAGAAAAACATTTAACATTTTATAATGTCTTGTGAGTTGACTGAGGTACTGTACTTGTCTAGTGTTCTTGCTTCTCCTCATGCATAAACATTGTGAACTTGCTATGTACATGTCATTGACATTTATATTCAACATGTTCTGTGCAATTTGCGCTTTAACAGCTTTGTGACCAGCAAATAAAAAAGTTATATTTCTTTCATAATGTCTTTTGAGTTACGATTCCTCATACTTTAAAGAAAATGTGATAATCTTTTCATTATTTAAAAAAAAACTGTCACATGACACAAAACAGGTATCGGCAAAGCCGGCCCTACCATGGGACCCGATGGTACCTCGGTCCCAGGCCTTGCTGCCCGCCAGCTAGGCTGTTCCACCCGCTCTGCTGCAGATCCCACTGTGAGGAGCCCGCCGCCGAGTGTGTGGGCAGAACAGGGGAACAGTCAGCGGGCGGGTCGGTGGCTGAGTGAACGGGCGGGACAGTCAGCAGGTGAGAGGGCTTGCTGGCCAATCAGCGGGCCGGCAGGCAGGGCAACAGAGAGATGACATCATCTCTCACCACCCTCCCTGCATCACTGCAGTTCCGCCCTCACTGTACAGCCGTGGGCAGCAGAGGGAGTACATCATCTCACAGCAAGTGGCAATCTGCTACGTGTGACAAGTGAAGTGGCAAGTGACAATCTGCAACGTGTGGCAAGTGACAATCTGCAACGTGTGGCAAGTGACAATTCACAACGTGTGGCAAGTGACAATCTGCAACGTGTGGCAAGTGACAATCTGTAACGTGTGGCAGGTGGTGTCGTGGCAAGTGACAATGCGCAACGTGTGGCAGGTGACGTCATGGCAAGTGACAATCCGCAACGCATGGCAGGTGGCCTAGTGGCAAGTGACAATCCGCAATGTGGGGCAGGTGACGTGGCAAGTGACAATCCTCAATGTGTGACATTGTGGCAAGTGACAATCCGCAATGTGTGGCAGGTGGCATTGTGGCAAGTGACAACCCACAATGTGTAGCACCGTGGCGTGTGACAATCCGCAATGAGTGGCAGGTGGTGTCGTGGTAAGTGACAATCCGCATCTGGTGGCAGGTGACGCGGCAAGTGACACACTCGGGGCTCTCACTGATTCTATATTACGGTGAGTTGAACTATTTTATATAACAATGCAATGATAGAAATAATGCGCTTCAATCATTTTTTCGGGATTCGCCACTGCATCGATTTACTGACAATTGCGTGTGATGTTGTACCTAAACAAAACTAACGTCCTTTTTTCCCCACAAATAGAGCTTTATTTTGGTGGTATTTGATCACTTCCGCATTTTTTTTTGTGCTATAAACAAAAATAGCGACAATTCTGAAAAAAAAAAAGTTTTACTTTTTGCTAAAATAAACATCCAACAAATGAAAATGTCTTCATCAGTTTAGGCCAATATGTATTCTTCTACATATGTTTAGTAAAAAAATACACAAGAGTATATTGATTAGTTTGCGCAAAAGTTATACAGTAGCATCTACAAAAATAGATGTATGGCATTTTTATTATTTTTTTTTTTACTAGTAATGACGGTGATCTGCGATTTTTTTTTTTTTTATACATCAGGGAAACGGGTCTACAAGAACCACCACAACAATACAATCAATTGCAGTAAGACAGCTACATGTAATAAAAGTGTACAGTACACACAGGCTTATATTTCCCGAGGCTCCGCAGCCGCGCGGCGCATTCCCCCACGAACTTGCGTAACCACCGGACATAAACATTCTGGTTCAATCCCAACACATATTCCTGCTTCATGCTATGTGTCCCATACGTAGCATTCAAGGCATGCCACTATGACCCCGTGGGCCCCGTCTCCCTTCTTTTTCAAGTAGTATGAGAGGAGAAGAATACAAGGAAGGAGAAGAAAGTATAGATGCAGGGCAATGCCCGGGTAAGTAAAAAAAGAAAGTATGGTCCAAGGAACAAAGAGGGGGGGGGGGGACTAGGGGTGCAGGAGGGGGGGTTAGTCGGGGGGGGGGGGTTCCACGAACATGGATCAGTATAGTTAGATATTCAGCATATGTTCTATGTTTGTGTATCTTTCCTTCTAAGGATTCAGTTCGAGGTTTTTTCACCCCTAAGGGCCTGGCCTTCATCTGAATATGCAAATACATTCCATATTCACCAGTAAACAACTCTTGTCTGTTTTGGCTTGTGAGGATGAGGTCTTCCATTTGCTTAATGTCATCTATTTTTCGTAGCCACATGGCAATAGTCGGTGGGTCTGATGATTTCCAACGAAGGGGGATGCATGCTTTTGCCGCGTCTAGTAGGTGGCGGACTACCAACTTCCCATATACGCGTGCAGAGGTGTCATGCGCATGTAGGAGGAAGTATGCTGGGTCGTCTGGTACAACTCGGTCCGTGAATTTTTGTGTGTGATCTGCGATTTTTAGCGAGACTGCGACAGTGAGGTGGACAGATCGGACACTTTTGACACTATTTGCGGACCAGTGACATTTATACAGCGATCTGTGCTATAAACATGCACTGATTACTGTGTAAATGTCACCGGCAGGAAAGAGGTTAAATGTGTTCCCTGGGAGGTGTTTCTAACTGGGGGATGGGACTAACTGGAGGAGGAGAGAGATCGCTGTTCCTAATCACTAGGAACAGCATATCTGTCTCTCCTCCCCTGTCAGGATGGGGATCTGTCTGTTTACATTAACAGATCCCCCGTTCTGGCTCGCTGGAGCGATTGCGGGTGGCCGGCTGACATTGCGGCCACTGGCCACGCACAGGTCCTTTTATACTTCTATATACATATATAGAGCCATGACAGGTCCTCTTTATACTCCTACATGTATAGTACCATGAAAGGTCCTCTTTATACTCCTATACATGTATACAGCCATGACAAGTCCTCTTTATATTCCTACATACATGTATAGAGCCCTGACATGTCCTTTTTATACTCCTATATACACTGCTAAAAAAAATGTAAAGAACACTTTGAAAACATATCAGATCTCAACGGGCAAAAATCTCATGCTGGATATCTATACTGATATGGACTGGGTAATGTGTTAGGAATGAAAGGATGGCACATCGTTTGATGGAAATGAAAATTATCCACCTACAGAGGGCTGAATTCGAAGACACCCCGAAAATCAAAGTGAACAAATTATGCAGCAAGCTAGTCCATTTTGCTGACATTTCATTGCAACAACTCAAAATTGTCCTCAGTAGTTTATATGGCCCCCAAGTGCTTGTATGCAAGCCTGACAACATCAGGGCATGCTCCTAAGGAGACGACAGATGGTGTCCTGGGGTATTTCCTCCCAGATCTGGACCAGATCATCACTGAGCTCCTGAACAAACTGAGGTGCAACCTGGCGGCACCGGATGGACCGAAACCTAATGTCCCAGAGGTGTTCTTTTGGATTTAGGTCAGGTGAACGTGGGGGCCATTCAATGGTATCAATTTCTTCATCATTCAGGAACTGGCTGCATTCTCTCGCCACATGAGGCCGGGCATTGTTGTGCACCAGGAGGAACCCAGGACCCACTACACCAGCGTAGGGTCTGACAATGGGTCCAAGGATTTCATCCCGATACCTAATGGCAGTCAGGGTGCCATTGTGTAGCCTGTAGAGGTCTGTGAGTCCTTCCATGGATATGCCTCCCCAGACCATCACTGACCCACCACCAAACCGGTCATGCTGAACGATGTTACAGGCAGCATTAAGTTCTCCGCGGCTTCTCCAGACCCTTTCACGCCTGTCACATATGCTCAGGGTGAACCTGCTCTCATCTGTGAAAAGCATGGGGCACCAGTGGCGGACCTGCCAATTCTGGTGTTCTATGGAAAATGCCAATCGAGCTCCACAGTGCTCCGGCAGTGAGCACAGAGCACACTAGAGGACATCGGGCCCTCAGGCCACCCCCATGAAGTCTCTTTCTGATTGGTCAGAGACATTCACACCAGTGGGCCTGCTGGCGGTCATTTTGTAGGGCTCTGGCAGTGCTCATCCTGTTCCTCTTTGTACAAAGACAGAATGAAATTATCTGTCTGTGTCTCTAAAGTGTGCCACATCCAATAATAAATCAAGAAAAAAAAGGGGTGTCCCCTAACTGGACTTTAAAGGCACAAAAATATGGGTTACATATAGAAAAACGTATATAATATAATTTATTATGCATATACAAAATGATGTACATTAAAAATGGACTTTATATGGAATGAATGCAGTACAAATGAAGAATAGCAATCAAATGTAGAAAGGCATGATTATCCAATTGGCACCCAACGTTTCGGAGAGACAACTCTTTCCTCAGAGGTATAGGAGAGGATCAGCCTGTAACCAGTGCCCACTGCAGGAAAATAAATACGAAGCAGGGGTTAACTGGGTGTAGCATGGACTATCTAGTAATAGGCTGTAACCGTGAGGCAGTGCCGGATCAATTATAAACACTAAGTCGGTGTGAATACACCGGCTAGAGTGTAAAACTGAAAAAGAAAAAATATTAGTAGATGCCACATGCAGAATAGCTCCCAATTTGTGGGTATTGAGATGTCTATTATTTTTCTTTGTAAACATTTTTTATTATATATAAATATATTTTCTGATATCTCATGCTAATTTATGATTGTACATATTATAAATAGCTGGCTGATCCTCTCCTATACCCCTGAGGAAAAAGAGTTGTCTCTCCTAAACGTCGGGTGCCAATTGGATAATCATGCGTTTCTACATTTGCTTGCTATTCTTCATTCCATATAAAGTCCATTTTTAATGTAGATCATTTTGTATATGCATAATAAATTATATTATATACTTTTTTCTATATGTGACCCATAATTTTGTGCCTTTAAAGTCCAGTTAGGGGACACCCCTCTTTTTTCTCCTTGTACAAAGGAGTAGATAGCGGTCCTGCTGATGGGTTAAGGACCTTTTACGACTCTGTCCAGCTCTCCTAGAGTAACTACCTGTCTCCTGGAATCTCCTCCATGCTCCTGAGACTGTGCTGGGAGACACGGCAAACATTCTGGCAATGACACGTATTGATGTGCCATCCTGGAGGAGTTTGACTGCCTGTTCAACCTTTATAGGGTCCAAGTATCGCCTCGTGCTACCAGTAGTGACACTGACTGAGCCAAATGCAAAACTAGTGAAAAACAGTCAGAAAAGATGAGTAGGGAAAAAAATGTCAGACACCTCCACCTGAAAAAACATTCCTGTTTTGGAGGTCATCTCATTGTTGCCCATCTAGTGCTCCTGTTCATTTCAAATTACAGAAAAGCAGCTGAAACTGATTAACAACCCCCTCTGTATACACCCCTCCCCCTCTGCTGCCTAACTGACCAGATCAATATCCTAAGAGTTCTGATTCAAAAGTGTCTTTAATTTTTTTGGGCAGTGTACATTTATAGAGCCACGACAGGTCCTCTTTATACATCTATATACATGTATAATGCCATGACCGGTCCTCTTTATACTCCTATACATGAATAGAGCCATAAGGCTCGATTCACACCTATGCATGTTGCTTTTGAGCGTTTTTGCAGTGCTTGCTACGTTTTTTGACACACGTTTTTACCGCGATTTGCGTTTTGCGTTTTTTTTTTATAAATTTTTTTTTTAGCCGCCAATTTTTTTTTTTTACATTTCCTTTAACAACCAGCTATAAAGGGGTCCAGATGCGGGTCCAGTGAATTCTGATACATGCAAAACGCTGCTTTTTGCGGGAAAACAGTCCCTGACCCTTTCCAAAAACGCAGAGGCGCAAAAAAGCATTGATGTGAGCATGTTCCATTGGAAATGTATTAGTGTGAATGGAGCCTTACAGGTCTTTTTATAGAGCCATGACAGGTTCTCTTTATATTTCTACTTACATGTATTGAGCCATGACAAGTCCTCTTTATACTCCTACATACATGTAAACAACCATGACAGGTCCTCTTTATACTCCTATATACATTTATAGAGCCATGACAGATCCACTTTAGTTATCATGATTTAAAATAATAAATGTGGGGGCATTTTGGTGGGTGTGATTTTTATTTGGGGGGGTAGCAGCATTTTATTCTTAGTACCACGCAGCACAATGTCTTTGGCCAGCCCTGAGTATCGGTAATTGGTATCGGCGAGTACTTGAGGTAAAGTTACGGTACTCATACTCTGTGTTAAAAAACTGGTATTGGTGCATCCCTAGTTGTCACATAAAAAGATATAATAAAATATTTACAAAAATGTGAGGGGTTTACTCACTTTTGTAAGATACTGTTTTTTTTTTTTTTTTGGTGTGACTAGCATGAGACATATCCAGCTGTGAGGGCTATAGCAATCCATTCATCCAGGAGGGATCTGTCATCTATATCGCTATTAGCCGTTTCAGGTCCGATTTCAGTCTGAATTTTTGGCTGATTTCGAACCTGAAACTGACCAGAAGAAGCACAGAAGAGTCCAGTGCAGGAAAAAAGCAGCACGTTCTCCTTTTTTTTCTGGAACTGGAACGCACTGGAACTGCAAAGACTGGTGTGAACTATGACATTAAAAACCATATAACCTACTTTCCATGCGTTTTTGTTCCAGAAAAAAAACACATTGGACTGCATGTGTTGTGAACTGGCCCTAAGAGTGTGAAGATTTCATTTCACAGTGGACTCGTCAAATTGTTATCTTTTGAACTTTCACTTAAAGATACTTTTTGTGCACTTTTTCTTTTCTCATGATTTATATGATAGCACAACATGAATTTTTGGAAATAATAGGCTCCAAGAAATAACTTCATATCAGAAGCCCCTCACCACATCAGAAGTCCCCCCTTCACATCAGAAGCTTCCTACTTCACACCAGAAGCCCTCATCAGAGTCCCCTTTTACATTAGAAGCCCCCCATCATTTCAGAGCCCCAAGTCTATCAGAGTTTCGTCATACATCAGGGTTAACATCAGAAGTGGATATCAACTAATCTAATTCCTCAGTTTGCACATTGAGTCTGGCAGTGGGCCAGACAAAATCTTGCAGCGGGTTGTTAGTAGCCTGCAAGCAGTAGTTTGAAGACTCTGCTCTAGATTAAGGGTCCTTAAACTCTCACAAAGGGCAAGTTTACAGTCCCTAAGATTTTTTTAAGTAAGCAGCCTTAAGTGCGATATAGTAATCTGGAACTACTTTAATGAAAATTATTCTATTTGGAGATCTGTATACAGCAAACTATCTAACTTCAGTCTAACAGTGTGTTAATTGATATCATTGTAGGACGATTTATGTATATATACAGTGGAACCTCGGATTACGAGCATAATCCGTTCCAGGAGAATGCTCGTAATCCTAAATACTCGCATATCAAAGCGAGTTTCCCCATTAAAAATAATTTGTTCCACATTTACTTCAATGGGATGCAATACCGCATGCTGCCAGAGGCAGGGGGGCGCCGAGAGCCTCGGAAACGACTGAAAAGGCCCGAAGACAATTCGGCTGACTTCGGCAAACCTCAGAAAGACTTCCTACCCTAGATTTGCTGAGGTCAGTCATGCTGTCCTCTGGCCTTTTTGAACGGTGCCAATCGGCTGTGATCAGTAACGTTCGGCTCTGCTCGGCTCCGGCGCCCCCCACCTCAGGGCAAAAGCGGTACTGCACAACGCTTTGGCCTGAATCGTGCTTGTTTTGCGAGACAACACTAGCAAACCGAGTCACGATTTTTTAAAATACAGTGCTCGTATTGTGAAACACTTGTTAACCGTGTAACTCGCAATCCGAGGTTCCACTGTGTGTGATTGTGTGTGTGTATATATATATATATATATATATATATATATACACACACACATACACATAGTTTTTAATGTGTACATAGGGGTGTACTAGGCATAACACACCTGGCAGACAAGTTGCATTTTACACATCAAAAGGCTCAAAGGAGTTATTTACAGTGGATTGTAAAATATACAAATCCAACAATGTTTCTGCAAAATAAACATTTATAATCTATTTTGGTTACCAGTCTTACAGTAATCCATCTACAGAACAATGTCTAGGGACCAAAGTTGCAATACAGATTAAACTAGAACTATAGGCAAAACTTTTTTTTTCATTTTGGATATAGCAAGGGAGGGGTTATAACCCCTATCGGATTATTATTTTTTAGCCATCTGTGTCCCATTGCGTAGATAACCCTTCACTTCCTGTCCCATAGTCAAACGGGAAGTAAAAGGATACCCCTGCAAATTAAGGGAATTCATTTGGGATCCCCAGTTCACCAGAACTAGTGTCCCCATTGGAAGATTTCCCAAATGTTACTTTTCTGGGGACAACTCAAAATTTGTGATTTTCCTTTACTTTCACTTTCAATGTTAATGGTCACCAAGACAAAAAGAGAGGGGGAATCTCCTTAACAGGGGCACAGACAGCAATAAAAACTGACAAGCATTCCAAACCCTCTTCACTTGATACTAAAAAAAAAAGTTTTGCCTCTAAGTTTACTGAATTGTCTTGTTTTTAGATTGATATATATTGTATGTAATGCCTTATATGGTTCTCACACTTAATCCCCATGTAATAGCAATTGGTTGTTTTTTTATAATGTCAAGCAAGTCACAAATGCTGCAAATGTTCCCCCAACATCACATTGTGTGATATATTGAGCTTGTAGTATTATAGCTGGTATAAGTATGCATATCAAGGGTCCCAAGCAATATATATTAGCCTCTAGGATCCACAGAACTTTTATGCATTCTGTATCTCCAACACAATGTAGATAGCATGATTCATACATCTAACCTATGCAATATTTTCTATAAAGAAGGCTGCAGAAAGCATGAAGAAAAACATTTATTTTTAAAGATAGAAGAAAATAAATGCAATGAAAGCAGTTAATAGCAACTTGTGAGTATTGCTATAACTGTAGACATTAAACTGTAGACTGCAATGACATTAATTAAGCAAAATAGAACTGAAATATAGCAGGTCGAGCTTTCAGTGAGGCATTTTTCTTAAAGTGTGAAGATCCTCAGAGGATACTCTCCAATGAAAAATCTACAAAAACAAACAGAATATTGAGTAAGAAATGTACACCTCTGTGTTATTGAGTTTTCTATACTTTTTCCTATATGTGTGTGTGCGACACCATAAATAGCATACACATTACATCACAGAAAACAGAAACAAAACACCAAAATTAATATGGAAATCACAGTACAATAAAAATAATTAAAATTGATATGTTAGAAGTTATAGTTTGTTATCCCTCAAGCCCAACTACAACTTAAACATATAGTAGTAAGCAAAATTGCTATCCAAAATCGTGATTTTGAAAGAATTTTAATTCTCTATGCATTTATGCACTATTTGCATATAAACTGACCACATAAATATATTACAGTTTAGCACCCTTTCTGTGAAATCCACTATTAATATCAACTGGTTATGGGTTCAATCTCCCTCTAAAGTCTGGCACATGGACAAATAGTAAAATGAAAATTAGAATCTATTTGTTGCCACTCATCATCTTCAGCATATGAGTGCACAATAGATTTGAATCTCTAATTCAGTTTTATCCCATAAACCAATCAGTTATACTTAGTGAAGACATATTGGCTCATGATTTTCAGCGCCAGATTCTTTGTGTATTTTGTGTTGGCTCTAAAGTATACTGTATAATTACATATAGTAGAGATTAGGCTCAGGGTTATGGATTAGTTTCATAATTAGGGGTTTAGGTTAGCGTAAATTACTTAATTAGTCGATGGGTATGATTAATGTTGCGCTAAATGTTATAAGCATCAGTGCCAAAACCATAGCCGTGACAAATCGTACTCATACAAATTATTGGTACTGCAACTTCACGTGCCTAATCCTTTTGTGCTTGACGTGTCAATCATGATGTAATGGTGGATATGGACATAACATAGCTGCTACTGGCTCCCAATGATCCTAAAACAGTACAGACAACAAATCATTCTGTTTTTTGATTTAGGGGAAAAAATTAATTGCAGACCTCCCAGATATAGAAATCACTGATCTGTATTCTATTTTACTTTGAATGACCAAAGTCTGGCTCCCAGAAGGGCAATGACCTTTTCCTTTTGTAAAAACAAGTTTGAGGAACCTTGTTGTAAGCCTTCCCTACTATTGAGCTTTACATAAAAAGTCTTGGTTGGAGTTATACTTTAGGTTCTCTACCTGGCCACAACCGAAAAAAATATTTTTTTATCACTACAAATTAAAAAGCATGGGTGTAAATCAGTTCACTCATTGCAGGTCAACCGCAATAAAAACATGACTTTATGAGGATGTTGTGTAAACAAGAGAGAGATTGCAAACTGCCCCTTATGCCTCGTACACACGGCCGGATTTTCCCTGAAAAGACGGGCTTTTTTTCAAGGAAAGTTTCTAGCCTCCATCTGATTTTTTTTTTTCTTTGGAAGTCCGACGGACCTAAGATAGAGGAGCTGCTCTCTTTCTTTCCGGCGGACTAACGGTGGACTTTTGCATGGTCAAAAGTCTGACCGTGTGTACAAGGCATTACTCTTAATCTCTATGCCTATAACTATCTAACTATATGCAGATAACTAACCAACGCTATGCCTATAACTAATTATGCTTGAGAATGCTGCAGGGGAACTCATAAAACATTAATATTGCTATTTTATACATTTAGGGAAACCGCAAAAAAAGTAGAGTGGTTAGCGGTGAATGCACTGGAAAGCTTTATGCAATCCTTTGTGAGCAATGACTTTCTCCTATTAGTAGTCTCTTACTTATTATTTTAATTTAGATATTTAGGATACTGGTTTTGACATCATTTCAAATAGAAACACTAATGACTGAAAACTCCAAAATGGCTGATCTTCTTTCACTGGGTACAGTCACCCAAGGCTGTTTGCTGGCCCTGCTATATAGATATTAGGTTTATCACTCAAGGATCCTTTTGTGTGTATATATATTTAACAATAATACTAAATACTGCTGCAGAATGGAAATAGATGTTCCTAGATATTTGTCATACTAAACCAGTATAGGGAACAGATTTTCGATGGTGAAAGTAAATTGTAAAAGTTGTAAAAACATTACAAGTATTGTTAAATTATATTTTGGTTACTTCATAGTTCGCACTCACCTCCACCTCCACCTCCACTACTTGATTCTTTCTTCTGAAAGCCAGCATCAGCTAAAAGGAAAAAGGAAAGCAGTTCAATGCACAAATATACTGTATATTATGTATGACATTTTTAGTCACTGTTATAATAATATTTAATGATAGAACTTTTTAAAGCATTCACTTTTTTTATTGGAAATGTTGCTGAAATTTTTTTTTTTCCTATAGTTTTGTTTGCTCTTTAAATATGTGCTCCAGAGTTTACTAATATTGCACACAAAATCGAAATATAAAGTTATTCAAATACAGTACTTACATGAGTAGGTGTATGTTCCTCCAGATAAAACTTCCAGCTCAGGGAATCTAATGTGAAATAAAATATTCAACATTTTATATATGACAATAGATCTATTTTTTAAGGCTCTAAGGTCATTTGTTTAAGTGCCAGCCACTAGAGTCTACCTGCATGGAGTTTGCATGTTCTCTTTATGCTTGTGTGGGCATAGATAGCTTAGCAATATTAATATATATAAATTATAGGGATCCTCATTTTTCCCCTCCCAATGGCAAAATGCTATAATTAATAAAAAAAACCTGTAGGGAACAAAACTATTAACATTCTCTCCACTCTTGTACTGCAGGGTGTGGCATCACACCTCTTACAAGATCACGGGGAATGCTGAGTAGCCATATTCTCATGAGATGATGCTCAAAGTGCAGTAGCATATTTTCATGAGCGTTGAGCTATTCAGGCTTCCCTGGGAATTTGCCGTAAGGAGAATTACATCACCTACTACAGTTGTTCGAACTCACCATCATTATAAATCTAAATCCATTAGCCATTTTGATGCCATTAACAACAGCCTTCAAAGAACAGTGTTAAACAAGTTTGTATTCAGTAAGGATCTGCAGACTATGGGGCAGATCCACATACATCTGCGTGGGCGCAGCGTATGTGAGATACGCTACGCCACTGTAACTTACCTTTCTTTTCTTTGAATCCTGAAAGAATTTGCGCCGTAAGTTACGGCGGCGTAGTGTATCCCTTGCGGCGTAAGGGCGCAGAATTCAAATTGGGCAGGTAGGGGCGTGTTTAATTTAAATGAGGCACGTCCCCGCGCCGAATGAACTGCGCATGCCCAGTCCGTCAAAAACTCCCAGGGTGCATTGCTCCAAATGACGTCGCAAGAACGTCATTGTTTTCGACGTGAACGTAAATGGCGTCCAGCCCCATTCACAGACGACTTACGCAAACTATGTAAAATTTTAAAAATTATACACGGGAATGACGGCCATACTTAACATTGAGTACGCCACCAGATAGCAGCTTTAACTATACGCCGGAAAAAGCCGAACGGAAACAACGTAAAAAAATGCGACGGCCGCTCGTACGTTCATGGATCGTCGGAAATAGCTAATTTCATACTCGACGCGGATTACGACGGGAACGCCACCTAGCGGACGTAGAAAAATTGCATCTAAGATCCGAAGGCGTACGAAGACGTACGCCTGTCGGATCTAACCCAGATGCCGTCGTATCTTGTTTTGAGGATTCAAAACAAAGATACGACGCATGAATTTTGAAATTACGCCGGCGTATCAATAGATACGCCGGCGTACCTTCTTTGTGGATCTACCCCTAAATCTTGATGTTTGTAACCCAGATACTTTTGATTTGTGTTTGCAAGTCCTTATTGAGTTCAGAACAATAAATGCTAACACCACTGTGTCAACTAGTTCTTCATGTTTAGGGTGTTAATTCTAAGTACATTATAACAGAAAATGTTTTACAGAGAGAACAGAAGTTAAATCTGGGATATACGTTACATATATTATCTACTCACTTGATATCTTCACCCTCCAGTAGCTTCTTGTAGGTGGCGATTTCTACATCTAAGGCTTGTTTTATGTCCAGTAGTTCCTGATAATTCACAATGATTTTGTGAAGCTCTACCTTAGCTGACTCAATTGCGGATTCGTAGCTGGTTACCTGTGCTTGAAATTCAGCCCCCCCCACGCTAGATCTGGCAACAACTTCTGCCAGGTTGCTTTCGAGTGTATAATTCTGGTAAAGAGAACAACATTTTTTTAAACAATAAAAAAAGATTAATGTAAAACCACACTACTAAAATGCATTCTGTATTGTGTGCCAATATAACCAAGTTAAAATAAGTAATATCCAGAAACACTTTTTTACAAAGCCATATCACCAACATTTGTCAGGTAAAATGCTGTTCTGAGGAATCTATGATGACATGTTTATTACATATGTTTTGCATTGTAAATATTCTTGAATAAATGTTAACATATGTAAGCCAGGAAAACATAAAAAACTGAATAGTTTCAGCTGCAGAAAACAATTCAACAAAATACATTGACAGAAGCCAGCAAAGGCAGCATTTAATGGAGCAGAACCTGGAGTCCAAAAGTACTTTGTACAACCAGAATGAAAACATTGAGAGACTGATGCTTGGAGTACAGGGGTGTGGAAATACCACTTCATTACTATTTTGGTCTCATCATCTGATAACAATCAGCAGTTCTCCCACAGTATGTCTTTATTACATCAAAGCCATGTGTGGCTCTGCTTGTTTACCAAACCTTACATGCCTATGATGTAATAATGATCATTGGTGGGGGATTCTTGCTACCACCACAAATTCTAGAACTGGTATGTGGATTGTGCAACCCAGTATGGAACATATATTTGTATACATTAATGTTTCCCCACGTTGTATCCCCAATGTGTTGCAAGTACAGAAAAATATCTGTTGATCTGTCATAAATCCGTTGTGCTCCAAACTTCCCATTTGAGCTGACAAAACAGTGCTTCTACCATATTGAAATCTGTTGTCTGTCCTACCCTTCTCATTTGTTTGGACTACAGAACATTTCCCCTTCTTCTCATCTCCATAACGTGAACTGGAGGTTTTCTGTGGTCCATAAGGGAGAATACAGACAGGGCTAACTACACTGCTCAAGATGTTAGTTCAAACAGGAAGTTAAGAGCTCATTGGATTTCTGACAGGATCATCAGGTATTTTCTGTATTTTTGAAGGTCTTTTTATTAGCCTTTTTTTAATTATTTAAAGTACAAAACAAAGCCTTTTGGGCATACACTGGCTCACAACACCATGCAATAAAACAATAAAATAGAACAAACAAACTAAACAAATTACTCGAGTACTAAATTCTTTGCTTGGTACTTGCAGTAATGGATAAAACCCATAAGTTGAACAGAATGGACTTATGGACAGTCTACCTTGTTTAAATTACAGATACACATTTATACTGCTCTTAAATACTAAGTACTGAACTAATTAGAAGCCATGATATGGATATCTGCTATGTAGCGACCAGCTTCAGTAGCAGTGTAGGAGTGAGTCAGCAAAGTAAAAAAAAATTATACAGTGTTTCCCCGAAAATAAGACCAGCTCTTATATGTATCTTGGCTACAAAAAAAAAAACACACAGGGGGTGTCTTATTTATTTATGGTATGTACAAAAAAGTTCCTTTGTCCCCCCTCTCCACCTATCCCCCTGTTAGCTCAGGAGTCAGCATTATGAAGTTCTATAATCCCCCCCAAAAAACCTTAGTTAAAGTCCTTGTAAAATCATACAATCCGTTCTGTATAACTGCCAAGCTCTTATCCGAATACTGCAGAGGGAGGGTCCCTGCTGACATCAGCCCTGCTCTGAGCACTGGGGGGGGGGGGGGGGCTGTTAATGTCAGCCGAGAGAAGGGAAAAAGAGCTTTGACAGTTGTCCAACCTCCTAGGACACTACCAAAACATACTAAGGCATGCTGGGTAGAGGAGGGATAATATGGGGCTGGCTTACAACTTTGTGAATTTCTGTGTCCCTTAATTGATAATAGAGAAGACACATTTCAGCAGAAAGGGGAAGTGTGAGAACATCTGAAAGTGTTTTAATTTCTGTCCGTGCTTTCCTGTGCCCATTACAACTGCCCCTCTCCTTTCTTCTGTATGACTTTCACGTTGATAAAAAGTGAAGGAAGAATTCAACAATAGGGTCAAAGATAAAAAACCTCAGTTAATTGTCAACTCTTTCACATCTAAAACTATTTAAAAAAAAATGTGTCTGCAGTTGGGCTTTAAAAATTACTCAAAAACGATTTCATTGATACCATAGACGAACTGACTAAAAGAAAAATAATGCACAAATATAAATACTGACTGAATTCCTTCAGATACGTACCACTGTTAAAGCCGACTGTAGTTCAGTATTTAATGTTTGGAGTTCTTTCTTTGTGCTGGAAATTTCTGTTTTAACTGTGGCAACCACTTCTGTTGTTTTAGCTGTTTCACTGTTAATTTCTTCAATCTTCAAAATAAAAGAAATTGCAGTTTACATAATATTCATTGTATTTGATATATGAAATGGATTTAATATTATTGGGATTTATTTATTTTTTATTTTTACCAACAGGAATAAAATGAGAAAAAAATGAACAGTCAATTGTAAAAACAATTACCTTAGCTCTGAAATAGGTTTCTGCATCTTCTTTGTGTTGTAGGACAGATTTTTCATATTCGCCTCTGAGTTTGTTCAGTGCAGAAGTAAGATCAAATGATTTAATTGCATCCACTTCGATCAGTGAAACTGAAGTATCTGCTGCGGATCCCAATTTACCTTGTAGTGTACTTAGTTCCTGTGCAGAGAATACAAGTTACAGAAGGGTATCCAGCGACATAGTTATTGTGCTGTTAATATGATGTAGAATCTATGGTCTCATAAATTATTTTCCTAAAACAAATAACAACCTCAATATATATTCAGTGCTGCTGAGGAGAACACATCGTACCAACATAACATAAAAGTGATAGATGAGATAAAGGCCACACTGGTTTACCTATGCCTATACATGTTTGTGCACAGGAATGCACAATCATGGCGTCACTGCTCTGCCTCTCCACCTCATCCAGTCATAGATTGTCTTGTGAGAAAATTACAAGTCATTCTTTAAATGACGCCCATTCCAAGCAAGCAACCCCCTATCTATACTATGCAGCAGGGCAGCCCTAATTACTGTGAGACAGCGGCGATCACTGTAGTAGCGGCTAATACTACATTGATTCTCTGCTTTCACAGCAGTCCCACAGGTATGGGATACGCTTATATAACTATGCAAAAAAAAATCCATACCTAAAGTTCAGCTTTAAAGCTGTGTTATGGAACAGCATAGTTCTGAGGGACAACCTCAGTGACAATATTTTTTGACAGTGCATTGTTTAAAGAGTGAAAAAAACCCTTGCATTCCCTCCGCTCCCCTATATCCCTATATCCAAAGTTAAACGAAAAATTAAGCTAAATCCCTCAGGCTGGGTTATTGTAAATAACTGGGAAGTGGTAGCACAGTTTGGCAATAGTGAGAAGGTCTAAATGTGGAGGTAGTTTCTTGGGTAGTGTAGGACTACCATGTAAACATGGGCCAGACAAGGCACATGTGTAATCTGCCTCAGGCACCAAGTTTATTCTATTATCATACACAATATTGCCTGGCTGCAAGTAGCAACTGGTCAGCCACCTCTCAGTCTGTACCTAAAGAGGTGCCAGCAACTATGTCAGCATGTGACAGGAAAGGTGCCATAGACCATTAGGACACTTGGAGGAGTCTGGTGATGATGATATAGAAAATATGTCCCTGGAGAAGGACTCGCATGTTGAGGACAACAAAGGGGAGAGGTAGAGTCTCAAAATGAGCACTAAACGAGGAGTTGCCCCCAAACACTCCCTGCTGCATCCTTTTCAGGCACCAAAAGGTTCACCAAGTATATCATTCCTGTCTATGTTTGCTTGACCAAGGGCATGTGGTCATTTGACTGCTTGGTTCAGCAAAGAAGTACCTTTTGCTCCATAGAATCTTGGAGGGAAGAGATGGCTTTCTGAGAATAATGCTGCGTACACACGATCAGAAATTCTGACAAGAAGAGTCCGATGTGAGCTTTTGGTTGGAAATTCCGACCGTGTGTAGGCTCCATCTGAATTTTTCTGTTGGAATTTCCGCCAAGAAAAATTTGAGAGCTGGTTCTCAAATTTTTCTGATGGGAAAAGTTCTTCTGTATGCAATTCCGACACGCAAAAAAACACGTATGCTCGGAATAAATCCTACGCATGCTCAGAATCATTGAACTTTATTTTTTTCGGCTCGTTGTAGTGTTGTACGTCACTGCATTATTGATGGTCGGAATTTGGTGTGACCATGTGTATGCAACACAAGTTTGAGCCAAAATTCAGTTGGAAAAAAATCCACGGTTTTCTTGTCGGAATTTACGATCGTGTGTACGCGGCATAATAGTGTCAGTTTGGTTTCTGCCTCTGTGCGACTACACAACAAATGAACTAGCAGAAATGGTCTGATTCCACTAACTGACTTAGAAGAAGTTGTAGTGCCAGGAGCTTTGGTGAAACAAACTGTCATTCAGTAGCTGGGCATTGTTAGGAAGGAGCATGATTATCTGCTCACCTGCTCCAGCTTTTATTTTCAATTAAAGACTAATTTTAAGGATGGGTCAGCATGAAAAAAAGTGACTGCTGCCATCAAATCAAATGCGAACTAAAAATTATAGAAAAAATAGGAATGACATAAAAAGTAGTCTTCAAAAGGACTTTTGCACTAAAGTAAAGATCTGATAACATAAGAGGGCTGCTGACTAGGATAATGAGCAGCAAAGGGTAAATTCAGCTAAACTTCTTTATTTGAGAGAATGTGAATGTCATAAATTCACTATAAATTAATATTTGGGCCAAATGTGACAGGAATTATTGCTGCATTGCATACATTTTTTTCATAAGGGACTGAAGAATTACAGATACCCCCATGGGCGTCCACTGGAATTTTTTCATGGGTGGGGGGGGCGCTTTGGTAGTGGCGATACACAGTCGCATTTTTCCCTTCTTCGACCGCTAGTGGGGGTTAAAAGCGACCCCCACGTTAAAATGTAAAAACACCCCACTGTGCCCCCTGTATCTTTCAATATCTTTTTGTCACTACTGTGTACCCCCTCTCCACAACTGCACTGCTGGAGCCCTGCTCTTCAACACCTTCTCGATTCCAGGGAGGGGCAATGCCCCCCCCTTGCCCTATGGAGCCGATGGATACCCCTATTTACATTTATCCAACTTAAAAGAGATACTGTACACCTGCTATATATTAAAACAAACACGTTTTGGGTGTGTGTTTTTCTGTGTGCTGTGTAATTTCTTACTTCTTCGTGAGTCTTCTTCAGGAATTCAAGGTCGTCAAGTGCAGCGGAGAATCTTTGTTCAAGAGTTGTACGCAGTTCATTGGCAGACTCAATATCCTATAAGTTTTAAAGCAATACAATATGTTAATGGATTTAGGGGCATCAATTTAATTTAATGCAATGTTAGCCTAAAATAATGTTCACATTTTATAGGCTTGCTCCATAAGGTTGTTACTTTAAAAAATATAAATGTTGTAGATTAGCCACTAGAAGGATATCTTTGTTTCACTGCAGTCACTGCAACACAGCACAGCTGTTGAGATAACATATTCACATTGGTTTTCAATAGGTCTGCAGACCTATGTCTTTATGAGAAAAAGCTCTAAAGGACTGTAAAGCAGTAAGTAGAGCCTGCATATAGGCTGTCTCTATTTACGTATATTATTTTAAACTATGCATAGAAACAAGGTTAAAACATTTATTCCAATTGATAGGATTATTTATACAAGCTGACAACATTCATGTGCTTATTAGAAACAATAAAATAACATGGATTCCCCTAAGGCAGGGGTGCCCAACCTTTTGAAGAGCAAGGGCCACTTAAGCGACTTGGTAACCGGTCGCGGGCCACAATGAGCGCAGCGGGTGGGTGGCATGTCCGTGTCTGCTCTGCATATGCAAAACGGACACTGACACAGCCCATATTGGAGGTAGGATGCAAGTCAGTTTATGTCTGCCACTACTTAGAGGTGAATGGAGGGTCCAATTGGTCGGACTGTCGGACTGACCGTGTGAAAGGGGCCAAAGGCTGCTTTCACACTGATGGACTGTGGTTTTAAAACAAACACGTTTTGGGTGTGTGTTTTTCTGTGTGCTGTGTCATTTCTTACTTCTTCGTGAGTCTTCTTCAGGAATTCAAGGTCTTTGGCTTTGGCTTTGGCTTTCCTGCACTTTGCAATAGACTTCTATTATATTCTGCAGATTTGGTGCACTTTCAGAAAGCTCGCCAAATTCGCAGGTAATAACAGAAGTCTATGGCTCAGTGCAGGTAACCCGCAGGTAAACTGCTCTGCAACTGCGGATTAGTTTTAAAGCAGCCCAGTAACCACTGCAGAAAAGAGATTCCCATATATACACTGATTTAGTAATAAATTGACCTTTAATAACAGTATTCTGTTCCATCCCAGAGCAGGAGGTCGCGGGCCACATCAGAGGGCTCCATGGGCCACATGTGGCCCCCGGGCCACTGGTTGGGCACCCCCGCCCTAAAGGTAAATGCAAATGCAAACTTAAATTGCATACAGAGAAAAGCCTATGTATTAAAGCAGGCCACCTACAGGCTGAATGAAAAACAATCTACCGGTTCCTCCATCAACTGTAAACAGTGCGGAGGGACAAATCTCCCTCTACAGCTACTGTATTTTGACAGCCATCCCCGCTGGCTGTGAAGATACCCAAACAGCATCTGTTTGGAAGCAGTTGCTGTTTGGCTGACAACTTTCTGCCAGGCTTCTTCAATTTCTTAGTCGAGTGACGTGGGCAGGAGGTAGCCAAGAGGGTCACACAGTCAACACATTTTGTCTGGTTGTTCCTGAACAGGCTAAAATTCCAACAGCATATGGTGAAGCTAAAGAGTTTCTGTTTTTCATCTAGGTGTAAAGTAAAGTAAAGTAGTCTGAAGAAGTTTATCAGGTACACTAGTCAGAAATTAAGTTTGAATCTGAATTGTCATTCTGCATATATAAGGAGTTTTGAGAAATCTTGCTGCAGTATGCAACATAGACCTTCAACTAAGGCAAATTCATTGACATTTCTGTGTTTAGAACAGTTTTTTTTGGACAGCAAAAGTACTAATAGATTTAACTGGAATTAGTATTAATGGCTTAAAATTGTAAACATGCAACTTGCTTGTTACCAAGCCTATGGTTTAATGATGACCAAGCAGTGAACAAATTAGAATGGCTAAAAAAAGATTATGAAAATACATTATTTCTAAAAAAAAAAACACTAAAAAAATCACAGTAGTAAGATATCAAATGTAAAGGTTACCCGTTTCATTGCTGCAATGTCAGTTTCCAGTTGATATTTTACCCCTAATTCTAATTCATATCTAAAACAAATAAAAACAATATTAGTCAAAATGAAATGGCATTTATAAGCAATAATTATTGCATAAAGTTAGTAGGCTGGGTTCACATATGAGCACGCAGCGGCTCACAGCAGGGGTCCAGTGCCTTCACGTTCATCGTTTCAGGTCCTATTTCAGCCCAAATATTTGGCTGAATTCGGACCTGAAACAGACCAAAATCACACCGGAGCCGCTGCGGAGATATGTGAACCGGCTCCATAGAGAATTGGATGCAGGGAATCCGCAATGAATTCACACTAGTGTGAACCCAGCCTTAAGGTCTTCCTTTTTCTGCGTTTGTGTGGTATTTCTGTAATGTAAATATCTGCAGATCTTCTATATGTGACTTTCATAGTGCAGCACACCCTCTTTTCGAAATTCTTCCCAATGTTGCAAATGCACCATCAAGCATTTGCACCCCAGAGTTTGTAACCTTCATTGGAAAGCTGTTCAATAGGCCTTTAACCTATTGACAGACTTTCCATTGTATTCTATAGAGCAGGGGTCTCCAAACTGCGGCCCTTTGCTAGCCTTTATCCGGCCCTCAGGGCTTTATTCCTCCCACTGATATGAGGCACTATTCCTCCCACTGACTCCAACAAGGGGGCACTTTTTCTCCCACTGATACCGATGATGAGATACAATTACTCCTACTAATAAGGGCACTACTCCTTATTCTACTGATCGAAAACTATGAGGCCATATTTGTTCTCATCAATGCTGGGCCCGGGGCTTTTTCTGCCCCCGTTGGCCACAATCCGGCCCTCCTAAAGGCTGAAGAACAATAAACTGGCCCTTTGTTTGAAAAGTTTGGAGACCCATGCTATAGAGTGTGATGCATACATGCATTTGGGGCATAGGCATGATTGGTAATATTTTTGAAGAGAGGCTATGTGGCATTAGGCAGGCTGCACAGTGAAGATATCCAATGAAAACTAAGTATAATACTTTGCAGAAATACTCAGAACAAGGTAGACATAGCTCCTAACTTACAATATTTCATTAGTATATAGCATGCAGAGCAAATAGGTATTTAGTTATTGTGGGTTACATCGCTTTGCATGTAATGTTTTTGCCATAAAAATGTCTGTAATATTACATAACCTTCATAAGAACACACAACAAAACATATTCATATTACCCCAAATACAGAGTGTAAACCAAATACAAGTGATTAGTACTTTTATTAATAATGAATTGTAACACTTACTTTGTCCTGAGCTCTTCTGCTGCTCCTCTGACATTGTCAAGTTCAATTTCATATCGAACATTTTCTAAAGTGAATGTTTCAACTGTGTTTCTCAGATCTGTAAGCTGTAGTTCAAAATTTACTGGGCCAGAGGAGGGATCAGAGGACGAGAAGGATGTGCCACCAGTCAACAGGTTCAGTTGAGTCTGCAGTGTTGTGTTTTCAAGTTGCAAATGTTTAACTTTCTCCACGTAAGCATAAAAACGCTCATTCAAGCCTGCTAAGGTCTGCTTTTCTGTAGCCCTAGACAATAACTGGGGCATAACACGAGGTGCTCCTACATTCAAAGTTGAACTGAGGCCACCAGAAGTCAGAGAGCGCCCCAAGGAAAATGCTGCACTTCCTCCTAGTCCTCCACCCAAACCTCCTCCTAATGCCAGACCTCCACCTGCACCCCCAAATCCACCATATCCTGAACCAGCACCAAAGCCAAGACCACCTGCTCCACCTAAGCCAAGACCACCTGCTCCACCGAAGCCAAGACCACCTGCTCCACCGAAGCCAAGACCACCTGCTCCACCGAAGCCAAGACCACCTCCTCCTCCAATTCCAGCTCCAAAAGCAGATCCTCCTCCTCCTCCCAAACCTCCGCCACCCAAACTCAGACGGGATAGACCTGCAGCAGCCCCAGATGCTGACCCATGGGCAAGAGAATACCCTGATTTCTGGGAGGAAGAAGCCGCCCAGCCAAAAGAGCTTCCACCTGAGACTGACATAATGGCAGAAAAAGGAACAGTAACTAAGTATAGGAGTTGGCGGTTTGAACAGGTTCTAAACTCCTTCTGTGCAGGCTGAAACCTTTAACCAACACATACTTGGTTTTTATATGTTTGCCTGTCACATGATACACCTACTCTGCCTTAGGACAGCGTCCTCATTTTTTGTTGGACAGGGAATTTTTAGCGTCTGCCTTGCAGCTGAGCTGACTGAACTGTAATAATCACAAAGCTTTCTATCCATCAAATCAGAGTGCATAGATCTACATCAGTAGCCACAGGGAGATTCCTGTCATGGCACAAAATAGTGTGATTGAAATTTATGCTGAATATACAAAGAATTATATTCACTAGTTAAATGTAGTTTGTGTTTCTAAACCTATTGGTGACCACAATCTAAGCAGAATTTGGGATCTTGCCTTCTATATTTCATAGAAAACAATGTATTAATAAGAAGGAATGAGCCAAAAACATGCACTTTTAAGTTAAGGAAAATAATGTGTGTTAAAATAAAATTCAGCAGGAGCAGTAACAAATACATGTGTGCTTGGTTTTGCCTTTATAAATTGCCCCACCCTCTTTCTGATATTGAAAACAGAAATCGATTGTAAAGGCTCCTCTAATACTTACCCAAGTATATGTCCATGTGTGTTTTTACCAAGGCCATGTCTTTTTAGAGTTTTGTAATAAAAAGTGGTTTTATATATAAATGGTAATGCGTTTTTCTTTTTTGGCTGTTGTCAAAATCCCACAAGAGAGTACTTTTCCCATTTCAAATATTTACCCAAGCGCCATCTCGATCCAGCGATATGCACAAGAGCAGTGTCCCTGCCAAGTCTCTTCCTCCTCATTGGCTGTGTCAATCACAGCCAGTGAGCCAATGTGGACAGAGCGGGGTAGGGCTGAACTGCTGGCTATAGGGACACTCAGCAGGAGGGAGGGGCCAAGAGCGTCGGCGTGGGGGGGGGACGACGACGACGGGGCAATTAGAGAAGGTTTGGGGCTGCTCTGTGCAGCACAGAGCAGGTAAATATAACATGTTTTTTTTTTTTAAATCAAAACAACGTTTATTGAGCATAAAGGTGAAGGATTACAGACGTATGAACAATCGGTGCAACATGCACCACAAGCAAGAATACAATGCAATGTCAAGTACACAGACCAAACAAACACTTTGAGGGAAGGGCGGGATACATATATAGAACAACATATGAGGAGGGGGCAAAGCTGTGGGCCCAAGGTCGGGAGAATCTGAAGAGCAACATGAGGGAACTCATTCATCAGGAGCAACACAGGTGGAAGCCTCCCCTAACCATCTATCCCAGACTTTATGGTATTTATTAGGGCAGCCTCTGTGAACATAGAGCAGCTTTTTGAAGGGTAGGGTTGCATTAACAGCTATGATCCATTGCTGCAGTATAGGGGGGGGGGGTCCCCGCATCCAAGTTCTAGCTATCTGAAGCCTGGCAAGGAATAGTGTCTCCTGCAAAAAGGTATTAAGATATTTCTCGGCTTCAGACAGTGAGAAGAGGCCAAGCAAACATTGGCGGGGGCACAAGGACAGTGGTGATCCCATGCGGTCGTGAAGGAACCGGACCACCTGAGCCCAGAAACCTTGCACACCGGGGCATTCCCAAATGAGGTGATAAAAGGAGGCATTAGGGTGGTCACAGCCCGGGCAGTTGGGGATGCTACCTGGCTTAAACTTCGAGATGCGGTGCGGTGTCAGGTAGGACCGATGCAGGATGTATAATTGAGTGAGGCGGTCTGAGAGTTTGGGAGAAACTAATCTGCAATTGAGGAGGACCTCGTCCCAGTCTTCCGACGACACCACCCCCAAGTCAGGCTCCCAGCGGGACTTAACCTGCCGGAGAGTGATGGTCGCCGAAGGTGCCAGTAGGTAGGAATAGAATTGGGAAATCAGTCTCTTGGGGTCCGAGCCCAAAACGATGTCAACGGGCAGCGGAATCTCTAGCGTGGGGATGTTAGCACTAAATTGTGTGGTGAGTGCATGTCGGAGTTGGAGGTAACGGAAGAACATGTGATTAGCTAAAGTGTGGGTTTCCTTGAGGGACTGGAAGGTCCTAACCGACCCGTGGGCCACGACCTGCGTCAGATATATAACTCCGCTCCTGATCCAAATACCGTGGTCGGGGACCGTAGCAAGTTCGGGTAGGCGAGGGTTTTCCCATAGGGGAGTATGTGAGTGTGGAAACGGTGCCTCGCCGACCGACATGGCAATTTGCCATATTTTACGGTGGTGAAAAAGCAGTTGGTGTCTATCACCCGTCCGCTGGGAGACGCGGGGCTCGCAAAATAGAATCTGGAAGGGGTGCGAGACCAAGCCAGGTGCCCGAGAGCAGACCATGGCCAGGTAACGCTTCTTGTCTGAGTGATGAAAGTAGTAAAAGTGTTTTTTGGGATGCGACATAGTAGAGAAAAAGGTCCGGGACCGATGCGCCGCCCTGACTGGTGGGGCATTTCAGCGCCCGCCACGATAGTTTGTGCCGTGATGGGCCCCAGATGAACGAGTTAATGATAGACTCCATGGCTTTAAAAATGCGGGGAGGGATGTACAGCGGGGCATGCCAAAAAGCGTAAAGCAACTTCGGGAGGAGAATCATCTTAACGAGGCTTATGCGACCCATAACTCCTAGGGGTAAACGGGACCATGTTTGCGTCTTGGTCTTAAGGACATCAAACAGGGGTTCAATGTTAAGGTGCATGTAGTCAAGGGGGGATCTAGTAACGTGAACACCCAAATATTTAATGACATCTGTTCTCACCAAGGGGAGGGACGCCTGCACCGCGGTGGGGGGGCCTAGATCTAGGGGAAGGATATGTGACTTGGACCAATTTATTTGTAGGCCCGAGAATTTCCCAAATTGCGTTATGACTTGAAGGGCTGCCTGAAGTGAGGGACCCGCATCCGAGAGGTAGAGGAGCATGTCATTGGCGTAGAGACTGAGTAGCTCAGTAACCCGACCGCAGCGCAACCCGCTAATCCCGGGATGATGTCGCAGGGCAATGCAAAGAGGCTCTACTGCAAGGGCATAAAGCATGGGCGAGACCGGGCAACCCTGACGAGTGCCCCGAGACAGGGAGAAGGGGGAAGAGGTCCTACCATTAACTCTGATACGCGCCGTTGGGGCATGATAAAGAAGTTGGAGCCACTTAATAAAGTGGGGGCCGAAGCCAAATCTACCAAGGCACTCCCACAGGTACTTCCACTCGACTGAGTCGAAGGCCTTGGCGGCGTCCAGGCTAACTATCACTCTGGAGCCCACCTCCACATGTTGGGCCTGAAGGTTCATGTGTAACCTGCGGAGATTGAACGCTGTGTTTTTATTAGGCATGAATCCAGTCTGGTCGGGGTGTATTAGGCTAGTGATGACTTTATTAAGGCGCAGGGCGAGGATCTTAGCAAGGATTTTCACATCCAGTTGAAGAAGTGAGATGGGTCGGTAGGATTCAGGAAGCAAGGGATCCTTGCCAGGCTTCGGTATCAGGACAATTAGAGCCTCGCTCATGGAGGAGGGAAGAGTGCCCGTATCAAAGGCATAGTTGTAAAGCGCACAAAGCCTGGGAACAAGGGTCCCCTGAAACTGTTTATAGAATTCGAGGGGAATCCCGTCGGAACCCGGAGTTTTAGAAGTAGGGAGGCTTGCTAGGGCCCCCTCCACGCACACGGCGGTGATGGGGGCCTCTAACAGAGAGACCTGGTCCGGGGAATAGCGTGGGGAAAGTGACATCCCGCAGAAGAGCGGAGAGCTCCTCCGCGGAATGTTGTGCAGTAGAAACGTAAAGCTTAGAATAAAAGGACCTAAACTCTTCTGCCACCCGGTCGGGGTCCGAGAGCAAAGCTCCGGACGCCGACCGGAGAGCTACGATCACCGGGGGTTTATGATCAAGGTGAGCCATGTAGGCAAGAAGTCGCCCGGCCCGTTCACCATGTTCATATGTGCGCTGCTTACTAAAGAAAATACCACGGCGCGCTTTTTCAAGGTGTAGTTGATCTGTCAGCCTGGTCTGTAGACGCAGCTGAGAGGCATTGGTTTTGGACGGGTCGGCCTGGAAGGGCATCCAGCTGCTCCTCCGCCTGGCGGATCAGCAGTTTAGATGAGGCCTTGTGCCTGTTAATACGGGAGGACAGAATCATACGAACGTGAAGCTTGAATGCCTCCCGAACAGGACCCACCGAAGCGGAGCCGTCATTTGCCGTAAAAAAGCGGTCCCATTCTGACCCGACAGAGTCCAGGTCAGGGATAATGCTCAGCCAGAATGGATTCAGGCGCCAAGTCTGGACCGCAGGAGGTGTCGGGAGCCTGAGCTTGACCCAGTACGGGGAGTGGTCAGAGAGTGTCCTAGTGTCAAAGCCAACATCGAGAATGTGTGGGAGAAGGGAGGGAGCTACCAAAATAAGATCTATATGGGACATTACTGCACGGGAAGGGGTGAAGCAGGAGAATTTGAGCAGTGTCGGGTGTTTGTGCCGCCAGGTGTCAGTAAGGGCGAAGTCAGTTAGGAACCTACCAAACCTGGTAATTCCCGGTAGGGAACCCAATGGGGCGCTCGAGCCCAGTCTATCCAGGGACGGTGAAATGACCATATTGAAATCGCCCGCCCATATAACGGGTACAGACGGGTGTAGAGCCATAAAGGCCACCCCCCGCTGTAGCACCTCGAATTGAAAGGGAGGGGGAACATAATAGGCAAGGAGGAGTACTTCGAGGCCTCCGATGGTGGCATGCAAAAATAAATACCGACCGTGGGGGTCAGATTGCAACGTATGGAGTTGAAATTGTTGCGACCTCGCCACAAGCACCGCGACTCCCCGGGAGTTAGAAGTGTGAGGGGCCTGATAAACCCAACCCACCCAGGCTTTTCTGAGGCACAGCTGTTTTTGACCCGCTAGGTGCGTCTCTACTAAAACAGAGATATCGGCATGCTGGGACTTTAAGTGTGAAAGGACTGCCGACCGTTTAACACGGTCGCCCAGGCCACGGACGTTCCAGGTTACAATCTTAAGGGTCGCCATGAGTGGATGTGGAAATGGAGGGAGCAGGTCCGCCCCCCCAGAGAGGGGGGGTCGGCACCCAGTCCGGGGCACACCTGCGTGGGATAACCAGAGGGCAAATATGACATGTTTGTTATTTAAAAAAAAATCTGCCTTTAATATCATTTGAACTCCAGGTAGATATACTGTATATTACACATATTACACACATTTTTTTCAGCTTTGAATTAATTGATACATCATTAAAACATATCTAAACCCCAAAACAAAAGTTTAATATATTGCATCTTATCGGTCCTTTATGGCTGCATTCGTTTTCTTTTTTCAGGATAATAAAATTCTCAACAGTACAGAAATTAACTGTTGATTCTGTCAGATATACAGTGTTCTTGTTACTTCCTGTGAGGTAAAAGCACAAACATCCTTGTTTTTGCAAACTAGTACTACTCTCAGTCCAGCATAGAGATGAACGAAAGCAGTGCAACAACCATGGCTCCATCCATAGATATGGTGGAGAAATTAGTGTAGCTATCAAGTGACAGGAAATATGTTATTTTGCAGGGTTACCAGGTGAAGAGAATTTTAATAAGGCTTGCAAAAACATTCAGCCACCACATCTAAGCACTGGTGTGCTTTAATCACTTGTATACTGTGACAATTTTTAACTTTTTAACACACTTGTTAAAATCTGATTTTTTTTCTGAAATAAATCCCCCTCTCCCCCAATTATATATCTTCTGAAAGAAGAGACACTGGAGAATAAAATGGTGGTAGTTGCAATGTCGAACAATATTTGTGCAGCTAATTATCAAAGGCATGTTTTCAGGAAAAGTACACTACAATTAACCTCTTGAGGCCCGAAGGCTCCTGGCTCTTTAAGAGGTTTAGGATGCCGGGAGGCAGGGCTTAAGATCAGTTGATCCGAAAACTTTCAGTTAGGCAGCGGTAACTGTCTCGGGAGCATGCAGGGCGGGCGCTCTCGGCACAGCTGTATTGACCACAGTTCTCGCAAATATGCAGCCATTCAGCGCCAAGGGCCAGAGGCGGCTATTTAATTAGGCAAATTAGGAGGTCGCCTAAGGCCTCAAACCCACAGGGGCCTCATCCCAGCACTGTCTGCACTGAACAGGGAATGGGATCGGTGCACTGCGGGCAGCCCAATTCTCTGTCAAAGTCTCCTGTCAGGTGGAGTCATCTCTGTCTGACACATCACATCGAGTGCTGGTACAGGAGAACAGGACATGGAGGTGCGGTGTAGATGGAAGAACTACATGCTGGGTGAGTGAAGGGCTTTGTGTGATGGAGGTGAACACCCTTGATGTAGATCTGCAACTGTTCAGAGGTACAACACCGCCCACATATCCTAATTATCACATGGTCAGCCCCTCCCCCTCTCCTCTTTCTACCTCCCCTCCTACCCTCCCCTCTCCCTCTCTGCCCCCTCTACTCCCACCCCCTGTGCCCTCTAGCCCTCCTATCTACCCCCCGTTCCCTCCTTTATTTCCATCACTCCTCCCTTTCTCTTCTCTCCTCCCTCCACCATCCTCTCTCCCCTTCATTCTTTCTGTCCCCCCCCCATGGTCTCTCCTCCTCCCCCTGTCCACTTTCCCCCTGTCCTCTTCTCCCCATCCCTCTCTCTGTCCTCCCTCCCCCATCTGTTCTCTCTCCCCCTCTGTCCTCCACCCTCTTCTTTTCTCTATCCTTAACCCCTCTCTCTCTCCTCTTCCCCCCTCCCTCTATCTATCCTCTCCCCCTCCCTCTTTCTCTCCTCTGTCCACTCCCCCCCCCCATCTCTCTATCCTCTCCCTTTCCCTCTGTCCACACTCTCCCCTCCCCCCTCTCTATCCTCTACCCCTCCCTCCTCTTCCCCCTCTTTCTATTCTCTCTCGCTGCTCACTCTCTCTGTCCTCTCTCCCCCTTCCCTTTGTCAGTCCTCTCTCCCTCCCCTACCTCTCTCTGTCCCCCCATTCTCTCCCCCCCTATCTGTCCTTTCTCCATCTTCCCTTTCTCTGTCCACTCTTCCTCCCCTCCTTCTCTCTGCCCCTCATTCTATTCCCCCTCTGCCCCCTCGCCCTCCCCTCCCTCTCTCTGTCCTTCCCCTCTGTCCTTTTTCCCCTCTCCTTCTCTTTATCCTCTCCCCCTTCCTCTCTCTGTCCTCTGCCCCCTCCATTTCTCTGTCCTTTACCTCTCTCTGTTCCCCATTGTCTCTTCCCTTTTCTGCCCTTTCTCCCCTCTCGTTCCTTTCTCCCTCCCCTCCCTCTCTCTGTTCTACCCCTGTGTTCTCTCTCCCCTCCTTCCTTTCTCCCCCTCCCTCTGTCTTTTTTCCCCTTCCCCATCCCCTCTACTTCCCTTCCTCTGCCCCCCCTCCTCCAAGGTCATGTATTGTGTAAAGACCTAAGACATCCACACCGGAAGCATGGTGCCTCATGGGCACTATAAACAGCGAGATCCAGAGAGGTGGCCAGGATTAGTCCATCTTTTCATTTTTGGGAAAATTTGTACTTACCCTTTAAGCCTTCCAAACTATCTCAGAGCATAGAAAGAGGCCCTATAGTTGCTGCATTCCTCTTACCTACCTGGTAGAACATTCAGGAGACCTAAGTCACCAAGAACTCTATCATATACAGGCTCCAATGGTTGTTATTGGCTTATAACTTTGATGGATGGCCTCCAGTATCAGTAGGTCCAAGCATTTTACAACAGTGGCTGGTCAAGATTTGCATAATGGAGCAGCCAAGGTTTAGGGGTTCCGAGATATGTGACCATACAACTGCCAACAACAGATGGGACATGGGAACCTGTGGGTGATGTTACCTCTCCAGGCTTTACCAGCCATTGTCAAGCGCTCTCTCCTCTCCCCTGCAGCCACCCCTAATTGACACAGGGGACCATCGGAGAGCTAAAAGTCCACAGGTTAGGGGGTGGAAATTACTTGTCTTGCCCCAGGCACTGACAACCCATGCTACGCCACTGTAGGGGAGAGCCCAGCATCGGGAAGCAGGATGGCACTCCATATTGCAGAGTTGTATGCTCACCCTTACAAATACACACAGCCCACGGTAACAAAGTAAGAAGCTACCTGGGCTGTGAGTCTGTGCACGGGGGCTTGACAGGGATTTGCCAAAGGATGGTCAAAGTTAAGCCGTGGTCAGGGATTCCAGAATTCAGAATACACGATAAACATAGCCAGCGTCAGAAGCCGGAGTCAGTCTTGTAGCTGAAACAAAGCACAGGACTACAGGTACACAGGAACCTTTGGCAATGACAGGGCAATCACAATGAACTGACAAATCCCTCAGAGTGAGGCAGTGTTTTATACCCCAGTTGATTGGGTAACCTGCCTCAGCTGGACCAGGAGAGACAGGTGCAGATTGCAAGGAGATCCAGAGAAAGGTGATCAGCACATCATTCAGAACCACCTTAGCTGGAAAGCAAGCAGAATACTAAACTGAGGAGTGGCTCAGCAGTAAAGAACCGAAGCAGCAACAGCGAGGTCCCAGGTTCAATACCACCCAGAGCCACTTGGGGCACGACCACGCCTTGCCGTCTGCTTGGCACGGTAGGGACCGCGACACTCAAGCACCGCAGGGCATCTTTTTGCCTGCGTGCTTGCGTAGCCCCTTGAACGCCTATGGAGCACCGCAGGTTCCGAGGACAAATCAGCACAGAAAGAGGTAATGGAGGAAGAAGAAGAGGAGGGGGTGGGGAGAGAGGTGTGTCAGAATCACCACTAGTAGCATTTTGGAGGTGTGGTGGCGGCACAACCTCCAACACTACTGCATCCTGTCCTGCATCCTTCCCAGCTGCCAGCAGAGTCACCCAGTGCACCGTGAAAGATAGGTAACGTCCCTGTCCATGCCCGCTGGACCATGAGTCAGCGGTAATATGCACCCTACCGCTGAGCAAGGCCAAGATATTGCCTTCCACATGCCGGTAGAGAGCCAGAATCACCTTCTGTGAAAAAAGTGGCATTTGGGAACCTGCCACTGAGGTACCGCACATTCCACAACCTCACGGAAGGGGGCAGAGTCTACCAACTGAAAAGGCAGTAGTTGAAGTGCTAACAATTTAGCCAAGCTAGCATTCAATCGCTGGGCATGTCGATGGCTGGGAGTAAATTTCTTTTGGCGGTGCAGCAGCTAGGGCAGGGAAATTTAGCTGGTACAATCGGACGTTGGTGTACCAATAGCAGATTGCCCGCAAAGTACTTGGCAGTGACACACCTAATTCTACACCTTCATTCCTCTCAGTGCAGGTTTCTGAGAGGACTAAAGGTATAATGGGGTTGGAGATCCCAGCTGATGAGGAGCAAGGAGAGGTCGGCTTTGTTCTTTGGTGTGGGTCTTTTATGTACGCTTGCCAACGGACTACATGGCAGGTCGACATATGTCTGGTCAAGCATGTGGTGCCCAAGCAGCTGATGTTTTGGCCAGGTTTAGGTCCGGTGACATGCTTGGCCAGTCCATCACCTTTACCCTCAGCTTCTTTAGCAAGTCAGTGGTCATCTTTGAGGTGTGTTTTGGGTTGTTATCATGTTGGAATACTGCCCTGCGGTCCAGTCTCCGAAGGGAGGTGATCATGCTCTGCTTCAGTATGTCACAGTACATGTTGGCATTCATGGTTCCCTCAATGAACTGTAGCTCCCCAGTGCCGGCAGTACTCACGCAGCCCCAGACTATGACACTCCACCACAATGCTTGTGTCAAGTCTCTGATGTGAGGCCGAGTGGCAGAGAGGGCGCCCCTTGCGACTAAGTGCAGCGCTCCCCTGGGAGTGATACAGGGGATACGGTGCCCAAAGGTGCACGGGTTGCCAGTAGTGCTGCAACAGGCTAGTAAGCAGAATGTAGCTGGGGTGCGCTGGGTAGTGAAGTCAGTAGCCGTCCTGAGTAGGCATATGCAGGATAAACCAGGAGCAGGGTTCGCAGCCAGGCCAGAGGTCAAATACCGGGAGACAGTCCAAGAGCAAAAAGGAGCAAGCCGGGTCATAAACAGTGGGCAGTGGATCGAAGAATAGTCAGCCAAGCCAAGGTCAGAGCGAGGAGATAATCGGGATCACAGGTCAAGCCAAAAGCAGAGGTCAAGCCAGGAGTTACAAGGTAAACAGACACAGGAAGCTGACGACAATCCAGCAATTCGGGTCAGACAGTGGCAGCCTTTTATAGGCCAGCAGGGTGATCCACCTGTCACATGATGGCGGCCATTTCCTCTACTGGCAAGATTGCCAGTACTTCCATGGCCATTTCCCTGACACAGCCTTCGGCCATTTCTTCTACTGGCAAGATTGCCAGTACTTCCACGGCCAGTTCCCTGACACAGCCTTCGGCCATTTCTTCTACTGGCAAGATTGCCAGTACTTCCACGACCATTTCCCTGACAGTTCCCCCCCCAAGGGGCAGCCTCCGGATGCCCAACCGGGCCCATCTTTCTGGGTATCGGGCACGAAATCTCTGGAGAAGTCTAGGAGCATGTATATTGCCTGCAGGTTCCCAAGAATTCTCTTCTGCTAAGTAACCCTTCCATTTAATAAGAAATTGAATAGTCCTACCTCTCTTGCGACAGTCCAGAATGGATTCTACCTCAAATTCGGTTTCATCTCCCACTGAGACTGGAGGCGGAGGGTCTTCTTCTCTTCCTGGAAAAGGACTAGAGACAACAGATTTAAGAAGAGATACGTGAAACACAGGATGCACTTTATACGAACTTGGTAGTAACAGTTCAAACGCTACTGGGTTGATTTTTCGTTTAATTTCAAATGGACCGATAAATCTTGGACCCAATTTCCGGGAGGGACAAGGGAGCCGGAGATTTGCTGAAGAGAGCCAGACCTTATCTCCAACCTCAAAACTAGGACTCTCTCCCCTCTTCTTATCATATTGTTTCTTGTAGTCCTCTTGTGCTTTCTGCATGGTTAGCCGGAGGGTTTGATAATTAGCCTGAATGAAACTTATCCTGTCTTGAACTACTGGGACTGAGGCTTCCGGAATGATATTAGGTAGAAATGAAGGATGGAAACCATAGTTGGCCCAAAACGGAGATTGATTGGTGGTTGAGTGTACTGAATTGTTGTAAGCGAACTCTGCACAAGGGAGTAGAGAGATCCAGTCGTCCTGGGAGAAGGAGCAGAAGCAACGCAAGTATTGTTCTAAGGTCTGGTTAGTCCTTTCAGTTTGACCGTTGCTTTGGGGGTGATAGGCTGAGGACAGGCACACTTCAATTGATAGTGCTTTGCAGAGCTCTCTCCAGAATCGGGAGGTGAATTGTACCCCTCTATCAGACACAATGCTGTCAGGAAGGCCATGAAGTCTGACTGACTATCTCCCTTATGAAAATTTTGTCCGTCTCTGCAGCACAAGGAGTTCCTGCCATGGGCAAGAAGTGCGCCATTTTGGATAGACGATCCACAACTACCAGGATTGTTGTAAATCCTTCGGATGGGGGCAGCTCTACTATAAAATCCATAGATATATTTCTCCATGGTTGTTCTGGCACTGGCAGTGGACGTAACAGACCCCAAGACTTGACGTTGGACCCTTTATTACGCTGGCAAGTAGTACAGGAACTAACAAACTCCTTACAGTCAGATTTCAAGGTAGGCCACCAGAAGGATCGTTGGATAAGGTCCATAGTTTTCCGCACTCCGAAGTGGCCAGTGAGTTGGTGGTCATGCAATGTCTTTAGGACCTGAATTTGGGCTTGTTGCGGAACAAAGATCTTGTCCTGATGCCAGAGATACCCCCCATGGTTTCTTAGAGAGGATGCTTCTGGTTCCTGGCATTGGAGGGAAGCCTGTTCAAGGGAAGATCTTAGATCAAAATAAAGTTCTGAGGTGACAGGATTGTGCTAGATATCGTCTCTTCTGGAGTATCGGGGAACATTCGGGATAAGGCATCCAGGGCTGGATTAACAAGGGGGCTGATGGAGCTGCAGCTCCAGGCCCCTTTCTCAAGATAGGCCCATTTGCCCAAAAAATCTGAAAAAAATAAATCTGAAAAAAAAAAAGATCGAATTTGGGGGGTTGTAGCTCGACGACCAGTGGTCACAGAAACCCCACATTTGGGGGGTAGGCATGGGAAGACCTACCCCACAACTGGTCAAAATATGGGACAGCTATCATTCATGGTTCCGGAGATACGGGCCTGCTTGCACAGCCTGTCAGAAGCTACATTCAGAGCGGCCAATATAAATACAAGCTGACACACTGCAGCAGACTGATGGGATCACAGTGCTTATAATAATTATTTGTATATTACTCATGGTAATTAACCCCTTGCTACCCAGGCCAATTCTGACACTTCTCTACTACATGTAAAAGTCATCATTTGTTTTTTGCTAGAAAATTACTCTATGGTGGTCTTTGCACTTTTTATGTTGCACGGTATAGAGCTGCGCGATTCTGGCTAAAATGAGAATTGCAATTTTTTTGCTTAGAAGATAGATCACGATTCTCTCATGATTCTTGCGGCGTAACATCATCTTTCACATTAAAACAAAAAAAGAAATGGGCTAACTTCACTGTTTTGTTTTTATGGTTTTTATTATTCATTGAAGTGGGCAAATGCAGTGTGACATAAAATATTGCAGCAATAGCCATTGTATTCCCTAGAGTCTCTGCTAAAATATATATAATGTTTGGCGGTTCCAATAATTTTCTAGCAAATAATATTGCTTTTTAACTTAAACAAGTGTTGGAATTTAAGTGGTTACATTTTGTTACAATGTTAGTTAGTTACACTGGGCCAGATTCAAGAAGCAATTGCGCCCGTGTAACCATAGGTTACACGGAGCAATTGCTTACTTGCTACGGCGTAGTGAATGCTCCTGATTCAGGAACATCGCTACGCCGACTGCAGCCTAAAATCTGCGCGGCATAAGGCTCTTATGCCACGCAGATTTTAGGCTGCATTCTAGCGAAGACCGCTAGGGGGCGCTCCCATTGTGATCTGTGTATAGTATGCAAATTGCATACTAACACCGATTCACAAACTTGCGCGGGCCCTGCATACGCAAATTACGTAATTTGCGTACGTCGGGTTTCGCGTAACGTTACACATCCTAATAGCAGGCGCAGCCAATGCTATAGGATGGCCACGTTCCCGCGTCGCGACGTTCAAATTTTACGTCGTTTGCGTAAGTGGATCGTGAATGGCGCTGGACGCCATTCACGTTCACTTTGAAGCAAATGACGTCCTTGCGACGTCATTTGCCGCAATGCACGTCGGGAAAGTTTCCCGACGGAGCATGCGCTCTACGCTCGGCGCGGGAGCGCGCCTAATTTAAATGATTCCCGCCCCCCGCGGAATCATTTACATTAGGCGCCCTTACGCCGGGCAAGTTAACACAGCGCCCCCGCAATTTACGGAGCTTCTGCTCCGTGAATCGTGGGCAGCGCAGAAAATTTGCGCGGGCGCAGGGCAAAAACGCTGCCCTGTGCCTGCGTAAGAAAGGCGCAGATTCTTACTGAATCTGGGCCAATGTTTAATTTTGTTTACAAACTTGGCAGACTGCCCAGATTTTTTCTTTGCACACAGAAGTGTATCCCTTTGATCTAAGAAGGAAGTGTTAGTTACATTGTTTCCTTTTAAAAACTTGGCAGACTGCCCAGATATTTTCTTTTGATAGCTGAAAGTCTCTCCACTTGTTATATGAAAGAATCAGCAAACTCTGCATTGGAG
Organism: Rana temporaria; assembly: GCF_905171775.1. Classification (NCBI taxonomy): domain Eukaryota; kingdom Metazoa; phylum Chordata; class Amphibia; order Anura; family Ranidae; genus Rana; species Rana temporaria. The sequence goes on from NC_053493.1 coordinate 171,415,863, forward strand.
ATCGTCAGGGGTGTTGAATCGAGATCACGATTTTTTTAACGATTAATTGTGCAGCTCTAGCACGGTATTTGTGCAGCAATTTTTCAAACATGTTTTTTTTGGAAAAAAACTGTTTCATTCATTAAAAAAACACTAGTTAGTTAAGTTAGCACGATTTTTTTTGGTATCCTAAGCGATGCTTTAAATTTTTTTTAGGTTACATGTTTAGAGTTACAGAGGAGGTCTAGTACTAGAATTATTGTTCTCGCTCTAACGATCGTGGCATATGTAACCTGTGTGTATCTGGCTCTGATACTACCAGTGCCTACCCAGCCACTGACTAGTATCTCTCCCCAGCCTGTCCCCACACACCCTCTCACCTGCTGACCTGTGGATGGGGGAATCACTCCTGCAGTGTTATTGTGTTCTGCCAGTGCGTACAATGATCAGTGTTGCTAACTATAGCTGGCAGCACTGATTGTTTTGGGAAAAACCTAACAGGCTGGTTGTACTCAAGTCGATTAATAGATTGACTTGTGTAAAACCAGCTAGCCTATACATAGATCGACTATGGCTGGTCTCTACATAATTGGCGTAATTTCAATCCATGTATGAACCGCTTAACCACTACGCAGTCCCTAAATATCCTTCCACTCCTGTACATAGTGCTCACTGTCATACTCTCCACACTCCTCTCCTGTACATAGTGCCCACTGTCATAATCTCCACACTTCTCTCCTATACATAGTGCCCACTGTCATACCCTACACACTCCTCTCCTGTACATAGAGCCCACTGTCATACCCTCCACACTCCTCTCCTATACAGAGCGCCCACTGTCATACCCTTCACACTCCTCTCCTGTACATAGTGCCTGCTGTCATACACTTCTCTCCTGTACATAGTGCCCACTGTTGCACCCTCCACACTCCTCTCCTGTACATACTGCTCACTGTCATACCCTCCACACTCCTCTCCTATACATAGTGCCCACTATCATACCATTTACTTTCCTCTCCTGTACATACTGCCCCATCATACCCTCCACACTTCTCTCTGGTATGTACTACCCTCTGTCATATCCCCACACTCTTCCTGTACATACTGCCCATTGTCATACCCTTCACACTCCTCTCCTGTACATAGTGCCTTTTGCCGTCCCCTTTGCACTCCTCTCCTGTACATAGTGCCCACTGTTAGACCCTCCACATTCCTCTCCCTCACCTGCACATACTTCCCACTTATATACCGTCCATACTCCTCCCCTATGTCGCTTACCCACAAAAACAGTTCTTTAAAATTATACTGAATATCCTCAATGTTACCAGCTCTAGAATGGACACACTTTTGTTAGTTCAACTAAAGGAAATCTCAGTTCTCATATTTGTTCTGCCCCATTATTAGTACTCATTTAATTTTGTGATTACAACTATGATGTATAGAGGAACATAGGGGATCTCAGCTACTCTAAATATAGCACTTATATAAAAAAGTGTCCCTGAAAATATTTTTTAAATGTTGGCAACTGTGCACTTAGGCACTGCCCAAGGGCCACTGGGTCAGTAGGGGCCGGGGGCCCCATGCGAGGCTCCTGGGATCCTGTGATAATAAAGCAGTAGTAAACTTTCCTGACATTACTACTTTTTTAGAGGCCCTGGGGTAGGTTATGCCACAACGTACAAGTATGCACAGCATATTAGCACATTAGGGTAAATTTTCAGACTGAGCTCTCCAGTGCTGCGCTGTGATGAATCAGGCGGGGCCCTGGCACTTCCATCTTCACCTGGTCTTCCTTCTGGGTTCTGTGTCTTTGGTCACTTGCCTTGGCCGGGTTGCGTTTATGTCATTCCCACGCATTTATTTATTATTTATAAAAGGCCCCACCAAAATCCTCAGCACCAGGCCCATGATGTTCTTAATCTGGCCCTGAAGGCATCAGCCTTTCCGTTCTTGGAGCCAGGGCGGTAGGTAATGTGGAAGTTAAACCTTGAAAAGAACAGAGCCCAGCGAGCTTGACGGGTCTCAGGCGTTTGGCAGTGTGGAGGTATTCGAGGTCCCTGTGATCTGTAAATATCATTATGGGGTGAGCAGACCCCTCAAGAAGGTATCTCCTTTAATGGCCAAGAGTTCGCGATCACCTACATCATAGTTCCTCTCGGGCTGGCTCATTTTTCGTGAGGAGAAGGCCACGGGGTGAAGCAAAGACTTGGGTCCCTGGCGCTGTGAAAGGACTGCCCCTGTGGCTACTTCTGAGGCATCGACCTCCAAGATGTATGGCAAGGCAGGATCAGGATGTTGAAGAATGGGTGCAGAGGTAAACAATGACTTCAGTCTCTCGAAAGCAGTTTGGGCTTCGGAGGGCCACTGGAAGTGCATTTGTAAGCGGGGTACCTGGGTTATGGGTGAGATGATGGAAGAAAAGTTCCTTATGAATCTTCTATAGAAGTTTGCAAAGCCCACAAACCTTTGCACCCCTTTCTTATCCGATGGAGTTGGCCAATCCAGGATTGCCTGCACTTTCTGTGGATCCATAGCTATACCACCAGTGGAGATGTTCAGTCCTAGGAATTGTATTGATCTTTTTTCAAAGTCACAGTTTTCCGCTTTCACATAAATGGGTAGATTCAGGTACGTTGGCGCAACTTTGCGGCGGCGTAGCTTAAGGAATTTAAGCTACGCCGTCGTAAGTTAGCGAGGCAAGTACATGATTCACAATGTACTTGCCTGCTAAGTTACAGCGGCGTAGCCTAAATCGGCGGGCGTAAGGGCGCCTAATTCAAATGTGTTTGAGGGGGGCGTGTTTTATGTCAATGGGGCTTGACCTCACGTTTCCCAGTGTGCATTGCGGCTAAGTACGCCGCACGGGCCTATTGATTTAGACGTGGACGTAAACGACGTAAATCCCGATTCACGGACGATTTACGCAAACGACGTAAAAAATTCGAATTTCGACGCGGGAACGGCGGCCATACTTGACATTACTATTCCAACTAGGGCCTAGCTCTAACTTTACGTGGCCTATCTCTTACGTAAACGGCGTAAAAGTACTGCGTCGGCCGGGCGTACGTTCGTGAATCGGTTGAACCTACTAATTTGCATAATCTACGCCGACTGCAATTACGGAGCAAGTGCTTGGGGAATACGGCACTTGCTCCAGTAAGTGGCGGTGGCGTGGTGTAAATGGCTTACACTACGCCAACACCGATTCTATGAGATTCTGGCCCTGTGTTTTCTTAGTGTGAGCAGCACTGTTTTTACATGTGTCCGGTGAAGCTCCAGAGTATCCGAAAATATGAGGATGTCATCCAGATAGATGATGACGAAGTAGTCAAGATATTCCCGGAAAATATCATTTACGAAGTGCTGAAACGTTGCCGGAGCGTTACAGAGCCCAAAGGGCATCACGAGATACTCGAAGTGTCCGAATCTCGTTCTGAATGCTGTCTTCCATTCATCGCCCTTACGCATACGAACAAGGTTATAGGCACCCCTGAGGTCGAGTTTGGTAAATACTTGGGCCGTACGGAATCTCTGGAAAAGTTCAGGAACTAGTGGCAGTGGGTAGCGTTTTTTTTATGGTGATTTTATTTAGCTCCCTATAGTCCACCCATGGTCTTAAAGTCTTGTCTTTCTTTTCGACAAAGAAAATGCCGACACCGGCAGGAGAGGAGGAGGCTCGGATGAAGCCTTTAGCCAAGTTTTCATCGATGTATTGTCGCAGAGATCCTAATTCCATTTCAGAGAGAGGGAATATTCGTCCGAATGGAATCTCGGCCCCTGGAAGTAATTCTATCGGACAGTCATATGGCCGATGTGGTGGTAGAACATCGGCTTTTCTTTTATCAAAGACATCCAGGAATTCATGGTATGCCTGGGGTACATTCTGGTTAGTGATAGATACAGGGTGGACTGTCAAGCAACTGGTAGTGTCTCTGGGTTCAGGAATGAGGCAATGCTGCTGGCAATAGGGAGAGGTGAACAGGACTTCCTTCTTGATCCAATTGATCTGAGGGTTGTGGGCTTGGAGCCACGGAATTCCTAAGATGACTGGGGACATAGGCGAACTCAGAGTGTCAAAACATATGAATTCCTGATGGCCATAACTAGGCAATGTGCCATCTGCCAGGTGAACTTCCAGCCCCTGTTTCTTGTGGAGAAGGGGCAACTTAAGGTTTCTCGCCAGGTTCAAGTCCACAAAGCAGCTGCATGCTCCAGAATCTATTATGGCCTGCAGTCGGATCTCCTCTTTTCCCAAACTGCAGCGTGATGGGGAGAACTAGGTGTGCAGGAGAAGTTTCGGAGACCTGGAAATACACTGAAGAGTAGGAAAGTGGCTTCTCCGGGGTTAACGCGGAACGTAGCAGGCCGACTTGTCTAGGTACTGGGGTAGAGGTAGGCACAGGCACTGGAGAAGGGGAAACCTTAGGCGGCACCATGGCAGGCCTGGAGAACTGAGTTTGTTCGGACTGTCTCTCCCGTAGACGTCGGTCCAGCTGGATGGATAACTGGATAAGATCCTCAAGTGTAGTGGTGACCCCAATCCTGGCCAGCTCGTCTTTGAGAGACTCGGAAAGTCCTTAGTGAAATTGGTGTTTGAGGGCTGCCTCATTCCAGCCTGTGTCTGCAGACCACCGATGGAAGTTGACGGTATAGTCCTCCACTGGTCGACTACCCTGCTGTAATGAATGCAGAGCGGCTTAGGCGGTGGCTGTACGCTGGGGGTCCTCATAGAGTTTTGCCATAGCTGCCAGGAATGTGTCCACTGTGTTAATGACTGGACTCTTTTGCTCCCATAAACTGTGGGCCCAGGTCTGGGGTTCATCGGACAGCAGGGAGATGAGGAACCCGACCTTAACAGTTTCTAAAGCAAAAGTCCGGGGCTGCAAGGCTAGGTACAATAGGCAGGCATAATTGAAGGATCTAAACTTTTTCCGATCCCCGGAAAATCGTTCAGGGATGGGAACTCGGGGTTCTGGAGGAGGGAACACCATCGTAGGAGCCACAGAGGAACGTGCGTGGGTGGAGCTGGTAGAAGCTGGAACTGGGTCCGCAGAAGCAGATGATTCTAACAGGTGTTGCAACCTATCCTCCAGCTGGAGGTATCCTTCTCGTAGTGTCTGGATTGCTTGGGTCAGAGTAGTGGCCTGTTGACACAAAGCCTCTAACGGGGACACATCTCTGCTGGCCTCAGACATGGCTGGATTGTACTGTCAAGTCTCTGATGTGGGACCGAGTGGCAGAGAGGGCGCCCCTTGCGGCTAAGTGCAGCGCTCCCCTGGGAGTGATACAGGGTATACGGTGCCCAAAGGTGCATGGGTTGCCAGTAGTGCTGCAACAGGCTGGTAAGCAGAATGTAGTTGGGGTGCGCTGGGTAGTGAAGTCAGTAGCCGTGCAAGAAGAAGTCCTGAGTAGGCGTATGCAGGATAAACCAGGAGCAGGGTTCGCAGCCAGGCCAGAGGTCAAATACCGGGAGACAGTCCAAGAGCAAACAGGAGCAAGCCGGGTCATAAACAGTGGGCAGTGGATCGAAGAATAGTCAGCCAAAATCAAGGTCAGAGCGAGGAGATAATCGGGATCACAGGTCAAGCCAAAAGCAGAGGTCAAGCCAGGAGTTACAAGGTAAACAGACACAGGAAGCTGACGACAATCCAGCAATTTGGGTCAGACAGTGGCAGCCTTTTATAGGCCAGCAGGGGGATCCACCTGTCACATGATGTGCCTCTGGCGGCCATTTCCTCTACTGGCAAGATTGCCAGTACTTCCATGGCCATTTCCCTGACACAGCCTTCGGCCATTTCTTCTACTGGCAAGATTGCCAGTACTTCCACCGCCAGTTCGCTGACACAGCCTTCGGCCATTTCTTCTACTGGAAAGATTGCCAGTACTTCCACGGCCATTTCCCTGACAGCTTGACTGTAGGCAAGACACACTTGTCTTTGTACTCCTCACCTGGTTGCCGCCACAAACGCTTGACGACATCTGAACCAAATAAGTTTATCTTGGTCTCATCAGACTGTTTTGGACCAGACCAAATGTCCGTACTTATATTTATATCTGCCCCTGGCCTAATTCAGTATGAAGTGTGCACACTGAAGAAAAATCACGCTGACACCAAAGTTCAGAGTAAAGATGCTTCTGTTTATTGTTCCTCTGTCTTGGGTGTAGTCCCAGAAGGAGGCACAATCTTCTTAACTACTTGCAGTTCAAGTTCACAATAAGGGAGGGGTGAGCTAGCAGCTATCTTGAGTAAGGTTGATAAGCAGTAGCAATATAGCAACATTATGGGCCATATTCTGAGTAAAGTTACGATGGAGTAACTCAGGATACTCCATCGTAACTCCCTTTTTTGACCCGTGTATCTATGCTCCTGATTCTCAGAATCATTTTTGCATAGATACACTTAAGATCCGCCATCTGTAAGTTACTTACACTGGCGGATCTTAAATGCAATGACGCCGGCCGCCGCTAGATGGCATTTACATGAAGGAGTCATTTGCATATGCAAATGATCCTTCTACGCCGATTCACGAACGAGTTCGCGTCGCGTAACCGTCGCTAACGTCGTTTGCGTAAGCGGAAACTTACCCCTGCTATATGAGGGGTAAGTTTCCGCAAGTCTCGCGTAGGCCATGTTACGGATAGCGTCGGGTTCCCGTCGTGTTTTTTCGTCGGATACGTCGTTTACGTAAGTCGTTCTTGAATACGACTTTACGTCAATGACGCACACGTCGGCGTCATTGACGTTTTCCGCCGAGAACTGGAGCATGCGCACTGGGCTTTTTGCAGCCCGGCGCATGCCCAGTTCTTTTGCATCAGGGGCGCGCTTCATTTGAATAGAAGCCGCCCCCTTGGAGATCCGCCAGGCTACGCCGGGACACTTACACTCCGCTGTCCCAACTTATGGAGCAAGTGGTTGGGGAATACAACACCTGCTCCAGTAAGTTGGGACAGCGGAGTGTAAGTGCCCTAAGCGAAGCAGGCGGATATTTAGAGAGAATATGGCCCTATATATATACAGTATATATATATATATATATATATATATATATATATATAACATATTGAAATAGACATTTTATCATGATACCTTAATACAGTCCCCCTTGAAATGTCTATTTCAAGCTGTCCTTACAAGCCTACCTCATCTGTCCTCATGTGCCTCAGAACAGTTTTCTGCTGTACTTTAGACAGGTGATCGCTACCCAATCACTCCCCTTGCCACAGACTTTGCACATGTGGAAGTCAGATGCTTTGCCTATGGCCCTATGGTGTTGCATTTCGGGAGAGAGTGTCTGTAATGGAGTGTAAGAGCCCATTCACACAGGTCCGACTTTGGATCCGACTTCAGGTCGCCCCTAGTCGCCTCAAGTCGCGCTGCATGAAGAAATCAATGTAAGTGAATGGAGCCGTCTTAATGCACACTACTGCAGTCGCTTAGACTTGAAAAAAGGTTCCTGTACTACTTCAATCCAACTTGTAAGGGATATGTACCCATTGATTTCAATGAAAGTCGCCTCCAAGTCGGATCCCCGTTCACAGTGAGGCAACTTTACAGGAAGTCGCCCCAGTGTGAACCTGTTCTAAGGCAAACACCTCCCCCCCACAGGGGAACTCCACGCCAAATTTTAAATAAAAAACCGGCATTGGGTTCCCCTCCAGGAGCATACCAGGCCCTTAGGTTTGGTATGGATTTTAAGGGGAAACCCCTACACCGAAAAATCGGTGTGGGGGTCCCCCCAAATCTATACCAGACCCTTATCCGAGCATGCAGCCTGGCCGGTCAGGAAAGGGGGTGGGGACGAGCGAGCGGCCCCACCGCCTCCTGAACCTTACCAGGCGGTATGCCCTCAACATGGGGGGTGGGTGCTTTAGGGCAGGGGGCGCCCTGTGGCCCCCACCCCAAAGCACCTTGTCCCCATGTTGATGGGGACAAGGACCTCTTCCCGACAACCCTGGCTGTTGGTTGTCGGGGTCTGCGGGCGGGGGGCTTATCGGAATCTGGGAACCCCCTTTAATAGGGGGGCCCCCAGATCCCGGCCCCCCACCCTATGTGAATGAGTATGGGGTACATCGTACCCCTATCCATTCACCTGGGGGTAAAAAGTGTCAAGAATAAAAACACACTAGACAGGTTTTTAGTCGGAAGAAGACCCCCCGAAGTCAGAAGAAGGGAGAAGACTGGAAGAAGAGCTGGAAGAAGATAGGGGAGGTGCCCGGCAGAAGGGAGAAAGAACCGGAGATCGGAGAAGTCGGAAGACCCCCGAAGTTGGAAGAAGACCCCCGGCACTGCCTAATAAATTACTTTAAAAACCTGTCTAGTGTGTTTTTATTCTTGACACTTTTTACCCCCCCAGGTGAATGGGTAGGGGTACAATGTACCCCATACTCATTCACATAGGGTGGGGGGCCGGGATCTGGGGGCCCCCTATTAAAGGTAAAAAACCGGCAGGTGGGGCCCCCCTGCCCCAAAGCACCCACCCCATCTTGAGGGCATGCAGCCTGGTACGGTTCAGGAGGGGGGGCACTCGCTCGTCCCCACCCCCTTTCCTGACCGGCCGGGCTGCGTGCTCGGATAAGGGTCTGGTATGGATTTGGGGAGACCCCAATGTCGTTTTTTTCGGCGTAGGGGGGTTCCCCTTGAAATCCATACCAGACCTAAGGGCCCAGTATGCTCCTGGAGGGGAACCCATGGCGGTTTTTTATTTAAAATTTGGCATGAAGTTCCCCCTCCAGGAGGCATCTTCAAGTCGCTTTGTAAGTCGCGCTGAAGTCGCGCTGTGATTCATACTCAAGTCGTGTTCAAGTTGCCTCCCAAAGTCGTGCTGGAAGTCGTGTTGCCCCAGTGTGAATGGGCTCTAAGGTCTTTCATAATCATCATCTGGTATTTCCTGATTCACAAACGTGAGAGTGGATTGGTCAACAGCTTTTTCTACACACATTTTAAGACAGGGGAGAATACAACAGACTATAGCAGCCAAGATCACTAAAATCGCTAGGATGACTATTCCTATCTGTGCTAATATTCCCTGCCATCCCTTCATCCAGGTGAAGTACTGGTCCCAGGGGGTGGAGAGCCCTGCGTTCTTCTTCAATTCTTCGGATAAATCCTCAAGCTTTCTGATGGCCAAAGTAACTTTAGCATTTGAGCCGGTGTTGTCTGGGATATAAGTACAGCATGTACTCTTCTCGGGTAACATCCTACACACACCTCTATTTGTTCGGCTAAATTTTGGAGTGCATCCCTGGTGTCGTTGACAAACCTTTGTTGGTTATAGTAGATGTAATTTATCCAATCTACATTCTTGTTTACAGTGATGATGGGGTTCAGAGACTCAAATCCCACTGCTACCTGATCCCTTGCTTTGAACTCATCTGGGACCCCCCTTGGGACCCCTATGGCATCTATAAACACATGGGGGTCGAAGCTCCTTGCTGGGACACTTCTGCGTCTCCTATCATGCCTGGGTGTGGTTTTTGTTTCTGGGTCCGGGTTTCCCGGGAAAATTTGCAGAGGCATTATGGCCTTAGCTAGTACACATTCCACTGTCCACCGACCTGTAATTCTAGTCCTGATTTTCATGTCCCTGTAAAGCCAATACACATCCCCCAGAGACTGGGTTTGATTTTGTACCAGATCTGTGGACACATTGCTGTAAGAGGCACAATACCACATGGAGAAGTTCCCCAGGGGCTTTCCTGCCCCCTGGTATCGCTCATAACATGTGTAATTACCAGGATATATGGTGATACCTTCCCCTGGTTTAGGAGTTTTGGTAACCATCGGGTATTCTCTTTTATATCCTGGTTCTACTACTTTGACTAATTTCCAGCCTCCTTCATGTATGCCAAACAACAGTCCACAAACACACTTAGGACATGACATAGCAAATGAGATCTGTGACGACCGTAATGCAGGATCATTCAAATCCTCACGGGATCCCCCACTATGTACGTGTTCCTGACGCCCCCTCCTGGTCACCCGTGCTTCACCGCACAATTATTTATTCTCCCAGGAGGAGTTTAACCACATCAACTATCCTTGTCTGTGACTAATATAATCAATCCCTCATTCCCAACAGTCGTCACAGGATCAACAAAAACAGAACATGCAAAATACAGGTGGCAGATATAATCAATACAGGTTCTTCTTAATGGACTTCGGGCAAGTTATATTACCTGTCTTTGCTGACTGCGGGAAGCCCATACGGACACAGAGACTAAGCAGTCATGGAGACAGGATAAGAAGCAGGCAAGATATTGAAAAGTGTCTTACCATTTTTCGGAGGTGATCAGTCTCTATCCCGTCCGTTTTGGTTCTCCTCTCGATCGACTGTCCCTTAGTACAGAACCCGAAGCCCCACGTTGGGCACCAAATGTTTTGGACCGGACCAAATGTCTGTGCTTATATTTATATCTGACCCTGGCCTAATTCAGTATGAAGTGTGCACACTGAAGAAAAATCACATTGACACCAAAGTTCAGAGTAAAGATGCTTCTGTTTATTGTTCCTCTTTTCGTGACCTACTGTATATAAGAAGCCGTATATGTGTCTTTAGACAAGGCAAGGCATATGCAAAACATAATACTGTAACAGTGTGTAAGCATTCAGCTGATTATGTTCATATAGGATAGCAATCGATCATGGTCATATAGGGTAACTTCCTTCCAAGATATTAATGCTTTCATCTGTCTTGGGTGTAGTTCCGGAAGGAGGCACAATCTTCTTAACTCCTTGCAGTTCAAGTTCACAATAATGGAGGGGTGAGCTAACAGCTATCTTGAGTAAGGTTGATAAGCAGTAGCAATATAGCAACATTGGGGTAGATTCAGGTAGCAATTACGCCTGCGTATCCATAGATACGCAGTGTAATTGCTAAGTAGCGCCGGCGTATCGACTTTCTGTATTCAGAAAGCTCGATACGCCGACTGTAGCCTAAGATATGACTGGCATAAGGCTCTTATGCCGTCGTATCGTAGGCTGCATTCTTACGCTGGTCGCTAGGTGGCGTTCCCGTAGTGGTCAGCGTAGAGTATGCATACTCACGCCGATTCACAACCGTACGCGCGCCCGGCGTTCAAATTTTACGTCGTTTGCGTTCGTCGGTTTAAATGATCTACGCCCCCTACGGGATCATTTAAATTACGCGCGCTTACGCCGGCCACTTTTACGGAACGCCCCAGCAAATTACGGAGCTACTGCTTCATGAATGAAGTGTAGCGCACGTAATTTACGGAGGCGTAGCGTAAAAACGGTACGCTGCGCCTCCGTAGTAGTGCGCGCCCCTACCTGAATCTACCCCATTATATATATATATATATTACATATTGAAATAGACATACCTTAATCACATCCATTACAGTACCACAGGACATGGTTCCAGTAATCCAGGTTCTTAGTCTGCTTGTCTTCAGTAAATGATTGCAGGCATAGTTGTGCATCATCCTTAGAAGAGGTTTCCTTCTGGGACGACAGCGATGCAGACCATTTTAATGCAGTGTGCGGCGCATGGTCTGAGCACTGACAGACTAACCCCCCACCCCTTCAACCTCTGCAGCAATACTGGCAGCACTCATACGTCTATTTCCCAAAGACAACCTCTGGATATAAAAATAACAAGCGTGGGGTGTGTGGCGCTACCAAAAAACTAAAATGTGATAAAAAAATCACTCTTCATGAGTGGATAGTCATACAGTGGTGTGAGGTGTGTGAGGGTATGGCGTATAATACCCTATACCATTACGGTTAAGCACAATCAAATGCATCACTCTTTAGCATAAATTAACACACAAAAAATGAAAAAATGAAAAAGCATAAACAATCATAAACAATTGCATGCTTATGACTAGGGATGAGCCGAACACTTCGAACGGACTGAACGTTCGTGCGAAGATTTAGAACCCCATTGACGTCTATGGGACTCGAACGTTCAAATTCAAAAGTGCTCATTTTAAAGCCTAATATGCAAGTTATTGTCGTAAAACGTCTTTGAGAACCCGGGTCTTGCCCCAGGGAACATGTATCAATGGAAAAAAAAGTTTTTAAAACAGTCGTTTTTTCAGGAGCAGTGATTTTAATGATGCTTACATAATAAAAATAAATAAATGAAAAATTCCTTTAAATATTGTACCTGCTGGGTGTCTATAGTAAGCCTGTAAAAACGTCTTTGAGAAACCGGGTCTTGCCCCAGGGAACATGTATCAATGGAAAAAAGTTTTACAAACTGTTGTTTTTTTTTTCAGGACTCCTGAATGAGTTGCATTCCAATGGCGCCACCCTTTGGGCTGCTTTTGCTGATCCTCGTGTTAGCAGGGCCAGATTAAGAACATCATGGGCCTGGTGCTGAGGATTTTGGTGGGGCCTTTTATAAACAATAAATAAATGCGTTGCTGTTCAACCTTTGTTTGTAGCTTGTTCCTGTCTGCAGTGTGTTACGTTTACCTTCCTGTGTACCGACTTTGGCTCATCTCTGACTTCTCCTGTTTGCCTGTTTCTCCCTGCGGAGCGTGACCTTGGGGACCCCAGGGGTCGCAACCTGGATCCAGCTGCAGCGAAGGCCATCCTCACCACCAGAGGCTCTGGTGAACACAAAGCTGGGTCTTAGACTCCGCTCCCTGGGAATATTGGGCTTACGCTTTCTCTCTGATCGCAGCAGTCGGCCATAGGGTTTACTACCCTGTGGTGCATCCCTGACCCCAACGGGGTGCACTTGTCACCTGGCCACAGGTGACCTGACAGTTTGAACAGCAAAGCAGACTAGCAGTGCAGTGGTTAATATAGGCTTCCTGGGATGGCCTGGGGTGGAGCCATACAGGGAGGAAGGTGATAAAAGACAGCCAGAAAGAGGGTCAGGCCTCTAATGAACACATGAGACAGGTAAGCTGCCAGACTTTATTGCATATCCATGACAATCATAATAGGGTGAGAGGCCCCTTCGAGAAGATATCTCCACTCCTCCAAGGCTGTTTTGATGGCCAACAGTTCGCGGTCACCTACGTCGTAGTTCCTCTCTGGCTGACTCATTTTCCGAGAAGAGAAAGCCACGGGGTGAAGCAATGACTTAGGTCCCTGGCGTTGTGATAACACTGCCCCAGTGGCTACTTCTGAGGCGTCGACCTCCAAAGTATAGGGCAGAGCAGGATCAGGATGTTGCAGGATGGGGGCTGAGATGAACAGAGACTTCTAGGGACCACTAAAACCGGGTGTGTAGGCAGGTGACTTGGGTGATAGGTGAAATGATGGAAGAAAAGTTCCTGATAAATCGTCTATAGAAATTTGCGAAGCCTACAAATCTCTGTACCCCCTTCTTGTCTGATGGAGTCGGCCAATCCAGGATCACTTGTACCTTTTGCGGGTCCATAGCTACCACTCCAGTGGATATGATCAGCCCAAGAAACTGTATTGATTCTTTTTCGAAATCACACTTTTCCGCTTTTACGTAAAGTCCATGTTTTCTTAGTGTGAGTAACACTGTCTTTACATGTGTCCGATGGAGTTCCAGAGTAGCCGAGAATATGAGAATGTCATCCAAGTAGATGATGACGAAGTAATCCAGATATTCCCGGAAAATATCGTTAACGAAGTGTTGGAACGTTGCTGGGGCACTACAGAGACCAAAAGGCATCACAAGATATTTAAAATGTCCGAACCGCGTTCTAAAAGCCGTCTTCCACTCGTCACCCTCACGGATACAAACAAGGTTGTAGGCCCCCCCTTAGATCAAGTTTGGTGAATATTTTAGCGGTGCAGAATCTCTGAAAGAGCTCGGGGACGAGTGGAAGTGGATAGCGGTTCTTAATGGTAATCCTTCTACGGTCCCTGTAATCAACACATGGTTTCAAAGTCTTATTTTTTTTTCTACAAAGAAAATGCTGGCACCGGCTGGAGAGGAGGAAGGACGGATGAACCCCTTTGCCAAGTTTTTATCTACGTATTGTCGTAGAGTTCCAAATTCTGTCTCAGAGAAAGGGAAGATACGTCCGAACAGGATTTCGGCCCCAGGGAGCAATTCTATAGGACAGTCGTATGACCGATGTAGGGGAAGGGTATCCACCTTTCTTTTATCAAAGACTTCCAAGAACTCTTGATAGGCTGGTGGTATATTCTGGTTATTGGCAGATGTGGGCTGAACTGTCAGGCATCTGGTGATACTTCCGGATTCAGGGACCAAGCAGTGCTGCTGGCAATAGGGCAAGGTAAACAAAACTTCCTTGGTACTCCAATTGATCTGAGGGTTGTGTGCTTGGAGCCAGGGGATCCCCAAGATGACTGGAAACATAGGTGAACGCAAAGCGTCAAAGCGAAGAAATTCCCGATGGCCATCAGGAGTAGTGACAAGAAGAGGAGCAGTCTCTAGGGTAACAGGACCGGAACTAGGCATTGTGCCATCTGCCAGGCGAACCTCCAGCCCCTGTTTCTTGTGGAGAAGGGGCAAGTCAAGGTTCTTTGCTAGGTTTAAGTCCACAACACAGCTACATGCCCCAGAGTCGATTATGGCACGGAGCTGCACTTCCTCTTTCCCTAACTGCAGTGTAATAGGAAGAACAATATGGGATGGAGAAGTTCCAGAAACCTGAAAGTACACTGGGGTGTAAGACAATGACTTCTTGGGCCTTATGGGGCAGTTGCATAGGAAGTGACAGTTTCCTCCACAATAGAGGCAAAGGTTGGCTTGGCAGTGACGACGTCTCTCGTCAGGGGTCAGTTCCGATCATACCAGGCCTACTTGCGGAGGTGCAGAAGGAATAAGAACTTCAGGCCTGGGGGTCCGAGACCATTCTGACTGTCGCTCCCGCAGGCGTCGGTCAAGCTGAATGAGGCCCTCAAGAGTAGTGGGGATACCGACTCTGGCTAATTCATTCTTGAGGGACTCAGAAAGACCCAGACGGAACTGGTGTTTTAGAGCCGCTTGATTCCAGTCAGTGTCTGCAGACCATCGACGGAAGTCCACGGTATAGTCCTCCACTGGCCGAATCCCCTGTTGTAGCGAGTGCAGATTGGCCTCGGCAGTGGCTGTTCGCTGGCGGTCTTCGTAGAGCTGTGATATGGCTGAGAAGAAGGAGTCCACCGTGCTAATAACCAGGCTTTTCTGTTTCCATAGGTTGTGGGCCCAGGTCTGGGGGTCACCGGACAATAGAAAAATGAGGAACCCGACCTTAACAGTCTCTAGATCAAAAGTCCGGGGTTGCAAAGCTAGGTGTAGTAAACAGGCATTTTTGAAGGACCTGAACTTCCTTCGATCTCCAAAAAATCGTTCGGGGATTGGGACTCGGGGTTCTGGAGGAGGTGCCACTATTCTCAGGGTCGCTGGGGTTGGTCCCTGGACGGATGCTGGGGAGTAGGTAGAAGATGGTGCTGGTTCCATAGGAGCAGGTTGCTCGGTCATGTGTTGGAAACAACCTTCAAGCTGAAGATGTGCTTCCTGCAGTTTCTGGACTTCATGGGCCAAAGCTGCGACTTGTTGGCACAGAGCCTCTAATGGGGACGCACCTCTGCCGACCTCAGACATGGCTGGATTGTACTGTGAAGTCTCTGGTGTGAGGCCGGACTTCTGAGAGGGCGCCCCTTGCGGCTAAGTGCACCGCACCCCTGGGAGTGAGACAGGGAGTGCGGGGCCCAAAGTTGCACGGATTGCCGGTACTGCTGCTGACTAGGTAGATGCAGGCATGGTAGCTGGGGTGTGCTGGAAGAGCGGACTCAGTAGCCATGCAGGGAAGGGTTCAGGTGCGGTACCGTAGGTAAACCAAGAACGAAGTCTGGGGCCAGGCCAAGGGTCATACACAGGAATCAGTCCAAAGGAATTTACAAGAACAAGCTGGGTCATACACAGGAGCAGAAGATATAGAGTAGTCAGCCAAGCAGGGGTCAGATGCGAGGAGATAAGCAGAGTCACAGGTTCAGACGTAAGCCAAGGGTCAAGCCAGAGATTCAGGATACAGAGGATACAGGAGACACAAGAAACCGACAACAATCCAGCAATTTGGGTCAGACAGTGGCATCCTTTTATAGGCCAGCAGGGGGATCCACCGCCGGCCATTTCTTCTACTGGCAAGATTGCCATTACTTCCACGGCCGTTTCCCTGACACAGCCTTTGGCCATTTCTTCTACTGGCAAGATTGCCAGTACTTCCACAGTCATTTCCCTGACACGCATGCGCAGTGTATATAAAGCTAACACGCATGTGTCGTACCTACATTCTGTGTGAGGAGGAAGGAGTAAGCTACGAACATGAGACCGAAGGTAACATTTTAACTTAGGTCTTCAGTGGCCTATACTGCTTCGAGATTGTGGCCTATGGGGATAAAGATTAGTAGAGTTTATAGACTGACATTTGTGTTTTTGGCTTGTGTTTTGTCTTGCAGAAAGAATGAATGCATTTAAAAAAAATAGATTTTATGAGTGAGTTCCTGGACAGGTACAGGGAGCTGCCTGCTTTGTGGGAAACAAAAAACCCCACCCACAAGAAACGAGGAGCAAGGACGGCAGCGCTGGAGAACCTGGTGCAATTTGTAAAGACACGGGTCCCCATTGCAACCCTCCAGGATGTGGACATTAAAATTCTGAACTTGAGGGGCACATACAGGAGGGAGCACAATAAGGTCCTGGAATCACAGAGGTCAGGAGCAGCAGCAGTGGGTGTTTATGTGCTTACTCTATGGTACTACAATAAATTGCACTTTCTGGACAACCAGCTGGAAGTGAGGTCATCACTTTCAACCCTTCCCTGCAGCCTTCCCTCCACCCTTCCCTCCAGCCTAGCTGAGCCTTCTGAGGAGCAACCTGAGCCTCCCATCCTGGAAGAAGTGGATGTGCCCAGCTGGAGCCTGGTATAGTATTTTTCAAAAGATTTATTGTCCTAAAATTAATGATGTAAAATAGATGTTAATATTGATAAGAAATTAATGTTTGAACAAAAAGTGTTTTACATATCAATAGTAGTGGCCAAAAATGATTGGGATAAGAATGAAAACTGCTGGGGTCAGAATTAGGGTTGTCCCGATACCGATACCAGTATCGGTATCGGGACCGATACCGAGTATTTGCGGGAGTACTCGTACTCACGCAAATACCCCCGATACTAAATAGAATACTTTCCCCCCCCCCCCGCCGCTGCCGCCGCGGCCGCATCGAAAGCCGCTGCATCGCACCGCCGCATCGCACCGCCGCATGGGTTAAACGCCGTTCGGGAACATCACAGCTTTCATTTGAATAGCTGTAGTGTTCCCGGGCGTATAGACACTCCCCCTTGCCCGGGATTGGATGGGTGATCGTGATCTGTCCAATCCCGAGCAAGGGGGAGTGTCTATACGCGTGGGCAAAACAGCTATTCAAATGAATGCTGTGATCTTCTCCATGCGGCGGCGGCGGCAAAGGTATGGGGGACATTGCTGGAGGGACATTGCTGGAGGGACATTGCTGGAGGGACATTGCTGGAGGTAAATGGCATTGCTGGAGGGACATTGCTGGAGGGACATTGCTGGAGGGGCTGCTGGAGGGACATTGCTGGAGGTAAATGGCATTGCTGGAGGGACATTGCTGGAGGGACATGGCTGGAGGGACATTGCTGGAGGGGCATTGCTGGAGGGGCATTGCTGGAGGGGCATTGCTGAAGGGGCATTGCTGGAGGGACATGGCTGGAGGGACATTGCTGGAGGGACATGGCATTGCTGGAGGGACATGGCTGGAGGGACATGGCATTGCTGGAGGGACATTGCTGGAGGGACATTGCTGGAGGGACATGGCTGGAGGGACATGGCATTGCTGGAGGGACATGGCTGGAGGGACATGGCATTGCTGGAGGGACATTGCTGGAGGGACATGGCATTGCTGGAGGGACATTGCTGGAGGGACATGGCTGGAGGGACATGGCATTGCTGGAGGGACATTGCTGGAGGGACATGGCTGGAGGGACATGACATTGCTGGAGGGACATGGCTGGAAGGACATTGCTGGAGGGACATTGCTGGAGGGACATTGCTGGAGGGACATTGCTGGAGGTAAATGGCATTGCTGGAGGGACATTGCTGGAGGGACATTGCTGGAGGGGCTGCTGGAGGGACATTGCTGGAGGGACATTGCTGGAGGGGCATTGCTGGAGGGGCATTGCTGGAGGGACATTGCTGGAGGGGCATTGCTGGAGGGACATGGCTGGAGGGACATGGCTGGAGGGACATTGCTGGAGGGACATTGCTGGAGGGACATGGCATTGCTGGAGGGACATGGCTGGAGGGACATGGCATTGCTGGAGGGACATTGCTGGAGGGACATTGCTGGAGGGACATGGCTGGAGGGACATGGCATTGCTGGAGGGACATTGCTGGAGGGACATGGCATTGCTGGAGGGACATTGCTGGAGGGACATGGCATTGCTGGAGGGACATTGCTGGAGTGACATGGCTGGAGGGACATGACATTGCTGGAGGGACATGGCTGGAAGGACATTGCTGGAGGGACATTGCTGGAGGGACATTGCTGGAGGGACATGGCATTGCTGGAGGGACATTGCTGGAGGGACATGGCTGGAGGGACATGGCATTGCTGGAGGGACATTGCTGGAGGGACATGCCATTGCTGGAGGGACATGGCTGGAGGGACATGGCTGGAGGGACATGGCATTGCTGGAGGGACATTGCTGGAGGGACATGGCATTGCTGGAGGGACATTGCTGGAGGGACATTGCTGGAGGGACATGGCTGGAGGGACATGGCTGGAGGGACATGGCATTGCTGGAGGGACATGGCTGGAGGGACATGGCATGGCTGGAGGGACATGGCTGGAGGGACATGGCATTGCTGGAGGGACATGGCTGCATATGTGAGGGACATGGCTGCATATGTGAGGGACATGGCTAGAGGGACATGGCTGCATATGTGAGGGACATGGCTAGAGGGACATGGCTGCATATGTGAGGGACATGGCTAGAGGGACATGGCTGGATGGCTGGAGGGACATGGCTGGAGGGACATGGCTGGAGGGACATGGCTGGTGGGACATGGCTAGAGGGACATGGCTAGAGGGACATGGCTGGAGGGACATGGCTAGAGGGACATGGCTAGAGGGACATGGCTGCATATGTGAGGGACATGGCTAGAGGGACATGGCTGCATATGTGAGGGACATGGCTGCATATGTGAGGGACATGGCTAGAGGGACATGGCTGCATATGTGAGGGACATGGCTGCATATGTGAGGGACATGGCTAGAGGGACATGGCTGCATATGTGAGGGACATGGCTAGAGGGACATGGCTGCATATGTGGGGCACATGGCTGGGGGGACATGGCTGCATTTGTGGGGGGACATGGCTGCATTTGGGGACACATTAAAAAAAAGTATCGGTATTCGGTATCGGCGAGTACATGAAAAAAAGTATCGGTACTTGTACTCGTTCCTAAAAATGTGGTATCGGGACAACCCTAGTCAGAATGATAGTCTTTTCTATTTATTAACATTCAATTTGCAACAGTCATGAGCTGAAAATTGTGTGTGATTGATGAACCAAAAACTTTTTTATACACAGGATGAGCTCAGCCAGGATGAGGGTGTGGAAAGTGGCAGGCAGGAGGAGGTAGGGGTCAGTGGCAGCCAGGAGGTGGCCGGGCCCAGTGGCAGCCAGCAGGTGGCCGGGCGCAGTGGCAGCCAGCAGGTGGCCCGGCCCAGTGGCAGCACCCAATCCCAGGTGCCTCCCCTCCGCCTTCAAACAAGAAGGCCCAAGAGGAGTAGGAACGTGGATGAGTTAGCACTGGCCCTCATTAGGGAGGCTCATGCCACACTCCAAGAACCCCCCACCACTCAAGAGGGCTATGCCTGCATAGTTGCTGCAAAAATGCAGGCGATTGAGACAGGCCAATGCCTCCTCTGTGAGACACTAAACTTCAAGGCCCTAAATATGGGGTTGATGGGCGAAATCACCAGAAATACTGACATTTGTGAGGTCGCCCATCCTTCTCCACCTCCACCTCCTCCTTCTAATCCTCCTGCCATAAGTCCACCTCCAGTGCCACAGGCTCCAAGGAAGCATGCAGGAAAGGCTGCAGAGAAGGCTGCAGGGAAGGCTGCAAAGAAGGGTGCAGAGAAGGCTACAAAGAAGTTGAGAAAGTGATGGCCTGCCTTCAGTCTAGTCTGACAGAAGACGTAGGCTGTTGTAGTACCATAGTCTAGGGACATATGAATAATAGGGGGAACTAATGCGCAAACCACACTAACTAGAGCAATTAAAATAAAATAATACAAAATTTAACACTAAGCAGCAGCCACGACAATAAGTGCTCACGCACAGATAATAATTGATAAATAAGGGAGGTAATGGCGCTTGCTAATAATCAAAATAATAAACTATAAAATCTAAATATGATCTAAAATCCTGCTTAAGTATTATTTCAAATATTCATAGCATAAAAATAATAAAATGAATCTGATGAGCCAAAAAGATGTTTCACTCCTATTCAATATCGCCCACCTTCGATCTATGAGATGCTGAGGGGGTGAAATGAGTGATAATAATGTAAAAACGTGATCCAATTGGTAGTAAAACAAGTACCAACCAACTGGCGGTGAAAGAATATATATATAAAAAATGGGTGTTAACAAATACTATAGAATATGTAAAAATATGTGGATATGTCAATCGACAACTATAACAACCGAAAAATTATAATATAATTAAAGTGCATAATAACAATAAACACGCCGCCGCTTAATCATAGGATGAAACAATGCTGTGCTTACAAGCCAACATTATTGGAGATTTACATAGGCTGTTTTGAAGCCGTTCTGAGGTGAGAGGCTTGTGGAAACAAAGCACATATAGGTAGATTCAGTAAGAGTTAGGCCGGCTTATCTACAGATACGCGGCGTAGGTGTAAATATGCGCCGGCGCACTTTTGTTCCATACCCACAGAACAAGCTACGCCTGAAAATAGGCTTTCTCCGACCGACGCAACTTTTCTAAGCTGGCCTAACTTGGGCGCATATTTAGGCGCGACGCATCTTCCGCTCGTATTGGATTTCCTATTTAAATATGCAAATGTAGGAGATACGGCGATTCGCGAATGAAAGTGCGCCCGACGCAGGCTACGCCCGATGCGTGCAAGTGTTACGTCAGGCCTAAAGTTATTCCACCAAAAAGGTAGAATAACTTTGCACCAGACGGACACAGGTCAGCTGGAGAGCAGCTACAGCAGCAGCGTTACGGACAAGCTGAGCAAGCAGAGCAACCACACTTGCAGGACAACACATCTGTGTGCCAACATGCCAGGGGCAGGCGTGCTCCTTGCACTACTAATGGGTCCACGGACTCGTAGGAGGGCACGGCAGAGGATATACGGAACGCGCATGAACATCTTTGAGGCCCCGTACACACGACCGAGTTTCTCGGCAGAATTCAGCCAGAAACTCGGTCAGAGCTGGATTCTGGCGAGAAACTCGGTCGTGTGTACACTTTTCAGCGAGGAAGCCGACGAGGAACTTGTCGGGCCGAAAAGAGAACATGTTCTCTATTTTCTCGTTAGTTAATGGGAAAAGTCGGCCCGCCGAGTTCCTCGGCGGCTTCCACACTGAACTCGATGAGGAACTCGATGTGTTTGGCACGTCGAGTTCCTCGGTCGTGTGTACGGGGCCTGACATGGGGGAATTGGAGGTGTATCGCATCTTCAGATTCAACACTGCTGCCATCCACGATTTAGCCACAATCCTGCATGATGACATCACCAGCAAGACACATCGTGCACATGCAGTGCAGCCACTGGTCAAGGTACTGGCAACACTGCATTTCCTTGCCAGTGGATCTTTTCAGCGCACAAGTGGTGTCTTGTCTGGGATGTCACAAACCACCATGAGCAGATGTGTGCACCAGGTTGTCCCCGCAATCCTCAGACGCATGTCCCACCACATCATCAGACCCACCCAGGAGCATCTGCAGCAGAAGGCAATGGAGGATTTCTACAGAATTGACAGATTCCCACGCACCGTGGGGGCCATTGATTGCACACATGTGGCACTACGACCCCCCCGTGAGACAGAGCACATATACCGCAATCGGAAGCATTGGCATTCCATCAATGTACAGGTGATAGCCGATGCCCAATGCCTCATATGGCAGGTCCGTGCCAAACACCCGGGTCCAGCCACGTCAGCTACATATACCGTCAAAGCGACATCCAAACAGATTTTGACCAGAACATGTATGGGGACAGCTGGCTGGTTGGTGAGTGAAATGGGTGTCAGGCATGACTGTCCGCCCCCATGATGCAGACATCACGAGGGGCACATGCACGACTAATATCCTCCTGTCTTTTCCCTTCCAGGTGACTCTGCATATGCACTTGGACCCCATCTCATGACTCCATACCGGAATCCCCAAATCCCAGGAGAGAGAAGATACAATGAAGCTCACACACGTACCCGTGGAGTGGTGGAACGCACCTTTGGCCTCCTGAAGTCCCGTTTCTGATGCCTGAATAAGTCTGGGGGTACCCTGTTGTATGCCCCCAACTTTGTGTGCCAGATCATCGGTGCATGTTGCATTCTGCACAACTACGCCGTGAAAAAGGGCCTGCAGATTGACATACGTGATGACCTGACCCCTGAGCCAAACAATCCCCCCCTAACTGAGGATAACCCGTCTGCTGTGGGAGCCGAAATCAGAAGACGCCTCACAGAAGACATATTTTCACGTTAAAAACACACATTAATCATGGCACAATGAGAATGCATGCATGCACACCACTGTGGTCCCTAGCACAGACACAACTCATCCTCATCTAATTGGATTAGACCAAAGTACACCACACGGGACTTTGGAGCAGAATGCCACGCCAAGGCTCCAATTATGTCACTGTACATTAATACACCTTTCACGCGGCAGAGGGTGACACCCCTTTGCCAGCAGGAGTGACACCCCCCCCCCCCCATTCACACACCAGTCACACTGTAGCAGCACTCCTCACCGTGTGCTTGCACAAATGAAAGGAACTCATCACCTGAGCATAAACATAAAAGAAAAAGCTCATCACCTGAGCATAAACATAAAAGAAAAAGCTCATCACCTGAGCATAAACATAAAAGAAAAAAAAAGGCTTTAATTTAGCCTTCCTCTGGCTGCGCCTGGTGGCAGCTGATTAGCTCCTCAGCTGCCTGGGGGGAGCCTGGGGTGGGGGGGGTGGAAGATCGGGAGGTGGCTCATCTGCAGGTGGCCCACTCCTGGCAGGTGACGGCTGCCTGGCCTCCAAGGCCACCGCTATCCGGCTGAGGACCAGGTTAGTCTGGGCCTGCATCCTCAGTTGTCGGGTGAGGTTGGCCCTCTCAGTCCGCTGCCTCTGTCTCCCCTCCTCCTGTACCGCAGTGGTGTTAGCCTTAACTGTGTCAATAAGGCAATCCACTTTGGTGGCAAGGTTGGCCGTGGTGGCCTGCAGGTCAACCATGCAGGTGGCTACTGCCGAGCTGTTACAGCTCACCTCTTGAACTGCCTCCCTCAGTTGACCAGCATCCTCAGAAATCTTCCGCAGATGGCCGGCAATATCCCCCATATGCCGGGTCTGCAGGGTTTGATCCTGGGCTATCTGGTCCTGGACATCGACCACTACACCCCTCGTCTTCCTGGTCGCCTTCCTGGGGCCAGAAGAGGCAAGTGAGCGGGTGTATGGGGAGCCCCTGGAGGTGGTTGCCCTGCTGGTGGGTGATCGAGAGGGGCTTCCTATCATGGGGGTGGAGGTGGTAGAGGGCCCAACCATCAACATGGTCTCCTCGATGATCAGACCGATCTGGGCAAGGTCCACTGTTTCATCCAACACCACCTCTATAGGAGTCGTGTGGACAGTCCCCTCCACCACAGTATCTTGGGGGTCTTCCTGTGGCTCCTCAGATGATGTGGTGGGACGGCCACCAACCCCAGATGGGCCCGCCCCCTCCTGCACATCTGTGGATGACATAAAGCAGTCACATGTTGGGGGACCCACACACTTGTCACATGTTCCCTTCCCCCACCCACACATGCTACACACCAGATAGGAAATATAAAACACACTTACCTGTCCTCAAGACCTCTTCCCGGGAATCAAACCCCTCAATACCCTCCACCTGCTCCCTATGCAGACACCGGGCGATCCGCTCATCCTCCGGGGTCAGCTCGACATCACAGGGTGGTCCACCCCCAGTGCCAGTCCTGTGCTTATTTATTTTTGCGAGCTTCTCCCGCACACGAAGAGCATGTCATTGACCCTAGTGGCAATGGTCTCAAGGATCTCCTGCCTCCTGGCACGTGTGGTATTACGGCTTTCAGGGCTTTGGAGGGACTCATGAAACTCCTCCATCCCTGCGATGATGATAGCCCTCTCCTGGGCAGTAAAAAATGTTTTCCTCTGGGTGACAGGAGCAGCCACGGGAGCAGCCATCATATAGGAAAATAAACAAGCCAGGGGCAAAATTAACATGGTCGGGGGGGGGGGGAGCAGGATGTAATTTTGCGTCGGACGGACACATGTCTGGGCGTATTTATACGCTCGACGCAAGCCAATAGGCCGGCGTACAACGGGAAGTTCGGCCGACCTAGATGCACGCATGCGCACAAGAAAGCGCTCCGGCTTAGACATCAGTGCACATGCTCTGTTGAAGTTAGGCCGGGCGTAAGCCACTGCACCACGCTCAGACAATAATTTGCATAAGTTCACACCCACTTTCACTTACACTGGCTTAAGCCTCCAACTTTAGGTTCGGCCGGCGCACATTGGCGCTCAAATGCTTTGTGAATCATCAAATTTGCTCTCCGGCTTATGCCGGCGTAGCGCAAATACGTTGCGTTACGCCGGCCCAAATATGCGCCCATCTACCTGAATCTACCTAATAGTTTCTTCTGCACGCATGCACTACGGGATCTATTGATGATTCAATTATTAATTGGAGCACAGGAGCACTTTGGGAAGATTTATTGTGGATTGAAGCACTTGATTTATCTATTCACTTTTGGACATTTTTGTCTGATTTTATGCACATATATTTGGATCATTGGCCTAGATTCAAGAAGCAATTGCGTCTGCGTAACCATAGTTACGCAGCGCAATTGCTTACTTGCGCCGGCGTTACGAATGCTCCTGATTCAGGAACCTTGTTACATCGACGGCTCTTATGCCAGTTATACCGTAGGCTGCATTCTTACGTTGGCCGCTAGGGGGCGTTCCCGTTGTGGTCAGCGTATAGTATGCAAATTGCATACTAACGCAGATTCACAACCCTACGTCGTTTGCGTACGTCGGGTTTCGCGTAAGGCTGCTCCTGCTAATAGCAGGGGCAGCCAATGTTACGTATACCTGTTGTTCCCGCGTTGCGAGGTTTAAATTTTACGTAGTTTGCGTAAGTGAATCGTGAATGGCGCTGGACGCCATTCACGTTCACTTTGAAGCAAATGACGTCCTTGCGACGTCATTTGCCGCAATGCACGTCGGGAAAGTTTCCAGACGGAGCATGCGCCCTACTCTCGGCGCGGGAACGCGCTTAATTTAAATGATTCCCGCCCCCTACGGGATCATTTACATTAGCGCCCTTACGCCGGGCATTTTTGAGGAGCGCCCACGCAAATTACGTGGCTACTGCTTCATGAATGAAGCGTAGCGCAGATAATTTGCGTAGGCGCAGGGTAAAAAGGGTACACTGCGCCTCCGTAAGGAGCGCGCAGCTGTACCTGAATCTACCCCACTGAGTGTGCACAGAGAGTCGCATACGCGAGTAGCACCCGCATATGAAAACGGTGTTCAAACCACACAAGTGAGGTATCGCCGCGATCGTTAGAGCGAGAGCAATAATTCTAGCCCTAGACCTACTCTGTAGCTCAAAAAATGCAACCTGTAGAATTTTTTAAACGTCGCCTATCAAGATTTTTAAGGGTAAAAGTTTGACGCCATGCCACGAGCGGGCGCAATTTTTAAGCGTGTCATGTTGGGTATCATTTTACTCGGCGTAACATTATCTTTCACAATATATAAAAAAAAAATCCCCAAAAAAGTGCGCTTGTAAGACCGCTGCGCAAATACGGTGTGACAAAAAGTATTGCAATGACTGCCATTTTATTCCCTAGGATGTCTGCTAAAAAAATATATATAATGTTTGGGGGTTCTGATTAATTTTCTAGCAAAAAAATTGTGATTTTTACATGAAGGAGAGAAGTGCCAAAATAGGCCCGGCTGTCAAGTGGTTAAGCAGGATTTTAAATCATATTTAGATTTTATAGGTTATTATTTAGACTAGGGACATAGATGTCATCTGCTGCTGTTCCTGTCCTCCAGGACCAGATTGTGCTCCCAATTGTATGGACTCCTCAAGCTCCTAATTTTATTTTTCAAATACTTGATGTCTGCCCTGGGGTCCAAAGGCTTTGCAGATTGAAGCAGGTTCTCCAGCGTTGCCTTCCTCTTTAATTTGTTATGAGCCAGAAAAAATTGAATTTATTTTCACAGAAAATACTTGTCTATGTGTTTTTCTTAAAAAAGGACAGTTTGTTTGTGAGTAGGCAGGTACATTTAAAAAATACAATGTGTAATTAACAAGGGACACCAACCAACCTCATTTAGGTTACAAAATAATAATGTTAAATACATTTTTTAAATAAATAATTTTAAAATAATCACCAAAAATGCAGATCTTGCTTAAAAAACAAAAACAAAAAACAATAATAAAAATTATTATGGAGATCTAGCTTTAAACAAACAAATAAATATTCATGAGATCATGAGAAATAATAAATAAACAAGTTTATCAGAACTCTGTGTGAATATCAGCAGCAAAACAAGTTTATTATTGTAGCATTATAAAGAAGAAAAGAATGCGCTGCATTAAACTATGCAATTATTTGCAGCGTGACAAATGTGATATCTCCATTACGAACGCTAGTTTTACCAGAAAGAGCGCTCCCGTCTCATATTTGATTCTGAACATACAGATGAACGGTTTTCCCACCAGGATTTTTCCTGCTCTCCTTTTTTGTCCGTCAGTTTTCCCGTCTGAAAAACTGCGATGGAGCATACACACGGCCGGGATTCCCGACGAAAAGCTCTCATAGCAGTTTTCCCGTCAGAAAAAACGGTCGTGTGTACGAGGCATAAGTGTAGCTCCAGCCAAAAAAATATTTAAAAGTTTTGTGGATAGCATAGGGAAGGGTTAACATCCCTGTAATGTTTGTTAAGCTGTCTGTGCCCATGTTCAGACGATTTCACCACACTTTCTGTTCTTGTGACAATTGGATTTTGAACATTTTGGGTTGTCGTGGAAACCATGGGCGTAGGAACCGGGGGGGACGGGGGGGACGGATCCCCCCCAGATAATAATGCGGGGGGGACAGGTATGGTAAAATCCCCCCCCACCCGCCGAGCCTCGTCCAGTTAGTGTCCAACAAGCTGGCAGCATGAGCGGGCTGCGCTGTAGGGGAGGTGGAGGCGGAGCGGCCAGGCCGACAGTTGCTGAACCTGCCAGGAGCCGACTGAGGGGGGTAAGGGAGGCTAAGGATGCCGCTTGTTCCGCACTGCTGAAGACAGCCTTGCCGGCCGCCGGTACACTGTCTGCAGCAGAGCGGTGCGAGTGTGCTGTGAGTGAATCACGGACCATTCACTTCCCTGTCAGGCTGCCTGACTCAGGCAGAGTGTTCTCCGCCCGACAGGAGCTTCCTAGTCCCGCCCGGCGTGATGTCATTCACAGACCGGGAGGCGGGAAGAAAGAGCCGAGGAGAGTGCTGCTGTGAGGAGCCAGTGAAGCCCCTGCAAAAGTGCAGGTAAGTTTTCTAAGCTAAAAACGTAACCTAAATCACTGTTGTCACAGTGGCTTAGCTGTGTCAACCTGCCTGAAGTGTTTAACTCTTTGGGGGGGGGGGGTTTACATTGGTATTTGAAATATGCAGCATGGAGGGGGTTATTGCATTAGTGACCAGTTAATTAACCCCCTTGTGCTGCATTTATGGTGCAGCATCAAAGGGTTCATAAACTCTGATACCAGTGCCACTAATGCAGCACAAAGTGGTTAAATAACTGGCACTGGTCACTAATGCATCAGTGGTGTATTCGATACTACCCACCCCTCTCTTGTACATACTACCCACCCCTCTCTTGTACATACTACCCACCCCTCTCTTGTACATACTACCCACCAATACCCACTCCTCTCATGTACATACTACCCACCTATACCCACCCCTCTCATGTACATACTACCCACCCCTCTCGTGTACATACTACCCACCCCTCTCGTGTACATACTACCCAGCCCTCTCATGTACATACTACCCACCTATACGCACCCCTCTCATGTACATACTACCCACCTATACGCACCCCTCTCATGTACATACTACCCACCTATACCCACCCCTACCATGTACATACTGCCCACCTATACCCACCCCTCTTGTGTACATACTACCCACCCCTCTCATGTACATACTACCCACCAATACCCACCCCTCTAATGTACATACTACCCACCTATACCCACCCCTCTCGTGTACATACTACCCACCCCTCTTGTGTACATACTACCCACCCCTCTCATGTACATACTACCCACCAATACCCACCCCTCTCGTGTACATACTACCCACCTATACCCACCCCTCTTGTGGACATACTACCCACCCCTCTCATGTACATACTACCCACCAATACCCACCCCTCTCATGTACATACTACCCACCCCTCTCATGTACATACTACCCACCTATACCCACCCCTCTCATGTACATACTACCCACCTATACGGTATAGGTGGGTAGTATGTACATGAGAGGGGTGGGTAGTATGTACATGAGAGGGGTGGGTATTGGCGAGTAAAAATGCTGTCCCCCCCAGATTTGTAAGGGTTCCTACACCCATGGTGGAAACAAGGATTGGTGATAAAGCTTCAGTGGAGAAACCTTTTTCCCATGATAGCTCCTAAAGGAGTGAATTTCCTTTCCTATGGGTAGATTTCCTCTCACTTCCTGTTGTCTCCCTCCATTTGTAAGTATGAGTTGTATGTAAGTAACTTGAGTACTGATAAGCAGGCTCTTCCATTGGCATGCAGCTGTAACCCCTTGTTAGACGAACTAAAGTTTGCAGGCACACTATAACTACCAGGACTAGTCTGGGCATGTCAGATGACCACTGACTTTCCCAGTGGTTGCCGGTAGCAACAGTAAAGTTTGTAGCCCATGCCTCACTGAAAGGAACACTCTTTGCCCACAAGCACCCGCAAGCTAACCCCGATCATCCCAGGCAACAGTAGACATCTCCAGGTGCACTTCACTGTAATAAGCAGAAGTTTGGAGCAAAAGTTTAGAATGTCCAGCATTAGCAGATCGCTGAAAATATTTGTAATCCATGGGCGTGATCGCCCGCCGTCGTTGCTACGGGTGACAGCACATGGTAAAAAGTTACTGAATCGCAGGTTTAGAGTATAATAGCTGGATTCAAGTACAGTTACAACGGCGTATCAGTAGATACGGCGTCGTAACTCCGAATCCGCGCCGTCGTTTATTTAAGCGTATGCTCAAACTAAGATACTCTTAAATGTTGCTAAGATATGACCGGCATAAGTCTCCTACGCCGTTGTATCTTAGCTGTCAATTTACGCTGGCCGCTAGGGGCGTGTACCCTGATTTATGCCTAGAATATGTAAATCAGCCTACGCCTATTCATCAGGTACGCCTATTCATGAACGTACGCACGCTCGTCGCAGTAAAGATACTCCGTTTACGTAAGGCATTTTCAGGCGTAAAGATAAACCACCAAAAAGATTGGCGCAGCCAATGTTAAGTATGGACGTCGGAACAGCGTAAAATTGTTCACGTTTTACGTCGTTTGCGTAACTTGTCCGTGAATGGGGCTGGGCGTAAGTTACGTTCACGTCGAAAGCATTGACTATTTGTGACGTGATTTTGAGCATGCGCACTGGGATACGTTCACGGACGGCGCATGCGCCGTTTGTTCGGCGCGTCATTTACGTGAGGTCACAATTCATTACCATACAACACGCCCACTACAGCCTACTTTGAATTACGCGCGCTTACGCCAGCCCATTTACAATACGCCGCCGTAACTTAGGACGCAAGTTCTTTGTTAATACTGTACTTGCCTCTCTAACTTACGCCGGCGTAGCGTATATGAGATGCGCTACGCCCGCCTAAAGTTAGGCACAGCTACGTGAATCTGGCTATAAGTGTCCATCCCAGCCATGATTGGGCAACTGGGTGAGCAGGCATGGGCGTAGGAACCGGGGGGGACGGGGGGGACGGATCCCCCCCAGATAATAATGCGGGGGGGACAGGTATGGTAAAATCCCCCCCCACCCGCCGAGCCTCGTCCAGTTAGTGTCCAACAAGCTGGCAGCATGAGCGGGCTGCGCTGTAGGGGAGGTGGAGGCGGAGCGGCCAGGCCGACAGTTGCTGAACCTGCCAGGAGCCGACTGAGGGGGGTAAGGGAGGCTAAGGATGCCGCTTGTTCCGCACTGCTGAAGACAGCCTTGCCGGCCGCCGGTACACTGTCTGCAGCAGAGCGGTGCGAGTGTGCTGTGAGTGAATCACGGACCATTCACTTCCCTGTCAGGCTGCCTGACTCAGGCAGAGTGTTCTCCGCCCGACAGGAGCTTCCTAGTCCCGCCCGGCGTGATGTCATTCACAGACCGGGAGGCGGGAAGAAAGAGCCGAGGAGAGTGCTGCTGTGAGGAGCCAGTGAAGCCCCTGCAAAAGTGCAGGTAAGTTTTCTAAGCTAAAAACGTAACCTAAATCACTGTTGTCACAGTGGCTTAGCTGTGTCAACCTGCCTGAAGTGTTTAACTCTTTGGGGGGGGGGGGTTTACATTGGTATTTGAAATATGCAGCATGGAGGGGGTTATTGCATTAGTGACCAGTTAATTAACCCCCTTGTGCTGCATTTATGGTGCAGCATCAAAGGGTTCATAAACTCTGATACCAGTGCCACTAATGCAGCACAAAGTGGTTAAATAACTGGCACTGGTCACTAATGCATCAGTGGTGTATTCGATACTACCCACCCCTCTCTTGTACATACTACCCACCCCTCTCTTGTACATACTACCCACCCCTCTCTTGTACATACTACCCACCAATACCCACTCCTCTCATGTACATACTACCCACCTATACCCACCCCTCTCATGTACATACTACCCACCCCTCTCGTGTACATACTACCCACCCCTCTCGTGTACATACTACCCAGCCCTCTCATGTACATACTACCCACCTATACGCACCCCTCTCATGTACATACTACCCACCTATACGCACCCCTCTCATGTACATACTACCCACCTATACCCACCCCTACCATGTACATACTGCCCACCTATACCCACCCCTCTTGTGTACATACTACCCACCCCTCTCATGTACATACTACCCACCAATACCCACCCCTCTAATGTACATACTACCCACCTATACCCACCCCTCTCGTGTACATACTACCCACCCCTCTTGTGTACATACTACCCACCCCTCTCATGTACATACTACCCACCAATACCCACCCCTCTCGTGTACATACTACCCACCTATACCCACCCCTCTTGTGGACATACTACCCACCCCTCTCATGTACATACTACCCACCAATACCCACCCCTCTCATGTACATACTACCCACCCCTCTCATGTACATACTACCCACCTATACCCACCCCTCTCATGTACATACTACCCACCTATACGGTATAGGTGGGTAGTATGTACATGAGAGGGGTGGGTAGTATGTACATGAGAGGGGTGGGTATTGGCGAGTAAAAATGCTGTCCCCCCCAGATTTGTAAGGGTTCCTACACCCATGTGAGCAGGCAGCAATAGTTGAACAGGCAGCTCCAGCTGGTTGCTATGAGCAATGGCACTTGATACTGTAGCACGTATAGCAGGCAGAGCACATACAGTAAATCCTTCCACGGGGTTCAATCCCTTAATTGGTGGAACAAAGTGCAGTTCCCCGTCTTGGTCAGCTTTGGTTGCTAGGGGCAATGGCTGGCTGATTACCTGTGAACAGAGATGTCCCGGACTGAGCCCCCAAATGTAGAGGTATCCTTGTGAGGGCTGCTGAGTGTTGTAGTCCCTCTGTCACCCTGCCCAGCTAGGCACACAGTTCTCATTCCCCCTCAGGCAGAAAACCAGTCCTTAAACTTTGTTTGTATTTTCATTGAGGGGAATAAACATGGATAGGGATAGGGAATTTATGAGATGCCCGTGTGCCGCCCCAGCGGGGCATAGAATTGTTACTGTATATACTCGAGTATCGAGTTTTCAGACCTTTTTTTAGTGGACGTCCATTTTTTAAAACTCGTAGCTTCCTCCTGGTCCCGTCCCATTCCGTGATAGGCATTTGACACTGTGTTCAGTGTTCCGCCTATCACGGACGTTCTTTCATTCTCAGACTCAGTTTCCCAGCAGACACTGTATTCAGTGTTCCGCCTATCACGGACCTTCTCTTGTCCAAGGATGAAAGATCGTCCGTGATTGGCGGAACACTGAACACAGTGTCTGCTGGGAAACTGAGTCAGAGGATGAAAGAATGTCCGTGATAGGCGGAACACTGAACACAGTGTCAAACTTCTATCACGGAATGGACTGGGATCAGGAGGAAGCTGCAAGTTTTAAAAAATGGATGCCCGCAGCGCAGCCTGTCAAGAATTTCAGGTATGCTGCAATGGGCAAAGTGAGGTTGTAATGGGCACAGTGAGGTAATGGGCACAGTGAGGTAATGATCACAGTGAGGTAATGGTCACAGTGAGGTAATAGGCACAGTGAGGTTGCAATGGGCACAGTGAGGCGTGCAAATGGGCACAGTGAGGCGTGCAAATGGGCATTGTTGACCCTCTTTTCCGCTTACAGTGGCTGCTGCATTCTCACCCTAGGCTTATACTCGAGTCAATAAGTTTTCCCATTTTTTTGTGGTAAGATTAAATGCCTCGGCTTATACTCAAGTATATACGGTATATAGATTGTTTTTCTGAACAATTTTCTATGGACGTTATGTTTAGTTCACATGCTGCTATCTAGTGACCTTTTGTGATAATGCACCTATTTTCCATGTTTCTTTCCCCAGATTTATGACACGTTTCCTTTGTGTGTAATGCTCCACCCTTCTTTCTGAGTTTTGTACTTCCTCTGTCATGGCTGAAGCTACAGGCCACATGCGTAAGTAAGCTACAGACAGTATCATCTTTTGACTGCATAAGTACCACAACCTCTTCATCTGTTGTATCCTGTCATCTGCTGTAACAATGTTTTGGATTAAACACCTCTGTGGATGGAAATGGTATTGGTGAGTTCAAGCTATCTGATGAGGATTGACCTCAGTGATTATATCTGCTTATACAGGCCAGGCATAGAGGTCTCACAAGTGATAAATCGCTTCACAACAATCAGTCAGAATAGCCCGGATGATTAGGAACAATTCAAGGACTTGAGACAATATACAGCTCCAGTATATACACCTCCTCTCTTCTCTCATTTCATAATTTGGCGTGACATGAATGTTAATTCTAGATTCTAGAATGGTAGTTTAAAAGACCGAACACTTCAGGCTCGTTCCTTGATTCCAAGCATGCTTGGTTGTACTTTTGTGTGATGGAT
This sequence comes from Rana temporaria, assembly GCF_905171775.1. Lineage (NCBI taxonomy): Eukaryota > Metazoa > Chordata > Amphibia > Anura > Ranidae > Rana > Rana temporaria. Next base: position 171,449,430 of record NC_053493.1, read on the forward strand.
TTCTGTACTGACCATCCGCCTTTTCTATGCAACACAAGTTTGAGCAAAAATTCCAACTGAAAAAAATCCAAGGTTTTGTTGTCGGAAATTCCGATCGTGTGTAGTCTGGGCAAAGGATAGTGTTAGATGCACTAGAAGATTTAGATGGACTTGACTAACAAATTAAAGTTCCAGATAACACCTTTTGGGATAAATGTTTTACATAAATAAATAAAACCACACCTGTTGGTGGTAAATGGTTTGTCTTAACCCTCTAACTGACACTTTTGCTGAGCAGCTTGATCCGTTAAAAAAAACCTGGTAAAAATAGAAGAAAAAAACTAATAAAAAACAACTAATGTAGCCAACCTCCACATCTAAGGCCACGTACACACGGTCGGTCAAAACCGATGGAAACGGACTGAAGGACCTTTCCATCGGTCCAAACCGACCGTGTGTGGGCCCCATCGGTCAGTTATCCTTCGGTCCAAAAATTTAGAACTTGCTTTAAAATTCAACCGATGGGCGCCTAACCGATCGGTCAAAACCGATGGTTAGTACGCACGACCATCAGTTAAAAGTCCACGCATGCTCAGACTAAATGAGGGGACGGGAGTGCTCGTTCTTGTAAAACTCGCGTTTGTTTTTGAGATGGCACATTCTACATTTTAAAAATGAGTGTCTTGTTTATTGCAGCGCATTTTTATCTTCGTTTTATGGCTAGAATGAACATGTTTTGCTGATGCTATTTAGACAGAGTTCTCCCATACTGACTTCTTTTCTTTTTTGCTTGTGATCTAATTTTTATGTATGTTTTTTTAGAAAGCCAGATCTCCAAAATAATGTTTTGGACTCAACATATTTTTTATTTTTTTGTTGTATTTTTTCTCAAGTTATCACACCAATTTATTTTTATTTTTTTTGTTTTCGAGAAATGTCATAAATTTTTTTTTTCATCCCGCTTCAAGGAGGTTGTGTCCTTTGTTAATTACACATTGTTTTTCTGAAATGTTTGATGGCTATTCCCCAGAAAAAACACAATAGGCAAGTATTTTTCTTAAATTAAATATCCATTTATTATGGCAATTCCAAAAAAATAAAACATGAAGGGCAACACTTGCCCAATCTACCAAATATATGCAGACTTTGGATACCAAAGGTACATTCCACCATGATCCAGAACAAAAGCAACAACATCAGGAGTCACAATGTGCTCCCCAAATCCCAGAAATCAGAAGCAGCAGCAGATGTCATACATGACCCCAAGCTGTGGTACTACAACAACCTCAGTTTGTGGCCAAATGAGCTTGAAGCCAGGGAATCACTTTCTGGTCTTCCTTGCAACCTTCCCTCCACGCTTCCCTGCAGCGTTACTTCCACAGCTCCTTCCACGGCCCCTTGCAGGTGATGACAATGTGGCAGCAGGAGGAGGAGCCCGGGTCCCAAAAATCTGTGGTCCGAGTCAGCTCGCCCCTTCTTCCTCACCGTATCACAGATGCCATCAGGTCTTGGGCCAGGCCCCGTTGTTCCTCCCCCAAACCCTGCAGCTTGTTCGCAAGATGGGAGCTGTAGCTCTCAACTGGGTTAAGGGGGACTCGCACTATCTCCGATGCCTCCCTGATGACCCGCAGGGACTCCACCTCCAGCTGGGTCATGCGCCTCCTTTTTCGAGGTGGGCGCATCTGGAGGGGAGGCACCTGTGATACGGTGCTGCCGCTGGGCCTGGGCACCTGCTGACTGCCACTCGGCCCAGCCTCCTCCTGGCTGGCACTCACCCCTTCCTCCTCCTGGCTGCCACCTTCCGGAGCTGCCGCCTAGAAAAAAGGGACATGGTTTAATTTTTAGCAAAATCAATCACACACATTTTCAAGCTCTTGACTGTTTGTTTTATTTTTTTTAAATTAAACAGACTCTCATTCTGACCCCTGCAGTTGGCATCCCTGACACAATTCTTCATGCTCATGACTTTTGTTTGTGTTTCCAAGCTTTCTTTTTTGGTTACAAAATCATCTCGTTAAACCAACAATAATTTGAAGCCAAGAAATATGTTGTAAACTACTATACCTCACTGAAGATCAGCAGATCTGCCTCCTCTAGGTCAGCCAGCTCCTCGGCATACTCTGCAGGGGCGGGGGGAACTGTGGAAGGCATGCTGGAAGGAAGGGTGGAAGGAAGGGTGGAAGGAAGACTTGAATTTGATTCCCGGGCCTCAAACTGATCATCCAGAAACCTGAGGTGGTGGTAGTACCACAGCTTGGGCTCCTGTAATCATCTGCTGCTGCTCCTGACCTCCGAGAGAGGCCTGCACTTGTAAATATCTCTTCCTGTAGGTGTTCCTGATGTTGTTGATCTTGTTCTGGATCACGGTGGAAGTGACCTCTGGTATCCAAGTCTGCATATATTTTGCAAATCGGACATTTTGATTCTTGTAAAATTTGTTTTTGGCGTCCCATAAACAGGGGTTTTCTCTATATTGGTCAATGAATCTCATCAGATTGTCGGTGTGGTTGAGTTGTTGCATTTTAATTATTTTCCTAGAATAGAAAACCACAAACATATAAACACTAGGTCAGCTTTTCCATCGCCAGAATCTTTTAACACAGTCTTTTGACCTTCAAACACAGTGTCTCCTGCTGCCACTAAAATGCTGCCCAGCTCTGCCCCATTGTTGTGTAAAATGAGGATTTACCTGCAGACCCTGTGTTTACATTTCACTAAATAAGTGGCATAATAACATGCAAAAGTAATGAGAGCATTCATCAAGGCACCATTCTTGTGTAGATATCATGCCCCTCAGCATTGATGAGATGATACACTGCTTAATTACCTCTGTCCAACAATCACATTCGTTGCCTGATCTGATAAACAGTAAAATAAAAAGGTTTTGCAGTCTCACATATATATATTGGAGATGGCTCCGAGCAGATGTAGAGCAAAATTGCATGGGGGGCCCCAAGATTAAAAATAGCTCAAGGGTCCAATCAACATATAAATCCCCCATCCCATGACTCAAGTCTATAGGCCTCTGCTGGGCCCATTTTCAGATTTACCATAGTTTCTGCTGCTCGTCACTTCCGCTCGTCCAGACTCCGCGTAACCAACGTAGTCACGTCGTTCTCCTTATATACCCCGCGCATGCGTGAAACGCTGCCCTCTTCGCCCGCCCATGACGGACCTTTTCCTCTATTCCATGCCCCTAATCATTGTGAAGCGAAAATATGGCGGTGTCACAGATGCGTGGAATACCCTGTCCCGACGAGGAAAGCCCGGAGGCGAGAACGTCACGATCCAGGCCCAGACGCTACAAAGCCACAAATATGTCACTTGAAGAGATGGTGGAGATGGTGGACATACTACGGAGGAAAGATTATGATGGAGATCATGGCCCATACGACACCCCTAATCGGAGGAAGGCCCAAATAATGGACAAAGTGTCGAGGAGACTTTATGAGTATTTTGGGGTCCGGAGGTCCAAGGAGCAGCTCCGAAAAAGGTGGTCTGACTTGAAATTGCAGGAGCCAGAGCAATATAGGAAGATGAAGAAAATAATTGAAAAAAGTAGGTAATTTTCATGTGTTTGGTGCAAATGACTTTTGTATTTTTCGCCATGTTTTTCTCCATGTGTTTGTTTGGCCTGGTTGTACTATTGAAGAGGTCAAATTTCTGTTTACAAGTTGGCAAAGTCTAGTATTTTCCGTTCGTAGTAAACATCGTTCCTCCAAAATCCGATGGTTTCCGCCGATCCAGGAAAAGCACACGTGGTCATGCCTATTTGGCGTAAAACAACATTTATAAACATTGTTGTCAAGATGATGTGTTTGTTCAACCTTACTAGAATGTGAAAGGCAAACCGGATTCATTCACACAGTGATCATAAGCAGCTGTTTACACATCTGGACTCAGGAGCACCTGTGTGTCCCCCATAACTAGCATATTTATTAGGGTCTCCCACAAATGATACTTTGGGGGTGCATCCATGTGTGTCACTTTGCCAAAAAGCGTCAGTAGTCCATCTTGGGGTAACTCAGAAAAACAAAGGTGATGTTTTTAGGAAGGATCCCAAACAGACAATTGTACCCCACTTTGAAGCAATGTTTGCTATTTCTGCCCTCCAATATCTGTGTGCTGAGTATACCTTTTGTTTCCTTTTATTAGGGCAAAGAAGAGGACACCATTCTGAGGAGGCAAGGAGGCACAGACCAGAAAAAGCCCACCAACCTCAGCATGTGGAGGAGGTGGATGTGGAAGAAGGAGTTGTGGAAGAAAGAGAGGTGGAAGAAAGAGAGGTGGAAGAAGGAGAGGTGGAAGAAGGAGAGGTGGATGAAAGAGAGGTGGAAGAAGGAGAGATGGAAGAAGGATGTGTGGAAGATGGAGAGGTGGAGATTATCAGCACAATAGGTCAGTGTCTGTCACCCCAGCTTCACAGGGATAAAGAGATGTATGTAGGCCTGCACATTTCTAATAAACCCTTTTGTATTTTTTTAGGGGATGAACCTTGTGGTATCACAGCATCTACTAGGACACCTTTCTCCAGTGCTAGTGCCCAAATCGTCATCCAATAAATAATGGAATGCAGTACTGAAATGGACATTATGAGGAATAGGATGAATGTCATTGAGCAAAAATATAAGAACATCCTTGACATGATGGCCGTATAGTAGACTGTCCAAACAATTTTCGAGGTTATGTTTTGCACAACAATTTGCATAGGATAATCCACAAGCCAAAATTTGAAGATGCACACAGTGTGTCAACATGTGCTATCTGCCATCACAGGATATCGATTGTCTGTGCTTTGTGGGTGCAACCCCTTCCTCGCTACTCAAGTAGGTGAGAGGAAGGGTTTGCACCACCAAAACACATCCATTGATCCTATCTCCCTCAAGCGTCACTCACGTTTCCTGTTGGGTCCCTAGCTTGGCACTCCAGATACTTCTCAAGCTTCACCCCTGCTAACCGGCTCAGTCCCTGACTTGACTCACAAGGCTGCTCTGCAAGCGTCACCTCCTGGTTGGGTCTCTGACTTAATCACCGCCTGAAGTTTCCTGATTCTCCACATTGCCTGTTCGGTGAGAATGCTGCTTTGGTACTTGCTTCAGTTACTCACTGTGGTTCCTGGTAAAGGTGGTTGGTCCCTTAGTGGTGACAGCTTTCCTTCTACCCCTGACCATGACAGGTTCTCTGGCCAGCAGAACCGTCACTTCTGGTTGGATTGCAAGCCAGCAGTCCCAACCCTGGGCTGCCCCTCTACTTCTGGAAAGGCCTGCCAGCCAGATGCTCCCGGGATATGCCCAATCTTCAGCCTAGCAGCCCGACCTGTACGACACACGGCCACACAGACAGCCGTCCAGGTAGCACAGAACACAGATCACCTGACTCCACCAAAATATATAGGCTCTCCCAGCAGGCCAAGGGATTTAAGAAAACCCTTGCCCATTGGCTGAGATACCACACATACCCATAACCTGACCTTGAGTTTTCCTCCTCATATCTAGTACCACCAAGTGCCTGGCCACCAAGTGGTAGAAGAGAAAAGTACAACAAGGCCAAACTTATGGAGAAATCAATGGATCTCTAACAATTGACCAGGGTAACTACTCCTGGCAAGTAAATTTGTGAGGAGCATTCCTGACTAAACCCCAGGGCACTACATGCGGATTTGTGGATGAAGGAAAATGCATTGCACATGTGCATATTTGTGGATGAGCAATACAACATACTCACTCCTGTGATGATGGGGGAGGGGGGCCGTGACACTCAACAGTCCATCCATTGTAACTTATATGCAAAAAGCTCTCACAGAAAATAATTCTGTTTAATAGCTAGACTTTTGTGGAAGCTGCAATTGGTCTATAGGTTTGTAATTTAAAGGAAGCTCATTTACTTTACATTGCACCATGATTTGTAAGCTACTGTGTACACGCCCTTGACTGCACTGCATATTTTATTAATAGAGATCTGTAGCGCTACCCTCACATTACCCTTGGTAATTACTGCAAGCCCTTATAGGAACAAAAGTGTAGATACAGTATCTCACAAAAATTAGTACACCCCTCACATTTGTAAATATTTTATTATATCTTTTCATGTGACAACACCAAAGAAATTACACTTTGCTACAATGTAATTTTGCTGTCCCCTCAAAATAACTCAACACACAGCCATTAATGTCTAAACTGCTGGCAACAAAAGTGAGTACACCCCTAAGGGAAAATATACAAATTGGGCCCAAAGTGTCAATATTTTGTGTGGCCACCATTATTTTCCAGCACTGCCTTAACTCTCTTGGGCATGGAGCTCACCAGAGCTTCACAGGTTGTCCTCTTCTACTCCTCCATGACGACATCACGGAGCTGGTAGATGTTAGAGACCTTGCGCTCCTCCACCTTTCCACCTGAGGAGGCCTAACATATGTTCAATAGGGTTTAGGTCTGGAGACATGCTCGGCCAGTCCATCATCTTTAGCAAGGCAGTGTTTGTCTTGGAGGTGTGTTTGGGGTTGTTATCATGTTAGAATACTGCCCTGTGGCCCAGTCTCAGAAGGGAGGGGATCATGCTCTGCTTCAGTATGTCACATACATGTTGGCATTCATGGGACCCTCAATGAACTGTAGCTCCCCAGTGCCGGCAGCACCCATGCAGCCCCAGACTGTGACACTCCTACCATCACGCTTGACCTTAGGCAAGACACACTTGTCTTTGTACTCCTCACCTAATTGCCGCCACACACACTTGGCACCATATGAACCAAATAAGTTTATCTTGGTCTCATCAGACCACATGACATTGTTCCAGTAATCCATGTCCTTAGTCTGCTTGTCTTCAGCAAACTGTTTGTGGGCTTTCTTGTGCATCAACTTTAGAAGAGGCTTCCTTCTGGGAGGACAGCCATGTGGACCAATTTGATGCTGTGACGTGTGTTGTATGGTCTGAGCACTGACAGGCTGACCCCCTCCAACCTCTGTAGCAATGCTGGCAGGACTCGAATGTCTATTTCCCAAAGACAATCGCTAGATATGATGCTGAGCATGTGCACTCAACTCCTTTGGTTGACCATGGCGAGGCCTGTTCTAAATGGAACCTGTCCTGTTAAACTGCTGTATTGCCTTGGCAACTGTGCTGCAGCTCATTTTCAGGGTCTTGGAAATCTTCTTATAGTCTAGGCCAGGGATATGCAATTAGCGGACCTCCAGCTGTTGCAAAACTTCAAGTCCCATCATGCCTCTGCCTCTGGGTGTCATGCTTGTGGCTAGGGATGAGCCGAACACCCCCCTGTTCGGTTCGCACCAGAACTTGCGAACACACCAAATGTTCGTGTGAACTTTAGAACCCTATTAAAGTCTATGGGACTCGAACATTTGAAATCTAAAGTGCTATTTTTAAAGGCTAATATGCAATTTATTGTCCTAAAATGTGTTTGGGGACCTGGGTCCTGTCCCAGGGGACATGTATGAATGCAAACATTTTTTTTAAAAACGGCAGTTTTTTCGGGAGCAGTGAATTTAATAATGCTAAAAGTGAAACAATAAAAGTGAAATATTACTTTAAATTTCATACCTAGGGGGGGTGTAAAGTTATCATGTGAAATAGCGCATGTTTCTCGTACATAGAACTGTCCCTGCACAAAGTGTAATTTCTGAAAGGAAAAAAAGTCTTTTAAAACCGGCTTTGCGGCTCTGGCAATTCAGAGAGAATTCATTCATAAAAAATAAAAAAATAGCGTGGGGATACCCCCAAATTCCATTACCAGGCCCTTCAGGTCTGGAATGGATATTAAGGGGAACCCCGCCGTCAATTTAAAAAAAAATGACGTGGGGTTCCCACCAAATATCCATTCCAGACCCTTCAGGTCTGGTGTGGATTTTAAGGGAAACTCCACCCCAAATTTAAAAAAAAATGGCGTGGAGTTCCCCCAAAAATCCACACCAGACCCCTTATCCGAGCACGTTAACCTGGCTGGCCGCAGAAAAGAGGGGGGGACAGAGTGCGGCCCCCCCTCTCCTGAACCGTACCAGGCCACATGCCCTCAACATGGGGAGGATGTCCCCATGTTGATGGGGACAAGGGCCTCATCCCCACAACCCTTGCCCGGTGGTTGTGGGGGTCTGCGGGCGGGGGGCTTATCAGAATCTGGAAGACCCCTTTAACAAAGGAGACCCCGAGATCCTGGCCCCCCCATGTGAATTGGTAATGGGGTACATGTACCCCTACCATTTCATGAAGCAAGTGTAAATAGTTAAAAAAAACACACACACACACACACCGTAGAAAAAAGTCCTTTATTAATAAAAAAAAATAAAAAAAATCCAGCGATGAGACTCGTTCCCGGCTTCCTGCTCCAACGTTGTCTGTCTACCTAACATAAACATTTGACCTGCTGCAAGAAGTTGCTTCTTTTGGCAATACCTAAATGACCCTTCACTCCTTTACATTTTATTTAATGCCATGTTTACACTCTTTAAACTGTATCTAAGAACCACAAACCAAAAAACACTTGAGTTCCAGAAGATTTTACCCTTTTCATGACCAGGCAGTTTTTTGCTATTTGGCACTGCGCTACTTTAACTTGGTAATTGTGCATTCATGCAACACTGTACCCAAATGAAATTGATATTGTTTTTTTTCACACAAATAGAGCTTTTTTTGGTGGTATTTGATGACCACTGTTTTTTTTATTTGTTTAAGATATAAATAAGAAAATGCAGACATTTTTGAAAAAATATTTTTTTTTTGCTGCAATAAAACATATCCAATAAAAAAAAATCCTTCATACATTTTGGCCAAAGAACAATGGGCCAGATTCACAAAAAATTGCGGCCGTGTAACGTAACCCGTTTACGTTACACCGCCGCAAGTTTTCAGTGTAAGTGCCCGATCCTCAAAGCACTTACCTGGAAACTTGCGGCGGTGTAACGTAAAGTCGTCCGGCGCAAGCCCGCCCAATTCAAATGGGGCGGGCACCATTTAAATTAGGCGCGCTCCCGTGCCGGACGTACTGCGCATGCTCCGTCTTGAAATTCCCACCGCGCTTTGCGCGCAGTGACGTAATTTCTTAGAACGGCGACGTGCGTATCGTCCATTCGTATTCCCGGACGTCTTACGCCAAAACAAAAAAAATTAGAAATTCGAACCGGAAACGACGGGCATACTTTAACATGGCTCGACTAAAGTTAAGCCATGTTAAAGCAGGTGTAAATTTGCGACGGGAAAAAATTACTAGCGACGACGTAACGACGGGAAAAAACTTTGTGGATCGCCGTAAATCCTCATTTGCATACCCGACGCTGGAATACGACGCGAACTCCCCCCAGCGGCGGCCAAAGTATTGCATCCTAAGATCCGACGGTGTAAGTCAATTACACCTGTCGGATCTTAGGGCTATCTATGCGGAACTGATTCTATGAATCAGCCGCATAGATACGACAGGAGATACGACGGTGTATCAGGAGATACGCCGTTGTATCTCCTCTGTGAATCTGGCCCAATGTACTGTAGGTAAGGGAAGTCAGCAAGTCAGATCTGTAACTTCGGGATAAGGATTGGCTCTAAGGGCTGGGTCAGTCGGGCTGGGGGGGAGCAGAGCTGGGCGGGCCCCGCGGTTGGACGAGGTGCCGGCCCCGCCCCCGCCTAGTTACATAGTAGGTGAGGTTGAAAAAACACTCAAGTCCATTAAGTTCAACCTATGTGTGTGATTATATGTCAGTGTTACATTGTATATCCCTGTATGTTGCAGTCGTTCAGGTGCTTGTTTGATAAATTTTTTAAACTATCGATGCCCCCCACTGAAACCACCGCCTGTGGAAGGGGATTCCACATCCTTGCCGCTCTTACAGTAAAGAACCCTCTACGCAATCCTATCTGATCCATTGGACAACCCTGCCTTGTCTTGATTGCTGTTGAACCTTGAACTCTTTGCTCCTCCCATGAACTTCCTATATAAGCCTGGTCTCAGCACTTCCTCTTTGCCAGGTTATTGTGCCTTCTTAGCCAGTGCCTTGCGCTTGACATCCCTGCTGCTGTCTGTATTCTGCTACCACTCATGATTGACCCTTGGCTTGTTCTTTGACTACTCTACTGCCTAATCCCAACCTGCAACTACTCGTTACCGACCTTTTGGCTTGTTTACTGACCACGCTGCTGTTTAATCCTCATCTGTTTATCTGCTACTGGACCCCGGCTTGCTCATACCCTGGTGGGGCAAACCTGAGGACCGCAACCTGGTACTAGCTCACAGCTAAATCCATCTTCACCATCAGGAGCTCCGGTAAACACCATCTAGTACTTAGACTCTGCACCTCAGGTGAGCCTGTATCATCTGCCAGAAGTGACTGCCTGTATACCTGTCCTGCAACTGCTATAGCAACTGGTTTTTAAGCCCGACACCTGATCGTGACACTTCCAGACCCTTTATTTGCTTTGTTGCCCTTCTCTGTACTCACTCTATTTCCAGCACATCCTTCCTGAGAACTGGTGCCCAGAACTGGACAGCATACTCTAGATAAGGCCGGGCCAAGTCTTGTAGAGTGTCTTTATCCCCTTTTTAACGCATGCCAATATTCTGTTTGCTTTGTTAGCAGAATATCATCCATCATCTCCCTGTCCTGTTGGTTTCCTGTCCTCATCTGCTGTGTATGACCTTGGCCTGACTTACATTACGTTTCTGGAGCATCCCTTGTCCTTCTGCTGATCTATGTATGACCCTGGCCTGGCTACGTTTAAGATTGCGGTACTTCCCTTCTATTTGTACATAGTTGTTTGTGGGTCCTTGTTTGGTGGGTTGTTCACTGTTTGGATTGGAGGTGTTTGTATTTTGTTGTCACTGATTTTTTAATAAACTTAATTATTCACTCACATGCGTTTTTGTTTCTCTCTGTGCAGTCCACACAGTCTGGTCTAATTCCCTGACAGACATACGGGTAAGTGGCTTTGCCTACAGCCACCACTTTCCCACAGTACATTGTTGGTGGGCGGCAAGTGGTTCATTCATTTTTTAATATTCAAAGCAAACTCGCCCATTCATGTCTCAATGCTTAACTTTGAGACATTTCCTTGAAAAATAACGCCCAGCATTTCTAGCTGCAGCCATCTTTAGTAAGAGCAGAGGATTCATGTAGCATTTACTTCCTGGAATCCATCTCAGCCAGGCAGGCAGGAGGGTGTGCATAAATAAGAAATCCCTTTTCCCCTCCTCCATATAAAAGAAAAAAAAATGGCAATATAAAATTAATGGGATGTATGACATTATTTTGGTTTGGACCAGAAATTAGAAAGCAACTCGGGGATTACTGGTTGCCACTTGGCCACAGTACATTTACTGCAGCAGGGCGGCATGGGCAGGCTAGTTCACATACATGTTTTTTATCTAGCTGAGGGGTGTGCAGAGCTCACATGATTGCCCCCCCCCCCCCAGCCGCTTTGAGTGGCTGGGGGATCATGTGATCACAATGCAATTGCATGATCACAATGTCAACAAAGCTGTTATAAATAAAATTAATTCATAACAGCTGTGATTCCATTAGTGATGCTGTGACTGGTACCTGGGCCAATCACAGCACCATGTACCATGTGATAAATGTGGGCCAATCAAACCACATAATAGTAAACACAGCTACTATGAATGTAACCTTTTTATGACAGTTCAAAACATAGCTGTTACAGTGATCATCACTGTAACAGCAATCAAAGTGTAAAAAAAAAAATCCGGATATCAGCGGGGATCATCGATAATTTAAAAAAAACTATTAGATAGGCCCCTGAACAACCACAACATACGGGAGTATACAATGTAATACTGACATAAAATCACACACATAGGTTGGACTTGGACTTAAGCCGCGGCCTATCTTGGTACACCCGGCGGCGGCCCTCCTCTCTGTTTACACCCATAGAGGAGGAGGAGCACGCACTTGTAGGCACACCGCTGGGAGTTATACTACCTGGGGGGTCTGCCTGTCTGTACTACCTGGGTGGGTCTGTCTGTCTGTACTACCTGGGGGGGTCTGCCTGTCTGTACTACCTGGGGGAATCTGCCTGTCTGTACTACCTGGGGGGGTCTGCCTGTCTGTACTTCCTTGGAGGGGGTGTGGGGGGTGTCTGTACTGAGAGGGGGGGTGTCTGCACCGATGCGGGTGTCTGCACCGAGGGGGTTCTCTTTACTGAGGGGGGACTATAGTTGGTGGGAGGGGTGACACAATTTTTTCTGCACCGGGTGACACCAACCCTAGTGACGCCACTGCAGTGGGGGAGATGTGGATATTACAGTGTGGGGGGGGGGGGATGTGGATATTACAGTGGGGGGGGGAGATGTGGATATTACAGTGGGGGGGGGGAGATGCGGATATTACAGTGGGGGAGGGAGATGTGGATATTACAGTGGGGGAGGGAGATGTGGATATTACAGTGGGGGAGACTTTTTTTTGTTTTTTTTTTTCCGATCCGAAAAATGATCCGATCCGTGACTCCTGATCCGAGGAACGATCCGAACCGTGAGTTTTTTGATCCGTTGCACCCCTAATATATATATATAATTTTAACATACTGTCACCAGTCAGTATTCCTGGTCACAGCCACATCAGTTATATGATGACGCTGTGCTACACTGGTGGCAATATGTAAAAAATAAATAATAATAATTGTGACAAAAATGTACATCTTCAAACAACTCGTCATGCCTCTTATACAAAAACTGTGTGCAAGTGTACCTAGAGGAATTGAAGAACTGATGCTGTTTTGAAGTCAAAGGGTGGTCACACCAAATATTATTTTGATTCGGATTTCTCTTCTGTTCATTTACTTTTCATTTTGTTAATTGATAAAAATAAACTTTGAACAATTCTATTTCTAAAAGTAACTAATCATTTGCATATTCTACGCCGACCGCAATGGAATCGCCACCTAGCGGCCGGCCTAGAATTGCAGCCTAAGATCCGACGGTGTAAGTCAATTACACCTGTCGGATCTTAGGGCTATCTATGCGTAACTATGAATCAGGCGCATAGATACGACAATCGTATCTCAGAGATACGACGGCGTATCAGGAGATATGACGTCGTATCTCTTTTGTGAATCTGGCCCATTGTTTTTACACCTGCCTAATTTTGGCATCATTCTTGTGTTTAGGAATTATCCTCATTTACTAATACTGTACATTGTATTAATTAAACCATTCCTTTGCCCATGCAAGCAAAGTAACAGGTTCAGTTTGGCTGCAAGGAACAAATAGAAATATCTGGAACTTTTAGATATAAATCAGCATGTAACTCCATGCCCCTTGTCTCATGTGATAATTTTAGGTAAGTTAAAAGTATTTGAACTCATACAAGTCAGTTTGGAGCTTACACAGGGCTTTCTGTTTCTGTTTTTTTGGTGGCTGGTGAAAGAAAAGAGGCTAATATACTCTTGCTAAGTGAACCTTTTACTGCATGGGCAAAGGAATGGTTTGCTTTACTGTAACTAGTCCTTTAGGAATTTCCTATCAGAGGTCATTATTCAAATAGTGCAACGTCTGCTTGTTTAGACACATATACCTGTGCTTACATTCTTAAAGAAAACATGTAAGTCTGAACAAGACTGATGTTGCTTCCAGCAATGGATACGCTTCATCACTACGCTGGGTATAATATTTTACAGCCCCAAGGTATGATAAATATAGGTTTTAAACTGAAGTAGTTTGTAAACTTGTAGCAGTCAAGTAACACCTGTCTACTTTACTTTTATTTGCTGCTGGCTATGTTGATAAAAATGCTGATACTAAAATTACACTGGACAGAGACTCTAAACGAAATAAATTGTGAGACTGAATATTGTGTATTAAATGTGTCCTGTTCTATAGCCTAAATATTGAAGTGGAGAAGAAATTAAAGGCAAGCTCTAAAATTGCAAAGATGAGCAAACCTTAAAAACGTGTGTCTGCTTGTGACTTGCCCAGTTTACCTCTCTGTAAACTGTAGTCCTTCCAATCTACTGCTAGATTTAAAAGTTAAAACTTTTTTGAATGAATATGTCTCTGATTTAAACCGTTATGAAAATATTAATTCTAAAATCTGTTTGGCTATGGCTACCTTTTTAAAAATGCAATACAAACAAAAAACGTAAAATATGCAACAGTCAACTCAACACCCAACCATCTAAGGCTGTAAACAAGGATAACTCTACATTATGCAGTAGTAATCTCTTCCAAGCCATTAAGGGCTTGCTGTTGGGAGCATTAAAAATGGAATATCCCTTTATCATTACTTCTACCATGTTTCCATCTACCACTAACATGATATCCTTTCCTATTGATAAAAGTTATGTTTCTTATCGTTGGGATCTGGAACTCTTTTGCAAAGTGATTCTTGGTGCTCTTTTACAACGTAAATACCTTCGGCTTTTGTTGAAGATGAGAAGACAATATTTTGTCATTCTTGATAATTGGACAATATTTCTGCAGGGTTCTGCTGTGTTTTTCAATGTCCTTATATTGTAATCAGTAATAAATTGAACATCCTATTGTATGTTCCTCTACAGTATCTACAGTACAGCTGCGGAGAACTATATCATTCAGCCAGTCCTAGCAAGGGATACTGGGTAATACTGCAAACATCGGAAGAAGGGCAACTTCCAAAGATCACTTCTTGTGCCTAAGATGCCAAGTGAGACAGGAATCTATTTACTTGGGCAGCCTTGTGGGCTCACTTGGCCACTCCATGGCAAAAGTGGAGTCAGTGACAATATCACTGGGGCCCTGGTCCATGGCGGCAGGAACAAACGACTCCGGCTGGCAGGGAGACAAAAGGAGGAGTAAGAAGGGAAAGTGATGGGTATAACCAGGGTGAGGGGTAAGAGGAGACACAAGATTCCATAACAAAGATGAAAAGGCCGTGCAGTACAGACTGTGCCATGCACTCAATGCTCTTAGCACAGACCTTGGAAAAAACATACTTCTTTTTCAAACCTTTTTACATCTTAGCTGGCAATTTAACTTTTATTTAGAATTGGATGAATACATTCCAGGAACATCAAAGCAAAACGGTGTCTTACTTTTGTATTTTTTATTATGGAAAAAAGGCACGATTTGAGTAGCCTGTCCCTGCCAACATGCTGTAGAGAAGGGACCCTTAAAGGATAAGTATGGTCAAAGTTCATAATGGGTACAGCAAAGCTTAAACTCCCTTATACCTATAGCTCTCCAATAAGCAAAGCTCATGTATGCTGCATGCTGATTCAGGAGCATTTTATTAACTCAGTGGGCCTGTATGCAAAATAATAAGCTGGGCCACATTGCTTAATGAAAAAAAAACTGCCATGCTTAGTGTACTGTGTCAAGGGTTGGCATGGCTTTCATTGTGGCTGAGGTGCTGCTAGGGTTGTAAAAGACCTGGGGTGTGTTTGGGAACCTTAAAGCAGATGTCCGCTGAAAAAAAAATATTAAAAGTCAGCAGCTACAAATCCTGCAGCTGCTGACTTTTAATATCGGCACACTTACCTGTCCTGGAGTCCAGCGCTGTCCGCAGCAGAGGACGAGCGATCGCTCGTCACTCTGCTGCCCCCCCGCCATCCTCGCTGAGGGAACCAGGAAGTGAAGCAATCTGGCTTCACTGCCCGGTTCCCTATGGCGCATGCGCGAGTTGTCTCCCGCTGTGCTCTGGGAGCCGAGTGTTCCCAGAACACAACGGGGGGGGGGGGGGGTGGGGGACGGGACGGGAGGTGACGTCCTGCCCGCAGTCTGCCCGCAGACTGTGGCCGGAAGTGGGTGCAAATACCTGTCTTTAGACAGGTATCTGCAGCCCCCTCCCCCTGAAAGGTGTCAAATGTGACACCGGAGGGGTGGAGGGTTCCGATCAGCGGGAGTTCCACTTTAGGGTGGAGCTCTGCTTTAACTGGAGTAGTAATGCGGCTCGTGTAGCAAATGGTGAGCGTGGCCAGTGGGAGTTAACTAAAACAAAATCCTATTCTTACATTCCTGTGTCACAAGCAAGAGCCTAACAGACATGTATAAACCTCATAACAATCATTAAAAAAAATAAAATACAACTATTCTACTATATATGAGTTGCTTGCACTAAAAATTGAGTTAATGTAATGTACAATATAGTGTATGCAGTGCCTTGAAAAAGTATTCATACCCCTTGAAACTTTCCACATTTTGTCATGTTACAACCAAAAACAGAAATGTATTTTATAGACCAACTCAAAGTGGCCCATAATTATGAAGTGAAAGGAAAATGATAAATGGTTTTCAACATTTTTTACAAAAACGTATGTGAAAAGTGTGGCGTGCATTTGTATTCAGCCCCCTGAGTCAATACTTTGTATAACCACCTTTCGCTGCAATTACAGCTGCAAGTCTTTTTTGGGATGTCTCTGCCAGCTTTGCACATCTAGAGAGTGAATTTTTTGCGCATTCTTCTTTGCAAAATAGCTCAAGCTCTGTCAGATTGGATGGAGAGTGTCTGTGAACAGCAATTTTCAAGTCTTGCCACAGATTCTCAATTGGATTTAGGTCTGGACTTTGACTGGACCATTCTAAATGCCGCGTACACACGGTCGTTTTATGTGATGAAAAAAAATGACGTTTTTAAAAACGTCACTTTAATTGACCGTGTGTGGGGGAAAACGTCGTTTTATGTCTTCTAAAAAACGACCAAAAAAAATTGAAGCATGCTTCAATTTTATGTGTCGTTTTTCAAAACGTCAACTTTTACTTCACAAAAATTGACTGTGTGTAGCAAAAACGTCGTTTAAAACGACGTTTTTTCATCCGCGCATGCCCAGAAACTACTTATGAAGCGAGCTTCAATGGAAAAACGTGGTGGAACGTAACCTCACTTTGCAAGATCATTGTGAGAAAACGATGGTGTGTAGGCAACTTCGTCTTTGAAAATTGAAGTTTCAAAAACGTCGTTTTTTACTTCACAGAAAATGTCGTTTTTTTTCATCACATAAAGTGATGGTGTGTACGGGGCATAACACATGAATATGCTTTGATTTGAACCATTCCAATGTTGCTCTGGCTATATGTTTAGGGTCGTTGTCCTAAACACATGCGCGCGCATGCACACACACACACACACATACATACATACAGACAAATGCGAGCACACACACATACAGACACATGCACACACGACACATACATACAGACACGTGGAACCATTCCATTGTTGCTCTGGCTGTATGTTTAGGGTCGTTGTCCTGCTAGAAAGTGAACCTCTGCCCCCCCGTCTCAAGTCTTTTGCAGACACTAACAGGTTTTCCTCTAATATTACCCTGTATTTGGCTCCATCAATCATCTCATCAACTCTTATCAGCTTCCCTGTCCCTGCTGAAGAAAAACTTCCACACAACATGATGCTGCCACCACCATGTTTCACGATGTGGATGTGCACTGTTAGATTTCCACCACACAAAGGGCCAAATCCTCAAAAGAGATACGACGGAGTAACTGCTGTTACTCCGTCGTATCCCTGGTCCTAGCTATGGAACTGATCCACAGAATCAGTTTCCCATAGTTAGGACGAAGATCCGACATGTGTAATTGAATTACACTGTCGGATCTTAGGATGCAGTACCGCATCCGCCGCTGGTGGCATTTTGCGTCGAAATGCCGCCTCGGGTATGCAAATTAGGACTTACGGAGATCCACGAAGCTTTTCAGCTTCGTTTTTTCTCCATAAGTTTTATTTTGCAAACGCAAAATTAGGGCTGATTTTACAAGGTGTAAACTGTTTACACCTTGTAAAAACAGACCTTTCTTGCTAGTGACGCGATTTTTTTTTTAATTTTACATTTTTTTTTACCCGACGCAACTTTATTGTCCCGTCGCGATCCACAAAGCCCGGCGTAACGTAATTTCGCGCTATGCACGTCGGGAAAATGACATCACGAGCATGCGCAGTACGGCCGGCGTGGGAGCGCGCCTCATTTAAATGGGAATCGCCCCCTGGAGAAGAGGAACGCCTTGCGCCGGACGGATTTAAGTTACACCGCTCAAAATTTCTAGGTAAGTGCTTTGTGGATCGGGCACTTAGGTAGAAAATTTGCGGCGGTGTAACTTAAATAGGAAAAATTACGTTACGCCCGCTGGCTGAGGATTTGCCCCATAGAGTTTTGCTTTTAGGCCAAAAAGTTAAATTTTGGTCTTATCTGACCAGGGCACCTTCTTCCACGTTTGCTGTGTTCCCCACGTGGCTTCTTGCAAACTCTATACTGGAATTCTTATGGCTTTTTTCAACAATGGCTTTCTTCTTGGCACTCTTCCATAAAGGCCAGATTTGGGGAGTGCACGACTAATACTTGTCCTGTGGTCAGATTCTCCCACCTGAGCTGTGGATCTCTGCAGCTTCTCCAGAGTTACCATGGGCCTCTTGGCTGCTTCTCTGATTAATGCTCTCCTTGCCTGGCCTGTCAACTTAGGTGGAAGGCCATGTCTTGGTAGGTTTGCAGATGTGCCAAACGCTTTCCATTTTCGGAAGATGGATTGAACAGTGCTCCGTGAGATGTTCAAAGCTTGGGAGATTTTTTTTATAACAAACCCTGCTTTAAACTTCTCCAAAACTTTATCCCTGATCTGATGTCTGATGTGTTCATTGGCCTTCATGATGCTGTTTGTTCACTAAGGTTCTCTAACAAACCTCTGATCTCTCTCTCTCTCTTTTTCTTTCTCGATACTGATATGGACTGGGTAATGTGTTAGGAATGAAAGGATGGCATATCATTTGATGGAAATGAAAATTATCCACCTACAGAGGGCTGAATTCAAAGACAACCTGAAATCAAAGTAAAAAAATTATGCAACAAGCTAGTCCATTTTGCTGAAATTTCATTGCAACAACTCAAAATGGTCCTCAGTAGTTTGCATGGCCCCCAAGTGCTTGTATGCATGCCTGACAACATCAGGGCATGCTCCTAATGAAACGACAGATGGTGTCCTGGGGTATTTCCTCCCAGATCTGGACCAGAGCATCACTGAGCTCCTGAACAAACTGAGGTGCAACCTGACGGCACAGGATGGACCGAAACCTAATGTCCCAGAGGTGTTCTTTTGGATTTAGGTCAGGTGAGCGTGGGGGCCATTCAATGGTATCAATTTCTTCATCCTCCAGGAACTAGCTGGATGCTCTTGCCACATGAGGCCGGGCATTGTCGTGCACCAGGAGGAACCCAGGACCCACTGCACCAGCGTAGTCCAAGGATTTCATCCCGATACCAAAATAGCAATCAGGGTGCCATTGTGTAGCCTGTAGAGGTCTGTGTGTACCTCCATGGATATGCCTCCCCAGATCATCACTGACCCACCACCAAACCGGTCATGCTGAACGATGTTACAGGCAGCATAAAGTTCTCCGTGGCTTCTCCAGACCCTTTCACGTCTGTCACAAAAATGCTCAGGGTGAACCTGCTCTTATCTGTGAAAAGCATGGGGCACCAGTGGCGGACCTGCCAATTCTGGTGTTCAATGGAAAATGCCAATTGAGCTTCACAGTGTCTGGCAGTGAGCACATAGCACACTAGAGGATGTCAGGCCCTCAGGCTACCCCCATGAAGTCTGTTTTGATTGTTTGGTCAGACATTCACATCAGTGGCCTGCTGGAGGTCATTTTGTAGGGCTCTGGCAGTGCTAATCCTGTTCCTCCTTGCACAAAGGAGCAGATACCGGTCCTGCTGATGGGTTAAGGACCTTTTTTCAGCTCTGTCCAGCTCTCCTAGAGTAACTGCCTGTCTCCTGGAATCTCCTCCATGCTCTTGAGATCGTGCTGGGAGACACGGCAAACCTTCTGGCAATGACACCTATTGATGTGCCATCCTGGAGGAGTTGGACTGCCTGTGCAACCTTTAAAGGGTCCAAGTATCGCCTCATGCTACCAGTAGTGACACTGACCCTAACCAAATGAAAAACTAGTGAAAAACAGTCAGAAAAGATGAGTAGGGAAAAAAATATCAGACACCTCCACCTGAAAAAAACATTCATGTTTTGGTTGTCATCTCATTGTTGCCCATCTAGTGCACCTGTTTGTTTCAGCTGCTTTGCTGCTAATTGAATTTGATTAAAAACCCCCTCTGTATACAGCCCTCCCCCTCTGATACTTAACTGACCAGATACCCTGTATTTGGCTCCATCCATCTTCTCATCAACTCTTATCAGCTTCCCTGTCCCTGCTGAAGAAAAACTTCCACACAACATGATGCTGCCACCACCATGTTTTACGATGTGGATGTGCACTGTTAGATTTCCACCACACATAGAGTTTTGCTTTTAGGCCAAAAAGTTAAATTTTGGTCTTATCTGACCAGAGCACATTCTTCCACGTTTGCTGTGTTCCCCACGTGGCTTCTTGCAAACTCTATACTGGAATTCTTATGGCTTTTTTCAACAATGGCTTTCTTCTTGGCACTCTTCCATAAAGGCCAGATTTGGGGAGTGCACGACTAATACTTGTCCTGTGGTCAGATTCTCCCACCTGAGCTGTGGATCTCTGCAGCTTCTCCAGAGTTACCATGGGCCTCTTGGCTGCTTCTGTTATTAATGCTCTCCTTGCCTGGCCTGTCAACTTAGGTGGAAGGCCATGTCTTGGTAGGTTTGCAGATGTGCCAAACGCTTTTCATTTTCGGAAGATGGATTGAACAGTGCTCCGTGAGATGTTCAAAGCTTGGGAGATTTTTTTTATAACAAACCCTGCTTTAAACTTCTCCAAAACTTTATCCCTGATCTGATGTCTGATGTGTTCATTGGCCTTCATGATGCTGTTTGTTCACTAAGGTTCTCTAACAAACCTCTGATCTCTCTCTCTCTCTTTTTCTTTCTCGATACTGATATGGACTGGGTAATGTGTTAGGAATGAAAGGATGGCATATCATTTGATGGAAATGAAAATGATCCACCTACAGAGGGCTGAATTCAAAGACAACCTGAAATCAAAGTAAAAAAATTATGCAACAAGCTAGTCCATTTTGCTGAAATTTCATTGCAACAACTCAAAATGGTCCTCAGTAGTTTGCATGGCCCCCAAGTGCTTGTATGCATGCCTGACAACATCAGGGCATGCTCCTAATGAAACGACAGATGGTGTCCTGGGGTATTTCCTCCCAGATCTGGACCAGAGCATCACTGAGCTCCTGAACAAACTGAGGTGCAATCTGGCGGCACCGGATGGACCGAAACCTAATGTCCCAGAGGTGTTCTTTTGGATTTAGGTCAGGTGAGTGTGGAGGCCATTCAATGGTATCAATTTCTTCATCCTCCAGGAACTAGCTGGATGCTCTTGCCACATGAGGCCAGGCATTGTCGTGCACCAGGAGGAACCCAGGACCCACTGCACCAGCGTAGTCCAAGGATTTCATCCCGATACCAAAATAGCAATCAGGGTGCCATTGTGTAGCCTGTAGAGGTCTGTGTGTACCTCCATGGATATGCCTCCCCAGACCATCACTGACCCACCACCAAACCGGTCATGCTGAACGATGTTACAGGTAGTGTTGCTCACGAATATTCGCATTGCGAATATTCGACTCGAATATAGCATATTCGAGAAATCGCGCTATATTTCGAATTTCGCGGTGAATATTCGCAATTCCGAATATTCGCATTTTTTCAATTTGATTTTTAAAACAGATCACATCCTATCGACGTCTAAAAGCATTGCTGGTATGATTAGAGACCCTGGGCCGAGTAGCTAAGCTGAGGCGATCCTATTATGTTGCCAAATTGAAAAAAAAAAAATTGCGATTTTTCGCTATTGCGAATGCGAAAATGATTGCGAATTTTCGATAACTGTGGTAGGAGAACTCTGATTGTCTCTGATGCAAAAGGGGGGGGCTTTGTGTATGTGTATGTTATGAATATTTGTATGTTTGATATTATTATTTTTTGTAAGAAGGAAAAAATTGCGCATACCTTAAAAAAGGGGAGAATACAGCAGCAACTCAAAAATGTTATACAACATAAATTAATACAAGACAGAAAATGGAGTCGCTCTACAAGAATAAAAAATATGTCTAGTGACAAGACATGTGGGCAAATTATAAAATAAGCAAGCGCAAATAACTTGTGAAATACACAGTGAAACAAATATATAAAGAAATATAGTCCCAATAATAGAAAAATAATCTTTCATAAAAATGTCTTTGATATGTGAAGTGAAAAAAAGTCCAAAGCATGCAGCATGAACGTGTTCAATCTTTAAGGTGTTTGATTGACAAACGGCTGTGACAGATGGATAGAGTAAAGAATCACCACCAATGCAAAACACTTTTTATTTTCTATTGTAAAATATCAAGAATATTCTGAGCCAATCAGAGTGCTCCTTCCGCATTTGCCGAATATTCGCAATTATTTTGTATTGTAAAATATCAAGAATATTCTGAGCCAATCAGAGTGCTCCTTCTGCATTTGCCGAATATTCGCAATTATTTTGTATTGTAAAATATCAAGAATATTCTGAGCCAATCAGAGTGCTCCTTCCGCATTTGCCGAATATTCGCAATTATTTTGTATTGTAAAATATCACGAATATTCTGAGCCAATCAGAGTGCTCCTACAGCATTTCTCGAAATTGCGCAATAAATATCGCATTCGCATGTTGCGATATTTCGATAAAATATCACGAATATTCTGAGCCAATCAGAGCGCTCCTCCAGCATTTCTCGAAATTGCGCAATAAATATCGCATTCGCATGTTGCGATATTTCGATAAAATATCACGAATATTCTGAGCCAATCAGAGTGCTCCTACCGCAGTTATCAAAAAATCGCAATTATTTTCGCATTCGCAATAGCGAAAAATCGCAATCATTTACTTTCGATAAAATATCACGAATATTCGAATTTAGCGAATATATCTCGAATATTCGAATATATATTCGAGATATATCGCGAAATCGAATATGGCATATTCTGCTCAACACTAGTTACAGGCAGCATAAAGTTCTCCGTGGCTTCTCCAGACACGTCTGTCACAAAAATGCTCAGGGTGAACCTGCTCTTATCTGTGAAAAGCATGGGGCACCAGTGGCGGACCTGCCAATTCTGGTGTTCAATGGAAAATGCCAATTGAGCTTCACAGTGTCTGGCAGTGAGCACAGAGCACACTAGAGGACGTCGGGCCCTCAGGCCACCCCCATGAAGTGTGTTCTGATGGTTTGGTCAGAGACATTCACACCAGTGGCCTGCTGGAGGTCATTTTGTAGGGCTCTGGCAGTGCTAATCCTGTTCCTCCTTGCACAAAGGAGCAGATACCGGTCCTGCTGATGGGTTAAGGACCTTTTTTCATCTCTGTCCAGCTCTCCTAGAGTAACTGCCTGTCTCCTGGAATCTCCTCCATGCTCTTGAGATCGTGCTGGGAGACACGGCAAACCTACTGGCAATGACACCTATTGATGTGCCATCCTGGAGGAGTTGGACTGCCTGTGCAACCTTTAAAGGGTTCAAGTATCGCCTCGTGCTACCAGTAGTGACACTGACCCTAACCAAATGCAAAACTAGTGAAAAACAGTCAGAAAAGATGAGTAGGGAAAAAAATATCAGACACCTCCACCTGAAAAAAACATTCCTGTTTTGGAGGTCATCTCATTGTTGCCCATCTAGTGCACCTGTTTGTTTCAGCTGCTTTGCTGTTAATTAAATTTTGATTAAAAACCCCCTCTGTATACAGCCCTCCCCCTCTGCTACTTAACTGACCAGATCAATATCCCAGAAGTTCTGATTCAAAAGTGTTCCTTTAATTTGTTTTGAGCAATGTATATACATAACTGTGATTTTAGTACTAAACTTGCCTTTAATAACACTATTCTATCCCAGAGCAGGAGGTTGCGGGCCACTGGTTGGGCACCCCTGGTCTATGACATAAAATCCCAATAAAATACATTAACTTTTTGTTGTAACATGACAAAATGTGGAAAATGTCAAGGGGTATGAATACTTTTTCAAGGCACTGTATAGTGCAGGAGTGAGAATGTCTTCACAGCTCCCCCTCATCCTCAGTCTGCATAGCCCCCCCCCCCCACAGGTTTCACAGTCCCCCCAATCCTTGGGCTTCACAGCCCCCCCCAATCTTAGGCTTCTCGCCCCCCCCATTCTCCGTCTTCTCAGCCCCCCATCTTCAGTCTTCTCAATTCCCCCCCCCCGCACTTTGCACCCATGGAAATGCTAAAGTTTTCTTTCCTTTTGTGAGTATAAATTTTTTTAATTGTTAACCACTTCAGCCTCGGACCATTTGTCAGCTTAAAGATCGGAGGTATTTTTACAATTTGGCACTGCGTTGGTAATTGTGCGGTCATGCAATGTTGTACCCAAACGTACATTTTTGATTTCACTCCTCACTATCTATCACTACCTATCACAGGTTTGAAGGCCATAAAATGCCACAAGGCCATATATTCTGCCACAAGTTCCGGGAAAATTACAAACTTTTTTTTTATTTTTTATTTTGCACAAAGTTGTCACTAAATGATATACAGTATTGCTCAAACATGCCATGGGCATATGTTGAATTACACCCCAAAATATATTCTGATGCTTCTCCTGAGTACGGGGATACCACATGTGTGGAACTTTTTGGGAGCCTAGCCGCGTACAGGGCCCCAAAAACTAAGCACCGCCTTCAGCATTTCTAAGGGCGTACATTTTTGATTTCACTCCTCACTACCTATTACAGTTTTGAAGGCCATAAAATACCAAAATAGTACAACCCCCCCCCAAATGACCCCATTTTGGAAAGTAGACACCCAAAGCTATTTTTGAAAATTAAGAAAGAAAGGAAAAAAAATATTTTTCTTTTTTCAATTTTCAAAACTTTGTGACAAAAAGCAAAAACTGCAAATTACTCACCATACCTCTCAGCAAATAGCTTGGGATGTCAACGTTCCAAAATTGAGTCATTTGGGGGGGGGGGGGGGTTTGTGCCATCTGGGCATTCCAAACTGTGATAGGCAGTGAGGAGTGAAATCAAAAATTTACACCCATAGAAAGCCTGAAGGCGGTGCTTGGTTTTTGGGGTCATGTACACGGCTAGGCTCCCCAAAAAGTCTCACACATGTGGTATCCCCGTACTCAGGAGAAGTAACAGAATGTATTTTGGGGTGTAATTCCACATATGCCCATGGCATGTTTGAGCAAAATCTCATTTAGTGACAACTTTGTGCAAAACAAAATATATATTATTCCCGCAACTTGTGTCAAAAATATAAAATATTCCATGGACTCAACATGCCTCTCAGCAAATAGCTTGGGGTGTTTATTTTCCAAAATGGGGTCATTTGGGGTGGTTTTGAACTGTCCTGGCATTTTATGCACAACATTTAGAAGCTTTTGTCACACATCATCCACTCTTCTAACCACTTGAAGACAAAGCCCTTTCTGATGCCTCGTACACATGACCGGTTTTCCGATGAGAAAACTGACATTTTTTAGATTGGTCGGGAAAACCGGTCGTGTGTATGCTCCATAGCAGTTTTCCAGATGAGAAAACTGCCTGCAAAAAAATTCGAACCTGCTCTATTTTTTCACGTCGTATTTCCTTCAGTCTTATTCTCATCGTGAAAACTGCTCGTGTGTATGCTTTTCCAAGGGAAAAAAAATGTGCATGCTCAGAATCAAGTATGAGCCGGGAGCGCTCGTTCTAGTAAAACTAGCAGTCATAATAGAGATGGCACATTCGTTACGCTGTAACGGACTGAAAAGCACGAAGACTGAAAAGCGCGAATCGTCTCTCACCAAACTTTTACTAACACGAGGATCAGCAAAAGCAGCCCAAAGGGTGGTTCCATTTGAATTAAACGTCCCCTTTATAGTCCCGTTGTACGTCACTGCGCTTTGGTCGAGCGTTTTATGACTGAGCATGTGTATGCAAGGCAGGCTTGAGAGGAATCACGTCGGGAAAAATGTTGGGTTTTGACATGTCAGGAAAACCGGTCGTTTGTACAGGGCATGACACTTTTTGTTTACATGAAAACATTTTTTTTTGCAAGAAAATTAAGTTGAACCCCCAAACATTATATATATTTTTTTAGACAAAAGGCCCTACAGATTAAAATGGTGGGCGTTGCATTTTTTTCCACACAGTATGTGCGCAGCGATTCTTTGCAAATGCATTTTTTGGGGAAAAAATACACTTTTTTAAATTTAATGCACTAAAACACACTATATTGCCCAAATGTTTTGATGAAATAAAAAAGATGATCTTAGGCTGAGTACATGACTACCAAACACGACATGCTTTAAAATTGCGCACAAACGTGCAGTGGCGACAAACTGCATACATTTAAAAGCCTTTACAGGTTACCACTTTAGATTTACAGAGGACATCTACTGCTAAAATTACTGTCCTTGATCTGACCATCGCAGTGATACCTCACATGCATGGCGCAATGGCTGTTTACATATGACGCCAGACCGCTTGCGGAGGGGGACAGGGATGCTTTTTTTTATTATTATCATTTATTTTGCTTTTTTTTTTTTTTTTTAAACTGTTCCTGAAAATGTTTTCATCATTTTCATTGTTATCTCAGGGAATGTAAATACAGTGGGGCAAAAAAGTATTTAGTCAGTCACCAATTGTGCAAGTTCTCCCACTTAAAAAGATGAGAGAGGCCTGTAATTGTCATCATAGGTATAAGGGCTCTTTCACACGGGCGGCCCGTTCAGGTCCGCCTGCCAGTTTTTTAGGCGGACCTGAACGGGCACTCCGTGCTCCTCTATGGAGCCGCGGATGTCAGCGGTGACATGCCCGCTGAAATCTGACCTGCTCCGATCCACCAAAGTGTGACGGAGGAAAAACCTACTTTTCCATCCGTCTGGCGGATCGGGTGAACACGGACAGACGGTCCGTGTTCATCCGATCCCCCCATAGGGGAGAACGGAGAAAAAACAGGGCGGTCCTAGTGTGCGGGGACTGCCCTGTCATCTGCCGGCTCAGCGGAGATCAACGGAGCGATCCCCGCTGAGCAAGCGGAGGTTCACGGGGCGGATCATTACTGATCCGCCCCGTGTGAAAGGGGCTTAACTCAACTATGAGAGACAAAATGTGGAAGCAAATCCAGACAATCACATTGTCTGATTTGGAAAGAATTTATTTGCAAATTATGGTGGAAAATAAGTATTTGGTCACCTACAAACAAGCAAGATTCCTGGCTCTCACAGACCTGTATCTTCTTCTTTATGAGGCTCCTCTGTTCTCCACTCATTACCTGTATTAATGGCACCTGTTTGAACTTGTTATCAGTATAAAAGACACCTGTCCACAGCCTCAAACAGTCACACTCCAAACTCCACTATGGTGAAGACCAAAGAGCTGTCGAAGGACACCAGAACCAAAATTGTAAACCTGCACCAGGCTGGGAAGACTGAATCTGCAATAGGCAAGCAGCTTGGTGTGAAGAAATCAACTGTGGGAGCAATAATTAGAAAATGGAAGACATACAAGACCAATGATAATCTCCCTCGATCTGGGGCTCCACGCAAGATCTCACCCCGTGGGGTCAAAATGATCACAAGAACGGTGAGCAAAAATCCCAGAACCACACGGGGGGACCTAGTGAATGACCTACAGAGAACTGGGACCAAAGGCTACCATCAGTAATACACTACGCCACCAGGGACTCAGATCCTGCAGTGTCAGATGTGTCCCTCTGCTTAAGCCAGTACATGTCTGGGCCCGTCTGAGGTTTGCTAGAGAGCATTTGGATGATCCAGAAGAGGATTGGGAGAATATCATATGGTCAGATGGAACCAAAGTAGAACTGTTTGGTAGAAACACAACTCGTCGTGTTTGGAGGAGAGAGAATGCCGAGTTGCAACCAAAGAACACCATACCTACTGTGAAGCATTAGGGTGGCAACATCATGCTTTGGGGCTGTTTCTCTGCAAAGGGAACAGGACGACTGTTCGTGTACATGAAAGAATGAATGGGGCCATGTATCGTGAGATTTTGAGTGCAAACCTCCTCCCATCAGCAAGGGCATTGAAGAGGAAACGTGGCTGGGTCTTTCAGCATGACAATGAACCCAAACACACCGCCTGGGCAACGAAGGAGTGGCTTCGTAAGAAGCATTTCAAGGTCCTGTAGTGGCCTAGCCAATCTCCAGATCTCAACCCCATAGAAAACCTTTGGAGGGAGTTGAAAGTCTGTGTTGCCAAGCGACAGCCCCAAAACATCACTGCTCTAGAGGAGATCTGCATGGAGGAATGGGCCAACATACCAGCAATAGGGATGAGCCGAACACCCCCCGGTTCGGTTTGCATCAGAACCTTCGAATGGACCAAACGCTCGCGTGAACTTTAGAACCCCATTGAAGTCTATGGGACTTGGGCGTTCAAAATCAAAAGTGCTAATTTTAAAGGCTAATATGCAAGTTATTGTCCTAAAATGGGTTTGGGGACCCGGGTCTTGCCCCAGGGAACATGTATCAATGCAAATCCCGTTTTTTCGGGAGCAGTGATTTTAATGATGCTTAAAGTGAACCAAAAATTTTGAAAAATTCCTTTAAATATCGTACCTGCTGGGTGTCTATAGTATGCCTGTGAAGTGGCACGTGTTTAGAACTGTCCCTGCACAAAATGACATACTATAGGAAAAAAGTTATTTAAAACTGCTTGCGGCTTTAAGGTCTGGTCCCTGCAATATGGATGAAAATCATTGAGAAAATTGCATGGTCCCCCCCCCTCACCTCAGGTCATTACCAGCCCCTTTGGCCCTATATACTTTGAACAGCAGTATACAGGCGGTGCAAACAAGACAGGGACTGTAGGTTTGTTGTTAAGTAGAATATGTTTGTAATTATGAACTGGTACTTTGCTCCAGCTAAAAAATCTATTTTTAAGCTTTTTGGAAAACATAGAGAAGGGCAACACCTCTGTAACATTTGTTTTGCTGTCTGTGCGCATCTGTTCAGAAGATTTCACCTCACTTTCTGTCCCAATGACAAATGTATTTTTGGAAAAATTTTTTTTTAGTGAAACAAGGATTGGTGATAAAGCATCAGTAGACAGGAGACCTCTTACAGAAGAGAATTTCCCTTCCTAGGGGTAGATTTCCTCTCACTTCCTGTTGTCTCCTTCCGTTTGCAAGTAGGAGTCGTTTGTAAGTTGGATGTTTGAAAGTAGGGGTCTACCGTATATACTCTGCAGAAATTTGGGCCTTAGGTGTTGGTGTTGCCACAACACTGTAAGCCCTCACAGTTAGTCTTGATGGGCACTGGAACACCCTGCTGTGAAATATTATACCAAGAATTGTAATTACATGCCATTGTTGAACAATGGTAGGAAAATTGGGCCTTTGGTGCTGACGCTGGTGCCACAACACTGTAAGTCCTCACAGTTACTCTTGGTGGGCGCAGGAATGGGCCCTGCTTTGAAATATTAGATCAAGAATTGTAATTACATACCCCTGTGGAACAGGGGCAGAATAATTGGGCCTTTGTTGGTGGTGGTGCTGGTGCCACAACACTTTAAGCCCTCAGTTACTCTTGGTGGGTGCAGGAATGGGCCCTGCTGTGACATATTAGATCAAGAATTGTAATTACATGCCCCTGTTGAACAGGGGCTGAAAAATTGGGCCTTTAGGCACTGATTCCACAACACAGCAACTCCTCACAGATACTCTAGTTGGAGTGCAGGAATGAGCCCTGCTGCAAAGTATTGCATCAAAAATTGTAATTACAGGGGCAGAAAAATTGGGCTTAGCCACTGGTGGCGGTGCCCAGAATCAAAAATGTTCTTACAAGCTATCTGCATGATCATTGAGGAGGAAAAGGATAGTCACTCATCATAACAGGATAGTCACTCAGCATGACAGGATAGTCACTCAGCATCAGCATAGTCTTGAAGGGATCTGACATTTCCAAAACAATTATTCAGTTACATGAGCATCAGGTGCTTGGTAGCTGGTGGTGATCCAAGCCTGATTAATTTTTGTGAAGGTCAGTCGATCGACCGAGTCGGTGGAGAGGTGCACCCTGTGATCGGTTACAAAGCCTCCAGCAGCACTGAATGTGCATTCCGAAAGAACGCTGGATGCAAGTCAGGCCAGTAGCTCAATTGTATACTGTGCAAGCTCTGGCCAGTGATCCATCCTCAATGTGGTGCCCAAGCGGGTGATGTTTTGACCACGCGAGATACGCTTGCGACATATGTTGCAAATAGCAGCGGTGCGATCTGATGCATTCGTCTAAAAAAAGGCCCACACCAAAGAACTTTTGGAATAACGTGGAGAGACAGCAGTGCCCTGATCATGCGGAGCTCTGCGTTGTGATGCAGTCGGTGTGCTGCCCTTAAGCTGGCCCCTGGAGGGCATCCTGCCTCGTTGGAGATGTGCCTCCTCCTCTCTCCTATTAGGCAGCTTTAGGTGCACACTGTGCAGAGGACACAGTACACCAAGTGAAAATACTTGCTGATCAGTCACTGCCTGTGGTATTAATATGAGAACAACAGCAATTGTATTCACGTAGCTTTAGGTGCACACTGTGCAGAGGACACAGTACACCAAGTGAAAATACTTGCTGATCAGTCACTGCCTGTGGTATTAATATGAGAACAACAATTGTATTCACATAGCTTTAGGTGCACACTGTGCAGAGGATACAGTACACCAAGTGAAAATACTTGCTGATCAGTCACTGCCTGTGGTATTAATATGAGAACAACAGCAATTGTATTCATGTAGCTTTAGGTGCACACTGTGCAGAGGACACAGTACACCAAGTGAAAATACTTGCTGATCAGTCACTGCCTGTGGTATTAATATGAGAACTCCAGCAAATGTATTCACGTAGCTTTAGGTGCACACTGTGCAGAGGACACAGTACACCAAGTGAAAATGCTGGCTGATCAGTCACTGCCTGTGGTATTAATATGAGAACAGCAATTATATTCACGTAGCTTTAGGTGCACACTGTGCAGAGGACACAGTACACCAAGTGAAAATACTGCAGCTAGCAAAATCACCTGCCTGCCTGTCAGTATATTAGGAAGAGCGGATCTAGCTAAACTCAATACAGTGTATAAATATATATACAACACCTGGGATGCATATATATCCTCTACACACTGTAACTGACTCGCCTGCCTGCCTGCTCTATCTAACTCAAAATATATGACACTCTCTCTCTCTCTGTCTTTAACCAATGCAACACACTACACAAGGCCGCCACAGAGGCAGCCTTATATAGTGTGGGGCATGCACTAAACCCCCTGAGACATAATTGGCCAAAGCCACCCTGGCTTTGGCCTATTATGGCTCTCCGTTTTTTGAGCGCTGTGATTGGCCAAAGCATGCGGGTCATAGTGCATGCTTGGCCAATCATCAGCCAGCAATGCACTGTGATGCTGCACTGAATTATGGGCCGT
Source organism: Rana temporaria (assembly GCF_905171775.1). Taxonomy (NCBI): domain Eukaryota; kingdom Metazoa; phylum Chordata; class Amphibia; order Anura; family Ranidae; genus Rana; species Rana temporaria. Next base: position 171,480,727 of record NC_053493.1, read on the forward strand.
GACACGCCACTCGAATTTGGCGCAAACGGCCTATAACGTTCGTAATTTGACGAACGGTCGAACATATGATGTTCGACTCGAACATGAGTTCGACTCGAACACGACGCTCATCCCTAACCAGCAACAGTGTGTGACAACCTTGTGAAGACTTACAGAAAACAGGCAATATGTCAGGGCAAGTGGATAACAAGAATACAGGAGAAACAGGCAGAGAATGTAAACAGTACTAGAACTGGAGCCAAGAGGTCAATCTTAAACCTTAAAAAAATGTTTACTGAACTAGGTGGTATACAGCTGGTGCGCGCAAGCCATTTTGGGTCTGGAGGCTGTTTATGTTCTGCATATTGTGTACCCATTTTTGGATGTATTACTGTTCTTTTGTATTCTTTAACTTGGACCAAGTCTGTGATGTCCGTGTTACGGTTTGTGCCTTCCGATGTCTAGTAACAAAAAAGAAAAGAAAGGAAATGGAGCCGAGATCACAGGTGCCGGAACATGGAAACAGATATTCAGAGAGGTATTTGCTCCCATGTGTTATATAGCTTTCCATGATCTCAGAGGAAGTGTCCAGCAGCTTTTCTCTCTAGGAACCAGCAAAGGGAGTTTGAGAATGTCTAACATGTGGACTGAAAGTACCTAGGACAGGTTTCAGAGGATTTATAAAGCTGTTGCTTAGATAAACAGTAATAAGTTATAGGTGTGAAATAGAAAACTAATCCTGAAACTGAACAGTTGTTGACAGTGACAAGGGTTGGTCTTGAAAACTGTGATGTTTGACAAATACTTTGTGCCCCTAGAGCAGGGGTCTCCAAACGATAGCCCTCCAGTTTTTCAGAAACTACAATTCCCATCATGCCTAGTCAGGTCTGTGAATGTCAGCGTTTTACAATGCCTCATGGGACGTGTTGTACCGCAACAGCTGGAGTAACTTGGAAGGAATGGTATGAGGTGTAAAGTAGGCTTGTGATGTATGGGGCTAAAAGGCATGGCGTAAAGGCCAACTGAAAAGGACTACCGTATTTTTCACTGCATAAGACGCACCTGACTATAAGACGCACCTAGGTTTTAGAGGAGGAAAACAAGAAAAAAATATATTCTGAACCAAATGGTTCATCCGTGGGAGTCAATGGTGCCACTGCTGAGCCAATCAGGAGGAGTGTCCTGGACGGCTTAGACACTTGTGTGGACATCGCTGAAGAGAGAAGGGACTCAGATAAGTAATTATGGGGGTGCTGGGGGGCTGCTACACACAAAGTTTTTTTTATCTTAACCATTAGCCAACCAGCCGCCGTCGTTAAATGGCGGCAGGTTGGCTCTCCTGGGCAAATCGGCCTGTACGTCGGCCCTTTACATAGCCTTAGCAGGCATGTGCCCGCTGCGTGACGTAGGAACTGATGCACGTGCCCGGCGGCCACAATGTCCACCAGGTACTCGGGTTTGCTCCTGAGAGAGACCTGGGATGTGTCAATGTAAACAGACAGATCTCTGTTCTGTCAGGGAGAGAAGAGATCTGCTATTTCTAGTGATTAGAAACAGCGATGTCTCTCTACTCCCAGTCACTACACTGCCCCCACAGTTAGAAACACCTCCCTAGGACACACTTAACCCCTTGATTGCCATTTAGTGTTAACCCCTTCCCTGCCAGTGACATTTATACAGTAATCAGTGGTTATTTTTAGCTTTAAACGCTGTATAATTGTTAGTGATCCCAAAAAAGTGTCAAAAGTGTCCAATCTATCTGCCGCAATGTCAAAGTCCCACTAAAAATCTAGTAAAAAAAAAATCTTGTAAAAAAAAAAAATTGGCAAAAATAAATAATAAAAATGCCATAAATCTATTCCCTATTTTGTAGACGCTATAACTTTTGCGCAAACCAATCAATATATGCCTATTGAGATTTTTGTTACCAATAATATGTAGAAGAATACATATTGGCCTAAATACATATTTTTTTTTAAATTGGGATATTTATTATAGCAAAAAATAAAAAACATAGATTTTTTTTTCAAAATTGTCGCTCTATTTGTTTTTTTGGGTACAGCGTCGCACGACCGTGCAATTGTCAGTTAAAGCGACGCAGTGCCATATCGTAAAAAAATGGCCTGGTCATCGAGGGGGAAAATCCTTCAGGGGCACGCATAGCATGAATTAAGATAAAAAAAACTTTTGCCTTTAAAACCCCTTTAACCACTTGCTGCCTGCCATATAACAAAATTACTGCGACAAAGTGGTTGCGATATCCTGAATGGACATCATATGATGTTGGCAGGATATCAAGCCGCTGCGCGTCCCTGGGGGGCGATCGATTGTTGCAGTGTGCCAGTCTGAGACACCGCAACTCCGATCTAGGTAAAGAGTCTCTGACGGAGACTCTTTACCATGTGATCAGCCGTGTCCAATCATGGCTGATCACGAAGTAACCAGGAAGAACCGTTGATCGGCTTTTCCTCCCTCGGATCCCGCCCAGGACCACCAGGCAAACCGCCCAGGACCACCAGGATGGCCACCCCACTGTACCACCAGGTATGCCCCCCCTAGACCACCAGGGAATGCCAATCTGTGCCCAGGCAGCTGCCAATCAGTACCCACCCACAATGCCTACCACTGCCAGTGCCACCCGGGATGCCTACCAGTGCCATCTACCAGTGCCACATATCAGTGCCCATCAGTGCAGCCGTTCAATGCCCATCGGTGCTGCATATCGGTGGCACCCATCAGTGTTGCCTGTCAGTGCTGCCTAAGAAAAAATTATAATACAAATGTACAAAAAAATTTAAGAATTCATCTTTCCCATATTGAACCAGGACTTTTAAGGATGTCAGGCTGTCACTGAGGTGAGCACACAAACACAATCAATATGTTTAAAATATGATACTTTTTTGTACACATTATACATAAAAACATGTGCATAAAAGAATCTATCTCAATATGTAAACAACATGAATCATATTTTCATATTTTCAGTATCGATACTTGTTCCCAGGCTCCCAGCAATGGCTTTGAGGATACTTGAGCATAGAGTTACTCAACACGTTTCACAGGTATTTCTGCTCCTTCAGGGAAACTCAAATATGCGTCAATAAAAAAATGAATTAAAAATATATGTGGCTACTAGTGATTCAGGGAGTTAATTTAGGTAACAGTGATCACAGAGTAATTATATTTGCCAAAAATTTTAGAAAAAAAAGACATGAGGGCAGGACAAGAACGCTGCATTTAAAAAGAACCAGGTTTTCTAAGTTGTGCTCCATACTACAAAATGGGATCAACTTCTATAACCACTTCCATACCAGGCACTTACGCACCTTCCTGCCCAAGTAAATTTTCAGCTTTCAGCGCTGTCGCACTTTGAATGACAATTGCGCGGTCATGCTACACTGTACCCAAACAATTTTTTTATAATTTTGCTCCCACAAATAGAGATTTCTTTTAGTGGTATTTGATCATCTCTGCGATTCTTATTTTTTGCGCAATGTAATTTTTTTTGTAAATAAGTATGTTTTCTTCTTCAATTACGGGCACTGATATGGCGGCACTGATGGGCACCGATGAGGCGGCACTAATGGGCACTGATAGGCGGCGCTGGTATGCGGCACTGATGGGCACTCATAGGCGGCACTGGGCACTCATAGGCGGCACTTATGGGCACTCATAGGCGGCACTGATGGGCACTCATGTGCTGCAATTATGGGTGGCACTGATGGGTAATTATGGGTGGCACAGATGGGCACTGATAGGTGGGCACTGGGCATGGATGGGCACTGAGAGGTGGCACTGATGGACACTGAGGGATGGCACTGATGGACACTGAGGGGTGGCACTGATGGCATTGCTGGGCATCACTTGTTTATTTACTAATTTGTGCCAGTCAGTGGCCATGTTGCCAGTCAGTGCCCATTTGTGGGCACTGATTGGCATCTATTGTGCTAATTTTTTTATTTTATTTTTTATTGTTGCCCCCTTCCCTGGTGGTCCTGGCGGCTTCCCTGGTGGTAATAGGCATATTAAGGAGAAAAAGCTGTTCTTTAACTAGTTGCCGACCAGCCGCCGGTCGGCACTTCTGCGCGAGACCCCGTAGTATAACGACGCTTTGGAACTGATCAATCACCAGGTCCAGGCCAATGAAATCTGGCCTGGACCTGGTGATCACTCTCAGCCAATGGTTGTCTTCCCCTGTCTCTGTAAACATTGACTGGGGAAGTGCTGCTCTCTCCCTCGTGTCGGTCTTTTCGTTCCAGACCGAGAGGAAGAGAGCATCTAAACGTGAGTTGCACAACAGCACACTAACACCAGGTCACATAGGTACAGAATAAACCCCCTGATCACCCCCCAAATTAACCCCTTCACTGCCTGTCACTGTGTCACCCAGTACAGCGATCAGATTTTTTTTTGATCGCTGTACTAGTGTCATTAGTGACTAAAATAATTGTTAGGGTAATTAGTATTAGGCCCTAATAAGTCTAGGGACCCCCCCAATAAAGGTTTAACCCCTTGATTACCCCCTGTCACCAGTGATCACAGTATAAGTGTCACGGGTGACGCAGTTTAGCTAGTTTATTTTTTTTATAGCATCAAGGCTCCCGCCATATTTTTTCCAATAAACGTTTAACCCCCTGATTGCCCGGCGGGTGATCAAAATTTTGTTTTTATGGCCAGATAGGGTCTGCGTCGCCCCAGGCAGCGTCAGATTAGTGCCACGCACCATACGCCTCCCTTAGTGGTATAGTATCTGAACTGATCGATACCTGATCTGATCAGATCTATACTAGCGTCCCCTGCAATTTAGGGTTCCCAAAAACGCATTGTTAGCAGGATCAGCCCAGATACCTGTTTAGCCCCTTCGCCCAGCCCAGCCCACCCAAGTGCAGTATCGATCGATCACTGTCACAAAACTGCAGCGTTCGCAGAGTCAGGCCTGATCTCTGCGATCGCTAACAGTTTTTTGGTAGCGTTTGACTCAGTCGCTGACAGGTCAGATGCTTTTTTACCTGTGAATCTTACTACTGTACCCCTAAATTTAGAGCCCAAAATGGCAAATCGAAGGTACAGTGGTGAAGAGGCCTACCTGTTTCTGAGCCTGACAGATAGTAAGGAGGAGGTCACGCATCTGTCAAATTCTAGCTCAGAATACGATCCTGTAGACGACAGTGGCTCCCTGACAGATAGCTCTAAAGATGGAGTTGTGGTCCCTGCTGGGTCAGGCGTACCAGACCCCGATCTTCTGCTGTCGCTGAGGTGCATGAACCGCAGGGCTCTCGTATGGAGCAGAGAAGTACTAGCGCTGCTATTCCTTCTGGTGAACTGGCAAGCACCAGCAGCCTAGTACATCCTGGTTGTATATCCAGCACTGCAGTATCACGTGGTGACGTGGCGAGTCCCATAAGTGCAGTTAAAGCTGGCGAGGTGGCAAGCACAAGTAGTGTCCCGCTGCCACGAAGAAGAAGAAGAAGAAGAAGAAGAAGAAGAAGAAGAAGAAGAAGAAGAAGAAGAAGAAGAAGAAGAAGAAGAAGAAGAAGAAGAAGAAGAAGACAGGCCCGTCCCCATAGTGCCCTTCCTGCTGCATTCGCCAATCCTGATTTGGGTACCCACCACTTCTGCAGCACCCGTACTTCCCCCATTCACTGGCCAACCCGGAATTCAGGTGGAAACAGTTGATTTTACATCATTGGATTTTTATTCTCTGTTTTTCACCGAAGATCTCTACAGATCTATTGTGGACCAAAGCAATTTGTATGCTGGTCAATACATTGCCGCTAATCCCCAGCTGTCCCTTGCCAGAGATTGGAAACTGTCATGGACCTTGAGATATTAAAGTGTTTCTACTTGACATATGTTACACAGGAGAGGGACATTCAATGCAAGGCTTTTGAAATGCTAAGTGGAACCAGCTTGCGAAATACCTTTTATTGTGTTCTGCAGGTTAAGAGCGGGTGTCGGAGTCAGGCCGTCTAGCTGGAACCAGGTTATTGTGTACATTGATTACCCCCTGGGGCTTCTGTCTCAATACACAAGTCTTTCTATCCAAGCTATTGGACCAATCCCTGTTGACAATTTCAAGTCCTCATTTGCATGGTCAAGGGGGACCTGAGTGAAGACTGGATATACTTTACAATTGACCAATAGGAAAGCGGTTGTTGGGAGTGGGATGTTCCAAAATTCTGTATAAAAGTGTGCTGTGTACTTGAAATAAAGAGTCCTGTTGGAACTTACATACAGCCTGCCTGGTGTTTGTTCTTAATGGGTCCGAATGGCACATAGCTGTAATTCGGATCCCGGAACCTTGGATGACTGGACCATCAGACGTTGCAATCTGCAAGCTGACTCACTGGTAGCAGAGGAGTGTCGGGAGAGCAGGACCTGGGCGAGGAAGGATCTCGTCACATTGGTTGGCAGCGGTGGGATTTGCTCTCCAGTTACTGGGACAACTCCAAACCACCACCATGAATGACCAGCTATGCAGCCTGGAGGAGAACCATGCTAAAAGACTTGCTTGAGAGCCGTGGAGGGACCGGTGGGAAGAACAAGGCCACCCTGATCATTGCGCTAGCCGAGATGGATCAGAGGGATGGTGATGCAGGACCCCGGTCAGTTGAAGACTTGTTCCAGCAGCGAGTTCAACAGCGGTTGGCATTATATGGTGCGAACCCATCAGAGACCGCCATACAGAATACCATTAGAGACCTCCAGCGGCAGGATGAGAGAGAACGAGAGCGACAACAGAGAGAACGAGAGCGGCAACAGGAGCTGAGAATTGCAGAAATACGGCGATCGGTGACAACGCCTAAGGAAGCAGCACCAAATGAAAGAAGAGGAGAGGTACAGATATCAGTAACCATGGAAGAGGAATTCAGAAGGAGGTTGCGAGAGAAGCAGATACAGCGCAGAGGACCAGTATCAGAGGAGGTCCTGCTTGGATGGTCTGATTCGATCCGCTGCGAACTCTGGAAAGAAGCGCTAGCCCGCGAGCAGCGACACCAGGGAAAAGCTCTCCCCTCCATCCATGTAAGGTACTGGTCACAGTATGAAGTACGGATGCTGTTATTGGGGGAACAACCAAAGCAGGAGTGGACAGCAGAGTTAAGCAGGCTGATCCGGGAAGAGATGCGGTTGGACGAGAGCTACAGAGCCCTCCGGTGGTATGTAGTCCAAGAGTGCCCGTGGTCAGCGGATGACAGCCCCACGGAAGGCTTTGACTATGATGGCCTGGGATTGTTGTATTGGAGGATGTCCAGGGATCCCAACTTTGGGAGCGATCGGGAGTGGCGTTGGGAGGAAATAATGGAGCACAGAGAGCGAAGACTGAATGTCCCGGAAGTGCACTGGTTACAGGAAGATTTGGAATTCCTGGCCGCTCAAGAATGGGAACTGGAAATCACCTACAAACAGCTGCTAGACTCCGCTCAGCAGCAGGGTGAGGTTCCCTTTACCTGGGACTATGAGGAAATATCAGCTGACAGTGATGAAATCCTGGCTGATGAATCAGCAGTGGAAAATCGGGAGCTTGCCATTCCCAAAGCTGAAGTGCTGACCGCACGGCCGAGCTCTGCTAACCTCTGCTCAGTACCCATAGCATCTTCTGGGTTCCATGGACAGGAGATGGTGAACCTCTATCCCCAGACACCAGTTGTAGAGACAGGGGATTTGATAGACTTTTCTGCTGAGGAAGAACAACCTGGGGAGCCTCCAGCAGAAGAGCTGGTATCAGGGCCAAACTTCACTGTGCTCTGCCCAGCACCAAGGGCAGTATTTGTGGAGTTACAAGGAACTTCCCCAGCTGAAGCGCTGGTCACAGGACAGAGGGATCAAGACCTCTGCCCCACCCCCGTGGCAGTTCCGGAGGCTCAGGGTGAGAAGATGGCAATCACTCCCCAGCCACAGATTACAGAATGTATGGACTGTTCAGAGGATGTTATGGATTATGCACCCCCAGCAGAAGTGCTGGCAACAGGGCAGAATGCTAGCCATCTCTGCCCAGCACTGGGACCAACTGTGGAGTTCCAGGGAGCCGGGGCGGTTGGCCCCCCTCCCCAGCAACAAGCTGAGGTAGTAAAGCTGTTACTCCCAGCTGAATCACTGGCAGCAGGGCAGGATGCTACTGGCTGCTGCACACAACTACAGCTTGAGCGGATATCGGTGGATGGGACTGTGGTCCCCACTCACAGCAACCCAGCGGAAGAGCTGGCAACAGAGCAGAGTGCCCCGGGCCTCTGCTCTCAACTAACAGAAGAGGGGGTTCCTGTGGTAGTGGATGGGACTCCGATCTCCACAGACACAACCCCAGAAAATGGTGCGGCACTGAGACAGGAGGATGTCGGCTTTGCTTTGCAAGCACCGGGGGATTTTTACCTAGCATCAGTGGATGGGACTGCAGTCTCCACTGGTATACCCCAGGAATGGTGGCCAGTTGGCCCAGATTCCCAATGGCATGATGAACTGAGCCCAGCCACCCTGTCTTCTCTCCAGCGGCTGAAAGGACTCCAGGGAGAAGGGCCAGTCCAGGCCTCTCCCCAGCGGCAGGCGTGTTCTCTGAGAGAGGCAGAGATTGGCTGGGTGAGTAATGCTCTCTTTGGGACAAGGTATCTGGGGTACTGGGTGGGTACCGAAATTGGGGTCTCTCCCAGTGTTAGTCTCCTGCCAAAGGGGGAGATGTGTGACAGACCTAGCCGGGACAGGGGCTTTTGGAGAGGACTGAATGTGAGCCTCTTGCCGTCCGATTATGGGCCAGGACCTCAAAACAGGAAGGCAGATGGGTCATCCCAGCACAGTCCTGGAACTTTAAGACTACTTTTCCAACATCCTCGAGTTGACCCGTTTGGGTCCCACTGCGGCTGTTGGACTGGTTCCCAGGGGAAGTAATGTCATGGACCTTGAGATATTAAAGTGTTTCTACTTGACATATGTTACACAGGAGAGGGACATTCAATGCAAGGCTTTTGAAATGCTAAGTGGAACCAGCTTGCGAAATACCTTTTATTGTGTTCTGCAGGTTAAGAGCGGGTGTCGGAGTCAGGCCGTCTAGCTGGAACCAGGTTATTGTGTACATTGATTACCCCCTGGGGCTTCTGTCTCAATACACAAGTCTTTCTATCCAAGCTATTGGACCAATCCCTGTTGACAATTTCAAGTCCTCATTTGCATGGTCAAGGGGGACCTGAGTGAAGACTGGATATACTTTACAATTGACCAATAGGAAAGCGGTTGTTGGGAGTGGGATGTTCCAAAATTCTGTATAAAAGTGTGCTGTGTACTTGAAATAAAGAGTCCTGTTGGAACTTACATACAGCCTGCCTGGTGTTTGTTCTTAATGGGTCCGAATGGCACATAGCTGTAATTCGGATCCCGGAACCTTGGATGACTGGACCATCAGACGTTGCAATCTGCAAGCTGACTCACTGGTAGCAGAGGAGTGTCGGGAGAGCAGGACCTGGGCGAGGAAGGATCTCGTCACAGAAACCAATTCCGGTTTTTGAATTTAAGATATTTCTGGGCCTTTCCCTCATCATGGGCATGACTAAAAAGAGTGAGCTGCGGATGTATTGGTCCACGCACCCAGTTCACTATATGCCCATTTTCTCTGCCTCCATATGCGCAGTTCTTGCGGTTCAAGCATTTCAAGCTGAACGCTCATGTGCTATACAGAGCTTCAGGACGGACTGGATCCTTCCTAAAATTCCAGGAAGAGATCGTCGCAGCTCTTCTGTTTCCAGACGGTGCTGTGCCCCACCTTCCCAACGCAAATGCAGTGAGCCGGCTGTATGAGAGGCATTTTCCTTTTGTCCTCCCTGGTAACCCTACCAAAAAAAACTGCCAAAGAAGATGTCGTGTCTGCAGCAAAAAACGCGGATTTGGGCATGACACTCGCTTTTATTGTCCCTCCTGTCCTGACCAACCTGGTCTCTGCATTGGTGAATGTTTCAAACGCTACCACACACTAGTTGAGTTTTAGCATAGGGTACAGCACCACACAGTCCTAGGCACACTAACACAGGGTCTCGGAAGATGTGATGGCCATCACATTTTGAGAGACCATAATCTGCAACGTTCAGTTTACAGTTTTTTTTACAGTTTTTATAAAAGTGAATTTAAAAAAAAAAAACTCACACAAAAAAAAATATTAAATAAAAATCAAAAAAAAGTTGTGGCTGTATTTTTCTCCTCTCTCTAAGGGCCCTTTCACACTGGGGCATTTTTCAAGCGCTTTTAATCTTAACATTTTTTATTGTTGTTTGCATACACAAAATACAAAAAGTGATACACCAATTTGCATGGAATTAGCACACTACATACGCAAGCATACATTTCCCCCCCCCCCCTGCGTCTCCGTGTCGTTGTGATTGAGTGGGAAAAGCCCCATTTAAACTCCAAAGTTCTCTTCCCTTATGTCCGCCCTCCCCCCCACCACCCCTTTCCCTCCCCTCCACCCTCCCATCACACCGTGGACTAGTTTCTTAAAGTTAGTTTGTTTCATTAAATAAATCCTCCCCATATAGGGGTGTCAGATAGCTGGTTAAAATATATATCAATTATATAGGGCATCCCATTCTGTCTAGCCAAGGTTTCCACATCCTCACATATTTTCCATAGTTGCCCTGTCTAGTGAGTGTCACTCTCTCGCTCCAGATCATTGTATTAATGGTTTCAACCCAAGATTTAACAGTAGGTGGAGTCTGGGCCTGCCACCTCCACGCAATCAACTTCCTGGCCTGGAAGAGGCATCTCAGCACCACCTCAAGGGCACCAGCGGGCACTCTGTTCTCCTCGATACTACCTAGTAAGCATGCCTTAGATTCAGCTTCCAGATTCGTTTTGAAAGTTTTATTTATTGTGTCTATTACCTCCTCCCAGTATCTAAATAGCTTGGGGCATTTCCACAACATGTGGATGAAACTGCCTGTCGCTCTGCACCTTGGACATTCGTCAGTACTTCTCCACCCAAGGTTGAACATTCTCCTGGGGGTATAGTATACTCTATGCAAGAGGAACAAGTGTGATACTTTCTGAGCCGGAGAGATCGAGACCAGTACCCCCCTCCTCAAGATCGCACTCCACTGTTCCGTGGTCATTTGCCCCAAGTCTTTCTCCCACCCCGTCCTGCTCTTAATGGGGCCTGCCCTACTTATTGTTTTAACTCCTATTCTGGAATACAGTTCAGAGATCAGGCCTTTAGTTGTTTTTGAAGAGGTTATTTTCGAGAGGGTAGGGGCCGAGGACCATACAATGGGTTGTGACCCAAACTGGGCTTGGATGCCGTGCCGGATCTGGAGGTATCTGTAAAATGTTTTATTTGCTATGTTGAATTCCTGTCGCAAATCTGCAAAGGATTTCATGTGTTCTCCATCATACAATTGATTCAAGCATTTTATCCCTTGTCTCTCCCATTCCTTGCATCTCTCGATGTCTTTTAATTCCCTTAGGTTCTGGTTGCACCAGAGAGGGGCAAACGTTGTTATTCCCTTGTAGCCCAACAGTACTTTTGTTGTTTGCCATACTTTAAGGATTAGTTTTATAGTTGGACCCTTATAAATAAATGAGCCAGCCTCGAGTGCCTCCAGTATTGTCCTATGTGGTGCCCCTAATAACATCAGTGTACCGAGATTCCCATTTCCCTCCGGTCCACAATTCGCAAGGTGTTGTAGTTGCGAAGCTATGAAGTATGTTTTCGGGTGGGGAACTGCCATTCCCCCCTCTTTAGCTGGTAACTGCATGGTCCGGAGACCAATCCTGGCTTGTCCCTTCTTCCAAATTAGATCTCTAAAAATGGATTCTATCCTTTTGAACCATTTTTGATCTATCCAGACTGGGGAATTATGAAGGATATAGAGAAGCTGGGGCAGCCACAGCATCTTTATTAGATTGCATCGCCCCGCTATGGATAACGGTAGTCTACACCAGATGTCTCTTTTTTGTTCCCATTTGGACAAGAGGGGAATTAAGTTATTTGAGACGAAGCTGTTAATATCCCTAGTGATCCATATCCCCAGGTATTTCATCATATCTACTACTTTTAACTGGGGGACACCGTGGGGTATCTGCACACCAAGGGAATCAATTGGCAGTAGTGCCGACTTTTCCCAATTAATAACCAGCCCAGAGCATAGCCCAAACTCGCCCACCGTTTTGATCACATTTTTTAACGAGTGTTCTGTATCTCCGAGGAAAAAAAGGACATCGTCCGCAAACAATGCGATCTTATCCTCCTTGGTTGGTCTACGGAACCCCTGTATATCTTCTGATCCTCGAATTTTAATAGCCAATGGTTCCATCGCCAGCGCGAACAGGAGGGGGGAGAGTGGGCAACCCTGTCTAGTTCCTCTCTCTAATTGAAAGATATCAGAGAGTTCGTTGTTGATTTTAATTTTTGCTCTTGGCTGGTTATATAACAGCTTCACCCAGCCAATAAACCTGGGGCCGAACTCGAACTTCTCCAAGACCTTCCATAGGTAGTCCCATTCCAGACTGTCAAAAGCCTTGGCGGCATCCAGGGCCAAGACAGCTCTGCAACCCACCCCTTCTGTTGGAATTTGCATATTCAAGAATAGTCTCCTGATATTAATACTGGTTGACCTATTAGGGATGAAGCCAGATTGATCATAATGTATGAGCGCTTGGATATATCGGTTTAGGCGCGTTGCTAATACTTTAGCCAAAATCTTGGCGTCAGTGCATAGGAGTGATATAGGGCGATACGACGAGGCCTCAATTGGATCCTTCCCCTCCTTATGTAGGACAATGATGGTAGCTTCCATCATAGAGGTAGGGAGTGTTCCGTGGGTCAATGCCCAATTTAATGTCTTGAGAAGTTCTGGTAGCAGAATATCGCCATATCTTTTATAGATCTCCACGGGCAACCCGTCTGGGCCAGGTGACTTTTGAGTTGACATCCCAGCCACTGCCTGTTTTAGTTCACCTAGAGTGATTGGCATCTCCATATCAATGTTATCTTCCTCCGTCAAGGTAGGGACGAACATTCCCTGTAGGAAGTTTCCCGGCCCTTCGGTCCCCTCCCTCCTCTTGGAGCTATAAAGGGATACGTAGAATTCTCTAAAGGTGTTTAATATTACAGTTTTGTCGATAGACGTTTCCCCACTTGCTATTTTGACTGCTGTAACAGTGGAGGGGGGGGAATTAGTTCTAATAATTAGAGACAATAGACGCCCCACTCGCTCTCCCTCTCCAAACTGATTCTGTCTCTGAAATATACGTTTTCCCTCTGTTCTTTTTAATATAGTCATTTTGTATATCTGTTGTTTTTCTAACCACTCTTTTAAGCTGTGCGGGGTTGGGGCTTCAATGTACCTCTTCTCTGCCTGTAGCAACTGGTTCCTTACCTCGCCCTCTCCCTCTCTGTTCTTCCTCTTAATCCCTGCTATCTTTTGAATCAGGAGACCTCGGAGGTGGGCTTTTAGGGTATCCCATACCACCCCTACTGGTGCAGTACCCTCATTTATCTGTAAAAATTCTTTAAGAGCAGTCATCACCGTATCATGTTCGCTCATTAGCTCGAGCCATTGAGGACTAATTTTCCATTCGCTGGGGTACCATTTACCCCTAGCTTTTATTGTCAACTCAACTGGTGAGTGATCGGAGATACCTCTTGGGCCATATTCTATATTTGTTACCAGTGTTACTGCCTCGTCGTTGCCCAACGCCATGTCTATTCTGGATAAAGTGTGGTGAGTCTTCGAGAAACAGGAATATTGGCGTTCCTGCGGATATCGCGTACGCCAAATATCACATAGTCCAACTTCATCCAGAAATAGTGCTAGTCGATCCTCTCCCTTTGTTTTAGGTCTATTTCCCGGCGGGAACCTGTCCTGCGTCCTATCTAGGGCTTCATTAAAATCTCCTATAATAAGTATCGGTATCCCTGGTTTGTCCAATGTAAACTCTATCAATTTGTGTAGAACTTCGAATTTAAATGGAGGAGGGATATAGACACTGGCTATCACAAATAATTTATTTTCAATGGAGCAGAATAAAAATATAAACCTTCCCTGGTCGTCTATCCTGCTCTCTCTGCAGGAGAATACCACTCCTCTCCCCACCAGCACGCTCACTCCCCTGGAATAGGATGAGTGGTACGAGTGATAAGTGGACTGGAATTTTGGGCCGCTCAGCTGTGCGGCTGTCTTTGCAGTTAAGTGCGTCTCCTGCAGGCAGAGCAGGCCTGCTCCTCTCGCCCCCAACATATCTAGAATGGTCATTCTCTTGATAGGGTCTCTCATTCCACGTACATTGAGAGACTTTATACAGAACGTCTTATCTACCATATCCTATAGTTAAATTTAACATTGGTCCCCATTTTTATTCTCTCTTGTCTGTATCGGGAGGGATCCAAATGAAAAAAATTTAGTGCAGTCATGGAGAAATGCGTGGACCGTTGACCCATGCCAAATTTGTGTCTAGAAACACCAAACAGAAGAAGAAAAAGGCAAAAAAACGATAAAGAAGAAAAGGAAAAAAAGAAGAGATTCCCGGCAGTAAAAAGGAGGAAGGGGGTCCAAAATCTGATCAACCATAGAAGTTCTGTATACCGATGGGAAACGCCACTGGGAACATAGACATCGGAAGTAAAGTACTGGCTATATGAGAGAAGCTCCCCAGGGTGCTCTTCTTTACTTCCTACCCTTCTTCCCCTCCTTGTTTCCCCCCTGTCCCCCCTCCCCCTCCCTTAAAAAGGAAGGGAAAAAAGGGAAGAAGGGGGAAACCACAATAAGTGTCTACCCGCTTCGCCATACCCTAAAAAGTAAGAAGGTAATAAAAAGAAACAAACTAAGTAAGAAAATTGTAAATAGTGTCATCGAGTTTTTAGCAGTGGTGTGTACCCCGTCCCATCCTCCCCCCCTTTCCCCCTCTCCTCCCACTAGATCCCACCCTCCTCTCCCTACCCGTCCTACTCAATCCTCCCTCCCTTAGCCCTCTTAGGCCTCCCCAAGGGGCTCTACCTGTGACCTCTATACCACTCATCATTGATGAACTCTCATACCTCCCTCTACCACACTCAATCATGCGACCCTCCTCCCTCCCACCCCCCCCCCCTAGCTACCGTTCAGTGCCTCTTGCTTTCTTTCTTCCCATTTTGTGCAGTCTAAGTGTTTATTTTGTTTATATAAGGGAAAAAATTTCCTATAATTTCCTGTGGTTTAACTAACCAGTGATCGGCATATTACCATATTGCTGTGTTTATTAAATTAGTGGATGTGTTGAGAAAGTGCAAAGTGCTAATAAATAACTAAGCCTCTAGAAAAAACATAAAAAAAAAAATAAAAAAAAGAAAGGCACAAAGATTCCCTGGGTTCTTAAGACTTTTAGATATCTTTCTTATTGTCTTCGAGCCATTTCACTGTGCTTGCCGGTGAGTCAAAAAAGGAAGTTCCCCCCAAGGCAGAGACACGCAGGCGGGCTGGATAAAGTAGGGCATACGGGAGTTTATGTTTTTGAAGAGTTCGCTTGATTGGAATAAATTCGGCTCTGCGTCTCTGCAAATCGGGGGAGAAATCTTGATACAGTGAGACTTTAACCCCATTATACAAAAGCTCTCCTTTTTCTCTTGCTTTTCGGAGCAGGGTCACTTTATCGATGTAGTTGAACATTTTGACAAGCAGTGGTCTAGGGCGCTCAGTTGGCGAGCGCGGTTTAAAGGGGACCCGATGGGCGCGTTCGATGCCAAAAAAAGATGAAAAAGTTGTGGCCCCAAAGGTCTCCCTAAACCAGCCCTCGAGGAACTCTATGGGGTTGGCTCCCTCGCTCCTCTCTGGTATACCGATAATTCGAATATTATTTCTGCGACTTCTATTTTCCAAGTCATCGATCTTAGCCCCCTGCATGTCCATTTGTTTCTTTAGCCCTGAGATTTCTTGCCTAAGCGGGAATAGTTCGTCCTCAACTGTACTTAATCTTTCCTCTAAGATGGTGGTTCTTTCCATAGTCTTACTCAGTTTGTCCCCCATTGAACATAAGTCCTCATTAATGCCTTTCAGCTGGGTCTCTAGGCCAGTGATTGAGTCCTTGCAAGCGTTTATGGCGTATAAAAGATCTTTCAATGTAGGTTCGCCCTCGCTTGCGGTTACGTCACCTGACGTGTTTGTTTTAACATTTTTTAGTGTGGACTCCTGAGATAACTCCGGTTCAATGTCTATAATAGGTCCTGGATTGATCTCTTCAGCCAATTTTGCCCTGATCTCATTTCTCCCCCCACCCGGGCCTTTATTAACATGATTTTTAGGACCGGTAGGGTTCACTAGGTTAGGTGTCTTAGGGGGTACTGCTGATGCTGTCCCCAGGCTCCGCCTATCTACTGACGCAGGTAGTGTACCCTTAGGGTGCACTGCAGCCGATGCCGTCCCCCCCCTTAGCTGGGGAGTGAGAGTTGGACTTTGAGGGGTGAAAAAAACGTTCAAGTTTGGCTGCTGCTACTTGGCTACCCTTTTCTTTGTCCTTGTCCTTAGCGGACCTTGTAACGGGAGCCCCCTCTACGTGGGGTGCACTTTTGGACATAGTAAACATGGGGGGTAAACAGTGTGTTTAATTGGCTTTTAACCTGTGTATACCGTGTATGCCAATTAGCCGCAACACACAGCAATTGTAACAATGGACTGATACACTTTCGCAAACGAACCAAATACGTTTAAGAATGTATTGAGCGTCTCTCAAAAAAAAAGGGATGGATAACTTCTAGTTGCTTCTAATAGTTGGTAACATGCGGCTGCCGTGCGGCTTGTATCTCATTAGAATTGTGGGCTATTGCCTGGTTCTTTTTGCTAAATGATTATCTCTTAGTTTTTATAGTCTGGGGAGCGCTAGAACCATAGAGGGTGCAACCAATTAGCGGCACAGTAAAACAGGTATAAAGTGCATAGAGTGCATAATACAGTGCGCTTCTTCTTTTATTTTCTGCAATCAGTTTAACGATTGTTACAAGACGGTCACTGATATACAATTATTGCACTGAATTGCTCACGCCTCCTCCTTCTTGGCGCAGGTTCACCTCTGCCAATTTATGAAATTGTATTATATTTCCCTTTATCTTTCTCTCTTTCCCCTCTTCTTTTTAAAAGGGCAGTTCTCCTTCTTCTTTCTCTCGAGGGTTAATTAAATCCGCCCCCCAAGACTTTTTGCCCCCCTTCCTGCTCCCTCCTCGCTTTTCTCTCCCAGGGAACAAGTCAATCATGAGTCAAAACCCTGGGACATCCACCCTCAGCAAGCGCCCAGGAATAGTCACATATAGTCACAAATGCAGGAAACCATCTCTCCCCTCGAGTTGAAGCAGGTATCTCCTTACCAGCAGCCTTGCGTCCAGTACAGGATCTTCTGTTGGCGTCTATCAGCGCTGGTTCCCCAGTATCGCCGGTTCAGTGATTCGCTCCCCCAGCTCAGCTCTGCTCTGTACGCAGGGAGGACGCTCTAGCGGGGTCTCGTACTCTTGCGAGAACTCGGGGACTCGGGAAACAGATGCCACCGGGTCCAATCACCTCCCGCTCCTCAGTGCAGGCACGCGCCGGCTCCCAGCCAGAGGGACACCCGTGCACACAGCCCAGAGACCCACGGGCAACGCGCGGGACACAGTCACCAGCCCGGCCGCCAAAGGTATGCCTTTAGAACAGACTTTCTATGAGGTGTAGGTCCATCGCTAAGCGCAGCTCCACGGCATGGATTTTCACACAGGGGGGGGGAGAGGCAGGTCCTCTCCACTCACACCTCCACTCTCGCTCTCACTCTCTCCTGCATCCGGTCACGCCCCTGTTACCTAAATTTTTAACATGCAACAGTTGTGCCCTTTCAAGCGCTTTAGCGTTAAAAAAAGCGCCTGTAAAACGCCTGAAAGAAGCTGCATCTGCAATCCCAATGTGAAAGCTCGAGTGCTTTCACACTAAAGCGCCTGAAAAATACCCCAGTGTGAAAGTGGTCTTAGCGTTAAAAAAAGCGCCTGAAAGAAGCTGCATCTGCAATCCCAATGTGAAAGCCTGAGTGCTTTAACACTGAGGCGCTGAGCTGGCAGGGCGTCAAAAAAAGTCCTGCATGCAGCGCTTTAGGAGCGGTTAATACACCGCTCCTAAAGCCCCCTTCCCATTGAGGAAGCTTTTTTTAACGCCAAAGCGCCTGAAAAGCGCCTCAGTGTGAAAGGGGTCTTAGCAGCGCTTTACCAGCGTTTTTCGGGCGCTGGCAGTGTGAAAGGCCTCTGAAAGCACTTGGGCTTTCACATTGGGATTGCAGATGAGGCTTCTTTCAGGCGCTTTACAGGCTTTTTTTAAACGCCAAAGCGCCTAAAAAACGCCCGAAAAACGCCCCAGTGTGAAAGGGGTCTTATGTTCACTCTCTACTGTCCACTCACTATTGTTCTATATCTATTGTTCTCTCTATTTTTACAATGTTGTATTGTATTTGCTTTGCAGGTATGGTATGTTATACTGTAATGTTTGTTTTATTGTTAACCATCATTTGCTTAGCAGGTACTGTACGCCATTCAGTTGCAGCGCGGATTTATTTAGCGTGACAGCAACAGCGTTTTCTCCCACGATACATAAAGCCGCGACTCCAACGCTGTAGGAGGTGATTTCACCACCACAGTTAAAAAAAAGAGCATATATGCCGAAGCATGGGGGCATTAGGGGCGGAGGAGCGATTTTGCTCCTAATGCTGCGTACATACGGTCGAAATTTCGACGGAGGCTTGCCCGTGGAAAAGTTCGACCGTGTGTACGCGGAATAACTTTTTATGCCGCGTACATACGGTCGAAATTCCAACGGAGGCTTGCCCGTGAAAAAGTTCGACCGTGTGTGCGCGGCATAACTTTTTTTGCGGGAGGATGCCCCCATGCTTCGGCATATATATTTTTTAGGCACAGGTTGCGTTAAAAAATGTTTTATTTTTTACTGTTTTTTTTTTTTTTGGTATTTACTTTGCAGGTATGGTATGGTAAGGTCTTACTGTTAAAATGTAATGTTACTTTGTTTTAATGTTAACCATCATTTGCTTAGCAGGTACGCCATTCAGTTGCAGTGTGGATTTATTTAGCGTGACAGCAACAGCGTTTGCTCCCACGATATATAAAGCTGTATGAGATGATTTCACCACCACAGTTAAAAAAAGAGCATACATGCCGAAGCATGGGGGCATTAGGGGCGGAGGATCGATTTTGCTCCTAATACATACGGTCGAAATTCTGACGGAAGCTTGCCCGTGGAAAAGTCCGACCGTGTGTATGCGCCATAACTTTTTATGCCACGTACATACGGTCGAAATTCCGACAGGGGCTTGCCAGTGGAAAAGTCTGACCGTGTGTGAGCGGCATAACTTTTTTGCGGGAGGATGCCCCCATGCTTCGGCATATATAAATGGTGCATGTATGCCCATCATAAGAAGTGGGTGGATGAAGGGAGGTATTCTAATGGTGGGCATCCCCACCGATCAATCTCTTTTTTTCGTTCAGCCAACAGGCTGCATGAAAAAAAACAAAACAATACATGTCCAACAAGAACCATCAACGTACTGGTATGTTGCTGGACTTTGAATGGTTATACCAGAATGATGCCTGCGGGTTTAGGTATCATCTTGGTATCTTTCATGTAAAAGCAATCCTAGTGGCTAATTAGCCCCCCCGGATATAAACCACGCCATTGGGAAGTGGGAAAACATTTTATCACACCGATCTTGGTGTGGTCAGATGCTTTGAGCGCAGAGGAGAGATCTAGGGTCTGATAGACTCCAATTTTTTCAAAAAAGAGTACCTGTCACTAACTATTGCTATCATAGGGGATATTTACATGCCATAAGATAACAATAAAAATTATAAAAAAAAAAGGAAGGAACAGTTTAAAATAAAATTAAAAAAACAAAATATATAATAATAAAAAAAAAACCTGTCCCCCCCTGCTCTCGCGCAAAGGCAAACGCAAGCGTCAGTCTGGCGTCATATGTAAACA
This sequence comes from Rana temporaria, assembly GCF_905171775.1. Lineage (NCBI taxonomy): Eukaryota > Metazoa > Chordata > Amphibia > Anura > Ranidae > Rana > Rana temporaria. Next base: position 171,500,649 of record NC_053493.1, read on the forward strand.
GCAATTGTACCATGCATGTGAGGTATCACCGCGAAGGTCAGATCGAGGGCAGTAATTTTAGCAGTAGTGTATAAAAAAGAGAAAATGCGCCAACCTAAGTGCAGTAAGTAGGTATTTAATTAAAGCAATTTGCACAGTAAAAGAGGCTACTCACAAAACCAGTATAAATACAGGCATGTTATGGAGGAGACGGCTGGTCCGATGTCACAACTCGTAGTCAGCAATGCAACAGGCTGGTCTCTTATCCTAGTCCCCCGGGTGATGTAAATAAAGGTCCTAGATGTTTGGTAGCCTTAGGGGAACCCCACAGAGAACGGGAGCCGTAGATGCTGCACCAGAAGCGGCGTGCGTTCCAGCGTGGAACGCAGCGTATCGTCGTATAACCGGAAGTGACGTAGGGGCTTCGGACAGCCAATGGGATGACGCGTTTCTCAGCCTCCGCTGGTTCATCAGATCCATCTTTTTGTTTCGAAATTTTCGGTCTTTTTTCGTTTATAGCGCAAAAATGTAAAATCGCAGAGGCAATCAAATACCATCAAAAGAAAGCTCTATTTGTGGGAAATAAAAGACGCAAATTTTGTTTGGGTACAACATTGTATGACCGCGCAATTACCAGTTAAAGCAGCATAGTACCAAATTGTAAAAACACCTCAGGTCTTTAGGCTGACAAATGGTCCGGGGCTAAAGTGGTTAAGAAATATAAGGCCCAAAGGCTCAACATCAGCATTCCAAAACTGCAAAAAGCACAATAGGAAATACAAGCGCTCAATCAGGGGAGCAAAAATAGCTTATGAGCAACACATTGCTAAGAAAAGTAAAAAAAAAAATCAAATTTTTTCCCCCCAATATATTAACTGCTTCCCCTACATCCTTGGGTGATACCAGGACCATGGCTGCTGCTGCAGCCATGATCTGAATATAATTTTTTTTCAGGCAGTGATGGGCATTCCTGTAGAAGTAATCCCTGTATGGAAAGTGGTTGTGACATAAACACAACACACACTGAGATTTAACTGGATGCACTGGTGTATTTATTCAACCGTATCAACTATGTATTTATGATGAGGGTGCCAACAAGGCCACCTATGGAGCAAATTTCATTTGGTTCCTGAAGAACTGGCTGAAACTTGTGTAGGGCCCTGTCAACACCCTCCCGCCTGACATCCTTTAAATGAAAAATAGACCTATATTCTGTCTGACCTCAGTGATGATTTAAGGGAGCACTAGCTGAATGGGCCAGTCATATTATTCAACCTGTAGTCAGGCAGGCATGTTTTGAAACTTAATGTTAACTGGAAGGTAATTGATGTTTTATTTTAAAGGCAGTGAGCTTTATAAGATCTCTTTGGACTTACATACCACTATATGGTGGTATATTACCAATTATTTACAGTTAGTGCAACATCTCTGAGGAAGAGGCAGAGCCTAGAAAAATGTTAGTGATGGTGTCTGTCAATTGAGGCATGGAGGATGCTATACAGCGAATTTAGGTGTTCTGTCCCTACAGTGTTGGTTGTTGTGAGCCTGTATGTATTCAGGTTGTCAGCATTTTTTCCTTCCTGAATGTCGGCTTTTATCCAGGGAGTGAGTCAAGTCTATATACACCGATCCATGCTATGACTCTTGCTCTGTGATGACAACTCAATTTTTGTGTGCAATTGTTTTTTTTTTCAATTATTGTCAATGAATTGTTTAAGAGTCGGTTCACACAGGGGCAACACGACTTCCAGCACTACTTTGGGAGGCAACTTGGACACGACTTGAGTATGAATCATCAGGCAACTTACAAGGCAACTTCAAGTTGCCTCCAGGACAGTAGGCTTTCCAGTGGCCAATCAAACAACAATCAGCTCTGTGGGAGGGAGGGGTTTGCCTGAGAAATGTATGTTATCTTCCTGTATTGTTGCTTCAGTTAAGACAGTGATCCGACTTCTGAGGCAACTTTCATTGAAATCAATGGGTACAAGTTGCCTAGGAGTCGGATTGAAGTAGTACAGGAACCTTTTCTGAAGTCGGAGCGACTTCAGTAGTGTGTATTAAGACAGCTCCATTCACTTCCATTGATTTTCTCAACCACGCGACTTGGGGCAACTTCAAGTCGGATCCCAGGTCGCCCCTGTGTAAACCAGCTCTTATGTGCACTATTAAGCATGTTTTTCTAATTTCTTTGTTTTTTGTAGTCTAATTTTTATCATGAAAGTGGATTCTACAGATAATGGGCTAAATTCAGCAAGAATGTACAACAGTGTATCTATCTGTATTCAGAAAGCAAGATACGCTGAAATTAGGCTAAGATCCGACTGGCGTAAGTCTCTTACGCCGTTGTATCTTAGTTGCATATTTACGCTGGCCGCTAGGTGGCGCTTCCGTCGATTTCAGTGTAGAATTTTACATCATTTGCGTAAGGCTTTTTCCAGTGTAACATTACTCCTGCTATATGAGGCATAGCCAATGTTAAGTATGGACGTCGTTCCCGCGTTGAATTTTGAAAATTTTACGTTGTTTGTAAGTCGTTCGCGAATAGGGCTTTGCGTAAATTACGTTCACGTCGAAAGCATTGACTATTTGCGATGTGATTAGGAGCATGCGCACTGAGATACGTTCACGGCCGGCGCATGCGCCGTTCGTGAGAAACGTCATTTACGTGGGGTCATGTTTTATTTACATAAAACACGCCCACCTCTTGACAATTTGAATTCGGTGTGCTTACGCCGGCAGATTTACGCTACGCCGCCGCAACTTACAGAGCAAGTCATTTGTAAATACTGCACTTGCCTCTCTAAATTGTGGCGGCGTAGCGTAAATAACATACGCTACTCCTGCACAAACTTACGTCCCCCTACCTGAATCTAGCCCATTGTTTTTGGTGAATTAGGATTCTTAGGCCCTAATGTGAAGTGTACCTGATAAATTTTAATTGTTTTGCCCAAGGGGGTGTTCAAGTTGCTGCTCAGTAAAAGCACTGATGATACCTTGAGATTCAACAGGTCTTACTTTATTTAGCATAACTGTTTGCATTTCATATATTATTTGAGCTGCCTAACCTTTGTTATCTGCTCTCCTGTAAATAGAACACATTTGAAATGTGGTTAAAGGGTTAGTTGACTAAAAAAACTGCCTATGCAGATATTACGTTTCACCTTCACCATCACAGGCGCGGGCTCTCAATCTCTGAGCTCAGAGCTACTGCGTTAGGGGAAAGTGCATGTGAGGGGGTTTAAATGAGAGGAAGGGCTCACCTATATCTTTATTGGGTGGGTGTTCCAAGTCAGAAGCTTACAAAATAGGGAAGATGAAGGATAAGCGTGACCGCTAGGATACTAACAACCTGCAAACAAAATAGCAGTGACAGTGCTGATATTTCTATGAAGAGAAATTTCATTTAACTATGTACAATCTTCATCATAATTCTGGCAGCAGTTGATTACGATTTCATTTATTGTACATCTATTAATCCAATTCAGTGTTGTTCATCTTTATTTTGCTAGAACCTTTCTGCAAAGTCACTATTTATATTTCACATGTGTTTAATCAATATTACAACTTAATATTTAAGACAGAGGGGGACATAGTGCACTTAAAAAATTTCTGGGCTGGATCATTCCATCTTGCTTTTCCCTAAAACAAAAACAAAAAATATTATTAGAATGACTATATGCATTGGCTCCATTAATTCCAATTTTTTTTTATTTTCTATACTTCCATCCATTGGTTCAAGTCCCCCTTTTGTTTCATATACTGTATAGCGTAAACACTGTATCAACAGCAAAAGGAGCAAACAGGAGGTAAATTTGAATCCAACACTAATTAAAAAATTCATACTGTACTAAACAGTTTATAATTTAACGAGCATTAATATATTCCACTATTAAATAAATATAATAATATAGTTTCCATTTAGATGCTACATTAGTGATAAATATACATCAGGGGTGCACAAACCTTTTGAAGAGCGAGGGCCACTTAAGTGACTGGGTTAGCAGTCACGGGCCACAATGAGCGGTGCGAGCGGATGACAGGTCCGTGTCCACTCTGCATTTGCAGAGTGGACACGGACACAGCCTGCTCCACTCTATGGGCCCTCCAATTCGTCCAGACGGAAGGGGGCGGATCCCCTTCTGTTTTTTATAGCGGATCAGATTGGAGGTAGGCGGGTGTAAATGGACTCAAGGTGAATGGAGGATTCGATTGGGATCCAAACGGACTGGCAGATCTAATCAGACCAATCATGTAAAAGGGGCCTAAGGCTGCTTTCACACTAATGTGCTGCGTTTTATTCACACCGCAGGTGCAGTGCACCTTCAACTTTCCTGTGGGTTACCTGCACTTTGTCACAGAATTCTATTATATCCTGCAGGTGTGGTACACTTTAAGACCAAAACTCCTGCATTCAGCACCAAACCCACAGGTAATAACAGAAGTCTATGGCTTAGTGCAGGTAACTGCACCTGCAGATTAGTTTGAAAGCAGCCCACAGTAATCAATGCAGAGAACAGATATGCCCATTGCTATTTGATTTCAATTAAAAACTGACCTCAATCTTCACTTCAGGTATCCTACAGGTATCCCAGGCGCAGTGCATTTTATATCACTTTGCCTGTGACGGGAGCCAGCGCTATTTAGGAAACATTGGCTCTGTACTGTAGACACATGCCTCCTCTACCACTCGCTCCATCCTCAACACACAATCTGGCCTTCTCGACCCGCCGTCCTAGAGCAGGAGGCCGCAGGCCACATCGGTGGGTTCCATGGGCTACATGTGTATCAGCAGTTGGGCACCCCTGATATACATACTGGTATATCAGAGTAATGGCAGTATCACACAAGCAGCCACAAAACAAATCAAACTAACAATCTCTATTCCATTACTTTTAAGACTAAAAAATATTAAAATATTGGCACCCTGTACCATGTGATTATCTGTAGCCTAACACAGATCACAATAGTAAGCAAGCTGTCATGAATGGAAGCCATTTTTTTAGATACTTTCACCAGTAAACATCCCTGATCCCCTCCATACCAGTCATATGATGACAATCTACTGCACCGGTGACATTATGTACCAAAAATAAAAGAAATGTAAAAAGAAACCTACATTTTATTTAATTTCTTAATTTTCCAAAAAATTGTGACAAAAAAAACTAACAAACCTTGGATTGTTTACTTTTCAAAAAGGGGTCATCTGGGGGGCATTTGCACTGTCATTTTAGGGCCTCAAGAAATGATATAGGTACATAAAGAATTAACCTTTTTTTTAAATATATATAAAAATTAGTGATGGCGAACCTTGAAACCCCAGATGTTTTCAAAGTACATTTCCTATGATGCTCATGCACATTGCAGTGTAGGTGAGCATCATGAGAAATGTAGTTCCAAAACTACTAGGGTGCCAAGGTTTGCCATCACTGCCATAGTTTGTAGACTCTATAACTTTCAGACTAAATAATATACATTTGGGTTATTTTTATAAAAGAAATGTAGCAGAATAAATTTTGGCCTACATTTTTGAAGAACGATTATTTTTTCGCAATTTTTTTAAAATAAAAAACGAAATACCACCAAAAGAAAGCTCTATTTGTGTAAACAAATTAGAAAACTGTCATTTGCGTAAATGACCAAGAAATTGCCAGTTAAAGTAGCACAATGCTGAATAGCAAAATATGCCTAGTCAAGGCTAGGGTAAAACCTGGTGGTCAAATGGTTAAAATGAATTCCAGGTATTTCTATTTTATGGATAGATATTTTATGCATTGTTACATTTGACTAATACTTATGCCCTGTACACACGACTGGTTTTCCCGTCTGAATAAACTCAGACGGTTTTTCCGACGGAATTCCGCTCAAGCTATCTTGCATACACACGGTCACACCAAGTTTCGACCGTCAAAAACACGGTGACGTACAACACTTCAACATTTTTTTCATCTGAAAAATTGAAAACATGTTCTATCTAATTCCGTCGGAATTTCTGACGGAAAAAGTCAGATGGGGCATACAAACGGACGGAATATCCGATGAAAAGCTTCTGTCTGATTTTTTCAGTCGGAAATTCTGCTTGTGTGTACAAGGCATAACAGTAACTATTGTGATGGTATGAGGTCCTGCCACAGTGTGAGATTACAAAATGGTTGGGGAAAGAACACTGGGTTTGCACATGTGCAGCATATGAAACTCTGGATGTATATTATGGATGAGAAATCTATAATTACACAGTCCTGGATTGCACTCTGTAGTTTGGTGATTTCAAAGTGTCTTGGGTGGAAAGAAATCTTCAACCCAGTGTCCGGGTTCTGTGGAAAACCAGCAGAGTATGTGTCCACTTGTACACAGCCCTTATAATGATGATCTGGTGAGTGCTCAGTTGCTGCCGTTTGGAGACAGATCCCTGTCAGGAGACCTGGTCGATTCTATCTGAGACTGCATTCGTTGTAAGGAAGACTTGTTGCCCAAAGGTCTGGGAAGGTCAGGACAGCTACGTGAGCCTGGGAGACCAAGAAAGGGTCTGGGAGGTTGAGAAAGCTGAGGTGGCTAGCGAGACAAGGGGGGCTGGAGAAAGTCTGGAAGTCTTTGAAAGTGCGAACAAACCCAGGGGGGCTGGAGAACCCTGTTTGGAGGCCAAGAGTGGGCCAGTGCAGAGATGTAATACAACCAAGACTGAATGAGTCTTAAGAGCCAGGTGGCTTAGTATTTTTTTGTGATTTGTATTTGCTGGGAATCTTGGATGGACCTTTTATTTTCATTTAATAAAAGTGGTCTGCCGAGTCCTTAAAGCGGAGGTCCCTTGAAAATAAATAAATAAAAGCCAGCAGCTACAAATACTGCAGCTGCTGACTTTTAATAAATGGACACTTACCTGTCCAGCGCTCCCGCGAATGTTGGCAGCAGAAGATGAGTAATCGCTCATCTCTCTGCTGTCTCCGCCGCCATCCTCTGTGAGGGAATCAGGAAGTGAAGCCTTGCTGCTTCACTGCCCGGTTCCCTACTGCACATGCGCAAGTAGCGCAGCGCTTTCCCAGTGGTCCCTGCTGTTTCCTGGGACCAGTGTGTTTCCCATAAGGCAGCGTGGGGGGGGGGGAGGGAAGTTGGAGTAATTCCCGGAAGTGGGTGCAAATAACTGTATTATACAGGTATCTGCACCCCCCTCCCCCCTGAAAGATGCCAAATCGAATTGGGTTCAGGTAAGAATAAGGGGCCAGATCCTCAAAAGAGATACGACGGAGTAACTGCTGTTACTCCGTCGTATCCCTGGTTCTAACTTTGGAACTGATCCACAGAATCAGTTTTCCAAAGTTAGGCAGAAGATCCGACATGTGTAAGGGACTTACACTGCCGGATCTTAGGATGCAGTACCGCATCCGCCGCTGGGGGCATTTCGAGTCGAAATGCCGCTTCTGGTATGCAAATTAGCACTTAGGGCGATCCACAAAGCTTTTCAGCTTCGTTTTTTCTCCGTAAGTTTTAGTTTGCAAGTGTAAAATTAGGGCTGCTTTTACAAAGTGTAAAGTTAGTAACACCATGTAAAAGCACATTCAAGCGACGGCATTTGGTATGCATTCCTGAGAGGGAGAACTCCACGGCAATTTGTAAAATAAAAACCGGCATGGGTTCCCCCCCAGGAGCATACCAGGCCCTTAGGTCTGGTATGGGTTGTAAGGAGACCCCCCTACGCCGAAAATTCGACGTAGGGGGTCCCCCTACAATCCATACCAGACCCGTATCCAAAGCACGCTACCCGGCCGGCCAGGAATGGGAGTGGGGACGAGCGAGCGCCCCCCCTCCTGAGCCGTACCAGGCCGCATGCCCTCAACATGGGGGGGTTGAGTGCTCTGGGGCAGGGGGGCGCACTGCGGGCCCCCCCACCCCAGAGCACCCTGTCCCCATGTTGATGAGGACAGGACCTCTTCCCGACAACCCTGGTCGTTGGTTGTCGGGGTCTGCGGGCGGGGGGCTTATCGGAATCTGGGAGTCCCCTCAAATAAGGGGGCCCCCAGATACCGGCCCCCCACCCTAAGTGAATGGATATGGCTCAATTACTAGCAGGCAGCCAGCGCGGTCTTCTGTGACATCATCTTCTTCTCTTCTTCTCCCTTCTTCCGATGTTGACACGACGCCTCTTCTCACTGCAATGATGGAAGCGCGCCTTGCATCCCATTTATATAGGCCTCACCGTCCCATCATGCTCCGGTAGGTACCCACGTGGGTAGGCACCCACCACGTGGGTACCTACCGGAGCATGATGGGACGGTGAGGCCTATATAAATGGGATGCAAGGCGCGCTTCCATCATTGCAGTGAGAAGAGGCGTCGTGTCAACATCGGAAGAAGGGAGAAGAAGAGAAGAGAAGAAGATGACGTCACAGAAGACCGCACTGGCTGCCTGCTAGTAATTGAGCTAACACACGAAGATAGCAGGCAGCCAGCACTGAAGAAGAAGGCACCGGACAGCTGGAGAAGAACCGGGGTGCGCCGAGTCAACAGCGGAGAGCGGCGAAGATAGAATAAGACCCCCGGAGAGCGGAGAAGACCCCCCCCGGAGAGCGGAAGAAGAAGCCCCCCCCGGAGAGCGGAGAAGACCCCCCCCCGGAGAGCGGAAGGAGAAGACCCCCCGGAGAGCGGAGAAGACCCCCGGAGAGCGGAAGAAGAAGCCCCCCCTGGTATTAGAGCTAAAGAAGACAGGGGGGCCTCCGGAGCAGACTAATAAATGATTTTAAAAACCCTTGTGTTGTGTGTTTAATAACTATCACTTTGCCTCCAGGTGAATGGGTAGGGGTACGATGTACCCCATATCCATTCACTTAGGGTGGGGGGCCGGTATCTGGGGGCCCCCTTATTTGAGGGGACTCCCAGATTCCGATAAGCCCCCGCCCGCAGACCCCGACAACCAACGGCCAGGGTTGTCGGGAAGAGGTCCTGTCCTCATCAACATGGGGACAGGGTGCTCTGGGGTGGGGGGGCCCGCAGAGCACCCAACCCCCCCATGTTGAGGGCATGCGGCCTGGTATGGCTCAGGAGGGGGGGGGGGCGCTCGCTCGTCCCCACTCCTTTCCTGACCGGCCGGGTAGCGTGCTTTGGATACGGGTCTGGTATGGATTGTAGGGGGACCCCCTACGTCGATTTTTCGGCGTAGGGGGGGGGTCTCCTTACAACCCATACCAGACCTAAGGGCCTGGTATGCTCCTGGGGGGGGGGAACCCATGCCGGTTTTTTATTTGAAAATTGGCATGGAGTTCTCCCTCTCAGGAATGCATGCCGAGCGACGCTGTCAATTTTTTTTCATTTTTTTTTTCCCGACGCAACTTTTTTTACCCGGCGCGATCCACAAAACTCGGCGTAACGTAACTTCGCGCATGCGCAGTACGGCCGGCGCGGGAGCGCACCTCATTTAAATGGGACTCGCCCCATTTGAATAGGAACGCCTTGCGCCGGCCGGATTTAAGTTACACAGCCTGAAATTTCTAGGTAAGTGCTTTGTGGATCGGGCACTTAGGTAGAAATTTTAAGGCAGTGTAACTTAAATGGGATTTTTTAAGTTGCGCCAGGTTTTTGTGGATCTGGCCCAAGGGGTGGTGGGGGGACTGCAGCACAGAAGGTTTTTCACCTTAATGCATAGAATGCATTATGATGAAAAATCTTAAGGCTTTAGAACCATTTTAACTATAGTTCTGCCTGACATGCACTCACTATACAAATGCATCTATACACTTTACTCACCTCTTTCTGTAATGGTGTCTTTTATTTTTAGGGACACTGTGACAGAGGGACCTTATTGAACAAACAAATTATCCAAATCTGAGGAAGAATCTTCCTGTGGTGCATTCTCCTCTTGCAAATCTGACCAGCCAGAAGACTCTGAATCAGAAGGGTGTAAAGAAACGGGAGGAATGCAAGTCCAAACTTTCTTAGCTGATCTTTTGAAGACATTTGAGTGTAAAATTCTTCTTGGCTTACACAAGAAGAATGTAGTGTCCAAGAGGACGTTTCCCATGCGTTTGAGGATATGAAGAGCCCTGATTGTCTTTTAGGAGACGCATCAGACATCTGGGACCCTGATGCAGAGGCGGATCCAGAGTCTAGTCTTGGGAGGGGCACTGCCAGAAAATAAGGTGTTACTTACGGGACTGAATTTGATGTGTAATACAGTGTACAGAGGTCAGTAGTACTTAGGGCAGTGTGCAGGGAACAGAGCACACGCTGGGGGGGTCAGGAGGGCATACACTGGGGGGGGGGTCAGGAGGGCATACGCTGGGGGGGAATTTGGGAGGGAATACACTGGGGGGGTCAGGAGGGCATACATTGGGGGGGATTCAGGAGGGCATACACGGGGGGATCAGAAGGGCATACACTGGGGGGATCAGGAGGGCATTCACTGAGGGCGGTATCAGGAGGGCATACACTGGCGGTATCAGGAGGGCATACACTGGGGGGGATCAGAAGGGGATACACTGGGGGGGGATCAGAAGGGGATACACTGAGGGGGATCAGGAGGACATACACTGGGGGGATCAGGAGGGCATACACTGGGGGGATCAGGAGGGCATACACTGGGGGGATCAGGAGGGCATACACTGGGGGATCAGGAGGGCATACACTGGGGGATCAGGAAAGCATACACTGGGGGGGATCAGGAGAGCATACACTGGGGGACAGTCATAATCCTTTAATGAGTTACATTTCTCACTTGTCATGAAAAGAAGATCTGATTTTTCAGCTAACAGCACCTCTATGCTAAGCTGCAGTGACTCAGAAGACTCAGCATAGAGGTGCCTGTAAACAAATCCACACTGTAGAGCTAGCACTGCAGAGCTCACCTCCAGGAACTTTCATACGGCTTCCCTATGCTTAGCTGCACACATCTTCCTCTTCCAGACAAGCGTCTTCTCTGGGAAAAGGCACATCCTCATCCCGCCCACTCAAGCAGCAGCCTGCAGGAGAGAGGCTTAAATACTGCTGGGGGAGGTACAGGGGGCGGAGAGTGCAGTCCCGAGGTTTCTGAGCAGTCATTTATGCTTAGAATGGCTGCGAGTTGTCCCGACTGCAGCTCTGGTTACCTGGGCACGCTCCACCTCAGAGTCTTTAATATTTTCTTGGGGGAAGCAATTGCCCTGTTGCCCCCCCTGGATCTGCCCCCTCCTTGATGGAGATTCCCTGTTAGTAGGGAGTCACAATATATTGGCCAAACTGCCTATAGCCTCCCCACTGTGGTGTCACAAAGGGGACAACTGTTTTGTTCTAATCCCATTCTGCAGGAGATCTTTTTGCAGAGCCTGTGCTGAACAGCGCAGAGCGTATCTGTGTAAAAAAAACCTTAGTCAGTCACTCTGACACTTTTATAACTACTTCCAAAAAGCCCTAGTAAAGAAGTAGTAATTATCACCTGTAGTAGATCCATCAGTGTCTTGACTCAACAATAGAATGGTGATTCTGGCTACAGGTTCAAGTCTTCGAGGATCCAATCAATAGACTAAATTAATATGCTGTTCTTTACTGCTGCAGCTTTCTCACACTGGTGATCAAGCCAGGCCAGTTTTTGCTATCACACTTTTGTCATAAGGAGGACTCTGTGGCTTAAAGTGCACCTGTGCCCAGAATTATGTACATTCTACAGTGGAGTGCCCTGTGAAGACGTCCAACAACGAAACGTACATAGTGTATGCTGCTTGGAGTGTTGACAGATCCAGAGTGAGCATGCACATAAATTCATGCATATATGCCTGTGTCGGTAGACACCTTCACGTGTGAGTGTAATAAAATAAGGATTTTATGCTACGATGCGCTTTTTTTCAACTACTTTACATTTTCCAGGAGATACTGATCGGTGACGGCAGAGGATCTTTGGGATCATCAATTACTGATTCATAGAGTATTGCACCCTGCAAAGCCTGTCTGTCTGCCGATAATCACAACCACATGGATAATTAAGAGTGGAGGAGTGTGGATATCTACCCTTACGAAGCTACAGATTATTGCACCCTGCAGAGGGAAATATCGGTTTTCTGGTTGATCTAATACCAGCCACTAAACATCGGAGATACTGATCGGTGACAGTAGAGGATCTTTGGGATCATCAATCACAGATCCCCAAATTATTGCGCCCTGCAAAGCCTGTCTGCTGCCGATGATTACAACTACATGGAGCATTAGGAGTGTGGATATCTACCCTTAAGGCCCGTACACATGATCTGACTTTTTGACAACAAACCTCAGACAGACCTGTCTTTGCAGACAATCCGACCGCGTGTATGCTCCATCGGACAAACTTTTTCATTGGAAAAATGTTAGCTGTGAGAACAGACAAACTTTCCGGCAACAAATGTCCTACGTCAGCTAATCCGATCGTGTGTACGCAAGTCCATCGCACTAAAGTCCAAAGTCCAAACACGCATGCTCAGAACCAATGCTAAAGATCAGACAACAATAGCAGAAGTTGCCCAAAGGGTGGCAGTAAAGAGCAGAAAAACCACGTAGTACGTCTATTACGTCACTAAGTTCGTGTTTGCTGAAAAAGTCCTGCCGTATGTATGCGTGTGTATGCATAAGTTCACGGACAACGCCCTTCGGTGCAAAAAAAAGTCAGTTGGAAGTCTGATCGTGTGTATGAGGCTTAACAGAGCTACCGATCATTGTACCCTGCAAAGGGAAATACCTGCTTGCTGGTTGATCTAATACCAGCCACTAAACACTGGTGAGTGATCTCGTACATAAGTGGTGAAAGGATTAGTCACTATATGGTGTTAAATATAAGAAGAGGACTATACTGTCATCTGTTATGCTTGGATACAAATAATTTGGAGAAATATAGTGTGGATTTTCAGACACGCATCATTTTTTAGACACGAATATATATTCATACATACATTTTCTTATTTTTAATAGAACACTGATTACATGTTTTGCTTTTGTTTTTTCTTCTTTTTTGGTGTTTTTTTTATTTTTTATACAGACTCACGTTTTTTTTGCTTGAGTTTAAAGGAGTTGTAAAGGAAAACAATTTTTTGCCTAAAATTAATGTCTTCAAGGTAGACAGACAGAATAGTGTAATGATTGTGTTAAAAAACGAGTAAATACCTATTAAATTCCTTCATCTATATCACCTCCGGCGTTCTAGTTTCTGTTCTCTCATTCACTTCCTGGTTTGCGGCGCTCGTTCATGTAAGAACTATATTTCCCAGTATGCATTGCTGCACACCCAGTAATTCACACCTCCTTGAAGACACGTAGCACGAGCGTCCTGACGCACAGATGTCGTTCCCAGGAGGGGGCGAGCACGTCACTGACCACCGCAGTAAAGCCTCCCTTCGTGGTGGTGAGTAACATATGACCGGTCTCTATGGCTTTGTCACAGTGTGTCTGGCCGACAGCTATGCCGTTTAGCGGACGTTGGTTCTGTCCGGAATGCCTCCAGCCGGTGTCGCAGGACGGGTAAGTAGTGGCCCCTTGCCCTGGCAAGGTGGTATGGCTGGTGCTTCCCTGGGGAGGTCGAATGAGAGTCCGCCCTGCTTTCCTCTCCCTCCTTCCCCATGCTGGGTGGCAGCTGTATGGGGGGGCCCTCCTGGGTTTTTGCCACTACTGGGGACCATGTACTGTGAGGTGCTGTTGTTTTTTTGTTAGGGGAGTGCTGTATGTGCTGGGCTGTGTCTTTCTGCTGTGTGACTGTGTTTTTTACACGTGTATAGCCGCCATTTTGCAGCGGACGCGGTTTACATAGGTCGGCGGCCAATTTCTTGTGGCCCGAATGCTGTTTTTACCTCATACGGCGGCCACCTTGGAAAAGTCTTGGCCTCTAGTGCCTGGAATAGCGCAGCAAAAGCCCGCTCATGTCAGATGTTGCAGGCTTAGCCCACACGGTCAGTGAGGATGACTCTGCTCAGGGTCAGCGCTTGTTTAGGCGTTTTGTTGGAGCTTTTATCACTACAGTGCGGGATTCTCAAAAAGTTGAGGACGGCGGAGACATCAGAGATGCCGGTCCCTTTTGGGTTCCGCAAGCCGCCCCGCACCGCAAAAAGTGTTTCCTTGTGTTCCATACTGGACAAAATATTATACAAGTAATGTATACCAAAATACTTTGCGGTCCGAAATCCTTTTGAGGAAGACTTAAAAAAAAAAAAAAAAAAGTCCTCCATTAGCAGGCCCCCTGTGTCCAGACTGAACAAGTCTACCACGTTACCTGTGGAAGGGGCTCCCGCCTTTATGGACCCCACAGATAGGAGAGCTGCGGCTGTGGCCTGCTCCATGTTCACAGTAGTGGGGTCAGCATTGAGACCGGTTTTGGCCGTAGCTCTAGTGTCACAGACAATTACCGAGCGGGCAAAAGTCCCTGCTGCAGGAGCTGGAGGCGCATAATGCTCCTGAGCTCTGGGTGGGCCTGGCTGACCAGTTGGTGCAGGGCCTGCAGTTTGTCTGTGAATTGGCCCTGGATACGCTTTGCTCTCCTGGGCCTCCGCCTACGCGGTGGTACTATGCCACCTTGTGTGGCTAAAGTGTTGGTCTGCGAACCAAACCTCTAAAAGGTCTTCAGGAGGTCTTACCCTTGAAGGGTGTACGGCCTTTTAGGGCGTCCCTGGATGACATCATTATAGATGCTACAGGGGGTAAGAGCACTCTGCTCCTGCAATCTGGGAAGGATAAGGAGCCTCGTCATAAGCAGGGTCCCTCCTTTACCTCCCCCAAGCGATTGATTTTTTCGCCCCCCCAGGTGCGGCAGGAAAATGTTTTCCAGGGTGCTAAGGCGCACCTGGTACCGCAAGCCCAACAAGCCTGCGGACAAGCCTGCTTCTGCATGTAGGTCTGCCCCCGCCAGACACTCGGGTGGGGGGCCGACTTTACGGATGCGCGGCTCGGTAGAGATCCCTCTTTCCGACCGCTGGGTTTGCGAGGTAGTTTCCTCGGGGTACAAGATACAGTTTCTCTCTTGTCCATCAAACAGATTTTTCCTTCCAGCCTCCAGCTTCCTCCGGTACGGCAGGTGGCCCTGTCAGGGGCTGGTCAGGATCTGCTGGTCGGGGAAGTGATTATACCGGTTCCTTCAGGGAACAGTTTCAGGGGTTTTTACGCCAATCTGTTTGTAGTCCCCAAAAAAGGAGGGGGTCGGGTCCAATCCTGGACCTCAAGGCCCTTGACTCTTTTGTCAAAGTGCAAAGATTCAGGATGGAATTGTTCGCTCTGTAGTGGCGGCTCTCCATCAGGGGGACTTTATGGCGTCCTTGAGTACTCAGGACGCGTACCTGCATATTCCCATACGCGCATAACACCAGAGATTTCTGCGTTGTGCGGTTGAAGAGAACCATTTTCAGTTTGTGGCCCTCCCCTTCGGCCTGGCTTCGGCACCACGAGTTTTCACAATGGTGCTCGCTCCGATTCTGGCCCTGCTAAGGCAGCGCGGAATCGCTATTGTGGGATACCTGGACGACTTTCTCCTGAGAGCTTCTTTAAGCTCAGACTTAGGAGAGGATGGGTTCATCATCTGCCAGCCCCTCCAAAGGATTCGGGTGGCTACTGAATGTCCAGGAGTCAATGTTGGTACCGTCCCAGCGACTGGAATGCCTGGGGTTGGTCCTGGATTCCTCAGAAGCAAGTTTTTTTCTCCTGTCGGAAGAACTCCAGACACTGCAATCTGCGGTGCAGCGGTTTGCGACCGAGCAGTGGTCGTCGCTTCGCCTTTACAAGAGAATTCTGGGTCCCATGGTAGCCTCTTTCGAGGCGTTTCCGTATGCCCAATTCCACACCCGAGTGTTACAGAAAGAGATTCTGTCACGTTGGGACAAGCTCCCTTCGTCTCTGGATTACCAGATTTGGGTGAAGTCGCCTGGTCAGGTCCTCCCTAGTGTGGTGACTGACATCTCCGGTACTTGGGACTGGGAAATTATTTTTGCCGTGCTATCGGACAGTGGCCACGACGGATGCCAGCCTCTCCGGCTGGGGGCGTTCTGGAGTGTCCGGTCAATGTCCTGGAACTACGGGGCTATCAGGCTGCGTCTCCCCAAGTGGTTTCTAGGGGACAGTTTGACCTTGTGCGTGTCCCTTTGTGATGAACTTTCAAACAAAGAGCATGTAAGGGATGGCTGTTCCTCTAAAGGGGTTGTAAAGGTAAAAAAAAATCCTTAAATAGCTTCCTTTACCTTAGTGCAGTCCTCCTTCACTTACCTCATCCTTCGATTTTGCTTTTAAATGTCCTTAGTACCTGTCAACAGCCCATCAGCATACCGAGTACCTGTCACCAGCCCATCAGCGTACTAAGTACCTGTCACTAGCCAATCAGCGTACTCGAGTACCTTTCACCAGCCCATTAGAGTACCCAAGTACATATCACCAGCCCATCAGAGTACCCGAGCACCTATCTGCAGTCCATCAGATTACCCCAATACCTGTCACCCCCCAACAGAGTACCTGAGTACTTGTCACCAGCCCATCAGAGTACCTGAGTATGTCACCAGCCCGAGTACCCGAATACCTGTCACCAGCCCATAAGAGTAACCAAGTACCCGTCACCAGCCCATCAGAGTATCCGAGTACCTATATGCAGCCCATCAGATTACATGAGTACTTATCTGCAGGCTATGCTTCATAAAATATACCTCGGGGTGTTTGCTTTCCAAAATGGGGTCATTTTGTGGGTAATTCCACTGTCCTGGTGCTCCAGGACCTTCAAAAGTGTGATAGGTAGGAATGAAATTAGATGTGTAATTTATGCTCCTAGAACGCCTGAAGGTATTACTTCAAGGTTGGACCTCTCTATGTGGCCAGGCTGTGTAAAGGTCTCACACATGTGGTATTACCATACTCAGGAGGAGTAGCAGTATGTATTTTGGGGTGTTATTTTTGCTATGTATATGCTTTGAGTTAGAAACATCATATAAATTGACAACTTTGTGTAAAAAGAAAAAAATAAGTTTTAATTTTCTTTCCACTTTTTCCAAAGACTTGTGGAAAAAATTAACCATTTAAAAGACTCATTATGCCTTATACTTATAGAATATAGAATAACTTTGGGGTGTTTTCTTTCCAAAATGGGGTAATTTTGTGGGTAATTCAATTGTCCTGGTGCTCCAGGGCTTTCAAAAGTGTAATGCCGCGTACACACAATTGGAAATTCCGACAAGAAAAACGTGGATTTTTTTCCCACTGAATTTTGGCTCAAACTTGTGTTGCATAGGTCACACTTGGTCACACAAAAGTTGTCTGAAATTCCGACCGTCAAGAACGTGGTAACGTACAACACTACAATGAGCCGAGAAAAATGAAGTTCAATGATTCCAAGCATGCGTCAAATTGATTCAGAGGATGCATGTTTTTTTGTGCGTCGGAATTGCATACAGATGATCGGAATTTCCGACAAGAACCAGCTCTCAAATTTTTGCTGTCGGAAGTTCAGACAGAAAAAGTCCGATGGGGCCTACACAGGGTCGGAATTTCCGACCAAAAAGCTTACATTGAACTTTTCTTGTCGGAAATTCCGATCGTGTGTACGCGGAAATTTTATGTGTAATTGATGCTCCTAGAACGCCTGACCATGCTCCCTGCATGTTGTGCCTGCCTATGTGACCAGGATGTGTAAAAGTCTATGCTGTGTGTGAGAAAAAAACTTATTATGATAATTGTGTGTAAAAATTTTAAATAATTTTTTTTTTAATAATTTCTTAATTTTCCCAAGAATTGTGGGAAAAATTACAACTTCAAAAAAACTTGCCATGCCTCTTACTAAATACCTTGGACTGTCTACTTTTCAAAAAGGGGTCATTTATGGGTATGGGTATTTGGGTATTTGCACTTTCCTGACATTTCAGGGCCTCAATAAAGAGAGAGGTAGCCCATTAGTACATCAGATGTAATCAATAATATACACTTATTTGGGTTATTTTTTACCAAAAATATGTAGCAGTATAAATTGTGGCCTAAATTTATGAACAAAAATGACTTATTTGCAAAATTTGATCATAGAAACTAAAAAAAAAAAGTATTTTTATTTTCAAAATTTTCGCTCTTTTTTCACTTATGTCACAAAAAAACAGCGGTGATTAAATACAACCAAAAGAAAGCTCTATTTGTGTGAAAAAAAAATTATAAAAATGTTGTTTGGGTACAGTGTTGCATGAGTAATTGGCATTCAAAGGGGCGAGAGAGCTGAAAGTTGAAAATTGGTCTGGGCAGGAAGGGGGTATAAGTGCCCTGTATTGAAATGGTTAACTAATTCCATACAAACTACTTAACACCATAAAGATATATTTGATTCTGTATTTGCTAAGTAGGGTAGTAGGTTGGGAGTGGAACCGAGGGACAGTGCTCAGAGGTGGGTAGGGGGCGGAGACAAAGGGTGACTAAAAAGAGGGGAGTACCTGCACCTTTTCTCTGAGAGAAAAAGCCCTGGTTATAGCTATCCCAATGTATGAATTATGCCTTTGGATGTGGTTTATTGCATACAGTGCATGCTAAAGCAGCCAGTTAAAGTGGTTGTATGCCCTGAGAAAAAACAAAAAAACAAACAAACTGTAAGGCAAATGCATAATGAGCTAGTATGTACTGCATACTAGCTCATTATGAAGTACTTACCGTAGAACGAAGAGTCTGCACTGCCTCCCGGTCACTAGCTGCACGCAGGGTGAATATCTCCTAAATGGTCTACGTTTAGGAGATATTCAATTTACCTATAGGTAAGCCTTATTATAGGCTAACCTGTAGGTACAAATCACCAAGTGGAGGATACAACTGCTTTAGCGAATATTCATTTT
The DNA here is from genome assembly GCF_905171775.1 of Rana temporaria. Classification (NCBI taxonomy): domain Eukaryota; kingdom Metazoa; phylum Chordata; class Amphibia; order Anura; family Ranidae; genus Rana; species Rana temporaria. Next base: position 171,519,370 of record NC_053493.1, read on the forward strand.
TATATTTTGTTAATTAGCTGAGTTTCTCTTATGGTATAATAAAAGAATCCTCTACTTACGCTTCAGTATGCAGAGCAAGAATTGCCTCTTCTATCTGTGTATCTGGTATATCTCCATCAACCTGGGCAAGATACTTATAAAGGAATGTGAATGTCTCAAAAGGAATACGAGCAGCACCACCTTCTGGGTCCTCTGTTAGTATTTCACAGGTATGTTTCAGTGCCATAGAAACTGTCTGCAAAGAGGAAAAAATAGAAGTCTGTGTGTGCAGAGGAAAAACAGTAAACACATGTAATATTACCATCAATTAAAGGAAACAATATTTTGTTTTATAACTGAATGATTGTACTATGTGTGCAGTAATTATTAGATTTTCAGGGCTGAACATAATAGTAATGCTCCCTCTAGTGGCTGCTCCATGCCAGTCAAACTGAGTATATGCACAGTGCACTCTGCCTGCTCCAGCTGTGCTCAGTGTGGGCTTCTCTGGGTCATACAAACTCTGCACATGTGTAGTGTGTGGTCTACTTCTCTAACCTAGCTCAGCTAGATCTGCAGTTATGGTGCTGTACATGTGATCAGGTATTACACCAGTCATTTGGTGGCTTGACAGTTTGGTTGAGAGCACAAGCACTTATGAAAATTCATGGCATGCTTAGAATGTAAGGGCTGGGACTCAAAAATGCACTCCAGATCTGTTCCGGATGTGTTTTTACCTGCCCAGTTTTAATGTGTTTTTCATGCGTTCCGGTGCATTTTTGATGTGTTTCCGCATGCATTCCAGATGCTTTTTTCCCCACTGTACAGGGAATGCACTCCAGATCTGCTCCGGATGCGTTTTTAATGTGTTTTTCATGCGTTCCGGTGCATTTTTGATGTGTTTCCGCATGCATTCCAGATGCTTTTTTCCCACTGTACAGGGGCCCAGTTTGTTTTTTATGTGTTTTACTGCGTTTTTTTTCTGTAACTGGAAAGGCCTGCATTGATGTGAATTTTGCCATTGGAAACCATATAACCTACTTTCCATGTGTTTTTTGATGTAGAAAAAAACGCACTAGACACACCATAGAAAAGCAGTGCAGAGGCGTTCCAGATGCTTTTCTGCATGTGCGCTTTGATGCATTTTTTGTGTGTTTTTGATGCAGTCCAGTGCATTTTCACCCCCTCTTTTTCCTTAAAGTGGAGGTTCACCCTAAAATTATATAACATTACATCCAGCATACTAACAACATGTACAGTATGCTGGTATTTTTTTTTTTTCGCCGTACATACCGTTATATTGTTATTTTCCCCCCCGGGTTTCCGGGTTTTGATTCCCGCGGGACTGGGCGTTCCTATTGAGAGGTTAGATGATTGACGTCTGGTGAAAAACTTCCCATGGCACATAAGGTGCGTCACCAGTTTTCCGTAAATAGCCGACCTGCGAGTCGGGTCTATACGGCGCCTGCGCCTGCCGTGTAGAGCTGACTGCGCAGGCACCATATAGAGCAGGTCGTCTATTTACGGAAAACTGGTGACGCGCCTTATGCGCCATGGGAAGTTTTTCACCAGACGTCAATCATCTAACCTCTCAATAGGAACGCCAAGTCAAGAGGAGGTTTGGGCCGCTCTGCAATACCAGTGCACTGAGAAGGTAAGTGTAGCACCCTCTAGGTTGCTAGATAGATGTAAATAATTTTTTTTGCAGAGTAGGCAAATTTAGGCAGGCCTAGCTGGTAGTTGGGCCTGTTTGTTTTGATCTGGGTTGGGAGTGGCCCAGTGTAGAGCTGGTGACTCACAAGCAGCATCGTTAAGACCTCCCACTTCTTTATAGAATGTTTTTGTGGAAAGGTGGAGAGGGGAGGTGAGGCTGTTTGGGGTGTGCTAAGGAGCCTTTACCAATCCCCAACTTGGATTGGCAGGGGGGCAGGCCTCCTTAAATACCTAGGGTCAGCTCATCTGGGGTAGAGTTGTTCGGGTAGGAAGCTGGAGATGAAGTGCTAGGCTGTCGGTGGCCTTGGAGGGAGCTCCCCAGTCTGGGGGGGGGGGTAGGTTGACCCCGGGCTTGTGTGTGGACGGGGACCTTCTAAGAACACGTGGAGGTGTCCTGGACAAGAGGCATGGGAGCAAGGAAAGAAGATAACAGGAGAGAGCACTGCCAGGCAAGTCTCCAGGGAGGAACAACAGGTCGCAGCCAGGAGGGCTGGTGAGTGATGTACAGTCGGGAAGACTGGGGAGGCATGCCTGGGAGGACTGGGCGAGAGCAGACTGGGATGGTTATAGAACTAGAAGTGTGGGCTGTGAAAAAATGGGCAGGAGAGAGAGGCAGCTGCAGCCAGGAGGGCTGAGAGGGCCTGAAGAGGTGGTACTGGGAGCAGTAGCCACGTGTACGACAACTAACACCAAGGAATGTCATATTTTGCTACACCATAGGGATCCCAGGTCCCTATTTGCAAAGGGAACTTTCAAGGCCTGGCTAAGCCAGTGTCAGGCCTAAACCTGTGCTAGTTGGTCCTGGAAGTACAAGCAAGTGATGTGCTGGAGGTGTTGAGCAGGAATAGTCTTCAAGCAAGTGTTGTGCTAGAGTGAAGATTGGAGTGTATATACAAGGGGCTAGATTCACGTAGATCGGCGCATCTTTAGAGCGGCATAGCGCATCTCATATGCGCTACGCCGGCGTAACATAGAGAGGCAAGAACAGTATTCACAAAGCACTTGCTCCCTTTGTTGCGCCGGCGTAACGTAAATTGGCCGGTGTAAGCCCGCCTAATTCAAAGTAGGAAGGAAGTGGGCGTGATCTATTAAAATGAAGCGTGACCCCATGCAAATGAAGGGCTGAACGAACGGCGCATGCGTGTGCATGCTCAGAATCACGTCGCATATACTCCCTAAGATACGACGGCTCAATGCCTACGACGTGAATGTAACCTACACCCATCCCCATTCACGTACGACTTACGTGAACGACGTAAAATACGACGACTGTTCCCTGGTCCATACCCTAATATGACTTACACCTGCTTTATAAAAGGTTTAACTTTACGCCGGACGTACGCCTTACGTAAACGGCGTAGATTACAGCAACGGGCGCAAGTACGTTCGTGAATCGGCGTATCTCGGTCATTTGCATATTCGACGCGCAAATCAATGGAAGTGCCCCTTGCGGCCAGCGTAAATATGCGCCCAGGCTCCGACGGCGTAGGAAACTTAGGTCGGTCGCATGAAGCCACAATTCAGGCGTATCTAGCTTTAAGAATCAGGCGCATAGATACGACGGCGCATCTGTGCACTTCTGAATCCGGGCCGAGGAGTGTATATGGTTGGCCCCATGTAAATATTTAGCAAATTAGTGGGCATCCCATATTTCCTTATCCCATCCAAGTTATTTCCCCTCAGTATAAAAACAAAAAACAAAGTGCATGGACTGTTTACTGTGTAAACAGTGACTGGAAATTGTGTGCCAAGGTGGGCTGGGTGACAGGTGGACTACAATTCTCAGCAGCCCTCACGGGGTTACAGCTATATAGGCATAAAACTCTTTTTTACTTTATTTTTTTTAAAAGGAGCCTTTAGAATCACTTTAACCCTCTAGGAGCTTGAAGACAACTTACCCCACCGAGAGTACTACAGGCAAGGGCCAAAAATTTTAGCCATTCCACTTCTCTCCCAAAATTATCTAGTTCCAAAATACTTTGTAGCTGGGCCTGTGGTAAGCAAAGATCTTTCCACTTTTGTTCCAGTTCATCTTCATTTACAATAATCTTCAAGGACAGCTGAAAAAAAAAATAGTATGTGGAGAAATGTATTTTAATTGACTTCACCATATCCATCACTGTTAACACTGACTTTGTTTAACCAGATCCCGACTGGCTCACGTGTATTTACGGGGCAGAATGGCTCCCCTGTGCGAAACCCATATAGGTACAGGGTTCCTTTAAGAGTCTCCATAGGGCGCACGCCGCCGGAGGTACGCATGCGTGCCCGCTGTGCGGCGGGGGACACGATGCGTTTGGTCGATGCTTACACAAATCCATGTGCTGTCATAGGAGAGAAGACATGTCGTTTGTCCCTAGTAAGTAGAAACAGCGATATGTCTCCTCCCCTACTCAGTCCTATTCCCATACAGTTAGAACACACTGAGGTAACACACTGAGGTAACACACATTTAACCCCTTGATCGCTCCTTAGTGTTAACCCCTTCATCCCCCTTTACAGAGTAACTCCACTTTTGTTGAGAAAAAAACACTCCCCTCTGGGTGATCTATGTACATTACAAGGATTTTAACAAACTTTGTTGAACATTCCTACCTTTTGTTATTCTGAAGAAATCCCTGTGTGTTTGTCTGTGTCCATGTGGTAAGTGAATCTAATGGGAGTAGTTGCATAATTATCAATCAGCTGCTGCACTTGCCGAGCTCTAAGGAGGAAAATTGCAGGGTCTGTATCCCTTTAGACGTGATTTTTCTATTGGAAATGTCTCACCAAAAATTTAATTTTTGTTACAGGGGGTGCCTGGAGTCTGAGACAATCACACAAGCAGGAAACTAGATGAATAAATTCCCGGGGGGGGGCGTTCTGTTTACATTCTGTGTATAGCAGACCTCCAGGTGGCTCTAAGGCATTGCATTTTACAGAAAACTACAGAGCTGCAGATTGAAAAGGAAAGGTAATTTTTAATAACATTCAATTACAATATGGCTTTTGTCGCAATTGTACAGTATCTCACAAAAAGTGAGTACACCCCTCACATTTTTGTAAATATTTTATTATATCTTTTCATGTGACCACACTGAAGAAATTACACTTTGCTACAATGTAAAGTAGTGAGTGTACAGCTTGTATAACAGTGTAAATTTGCTGTCCCCTCAAAATAACTCAACACATGTCTAAACCGCTGGCAACAAAAGTGAGTACATCCCTAAGTGAAAATTTCCAAATTGGGCTATTTACCATTTTTACTCCCTGGTGTTATGTGACTTGTTAGTGTTACAAGGTTTTAGGTGTGAATGGGGAGCAGGTGTGTTCAATTTGGTGTTATCACTCTCACTCTCTCATACTGGTCACTGGAAGTTCAACATGGCACCTCATGGCAAAGGACTCCCTGAGGATCTGAAAAACAGAATTGTTGCTCTACATGAAGATGGCCTAGGCTATAAGAAGATTGCCAAGACCCTGAAACTGAGTTGTAGCACGGTGGCCAAGACCATATAGCGGTTTAACAGGACAGGTTCCACTCAGAACTGGCTTTACCATGGTCGATCAAAGAAGTTGAGTGCAGGTGCTCAGCGTCATATCCAGAGGTTGTTTTCAGGAAATGGATATAAGAGTGCTGCCAGCATTGCTGCAGGGGTTGAAGTGGGTGGGGGGTCAGCCTGTCAGTGTTTAGACCATGCGCCGCACACTGCATCAAATTTGTCTGCATGGCTGTCATCCCAAAAGAAAGCCCCTTCTAAAGATGTTGCGCAAAAAAGCTTGCAGTTTGCTGAAGACAAGCAGACTTGGAACATGGATTATTGGAACCATGTGCCTGTAGTCTGCTGAGATCAAGATAAACTTATTTGGTTTAGGTGGTGTCAAGCGTGTGTGGCCCCCTCTCCCACTCATCTTTAGGAATGAGGAAGTGAAGACACATCAGAGGTACGACTAAGATCGACATCTTCTTGTATCTCAACCAATCAATTGCGCTTTCTAGTTTACATTAACAATAGTGACGTATCTTGCTGTTTGTAAAAGAGTTTAGCACTGCCTGTAATAAAGGATTAGATAAGGAAGTAACGGATCTGCACGGACATGTCGGAGTCTTACTTTCAAGCATGCATGCAAATGTTATCTAAACTTTTTTTTTTTTTAATTGTAACATTTTTTATTGTTGTTTGCATATATAAAGTACAAAAAGTAGTACACCAACGTGCATAGACTTAACATAATACATACACAAGCATACATTTTTCCCCTCCCCCTACCTCTGTATCATTATGATTAAGTGAAAAAAGCCTCTTAAATTCCAAATTGTCTTCCCTTGTGTCCACCGTCCCCCCCCACCACCCCTCCAACCCTCGCCCACCCATCCACCCTCCCATCACACCATGGACCAGTTTTTTTAGTTAATTTGCTTCATTAGATTAATCCTCCCCATAAAGGGATGTCCGATAGCGGGTTAAAGTATATATTAAATTTGAAAGGCGTCATCTTCTTATATAGAGCATCCTGTTATGTCTAATGTTATCTAAACTTTACATTTGGAACAGCAGTAGAATCCATATTAACCCCTTTGTGGTTCACCCGACCATCACAATACTAGTATCGGTATTGGGAGAACCCTACTTTGGGCCCAATTTGGATATTTTCACTTAGGGATGCACTCACTTTTGTTGCCAGCGGTTTAGACAATAATGGCTGTGTGTTGAGTTATTTTGAGGGGACAGCAAATTTACACTGTTATACAAGCTGTGCACTCACTACTTTACAATGTAGCAAAGTGTCATTTCTTCAATGTTGTCACATGAAAAGATACAATAAAATATTTACAAAAATGTGAGGGGTGTACTCACGTTTGTGAGATACCGTATATGCTATATAATTTTTTTGAAGGCTACTTTTTTTCCCTCAAAAGTGGAGTTACCCTTTAAGCATCCCTTCTCCAGAGTGAATAACTGTAATCTATGTAATTGATCCTCAGGTCAGGTCTGAGGTCCTCCACCCTCCCCTTATTAACTTTATTCCCTTTTACTGAACTCTTTTTAGTTCATCAAAGTCTTTCCTGAGGATTGGTGACCAAAACTGAACTGCATATTCAAGATGAGGCAAAACCAGCATTTTGTAAAGGGGTAAAATTATTGATTTATATCTTGGATGTATGCTCTTTTAATGCATTATAGTATTTTTCCAGATTTGTTGTTGTGGTTTAGCATTGCTATTGCTAAGCTTGTGATCTACAAGCACCCCCCATATCTTTTTCCATCACCGATTTCCCAGAGGAGCCCCCCCGTACTGTGTGTTTTTGGCACCCAAATGCATAACTTTACATTTCTCAATACTGAACCTCATCTGACATGTAGCCGCCCAACCCCCTATTTTGTCAAGGGAATGCAGACGACATAAGGCTTATGTCAGTGGCAGCCAACAGGTAATGGTGGAATTGTCAGCAGTTATACAGTTGCATTATTAAAAATAATAATACATAAATTACAAATCTGAAAAAAAAATCTAAATAAATCAACATTTTTTTAACTTTTCAGCATGTAATAAAAAACAAACAGGGTATTTTTTTTTAATAAAATTGTGTACCAAATAAACATACACAAAGGGTTTGATTTACAAAAACTGGAGAGTGTAAAACCTGGTGCAGCTGTGAATGGTAGCCAATCAGCTTTTAACTTCAACTTGTTCAATTAAAGCCTCGACACACGATACGACTGTTGACCAACTGAGTGTCTGATTTTTGTCAAAAGGGTGTGTGTCATACTAATGGTACACAATTGTCTTGCCACAAACACAAGCGTAGTGACGTACTACAAGGATTTTCAGCTCTTGAGCGCCACTCTTTGGGCCCCTTCTGCTAATTTCGTGTTTGGTGAGCGTTGAGTCTGAGCATGCGTGTTTGTACTTTCGACATATCAAAATTTGACGTCAGACCATTGTCCGCCGAAAATTTACTAGCCTGTCATCCATCATTTGTTGGCCGAAAGTTGGACAACAATTGTCAAAAGGAGCGTACTAACGGTCAGATTTTAGGACAACAGTCTGTCAACAGACAATCCCCTGCCAACAATCGTATCATGTGTACAAGGCTTAAGCTTTGACAAAAAAAACATTGGAAGCTGATTGGTTTCTATGCAGAGCTGCACCAGATTCTGCACTCTCCAGGTTTAGTAAATTCACCCCAAAGTGTCTTTAAAAAAACATGCATACAGTTATTAAATTAACTGACACATGCTAATAATTTGGCAATTAATAATCCTCTTTACACCTGACCATCAAAAAAAAACATTTACTTACTTGTTTATGCAACACTTTCAGAAGTCCTGGAGTTAATCCGGTAGTAGTCTTTGTATTTGCTACTGGCATTTCAACTCGTTGCTTTACTGGCAGAGACTCACCCCTTGATAAACTACCAAAATACCTTCAAAATGTCAGAAAAGGTTTATTTAGTGGTGACACATGTGCCTTGGAAACATAGCAGTATCATGTCTTCATTTAAAATATCTTACTTTTTTAATTGCTAAGACACTCCCAATCTGTAGAGAGAGGATCCCAGGGAAGGGTCCCCATACAAAAGGTATGCTAAAGTGGTTTTAAAGGCAGAAGTTTATTTTATCTTAATGCATTATAGAGAGGACTAGGCAGAAACATGTTATGTATTTAATTATCTGTTACTTTAACAGAGTTGAACAGCCCTGCCCAGGGGGCGGTCCCTCCAGACATAACCCTCCTCCCTGCAGTATGCAGCCTCAGTCCGTAACAAGCAGTACAAACCTAAAAAGGAGGGGTGGGTGCTGTGTCCGTCCATGGACGTCAGAGAAAAGGATGTTACGGTGTGGGTCAGGGGGGGATCAACTCCCATTTTGCAGTATGGGGGAGAATATTTTTCCCTTTCCTGAACCAAAGGTGTTTTGTTTGTTTTTTAACAGAAAAAACGCAGGAGATTCAGGTTTGGCTCTTTGTTTACTGCTGTGTATTTTTTAGGTCTCAAAACTTGTGGTTTGACTTCCCAGGGGAAATTGTTGAAACATATATAGGGGCAGATCCTCAAAGAAATTATGCTGGCGTATCTGTTGATACGCCGCGTAATTTCAAATTTTCAGCGTCGTATCTTTGTCTTGGTATCCACCAAACAAGATACGACGGCATCTGTGTTAGATCCGACAGGCATACGCCTTAGTACGCCGTCGGATCTAAGATGCAAT